>NC_091775.1:9585506-10210506 GCF_029378745.1 Bos indicus | reverse complement strand
TTCTCTCTCCATTATCTCTTCTTGTTTCTCTTTGTCTCTTTCTATCTTTCTTGCTCTCCTCTTTTTCTATGTCTCCCTTTCTCTCACTGTGTCTTTCTCTCTTGCTCTGTCTCTTTCTCACTCTTTCTCTTCTTCATGCTGTCTTCTCTCTCTACTCTCTTTCTCCTTGCTTTGTCTCTCCCCCTTCCCTCATTTCCTTCAATGGGGTATAGTTTCTATAATACTAAGGATCATTGACTGTTTGTCTCTCATAGGCATACCACAAGTACCTATTTTTTGAATGTGGTTAAGGCTAAATCTTGTGATATTCATACATTGTTATTTCAATTTGTGTGTGTGTATCTTAATCTTTGTTGACCTGAGTTATACTTAATAGTTCATACTTAGTGATAACAAGTATTGGTCCCCCTCAATATTCAGGTAAGTGAAATGGTATCTCGGAAGGATAATGCAGTCCTATTTGCTGATTTCAACTATGCAAAATGCTTGTAATGGGTGAAGAAGAGTTATCACATGATAAAATGAATGAACAATTATTATTTTTCTGCCAGACTGAAGAATATAGTGATTAACTTACATTACATATTTCATCATAGTCCAAATTATTGACATTTTAGGAGATAGTATCATTAGAAACTGCATTTCTAGGGAGATAATAGCTCAGAATGAAATTGATCTTTACCTTTCTGGTAAGAATCTCTCATTAACCAAACTCTGGTCAGGATTCTCTTTTGAATAGGACTCATCCTGGACTTGTCTTTAGGAGCCAGTTTTGTCAAGATTCCAACTGAGTCAGGTTTGCCAGAATACCCCACCATCAATGTCTAACTACCATTGACATTTGTTTATCCCCAACCATCCTCTAGATAGGGAGGAAAAACTGTTGAATGTCATATCAGCAAACAAAGAATGAGGCACCCATCAAGCCATCAGTCAGTACAGCTGCCCTAAGGGAATCTTGGATGAAGAGAAATGGGCTGCCCACAGCCAAGCCCTCAAATACAACAGCCACCCCTACCTACTCAGGATGAGAACAAAAGGGATACTGGCCCTTGATAGGTGAGGTGCATATCAAAGAATGATTTCACTGAGCCTAGATGCTTGCATCTTCCCATACATTAGAAAGTGCTAAATTCATCAACTTCAGATGTCTGGTTTCAACAGTAACTTTTGATGTTCTAATTGCCTAGTTTTGTTGCAAAAATCCCTATGTATTCTACCCCCACTTACTTCTTTTTTTTTAATTTTATTTTATTTTTAAACTTTACAATATTGTATTAGTTTTGCCCAACATCGAAATGAATCTGCCACAGGTATACTCATGCTCCCCATCCTGAACCCTCCTCCCTCCTCCCTCCCCATACCCTCCCTCTGGGCCGTCCCAGTGCACCAGCCCCAAGCATCCAGCATCATGCATTGAACCTGGACTGGTGACTCGTCTCATACATGATATTACACAAGTTTCAATGCCATTCTCCCAAATCTCCCCACCCTCTCCCTCTCCCACAGAGTCCACAAGACTGATCTATACATCAGTGTCTCTTTTGCTGTCTCGTATACAGGGTTATTGTTACCATCTTTCTAAATTCCATATATATGCATTAGTATACTGTATTGGTGTTTTTCTTTCTGGCTTACTTCCCTCTGTATAATAGGTTCCAGTTTCATCCACCTCATTAGAACTGATTCAAATGTATTATTTTTAATGGCTGAGTAATACTCCATTGTGTATATGTACCACTGCTTTCTTGTCCATTCATCTGCTGATGGACATCTAGGTTGCTTCCATGTCCTGGCTATTATAAACAGTGCTGCAATGAACATTGGGGTACATGTGTCTCTTTCCCTTCTGGTTTCCTCAGTGTGTATGCCCAGCAGTGGGATTGCTGGATCCTAAGGCAGTTCTATTTCCAGTTTTTTAAGGAATCTCCACACTGTTCTCCATAGTGGCTGTACTAGTTTGCATTCCCACCAACAGTGTAAGAGCGTTCCCTTTTCTCCACACCCTCTCCAGCATTTATTGCTTGTAGACTTTTGGATCGCAGCCATTCTTACAGGCGTGAAATGGTACCTCATAGTGGTTTTGATTTGCATTTCTCTGATAATGAGTGATGTTGAGCATCTTTTTCATGTGTTTGTTAGCCATCTGTATGTCTTCTTTGGAGAAATGTCTATTTAGTTCTTTGGCCCATTTTTTGATTGGGTCATTTATTTTTCTGGACTTGAGCTGTAGGAGTTGCTTGCATATTTTTGAGATTAGTTGTTTGTCAGTTGCTTCATTTGCTATTATTTTCTCCCATTCTGAAGGCCGCCTTTTCACCTTGCTAATAGTTTCCTTTGTTGTGCAGAAGCTTTTAAGTTTAATTAGGTCCCATTTGTTTATTTTTACTTTTATTTCCAATATTCTGGGAGGTGGATCATAGAGGATCCTGCTGTGATGTATGTCAGAGAGTGTTTTGCCTATGTTCTCCTCTAGGAGTTTTATAGTTTCTGGTCTTACATTGAGATCTTTAATCCATTTTGAGTTTATTTTTGTGTATGGTGTTAGAAAGTGTTCTAGTTTCATTCTTTTACAAGTGGTTGACCAGATTTCTCAGCACCACTTGTTAAAGAGTTTGTCTTTAATCCATTGTATATTCTTACGTCCTTTGTCAAAGATAAGGTGTCCATATGTGCGTGGATTTATCTCTGGGCTTTCTGTTTTGTTCCATTGATCAATATTTCTGTCTTTGTGCCAGTATCATACTGTCTTGATGACTGTGGCTTTGTAATAGAGCCTGAAGTCAGGTAGGTTGATTCCTCCAGTTCCATTTTTCTTTCTCAAGATAGTTTTGGCTATTTGAGGTTTTTTGTATTTCCATACAAATTGTGAAATTATTTGTTCTAGCTCTGTGAAGAATACCGTTGGTAGCTTGATAGGGATTGCATTGAATCTATAAATTGCTTTGGGTAGTATATTCATTTTCTTTATATTGATTCTTCCAATCCATGAACATGGTGTATTTCTTGATGTATTAGTGTCCTCTTTGATTTCTTTCACCAGTGTTTTATAGTTTTCTATATATAGGTCTTTAGTTTCTTTAGGTAGATATATCCCTAAGTATTTTATTCTTTCCATTGCAATGGTGAATGGAATTGTTTCCTTAATTTCTCTTTCTGTTTTCTCATTATTAGTGTATAGGAATGCAAGGGATTTCTGTGTGTTGATTTTATATCCAGCAACTTTACTATAATCATTGATTAGTTCTAGTAATTTTCTGGTGGACTCTTTAGGGTTTTCTATGTAGAGGATCATGTCATCTGCAAATAGTGAGAATTTTACTTCTTCTTTTCCAATTTGGATTCCTTTTATTTCTTTTTCTGCTCTGATTGCTGTGGCCAAAACTTCCAAAACTATGTTGAATAGTAATGGTGAAAGTGGGCACCCTTGTCTTGTTCCTTACTTTAAAGGAAATGCTTTCAATTTTTCACCATTGAGGAAAATGTTTGCTGTGGGTTTGTCATATATAGCTTTTATTATGTTGAGGTCTGTTCCTTCTATTCCTGCTTTCTGGAGAATTTTTATCATAAATGGATGTTGAGACAAAGATGGTCACTACATAATGATCAAAGGATCAATCCAAGAAGAAGATATAACAATTATAAATATATATGCACCCAACATGGGAGTGCCACAATATGTAAGACAAATGCTAAAAAGTATGAAAGGAGAAATTAACAATAACACAATAATAGTGGGAGACTTTAATACCCCACTCACACCTATGGATAGACCAACTAAACAGAAAATTAACAAGGAAACACAAACTTTAAACGATACAATAGACCAGTTAGACCTAATTGATATCTATAGGACATTTCATCCCAAAACTATGAATTTCACCTTTTTCTCAAGCACACATGGAACCTTCTCCAGGATAGATCACATCCTGGGCCATAAATCTAGCCTTGGTAAATTCAAAAAACTAGAAATCATTCCAAGCATCTTTTCTGACCACAATGCAGTAAGATTAGATCTCAATTACAGGATAAAAACTATTAAAAATTCCAACATATGGAGGCTGAACAACACGCTGCTGAATAACCAACAAATCACAGAAGAAATCAAAATTTGCATAGAAACGAATGAAAATGAAAACACAACAACCCAAAACCTATGGGACACTTTAAAAGCAGTCCTAAGGGGAAAGTTCATAACAATACAGGCATACCTCAAGAAACAAGAAAAAAGTCAAATAAATAACTTAACCCTACACCTAAAGCAACTAGAAAAGGAAGAAATTAAGAACCCCAGAGTTAATAGAAGGAAAGCAATCTTAAAAATTAGGGCAGAAATAAATGCAAAAGAAACAAAAGAGACCATAGCAAAAATCAACAAAGCCAAAAGCTGGTTCTTCGAAAGAATAAATAAAATTGACAAACCATTAGCCAGACTCATCAAGAAACAAAGGGAGAAAAATCAAATCAATAAAATTAGAAATGAAACTGGAGAGATCACAACAGACAACACAGAAATACAAAGGATCATAAGAGACTACTATCAACAATTATATGCCAATAAAATGGACAACGTGGAAGAAATGGACAAATTCTTAGAAAAGTACAACTTTCCAAAACTCGACCAGGAAGAAATAGAAAATCTTAACAGACCATCACAAGCACGGAAATTGAAACTGTAATCAGAAATCTTCCAGCAAACAAAAGCCCAGGTCCAGACGGCTTCACAGCTGAATTCTACCAAAAATTTAGAGAAGAGCTAACACCTATCCTGCTCAAACTCTTCTAGAAAATTGCAGAGGAAGGTAAACTTCCAAACTCATTCTATGAGGCCACCATCACCCTAATACCAAAACCTGACACAGATCCCACAAAAAAAGAAAACTACAGGCCAATATCACTGATGAACATAGATGCAAAAATCCTTAACACAATTCTAGCAATCAGAATCCAACAACACATTAAAAAGATCATACACCATGACCAAGTTGGTTTTATCCCAGGGATGCAAGGATTCTTCAATATCTGCAAATCAATCAATGTAATACACCACATTAACAAATTGAAAAATAAAATCCATATGATTATCTCAATATATGCAGAGAAAACCCTCTTACTTCTTTAGAGCAGTCCTGCAGAGCTCACTCAGAGGGTATCTTTCATGGTTAAGTCCTCCAATTTGTCTCTCAAATAAAAACATAACTCAATTTTTAGATTGTGATTTTTTTTTCAGCCTACACAGGTGATGTCTGATCACTCTGGTTTATCCCCAGTAAGACTCTTTTTAGGTCAATTCGAGACAGGTTTCCTCCTCAGCTCTGATGTTTCCTTTTGGTCATTTTCCATCTGTTGAACATTCAGGAATCCCCCCTCCCACATTCACTATCCTGCTCCACAGAAATACATTCTTAGTTTCCTCTGTTGAGGAAGGAATTCCAAGTGGAGCCCAATCAAAACCAAAACAATGTCCCCTTAGCTACTGCAAAAATTTCCCTAAATAAAGGCAGCCACAATAATTAAAGAAAGTAGGGAAAACTCCTAGGCCATTCAGGTATGATCAAAACCAAATCCTTTACAATGATACAGTGGAAGTGGTAAATAGATTCAAGGGATTAGATTTTATAGATTGCCTGAAAAACTGTGGAAGGAGGTTTATAGCATTGTATAGGAGGGAGTGATCAAAATCATCCTCAAGAAAAAGAACGGCAAAATGGCAAAATGGTTGTCAGAGGAGGCCTTACAAATAGTTGAGAAAATATGAGAAGTGAAAGGCAAAGAAGAAAAGGAAAGATATACACATCTGAATGCAAAGTTCCAAATAATAGAAAGGAGAGATAAAAAGCCTTCCTAAGTGAACGTTGCAAAGAAAAAAACAATAGAATGGGAAAGACTAGCTATCACTTCAAAAAATTAGAGATACAAAGGGAACATTTTATGCTAAGGTGGGCACAATAAAGGACAGAAGCAATAGGGACCTAACAGAAGCAGAAGGTATTAAATAGACATTGCAAGAATACACAGAAGAACTATACAAAAAGATCTCGATGACTCAGATAACCACGATGGTGTGATCACACCTAGAGGCAGACATCTTGGAGTGCAAAATCATGTGGGCCTTAGGAAGCATCATTAGCAAAAAAGCTAGTGGTAATGATGAAATTCCAGCTGAGCTATTTCAAATTCTAAAAGATGATGCTGTGCAAGTGCTGCACTCAATATGCCAGCAAATTTGGAGAACTCAGCAGTGGCCACAGGACTGGAAAAGATCAGTTTTCATTGCAATCCAAAAGAAAGACAAGGTCAAAGAATCCTCAAACTACTGCATAATTGTACTCATGTCACACGCTAGCAAAGTAATGCTCAAAATTCTCTAAGCCAGTATGTGAATTCTTCAGCAGTATGTGAACCAAGAACTTCCATATGTTCAAGTTAGATTTAGAAAAGGCAAAGGAACCAGATATCAAATTGCCAATATCTGCTGGATCATAGAAAAAGCAAGAGAATTCCAGGAAAAATATCTACTTCTGCTTTATTGACTACACTAAAACTTTTGACTGTGTGGATCACAAGAAACTTTGGAAAATTCTTAAAGAGATGAGAATGCTAGACAACCCTACCTGCCTCCTGAGAAATCTGTATGCGGGACAAGAAGCAACAGTTAGAACCAGAAATGGAACAATGGACTGGTTCCAAACTGGGAGAGCAGTGCATCAAGGCTGTATATTGCCACCCTGCTTATTTAACTTATATGCAGAGTATATCATGAGAAACGTTGGGCTGGAAGAAGCACAAGCTGGAATCAAGATTGCCGGAAGAAATATCTATAACCTCAAATATGCAAATGACACTACCACTATGGCAGAAAGCAAAGAGGGACTAAAGAGTCTCTTGATGAAAGTGAAAGAGTAGAGTGAAAAAACTAACTTAAAGCTCAATGTTCAAAAAACAAAGATCATGGCATCCAGTCCCATCATTTCATGGCAAATAGATGGGGAAGCAATGGAAACAGTGACAAAGTTTATTTTCTGGGCTCCAAAATCACTGCAGATGGTGATTGCAGCCATGAAATTAAAAAATCATTGCTCCTTGGAAGAAAAGCTGTGGCAACCCTAGACAGCATATTAAAAAGTAGAAATATTACTTTGTCAACAAATGTTCGTATAGTCAAAGCTATGGTTTTTCCAGTAGTCGTGTATGTGAGATGTGAGAGTTGGACCATAAAGAAGACTGAACACTGAAGGATGCTTTGAACTGTGGTGTTGGAGAAGACTTTTGAGAATCCCTTGGACTTCAAGGAGACCAAACCTGTCTTTCCTAAAGGAAACCAATCAGTCCTTCTGAATATTCATCAGAAGGACTGATGCTGAAACTGAAGCTCCAAAACTTTGGCCACCTGATGTGCAGAACTGACTTATTAGAAAAGACCCTGATGCTGGGAAATACTGAAGGCAGTAGGAGAAGAGGATGCCAGAGAATAAGATAGACAGCATCACTGACCTCAATGGCCATGAGTTTGAGCAAACTATGGGAGATGATGAAGGACAGGGAATCCTTGTGTGCTGCAGTTCCTGGGGTCACAAAGTGTCAGATACAATTGAGTGAGTGACCAGAAAATTGTTTAAACTGCAGTCATAATAGTAGTTTCTTTAACATCTATAATTTAGAAAAAGACTGGTGAACACTCAGATACCTCATTATAAGTCAGATATTTCCCAAGATTAACTTAATACCAGGCATCCTCAGAGCTGCCTTTGAAACTGGGGTGGGGGCAGTGCTAAGCTAACACAGCATGGACTCGGCACCAATATGTGGTACATATTGGACCAGGAGGTAAGAGCAGTGGTTAATACTGTGACACTTCCCAGTAGATATTTTCAAGCCTTAATTCTGAACATGTTTGCGTGTGAATAGTTATGTCTAATTTATAAATCACTTTCGTGTTTTGATAAAATTATAGTTGATCAAAATAATTTGAATCTTAACGTCATTTTTTGTTCATAATAGACAGTAAGATGTTTTCAAAAGAATTTAAATGATTCTAAAATAAAATGCTTCTCATTCTGTAGAGTTCTGATTTTATGGTGTTTAACATACTTTTAGAGCCATATGTCTCTTCTGATTTAAAAGTCAGATGGAATGAGTTGAATTTAAAAAGGTTTTAGCATTTAGATGGTTATCTGCATAATAAATTAATGTGCTAATTACACTTCCCTGAATCACATATAAAGAAATTTTCACAAGAGAGTCAGTATTAATTCTGGAGAGTGGCACATTATCACTGAGTATTAGAAGCTCACATAAGTGTATTGAGAATTACTTGTGGATATGGAGATGCAAATCATGAGAATTGTTTTTAATTTTGTTTGTCCCCTAAAATGGGAAAATCTTTGTAAATGTGCTTTGTAAATTCCAAGTAATGAGACATTTTATTTGATGAAAATTTGAACTGTAATTTAATGGAGAGAACTTCAACACTATTTAATCACCCATCTTGTCAGGAACAGAAATCTAAAATTTAGGCTCTTTATGTATCACGTTCTCTTATTAGAGGGAGAACCAGGAGAATTCAAGAATGATGCTTTTATAATAGCTTAAGTTCAAAGGTTGGCTTTCCAACAAGACATTGTAGTCTTTTTTTTAACATTAAATTACAAATAAGAATACTGAGTATTAATAGTGAGTATAATGAGAGTAGGGGCTCCCCTAGTGGCTCAGTTGGTAAATAATCTGCCTGCAATGCAGAAGACATGGGTTTGATACCTGAGTTGGGAAGATCCCCTGGAGAAGGAAATGGTAACACACTCCAGTATTCTTGCCAGGGAAATGGCAGGACAGAGGAGTCTGGCAGGCTACAGTCCATGGGGTCAAATCAGTCAAACATGACTGAATGGCTAAACCACTAACCACCATAATGATGGTATTAAATAACATGCTTATCATGATTATATATTGTAGTATATAAATAATTTAATATCAAAATACCTAGTTTATTGTAATTGAAATAATTACAACTTGTTCAAAACCAAAACCAGGAGAAAAAGTGTTGTCTTTTTCAGAAGTCCATGGTAATGGTAATGCACTTCCCAATTTTCACTTAGATCCTTTAAGTAATAAATTAGAAATATTAGTGATTTTTCATGATGTTGCTCTTATACTTTGTATTGTATATTACTATATACAATTTAAATTAGGCATTATAATTTGTTGGGGGTTGTTATTTTTGTTGTTAATAAAAAGGAACAATCATCCTACATGCTACATTTAAATTATTGTCTTCTATTTCTGATTCTATCCTATTCTTCTTGCTAGTTTTCTTATCATAGATTGCAGGTTGAATTTAGCAATATTACTTATGTTACATAGAGTTAATAAATATTTTCCCAGAGGACTATTTTCAAATGTATTTAATTTATTCACATATTTCTGTTTTAAATTAATTTTTAAATTACTTATTGTAAAAACATAAGAACACTTCCTGAATTTAGATGAATATTGATATCTTCAAGCGTTATGCCAAAATGTTATTTTTGGAATCTAAACGTAAGCTCCACTGTGAAATGCAGCTTCATAATTTCCTCCTAAATGATATGTCCTCAAAACCTTTTCAAAAAGTATTGAGTGTTCAAGAGTTCATTTTTTTACTCATTTACTTATTAAGACCTCTTCTCCTCCTTACATCTTATAAATCAAATATTAACCTGGCACATTTCCCCCATAACTTCAATAATACTATACAGTGTTTAAAATTTATTAACATATATGTAGCATCTGTTATCAAATATCACATATTGAGATATCTGTATTTGTACTTCCTAATTTTTTAATTTTCTAGAATTTCCTTCATGTACTTATTATCACCTAAACAGAATATGACAATTTTGTTTTTCAGATCTGAGCTTCAAGCTGATGAAATTATATTACAAATACAGGACAATGTGCATGAGGTGTTGCAGCAAAAAAAACAGAGACAGAGTCAGGCAGAATTCAAAGCTGAATCTTGACTCTCTCACTTAGTTATGTGGGAGTGTGTAATTTATTTCCTCTGCTGTACACTTTCAAAGGAGAAAATAAATACACAGCTGGCTAATTTGTTGTGAAGATTAATACCAATAAAATAACAGTTTAATGTATTGTTAAATTACTAGCAATCTAAATGTTTTAACTTTCTTCATAACAAGTCAATGAGATGGAAAACAATGAACATTTCCATTGTATAGGTGACAAACTAAAGCAAAGAGAGGAAACTGCATAATGTGATATAGTAAGTAATACAAGCGATTCCAATTCAGATAGCCTGGCCCAATTATCTCACAATCACTCAGATTAAAGAAGGTAACACATGCCAATGCATGGCTGATCAGTGCTTTGCACATTTTTCATTGTTTGGTAGCTAATATGATTTATATTATTTCTCATGAAGGATAAATATATTAAATTCAACATTATTAAAATGGGAGTTCTATAATAATAAGAATGTTTCATTTACATTCTTAAAAGGACTTTACATGTATTAGAGTTTTGGGTTACCTTTTCTGCCATTACATAATTCTTCTCATGTTTCCAAGTTAATGGCCAAAATAATGTATTTTGGACTTAAGACTTTGAGTTGAAATTTAAAAAATTTAAGTGGAAAACTATTCTGTAAAATCAAAAATGTGAAAGTCAAAAGGAAAGACTTTAGGAAATGCTAACCAAAGGATAATTTTAAGCAGAAAATTTGGCACAGAATCCTTCTTCCTTGTTTCCATTTTCAGTAAGCATTTTGATGGGTTTTAATTTTTTGGAGAAGCTGTAACAAATGAAAAACTCTGTGTAACAACAACAAAATCAAAGAACTTCACTGTTCTTCCATGTGTGTTTAGCTATATCTGTACATATGATATTAAATAGATTTGGCTTTAGGCCACATCAATCCCCCAAATTTTGTTGATTGATTTAAAAGCATTCAGCAATTGTTATACAAGTATGTACACTAGAAGGCTATTGGTTTACATATAATCATTTGAGGTATATATTAAAAAGGTAAGGACTTCCTTTGTGGTTCAGTGGTAAAGAATCTACCTGCCAATGCAGGAGACATGGTTCTATCCCTGGTCCAGGGAGATTCCACATGCCACGGGACATCTAAGCCTGTGTGCCACAACTATGGAGCCCTGAGAGTTGACATGTCAAAACTACTGAATCTGAGTGCCCTAGAGCTCATGCTCTACAAGAGAATCCACTGCAAGGAAAAGCCCACACACAGAACTAGAGAAAGAGCATGAACAGCAATGAAGACCCAGTGCAGACAAAAGCAAATAAATAAAAACATATTTTAAAAGGTAAATTCTCATTCTTCACCTCTAAAGAAATCTATAATTCATAATATTAATTATACAACTATCCTCTAATACAATTATATGTAAAACATAGTCAACAATGTATTACTTGAACATTCTATACTCCAGATCTATAAGCATGTTTTTTAATAATTTTTGATGGTTTCAATAACCTGATGAGTTTATCAACATATGCACTTATTTCTTTATGTACCTTTATCCAATAATTATGTCTTCTGTCTGACTTAGCCAACACTTTCTGGACATACATTAAGTTTTGTTATTATCCATAACTGTACCCTCTCTGTAATATTGATTTCTAGTATCTATTCTTACCTCAAAAATTACTTGAAGGCACTGGTATTCCATCAATCTATTGACTGAACCATTTTTAATTTCTTTTCTCTACTTTCACTGAAATCCTTTTTCTCTATTTACCTACTTTATCTAACCTGTCCCATCCTTTTAATTGAGAACTACTCTCCCTATTTACAATTAGACAGCTGCTAAATTATTGTCCCCAATATATTCTTCCCTCTGAAATATACCTTAAATTTACCTCCCTCATGTTGACCACTATAATCTTTTAAGGATTATCTGTGATCATAATATTACTAAATTCAATGGTCATTCATCAGAATTATCTTACTAGACTTATCAGAATCTTTTATCACAGTTGATCACTTAGGCCATCTCAAAATATCTTCTTCATTAGTTTCCATCTTGGTTTGATTTTTCCCTCTTAATTTAATGATATTTCTTACTATTTTTTAATTGAATTTTCCTTACCTGAGGGAATTCAGTCTGACTTCTGTAGCTATACTTCTATTATATACGATTCTATACATTTGAACAGTTTAAAATACCATCTGATGCCCATGGGTCTCAAATATTTACCTTTAATCTATGCTTCTCTTAGGCATTTCCAGTCAACATATGGGCATGTTCCTGGCTGTCTCCACTTAGATCTAAATGAGGCATCTTATTTAACATTGCTAAATTACTAGAGAAATGAAACTCAAAACTACAATAAGGTATCAGCTCACCTTGTCAGAATGGCTATCATCAAAAAGTCTACAAATAATCAGTGAGGAGAAAAGGGAGAATAGGGTAGGGTAAGAAGAGGGTAGGGTAATCTCTTACACTGTTGGTAGGAATGTAAACTGGTACAACCACTATGGAAAAGAGTTTAGAGACTCCTCAAACTAAAAATAGAGTTGTCATATGATTCAGAAATTCCACTTCTGGGAATATATCCAGAGAAAACTTTAATTCAAAACGATATATGAACCCCCTATATAACAGCATTATTTACAACAGCCAAGACATGAAAGCAACCTAAGTGTCCATCAACAGCTGCTGCTGCTGCTAAGTCGCTTCAGTCGTGTCCGACTCTGTGTGACCCATAGACAGCAGCCCACCAGGCGCCTCCGTCCCTAGGATTCTCCAGGCAAGAACACTGGAGTGGGTTGCCATTTCCTTCTCCAATGCGTGAAAGTGAAAATGAAGTCGCTTGGTCATGTCTGACTCTTCGCGACCCCATGGACTGCAGCCTATCAGGCTCCTCCGCCCATGAGATTTTCCAGGCAAGAGTACTGGAGTGGAGTGCCATCACCTTCTCCAGTCCATCAACAGAGGAACAGACAAAAATGTAGTACACACACATGGTGGGATATTACTCAGCTATAAAAAGAAGCAACATGGATGGACCCATAGATTATGATGCTAAGTGAAGTCAGACAAATATCATATGATACCACTTATATGTAGATATATATACATGAACTTATTTACAAAACAACAATAGATTCACAGACACAGAAAACAAACATAGTTACTAAATGGGCAGAGGGATAAACTAGGAGTTTGGGATTAAAGTACAGTATGCACACAATTATATATAACATAGAAAACAAACAAGGACTTACTATATAATAGACGGAACTATATTCACCATCTTGTAATAACTTAAAACAAACAGGTATATATCCATGTATAACAATCACCTTACTGTATCCCTGAAACTAAAAGCTCACTGATAAAGGCAGAGATACAATAAAGGTAGGAAATAATCCACACAAAAATATGATATCAAACCAGCAATCATGAGAAGAGGGGACAAATACACGATACTGGAAATGCTTTTGAAAGTAAAAGGCCAGCAACTTAAAAGCATTTTTTTTTATATATACTGATATATCAAAACCTAATGGTAACCAAAAACCAAAAACCTATAATAGATACACACACAACAAAGAAAAAAGAATCCAAACACAACACTAAAGTTAGTCATCAAATCACAAGACAAGGAAACAAAAGGGAAAAAAAAATTAGAGAAAAAAAAGCTTCCAGAAACAAATCCAAAACAATTAACAAAATGGCAGTAAGAACATACATATCAATGATTAGCTTAAACATAAGCAGATTTAGTGCTCCAACCAAAATACATAGGCTGGCTGAAAGGATACATAAGTAAGAGCTATATATATGCTGTCCACAAAAGACCCACTTCAGACCCAGGGCCACACACAGACTGAAAATGAAGGGATGGAGAAAGGTATTCCATACAAATGGAAATCAAAAGAAAACTTTTGTAGAAATACTCATATTAGATAAAAATAGACTTTAAAGACTGTTACAAGAGATAAAGAAGGATAGAACATAATGAAGAAAGGAGTAATCCTAGAAGAAGAAATAACAATTGTAAATATATATGCAATCAACATTAAGACCACCTCAGTATATTACATAAAGCAAATGTGAAAAGCCATAAGAGAAAAAAAAATCAATAGCAACACAATAATAGTTGGGGACTTTAAAATCCCATTCTCATCAGCAGACAGATGATTCAGAGAGAAAATCAATAAGGAAGCATACTAAGGCCTTAAATGACAATTAGACCAAGGGAAATTAATTTATATTTGTAGATTACTTCATATAAAAGCAACAGAATACACATTCTTCTCAAGTGCACATGCTATATTCTCCAGGATTGATCACATGCTGGGATGAAAGTGAGCCTCAGTCAATTTAAGAAAATAAAAACCCTATCAAGCATCTTTTTTGACCATGCTATTAGAAATCAGCTACAAGAACAACTAAACTTTAAAAAAAAAAGAAAATAAAAGTGGAGAGTAAACAATATACTACACAACCAATGGATCACTGAAGAAATCGAGGAAGAAATTAAAAAAAAAATGCTTAGAGACAAGTGAAATAAAAGCACAATAATCAAGTAATACATTTTTGATCTGTCTCCTAAAGTAATAGAAATAAAAACAAACAAAACCAAAAGAGACCTAATTAAACTCAAAAACTTTTGCCCAGAAAAAGAAACCATAAGCAAAATGAAAACACAACCCACAGAATAGAAGGAAATATTTTCAAACAATGTCCAAAATTTGCAAACAGCTCATACAGTTCAATATAAAAATTAAAAAAAAAAATTAACATGATCAGATGGTCTATATAGACATTTCTCCAAAGAAGACATACAGATCGTCAAGAGGCACATGGAAAGATTATTAGAGAAATGCAAATCAAAACGACAGTAGGATATCACTTCACACTGGTCATAATGGCTGTCATCAAAAAGTCTACAAACAAATGCTGGAGAGGGTGTGGAGTAAAGGGAACTCTCATACACTGTTGTTGGGAATGTAAATTGGTACAGCCACTGGGGTAAACAGTATTTAGGGACCTTAAAAAACAATAAAGCTACCATGTGAACCACCCCAACTGCTCCACTCATGGGCATATATCCAGAATAAACTATGGTTCAAAATGATATATGCACCCCATGTTCACAGCAACCCTATTTGTAATAACCAAGATATGCGAGCAACCTAAATGTCTACTGACAGATGAATGGATAAAGAAGATGTGATACAAATATACAATAAATATTACTCAGCCATATAAAAAAATGAAATAATATCATTTGCAGCAAAATGGATGATCCTCGAGATTGATAACCCTATGTGAAGTAAGTCAGAGAAAAACAAATATATGATATTACTTATATGCAGAATCTGAAAATGATATAAATGAAATTATTTAGAAAACAGAAACAGACTCACAGACTTAGAACAACCTTTTGGTTACCAAAGGGGAAGGGCTGGGATACATTGGAAATATGGGATTAACATATACACATATGTGTGTGTGTATGCTCAGCCACTTCTGACTCTTTGCAACCCCATGAACTTTAGTCCATCAAGCTCCCTTGATTTTCTGAGCAAGAATACTAGAGCTGGTTCCCATTTCTTCCTCTAGGATATACACACTACCATGTATAAAATAGATAGCCAACAAGGACCTATTGCTTAGCACAATGAACTCTACTCAATATTCTGTAATAACTTAAGTGGAAAAAGAACTTGAAAAATAATAGATATAAGTATATGCATAGTTGAATAACTTTTGTTGTATACTTGAAACTAACACAACATTGCAAATCAAGTATGTGCTGTGCTGTGCTTAGTTGCTTAGTTGTGTCCAACTTTTGTGACCCCATGAACTGTAGCCCACCAGGCTCCTCTTTCCATGGGGATTCTCCAGGCAAGAATACTGGAGTGGGTTGCCATGCCTTCCTTCAGGGGATCTTCCCATCATAGGTATTGGACCCAGGCCTCCCACATTATAGGCAGATTCTTTATCCTCTGAGCCACCAGTGAAGCCCAAGTCAAGTATATGCCAATATAAAATAAAAATTAAATATACAAAACAGTGTTAATCACATATATTACAATTAAAATGTAAATATATAAGTAAAACTTATAAGAGGCATCTCAATCATGAAGTATCCAAAAGGGGACACCTCATTTTCATACAAAGCATTATCATTCTGCAATCTTTCTCACTTTAGAAATAACTGCATTCTTCCATTTACTAAATCCAAAACTTAGTCTTCTTTAACACTTATACTCTTTTATACAACACTGTAACCCTCTCTTTAAACTTTGTGTGTGTGTTTATGTATGTGCATCATATGTGTGTAGGCATAATATTGACCACTGCCCACCATCTGTACCATTAGCATTCTAGACAAATTAACCAGTTAACTCCCATTAGATTACTACTACAGTTTATAACCAATGTCTCTTTTTCTACTTTTAACTTTTATTCTCTCTGTTCAATCAATCAACCAGAGTTATCCTTATCAAGAGATCATATTAATTCTCTGCTCAAAACTATTTCATTGCTGCTTTCAAACTGTAGTGCTGAAGAAGATTCTTGATCAACGTACCACTGCTTAAGTTTTCCTTGGCATTCAAGAGGACAGATTACCAGGAAATTCCACTGGTGTGACACCATGTGACTTGTTTGCCATTCAGTGAGCCATCACCATACCCTTTCCAACGAGGACTGGATCACAGTCTTGGCCAAGGTAAAAGAATCCTCTTTTGCTCTTCATCTCACCCTAGGGGGCATGGCTGCTATATGCTACATCTCAGTTATGTTCAGTTGCTCAATCCTGTCTGACTCTGCCATGCCATAGAGTGCAACCCGCCAAGCTGCTCTGTCCATGGGATTTCCCAGGCAAGAATATTGAAGTTGATTGCCATTTTCTCCTCCAGGGGATCTTCCCTACCCAGGAATCAAACACAGGTCTCTTGCATTTCCTGCATGAGCAAGTGGATTCTTTACCACTGTGCCACCTGGAAAGCCCCCATATGCTACGTCTAGAATCCCTGTTCTTTAGAGTTTTCTTTGGGGCCGCAAAGAGTCAGACATGACTGAGCAACTTCACATTCATGTTACTTCCTAGTGGCTGATTCCTTGTTACTCTAACCCCCTTTAATAGTTCATAAATCTTAAAGTTGAACCTTTGCTATTCAAAGACTGCATGGTTTCTGTCTCCTAAACAGAAAGACTCTTCTTGACCACATTATATAAAATGTCAATCTTGGCCCATATGGTTATTGTTAATCAAATTTCCCCTGCTTTGTCTCCAAGCCAATTACCATCATTTTCCATATATTTGCATATTGTCTGCCTCTTCTCCCATGTAATAAAAAGCACATTAAACATAAGCACTTTGTTGTTTTTATTGCTGTATCCATTGAATGTGGAACAGTGCATGATACTTAAGAGCTATTCAAGATATATTTGAGAGAATGAATGAATATTATCCATGGATAATACTTGGAAAATGTGTAAATCAATCAGATATCATAATCCCATTGTAATGGATGCTAGTGATAATGAATACACAAAATATTGTATATTGTGTATTATACACAAAATATTGGTACACACACAAAAATATTGTATACTATTTTAAGGAATCTATTGATAATAAAATATTTTAGGAAATAAAGGTTTTTCTAAGCATGTAATAAGATAATTATTGTAAAGTGGGAATTGCATTTCTATTTTGATAGCTATGTCCATATATTAACAGAAATTGAAAAAGAATGAAAAAATTAATAAGTTGGTGATAGAAACAAATTTAAGCTATGGCATGATTTAAGATGTTAACTTTGATTCTTCAAATTATAACTAGAAACAGTTAACTGAGAGAGATATCTTAGTGGTCATTGCAATTTACATCAGGTTCTTAGTACAGAAAAAAAAAATTTCCTAATAAATTTGGTTTATGATTTGATATTCTAGTGTAATGAAAAACAGATTTCCTTGAGAGCTCCCAGATCAAAAAAAAACTTCTTGATTTTCAATGTAAGTTTAGTCACAACTCTCATGGGCATCAGAAGAAGCCCCTTACTTATCCTCTATATTTGTTAGGCTTTGTTTTACACAATTACATAGAAGAGATCACATACTAAACAGTTTAATACTAAGTGTAGTCACATACATATACATGTGTGTGTGTGTTTGCGTGTGTGCTCAGTCGCTAAGTCATGTTTGACTCCTTGCAACCCCATGGACTGTAGCCCACCAGGCTCTTCCATCCATGGGATTTCACAGGCAAGAATAATGGAGTCGGTTGCCATTCCCTCCTCCGGGGGTCTTCACGACCCAGTGGTTGAACCTGTGCCTCCTGCATTACAGGCAGTTTCCTGACCACCTGAGCCATCAGGCAAATCCAATATATACATGTATATACATATAGATAGATAGATAGATATAATGTGTGTATACACAAATGTCATATATATATATTTAAAAACAATGCATTTGTCTTATCTTCAAAAGCATACTTAATAAAAGCCATTCCTATTCCTTAAGTTATTTTGCTTATAATTTCAAAACACATTTTGGAAATCCTTGGATTACTAAAAAACAAATATTCTTTTCTTTCTTCTGTTTGACACTATGTAAAATAAATTGAGAAGTCAGTTGCTTTGGAGGATTCATTCTACATGTTTATGCACAATATTGATGCATTGAATCATATCACCAGAATATATAAATGTGTATTTATTTCTGACAGTTCTGGTTCATGGATTTGAAGTCTTCAGTTTAAAGATAAATTAACTTTCAAGCTTCAAAGGCAAGATAACATTCATCCTCACTCTATTGCAGCTCCATCAGTAGTAACTGAATAAGAAAACACTAACCTGGATGTCAGGGCCCCTGAACACTATGGATTTAAAGCGCTACATAGTGAAAAAAGATTGCCAGGTCCTAACTTTAATAGCTGACACAGATCTGGTTTTAATTAGTCCTTGGCAGATTGGATGACCTCTATGAAGCAGTTAAGGGATATTTCCATGCTATCAGGCCATGAAATAGTGCCCATGAGTGACACACACTGCCTCTTTTCCTGGAAAACCACAACTTATTTCAAGATGGACAAGGAAAAGTTCAATTAATCTCTAGATCTGGTATTTGCAGGCTTTATCAGCTTGCTAAAGTTCAGTTTCTTCTAAGCAAATCTTCTATATATTTACCTCTCTCTTTCCTATAATTCAGTTTTTGAACTTCCCTTATGGTCCTGTGGCAAAGAATCTGCCTGACAATTCAGGGGACACAGATTCACAAGTTTGATCTCTGATCCAGAAGCATTCCACATGCCTTAGAGTGATTACGCCCATGTGCCACAACTACTGGAGAAGGCAATGGCACCCCACTCCAGTACTCTTGCCTGGAAAATCCCATGGATGGGGGAGCCTGGTAGGCTGGAGTCCATGGGGTCACTAAGAGTCAGATACAACTGAGTGACTTTACTTTCACTTTTCACTTTCATGCATTGGAGAAGGAAATGGCAACACACTCCAGTGTTCTTGCCTGGAGAATCCCGGGGACGGGGGAACCTGGTTGGCTTCTGTCTATAGGGTAGCACAGAATCGGGCATGACTGAAGTGACTTAGCAGTAGCAGCAGCAGCCACAACTACTGAAGCCCATGCCCTAGAGCCCATGCTCCACAGCAAGAGAAGCCACCACAGCAGAAACCTACACACTGTAACTAGAAAAAGCCCATGTGCAGCAACAAAGACCCAGCACAGCCATAAATAAATAAATGAGTTTAGATATCAGTTTCTGAATAGTATTTCCAATATGCATAAAATTGCTAATCTTCTCTTTAGATTTTCTGTCACTATAGAAATGAAAACAATTATTTTTTCTATCATTCATCATCTCATATTGCTCTCTTTATCATATAAACTTTGAAGGTTAATATCATCGAATTTATATAAAATATACCTTGCTTTAAGTATGTGTAGAATTGATTTTCCATGATCTTTACTGTCCTAACTTGGTGACAGGGATACCTTTTTCATGCATTTTTAAACCAGTGATTTTAATTACTGCCTTTGTCAAGTCCATAGTCAATTTAACATTTATCTCCTTACTTTTATGCATAGTAAAAGTAAACAAAACAAAAATAACCAAAACATCTGGTGAGTACAATAGGAAAAAAAAATCTTAAAATATCTTGCTGCAAGTATTTCTTTCACTAAAACTTTCCTTCATGGGCTTTATATGACCCAGCAATCCCACTGCTGGGCATACATACTGAGGAAACCAGAACTGAAAGAGACACGTGTACGCCAGTGTTCATTGCAGCACTGTTTATAGTAGCCAGGACATGGAAACAACCTAGATGTCCATCAGCAGATGAATGGATAAGAAAACTGTGGTACATATACATGAATGAATATTAATATTAATACATTAATGAAATATTAATAAGCCATTAAAAAGAATTCATTTTAATCAGTTCTAATGAGGTGGATGAAACTGGAGCCAATTATACAGAGTGAAGTAAGCCAGAAAGAAAAACACCAATACACTATACAAATGCATATATTTGGAATTTAGAAAGATGGTAATGATAACCCTGTATGCAAGAGAGCAAAAGAGACACAGATGTATAGAACAGTCTTTTGGACTCTGTGGGAGAGGAAAGCGGGGGATGATTTGGGAGAATGGCATTGAAATATGTATAATATCATATAAAAAATGAATCGCCAGTCTAGGTTCGATGCAGGATACAGGAAGCTTGGGGCTGGTGCACTGGGATGACCCAGAGGGATGGTATGGGGAGGGAGGTGGGAGGGGGTTCAGGATTGAGAATACATGTACACCCATGGCGGATTCATGTTGATGTATGGCAAAACCAATACAATATTGTAAAGTAATTAGCCTCTAAGTAAAATAAATAAATTTAAATTAAAAAAAACCTCTAATCCCTACACTCTAAAGACAATTTCTGAAGTCACCCTAAATTTTATAGAAAAAAAATTAAAAATGAAACCTCCCCAAAGTTCTTTAAAATATGTGTACTTCTAAAACAACCCTATATTTTCTGAATATATATTTTAATTAGATGACTTAAGTTTCTCTTCAGTTTTATCTCCATAAGCAGCATGGGTCTTCGGGAGGACTGCCTGCTGTTTTTTGTTTTTGTTTTTTTTCTTTAGAGTACATTGTGCTCACTTTAATTTGTTTTCACAGATGAAGTGTAGAAAGAAAAATATTTTATAAGGAAAGAGGTGTTTCTGTGAATATCTGAGAAAGACCAAAGAAAGAAAGAACATAAGTTTTCAGCAAAAAATTAAGGTCAGGCACATTCTTGCTAATACTGAGTGTTCACATAACATTATCTAGTTTCTGATAGCTTCTTACTCTGTTTACTCAGTAATGACATTAATATCATACATCTTTGCCTATTTCTTGTAATAGTGCCTTTGTGTCTGAGTTGAAAAATTAACACTGTCACTTTAATATAGAAAACTCTACACATCAAATATCACTTAACATGTATGACTATATATTACAAGCATACCTCTACTGACAATATATGCCAAATAACCATTGGTTAAAATTGAGTGTACATATAATGTAACTTTACATGAAAAAAATGCAAGCTGTCTTTGAGATTTTGTTTTGAATTGTTTTTAATATTATAAAGATTCACCTATAAATAATAAATGAAAGGATTCACAGAACTATGAAATAAAAACCAGAATAATGGTTATAAAGCTCCTTACTATCTAGAAAATACTACCAACCCTTACAGTTGACAGGTAGACAACCTATGAAAGTATATGCTAGACAAAATTGAACTGGTTATAAATATCATGCCTGTAGTTAAAGATGAACAAAAGATGTTTCACATGCATAAATATAATTTTCTTTATGAGCTCATAGCATTGTGATTTGGAATTACATGATAAATCATAATTGAGCACAAATTACAAAGCCCAGAAGTGTTTGGTATTTTGGAAACATACAACCCCTACTTCCTAAGGCTAGTTGGGATTATAGTCCTAAATTTTATAGAACATATCAGTAAAAATAGAATAACAAACACATGAATGATTTGTGAGAGTTTTCTTTAAAATTATAGGGGCTTAGTGGCATTGAGGATTCTAATTTAGCTAAATGGTCAGAGTCAGTTCTTTTTTTTTTTCCTTTAATAGAAAATTATTTAATTAGTATACATGTGTTCCCCATCCTGAACCCTCCTCCCTCCTCCCTCCTCCCTCCCCACACCATCCCTCTGGGTCGTCCCAGTGCACCAGCCCCAAGCATCCAGCATCGTGCACTGAACCTGGACTGGCATCTCGTTTCATACATGACGTTTCACATGTTTCAATGCCATTCTCCCAAATCTTCCCACCCTCTCCCTTTCCCACAGAGTCCATAAGACTGTTCTATACATCTGATGTACAGAGTCAGTTCTTTAGAAAAACAAAATTAAGGACTGGGACTGGAACTTGAGAAAGATATAAAAGAAAGAAAGACATCCCAGGAGATGAGCAAGAAGCAGCCACCACTCCTCTTGGGAAATACCTCTGGTGTAACCATTAATGAAAGCACCTCCTCTTGAAACATGGGCCTACATTTTTACTTAGGAAATTCCAGTATTAATTTCAGATAAAGGTGTTACATCTATGTCTCTAAAGACAAATAACAAAGGAATAGGTTTTTAGGCCTTTCTTCAAATGCTGATAATTTTATCTCTTGTGTTTTTTCTTCCTTTAAAATTTACAGCCAAATATTTTAACATTTTACCAAAAATCCAGAATGAACTTTTGGCCAACCCAATCTAACGCTTTGTTTTCAATGGATCCTGATACATATTGCTGAATAAAAGAGATCCCCAGTTGTCCTGACATGCCCATCATACCAATGCTAATATTGGCAATAATAATATTGAGGAGGAGGTTGTGGAAAAAAGAAGAGAAGAGGAAGATGAGATGTGAAGGAAAAGTATGTGAAAGAAAAGGAAGAAGAAAGTGAGAAGAATCATAATTTTCATGTGTAGCACTATGGGTCTACATAATGATGATTTAATTCACCCCAAATCCTATGAAGAAAGTACTACAAATATGCTTTGCAACAGTAAAAAAATCAAAACAGCATTTTAAATAAATGTGAGTGAGTTAAACATCAAGAAATGTAATGTCTAATTATACAAGTCTAACCCTTGACAGATATTCTTTCCTTCAAAAAGGTAAATTTCACCAAGATATTCTTTGTTGAGTATCTATAAGAACTTATGTATAACAAAATTCCTGTGTAATATAATATGTACTGAATAAAAACTTTTTGGGAAACTATAATAGTATAATGACAATATTATGCTGCTTCTGCTGCTAAGTCGCCTCAGTTGTGGCTGACTCTGTGCGACCCCATAGACGGAAGCCCACCAGGCTCCTCTGTCCCTGGGATTCTCCAAGCAAGAACACTAGAGTGGGTTGCCATTTCCTTCCTCAATGAATGAAAGTGAAAAGTGAAAGGGAAGTCACTAGGTCGTGTCCGACTCTTAGTGACCCCATGGACTGCAGCCTACCAGGCTCCACCATCCATGGGATTTTCCAGAGGAGAAATTCAATTTTCAGCAAGAAAAAAAATTGTTTGCTTCATAGACATCAACTGCAGGAAGCAAAGTCCTTTTTGCTTTTGAAAAACGTTTGGCAAAACCCTATCTATTCTTGCTAAAAAGGAAGGAAGATATGATTTTGTTTAAATGTTGTTAGTGATTTCATCTATGGACTCCAGATACAAAGTTCAATTGAGCTTTTTCCTTATTGTCTGCAAAGGTTATTTATAAATCTATGAACAGAAACTATAAGAACAGTATAGACAGGAATGTTTCAGAGACAGAAGAAGCATAATTAAATGAAATGATAGTTTAATGCAAAGGATATTAGACCAGAGAAGACCTTAGAGAGGAACTCTGCTGTGAGGGTCAAGGTCTGTGTACTTAGGAATGATGCTGAATCACACTCCTCTAGACCTGGAGCCAGTCTTTGTAAGTGGGGAAGTTCATCATTTCCATCTTCCTGGCCTATATGTATATGATCATGATGTTGTATTCATAAAGGTGGGGACTGTATTTTACTGAGCAATCACCCCCCTCAACAGCACATAGACCAGTGGGGAAACCCCCCCACCCCCTCGCCACCCCTTCCCAGGACTTCCTTGTGGCATCTTCTGCTGTCTCTGACTTTTATATCTGTATTTGAGATCTATATTGTTTACCCAAAGTTGGAGAAGAACGGATTCTAACTTCACAAAATAATCTCTCAAATCCATCTAGCTATGATAAGATGATAGTTTTAGGTTCTAAAAAAATTCTCAAAGCTATTCATTTGTTTAAAAGGTTTCAAATTATTGATAATGCAGATAGTCTCTAATTATGTATTTGTGCCCCCCAAAATAATCTACATGGTAAATCTGAGAGTATAGAAAAAAGGTTTCAAAAATCTTAGGGAAGGAAATGTCATAAAAATATTGGTATTTGCAAAAGAGATGTCATCTGTTATCGAGAACATCAAAGATTGATGTTTAAAATATCTATCATCTTTCTAACATCATACACAAAAATAAATTCAAAATGGATTAAAGACCTAAATGTAAGACTAAATACTACAAAGCTCTTAGAGAAAAACAGGTAGAAATCTCTTTGACATAAATTTCAGTAAGATCTTTTGTGACCTACTTCCTAAAGTAATGAAAATAAAAACAAAAGTTAACAAATGGGGCCTAATTAAACTTAAAAACTTTTGCACAGAAAAAAAAAAAGCTTAAAGTACACAAAAAAGAAACCCTCAGAATGGGGGAAAAAAAAAAAAACTTGCAAATGAAGCACCTGGCAAAGGATTAACTTGGAAAATATACAAATAGCTCATGCAACACACACACACACACAAAAAAAAGCAAATCCAATTAACAAAAAAAAAAAAAGGTAGAAAACCTAAGTAGACATTTCTCCAAAGAAAACCTACAAAAGGCCAACAAACACATTAAAACATGCCCATATGATTAATTATTAGAGAAATTCAAATCAAAGTTGTAAAGAAGTATCAACTCACACCAGTAGAATGGTGAACATTAAAAAAAAAAAAAATCTACAAACAATAAATGCTGTAGGGGGGTTGGATAAAAGGTAACACTCCTACACTGTTGGTGGGAGTGTAAAGTGGTACAGCCACTGTGGAAAACATTATGGAGGTTCCTTGCACCTGTGGTGGATTCATTTTGATATTTGGCAAAACTAATACAATTATGTAAAGTTTAAAAATAAAATAAAATTTTAAAAAAAGTAAATATAGAGCTACCATAGTACCCAGGAATCCCACTACTAAGCACATATCTAGTAAAGTGAAAGTTGCTCAATCGTGTCCGCTCTTTAAGACCCCATGGACCATACAGTCCATGGAATTCTCCAAGCCAGAATACTGGAGTGGGTAGACTTTCCCTTCTCCAGGGGATCTTCCCAACCCAGGAATAGAATCAGGGTCTCCTGCATTGCAGGTGGATTCTTTACCAACTGAACTATCTAGGAAGCCCCAAGCATATACCTAGGGAAAACCATAATTCAAAAAGATACATGCACCTCAATGTTCACTGAAGCACTATTTACAATAGTCAGGGCATGGAAGCAACCTAAAAGTCCATCAGCAGAAAAAAGAAAGATGTGGTACACATATAAAATAGAATATCACTCAGCCACAAAAAGGAATGAAATAGTGTCATTTGCAGTGAGGTTGATGGAACTAAAGACTGTCAAATATAGTGAAGTAAGTCAGAAAGAGGAAAACAAATATAGTATATTAATGCATATATGTGGAACCTAGAAAGATGGTTAAGTTGATCTTACTTGCAAAGTAGACATTGAGATATAGAGGGGGGGAAATGGATTTCAAAGGGGAAAGGGTGGTAAATTGAGAGATTGGAATTGACATATATATGCTACTATTTGTACAATACATAACTGATGGGAATCTACTGCATAGCCCATAGAATTCTATTTGGTGTTCTATAATGACAGTGACCTAAATGACCCATCAGAGGGCAGACAGAATGGAAACCACAATTACAGAAAAAGAACCAAACTGATGACCTGGATCACAGTCTTGTCTAACTTAATGAAATTATGAGCCATGCTGTGTAGGGCCACAGAAAATTGATGGGTCATGGTGGAGAGTTCTGACAAAACATGGTCCACTTGAGAAGGGAATGGCAAACCAGTATTCTTGCCTTGAGATCCAATGAACAATACAAAAAAGCAAAAAGATATGAAACTGAAAGATGAACTCCCCAGGCCGGTAGGTACTCAAGTGCTACTTGAGAAGAGTGGAGAAATAGCTCCAGAAAGAATGAAGAGATGAGCCAAAGTGAAAACAAAACCCAGTTGTGCATGTGAAGGGGTGATGGAGGTAATGTCTGATGCTATAAAGAACAATATTGCATAGGAATCTGGAATATTAAGTCCACGAATCAAAATATATTGGAGGTGGTCAAACAGAAGATGGCAAGAGTGAACATCAACATTTTAGGAATCAGTGAACTAAAATGGAGTGGAAAGGGCAAATTTAATTCAGATGACCATTATATCTACTACTGTGGGCAAGAATTCCTTAGAAGAAATGGAGAAGCCCTCATAATCAACAAGAGTCCTAAATGCAATACTTGAGTGCATTCACAAAAATGACAGAATAATTTTTGTTCATTTCCAAGGCAAATCATTCAATATCACAATATCCAAGTCTGTGCCCCAACTACTAAAGCTGACAATGCTGAAGTTGAACAGTTCTATGAAGGCCTACAAGATGTTCCACAACTAACACCAAAAAGAAAGATGTCCTTTTCATCATAGGAATGCAAAAGTAGGAAGTCAACAGATACCTGAAGTAACAGGCAAATTTTGCCTTGGAGTGCAAAATGAAGCAGGGCAAAATTTAACAGTTTTGCCAAGAGAATGTACTGGTCATGGCAAACACCCTCTTCCAACAACACAACTCAACACATGGACATCACCAGATGGTCAATACTCAGATTGATAAAAAATTCAGATTGATAATATTCTTTGCAGCCAAAGATGGAAAAGCTTTATACAGTCATTAAAAAACAAGACCAAGAGCTGACTATGGCTCAGGTCATGAGCTCGTTATTGCCAAATTCAGACTTACATTGAAGAAAGCAGGGAAAACCACTAGACCATTCAGGTATGACCTAAATCAAATATTCTGGGATTATACAGTGAAAGTAACAAATAGATTCAAGGGATTATGTTTGATAGGTAAAATGCCTGTAGAACTATGGACAGTGGTTTGTAACATTTACAGGAGGTGATGATCAAAACCATCCCCAAGAAGAAGAAATGCAAAAAGTCAAAATGGTTATCAGAGGAGGCCTTATGAATAGCTGAGAAAAGAGGAGAAGTGAAGGGCAAAGAAGAAAAGGAATGATCTGTATCCATCTGAATGCAGAGCCAAAAGAATAGAAAGAAGAAATAAGAAAACCTTCCTAAGTGATCAGTGCAAAGAAATAGAGGACAAAAATAAACTGGAACACAGATAGATGGAGAAATATATCATATTCATGGATCAGAAGAATCAATACAGTGAAAATGAGTATACTACCCAAAGCAGTCTATAGATTCAATGCAATCTCCCAACAGCATTTTTCAAAGAACTAAAACAAATAATTGCACAGTTTTTATGGAAACACAAAAACCTTGAATAGCCAAAACAATCTTGAGAAAGAAGAATGGAACTGAAGGAATCAAACTGCCTAACTTCAGGCTCTACTACAAAGCTACAGTCATCAAGACAGAATAGTACTGGTGCAAAGACAGAAATATAGATCAATGGAAAGCCCAGAGATTAATGCACACACCTATGGGCACCTTATCTTTGACTAAGGAGGCAAAAATATACAATGGAGAAAAAAATAACAAGTGGTGCTGGGAAAATTGGTCAACACTTGTAAAAGAATGCAACTAAAACACTTTCTAACACTATACACAAAAATAAACTCAAAATAGATTAAAGATATAAATGTAGGATTAGAAACTATAAAACTGCTAGAGGAAAACATAGGCAAAACACTCTCTGACGTAAGTCACAGCAGGCTCCTCTATGACCCACCTGCCAGAGTAGTGAAAATAAAAGCAAAAATAAACAAATGGGACATAATTAATCTTAAACACATTTGCACAATGAAGGAAACTATAGTGAGGTGAAAAGACACCCTTCAGAATGGAAGAAAATAATAACAAACAAGGCAAATGACAAAGAATTAATCTCAAAAATATGCAAACAGCTCATGCAGTTGAATACCAGAAAAAAATAAACAATTCAGTAAAAAAAATGGCCAAAGAACTAAACAGGCATTTCTCCAAAGAAGACATACAGATGGCTAACAAACACATGAAAAGATTCTCAGCATCACTCATTATCAGAGAAATGGCAATCAAAACCACAATAAAGTACTATCTCATGCTAGTCAGAATGTCTGCTGTCAAAAAGTCTACAAACAATAAATGCTGGAGAGAGTGTGAAGAAAAGGGAACCTTCTTACACTACTGCTAGGAATGCAAACTATTACAACTGCTATGGAGAACAGTGTTGGAGATTCCTAAAAAGCTGAAAATAAATCTGCTATACAATCCAGCAATCACACTTCTGGACATATACACTGAGGAAGCCACAACTGAAAGAGACATGTGTACCACAATGTTCACTGCATCAAAGTTTACAATAGCTAGGACATGGAAGAAACCTAGATGTCCAATGGAAGATGAATGGATAAGAAAATGGTAGTAAATATACACAATGAAATATTACTCAGCTATTAAAAAGAATGCATTGGAGTCCATTTTTTAATGAGGTGGTTGAAACTGGAGCCTATTATATGGAGTGAAGTAAGTCAGAAAGAAAAACACTAGTACAGTATATTAATGCACATATATGGAATTTAGAAAGATGGTAATGACAACCCTATATGTGAGATAGCAAAAGAGACAGAGATATAAAGAATAGACTTTTGGACTCTGTGGGAGAAGCCAAGGGTGGGATCATTTGAGAGAATAGCATTGAAACATGTATATTATCGTATGTGAAATAGATCACCAGTACAAGTTTGATGCACAAAACAGGGCACGAAAAGCTGGTACACTGGGACAACCCTGAGGAATGGGATGGGTAGGCAGGTGGAAGGGAGGTTCAGGATGGGGAACACATGCACACCCATGGCTGATTCATGTCAATGTATGGCAAAAACCACTACAATATTGCAAAGTAATTAACCTCAATTAAAATAAATAAATCAATTTAATGAGAAAATAATAAGATAAAATCTAATGTGAAAAAAAATTAAAAATGGAAAAGACTAGAGATCTCATCAAGAAAATTAGAGATACCAAGGGAACATCTCAGGCAAAGATGGGCATAATAAAGGAAAGAAGTTGTATGGATCTAACAGAAGCAGAAGGTATTAAGAAAAGGTGGCAAGAATACACAGGAAAACCATACAAAAAAGAACTTAATGACCCAAATAACCATGATGGTGTGATTACTCACCTAGAGTCAGACATCTTGGAGTATGAAATCAAGTGGACATTAAGAAACATCACTACAAACAAAGGTAATGGAGGTGATGGAATTCCAGCTGAGTTATTTCAAATCCTAAAAGATGATGCTGTGAAAGTGCTGCACTAAATATGCCAGCAAATTCAGAAAATGCAACAGTGGCCACAGGACTGGGAAAAGTCAGTTTTCATTCCAATCCCAAAGAAAGGCAATGCCAAAGCATGCTCAGACTACCGCACAATTGCACGCATCTCACATGCTAACAAAGTAATGCTCAAAATTCTCCAAGCTAGGCTTCAACAGTACACGAACCAAGGACTTCCAGATGATAAATCTGGATTTAGAAAGGGCAGAGGAAACAAGGGTTCCAATTGCCACCATGCATTCGATCATAGAAAGACCAAGCGAATTCCACAAAACATCTACATCTGGCTCATTGACTATCTAAACCCTTTGACTCATGCGGATAACAACAAATTGTGGAAAAGTTTTAAATAGATGGGAATACCAGACCACATTACCTACCTCCTGAGACATCTGTACACAGGTCAAGAACAACAGTTAGAATTGCTCATGGAAAAATGGGCTGGTTTCAAATTGGGAACAGAGTACATCAAAGCTGTATATATTGTCACCTTGCTTATTTAACATATGCAGAGTATATCATGTGAAATTCCTGGCTGGATGAAGCACAAGCTAGAATCAAGATTGCAGGGAGAAATATCAATAACCTCAGATATGCAGATGATACCACCTTTATGGCAGAAAGTGAAGAAGAACTAAAGAGCCTCTTAATGAAAGTGAAAGAGGAGAGTGAAAAAGTAGGCCTAAAACTCAGAATTCAAAAACTAAGATCATGACATCCAGTGTCATCACTTCATGGCAAATAGATGGGAAACAATGGAAACAGTAGTAGACTCTATTTTCTTGGTGTCCAAAATCACTGCAGATGGTGACTGCAGCCATGAAATTAAAAGACACTTGCTCCTTGGAAGAAAAGCTAATGCAAATCCAGATTGCATATAAAAAGTAGAGATATTGCTTTACCAACAAAGGTCCATATAGTCAAAGCTATGGTTTTTCAGTAGTTGTGTATGGATGTGAGAGTTGGACCATAAAGAAAGTTGAACACCAAAGAATTGATTATTTTCAACTGCAGTGTTGAGGTAGACTCTTGAGAGTCCCTTGGAAAGCAAGGAGATCAAACCAGTCAATCCTGAAGGAAATCAACCCTGGATATTCATTGGAAGGAATGATGCTGAAGCTGAAGCTCCAAAACTTTGGTCACCTGATCTGAAGAACTGAATTCTTGGAAAAGACTCTGATGCTGGGAAAGATTGAACACAGGAGGAGAAGGGGACGACAGAGGATATATTTGGATGGAATCACTGACTCGATGGACATGAGTTTGAGCAATCTCTGGGAGTTGATGATGGACAGAGAAGCCTGGCCTGCTACAGTCCATGAGATCATAAAGAGTTGAATGCTACTGCTACTGCTAAGTCACTTCAGTCGTGTCCGACTCTGTGCTACCCCATAGACAGCAGCCCACCAGGCTCCCCTGTCCCTGGGATTCTCCAGGAAAGACTACTGGAGTGGGTTGCCATTTCCTTCTCCAATGCATGAAGGTGAAAAGTGAAAGTGAAGTCGCTCAGTCCAGTCCTGTCCGATTCTGAGCGACCCCATGGACTGCAGCCTACCAGGCTCCTCCATCCATGGGATTTTCCAGGCAAGAGTACTGGAGTGGGGTGCCATCGCCTTCTCCTAAAGAGTTGTATACGAATGAGCAATTGAACTGAACTGAGTGACTTAAATAAGAAGGAAACCCACACAAAGTAGGGGATATATATATATATATATATATATATATATATATATATACACATACACATACACACACACACACACACACACACACACACATATATATACTGTTGACCTGTATGCAGCTCAAGAAACAAGTTAGAACCATACCTGAAACAAATGACCATTTCAAAATTGGGAAAGTAGTATGTCGAGACTGTATATTGTCACCCTGCTTATTCAACTTATATTCAGAGTAAACAGTAAATGCAAAATGCAAGGCTGGAGGATCCCAAGCGGGAATCAAGATTGCCATGAGAAATATCAATAACCTCAGATATGCAGATGGTACCACTGTAATGGCAGAAAGTGAAGAGGAACTAAAGAGCTTCTTGATGAGGGTGAAAGTGAGTTTAAATGCTGGTTTGAAACTCAACATTCAAAAAACTAAGATCATGGCATTCACTCCCATAACTTCATGGCAAATAGATTGGCAAAAAGTGGAAGCAATGACAGATTTTATTTTCTTGGTCTCCCAAGACTACGGACATACTTGGACTCCCAAGTTACGGACAGTAACTGCAGCCATAAAAGTCCTTCCTTCTTGGAATGAAAGCTAGGATAAACCTAGACAATATATTAAAAAGCAGAGGCATCACTTAGCTGACTAATGGCCATATAGTCAAAGCTACGTCTTTTCCAGTAGTCATGTGAGGATGTGAGAGTTGGACCATAAAGAAGACTGAACACTGAAAAATTGAAGCTTTCAAACTGGTACTGGAGAAGACTCTTGAGTCTTGGACAGCAAGGAGATCAAATTAGTCAATCCTAAAGGAAATCAACCCTTAATATTCATTGGGAGAATTGTTGCTGAAGCTGAAGCTCCAATACTTTGGCCATCTGATGGGGAGAGCCAAATCATTGGAAAAGATCCTGATGCTGGGAAAGATTGAGGGCAACAGAAGAAGAGGGCATTAGAGAATGAGATGTTTAGATAGCATCACTGACTCAATGGACATTAATCTGAGCAAACTTCAGGAGATAATGAAGGACAGGGAAGCCTGAGGTACTGTAGTCCATGAGATCACAAAAAGTCAGGCACAACTTAGCCACTGAACATTAACAACAACATGTTTGATTCACTTTGTAGTACAGCAGAAAGTGAGAGACATAGGAGTGTTAAGCAACTAAACTCCAGTAAAATAAAATATCCATCACTCTCTGTGTACCTAGAATAGAAAAGAAAGTGTTCTGATGCTATCCCCATTTTGTGAAGATTGTAGACCCAGTGCTTCTTGGCTCCACCAAGTATTGAGTCAAGACTAAAGTTCCAGGGAACCTGGCTTTTTAACATATGCTCAGTCACTCAGTCATGTCTGACTCGTAACCTTGAGGACTGTGGCCCGCCAGGATCCCCTGTCTGTGAGATTTTTCCCAGTGAGAATACTGGAGTGGGTTTCCATTTCCTCCTTCAGGGGATCTTCCTGACCTAGGGATAGAAACTGCTTCCCCAGAGTCTCCTGCATTGCAGGCAGATTCTTTACTGCTGAGCCACTATGGAAGCCCTTTCTGTGTATAGCATTTTCATTTAACATTGATTCATGTTATACACTTACAAACTCTAAGATTTAGAGGTTTAGTCTATGTTTCTGGCTTGTGGATTTAAGTTATCATTTATTCTGTATTTTACAGCATATTTATAAAAACAACCTGAGCAAAAAACAAGCAGAGAACCTGAAAGACATTTTTCCAAAGCAGAAATATCAATTGCCAAAATACACATGAAAAGATGTTAAATATCACTAATTATCAGGGAATTGCAAATAAAAAATAGAATGAGATACCACTTCACATCTGTTCAGATTAGCAATTATCAAAAAGACAACAGATGACAAGTGCTGGAAAGGATGTCAAGAAAAGGGAACTCTTTTGTACTGTTGGTGGGAATGTAAATTGGCTCAACTACTGCAGAGAACTGTACAGAGGTGCCTCAAGGAATTAAGATACAACTACTATATGACCCAACAATTCCAATTCTGGAGGTTTTTCTAAAGAACACAAAATTTGAAAAGATTCATATTTTCCCCTATGTTCATGGCAGCATTATTCACAAAAGCCAAGAACTCACTGATAGATGAATGGATAAATTGTGAGATAGATGGGATGAGAGGATGAGATTGTTGGATAGCGTCATTGACACAATGGAAATGAGTTGAGTAGACTCCAGGAAATCGAGAAGGACAGGGAAACCTGGCATGCTGCAGTCCATGGTGTTTCAAAGAGTCAAACAACTTAGCAACTGAAAAACATACACATGTATATGTATATGTTTGTATATATATAATGGAATATTACCCAACCATAAAAAGAATGAAATCTTGCATTTGTGACAATATGAATGGACCACAAATATATTATATAAGTGAAATAAGACAGAGACTTATTTGTATGATTTCACGTATAAGTGGAATATAAAAAACAAAACAAATGAACAAACAAAACAGAAACAATCATAGATACAGAGAACAATCAGGTGGTTGACAAAGAGGAAACCAGTGAGAGCATGAGAGAAATAGAGGAGGGAGATTAAGAGGTATACACTTCCAGTTACAAAATAAATAAATGTCCTTGGGATGAAACGTACACCATGGGAAATATAGTCAATGACAATCTTTCTGGAGACAAAGGCAGTCAGAGGTACAAATTTTGGGGACGTCTCTGGTGGTCCAGTGGCTAAGACTCTGTGCTCCCAATGCAGGGGGCTGCATGCCACAACTAAGACCAGGTACAGCCAAATAAAATAATTTTTTTCAGGTAATACTTCCTGGTAATGTATAGCAATATTAATATAATTAACACTGCTGTATGTTACAAGTGAAAGTTGTTAAAAGAGTAAATGCCAGGAGTTCTCATCACAAGGAAAAAAAAGTATTTTTTTAGTTTTGTATCTGTATAAATCATATATGAACTAAATTTTCTGTAATTAATTCATGGTAAGTGAAGTAGCTCAGTCGTGTCTGACTCTTTGTGACCCCATGGACTGTAGGCTACCAGGATCCTCCGCCCATGGGATTTTCCAGGCAAGAGTACTGGAGTGGGTTGCCATTTCCTTCTCCAAGGGATCCTCCCAACCCAGGAATCGAACCCGGGTTTCCCACATTGTAAGCAGACACTTTGCCATCTGAGTCACCAGGGAAGTCCAATTCATGGTATATGGAGGTCAAATAATGATGCTCTACACCTTAAACTTATATGGTGTTGTGTGTCAATTAAGTCTCAATAAAATTGGAAGAGAAAAAAAAAGTTCTTTCTTTACAAATTTACTGATTTCTCCTTCCTGTGTATTTTTCAAGAGCCCTGCTCTTTTCTGGATTATTTCCAATTTTAAGACTGGTTACAGTAAGGATATCTTCTGATTTTTCTCTTTCTTCTCTCAGCTCCTAAATGTTGGCTTTCCTTGATGGACCCTAGTCTATTTTCTATACATTTTCCTGAAACATTTCATCCAAGTAAACAAGTTTAATTCTCATCTATTTTCTAAATCTGTGTTTATTTATATAAAAACCTATATATCTATTCCAGAATCCTCTTCAACCACTGGGCAGGTATATAGATGCAACTGTTCCTGCATATTTTTAGTGCTGTGCCCTTCTAGTCTCATAAAGTCAGCTGCTCTGAAATAAATTATTGTTGTGTGTGTGTGTGTGTGTGTGTATCCAAACATAGTGAATAGAATCACTATTATTGACCTTAGTCAGGAGCTGGTGACATTTTGAAGATACTCTCTCTCTCTTTCTCTCTCTCTCTCATTCCCTGGGTCAATCACTAATTTTCATCACTTATGTCTGATTTCAGTTTGGTGCTCTTAATCAAGACCACTGTTGATACTGTCTAAGTACATTTCTTTCTGTCTACTTCAATCATTTCTGTTATCATTTCACCTTCCTTATTCAAAGTCTGTTATCCTAAAATCCAACCTCAGGTTGCTGCCATTCCTTTCTCCAACTTTTAAATACGTGAGATCTGTAATAAGCCATTCATTTGTTAAAAATGACTAGTGAAAGACACTGACATTACTTAGGCAAAAAATAATATTTGTTTTCAAATATCTTCACCCATCTTACTATAATTTTTCTGAAAAATTGCACCCACAGAATGAGAATGATTCATGTAATTACAGAAAAGCAATTTGAGATCAAACAATTCTAGTATTGGACATTACTTAGTGACTTGTCATTATTCCTCTTAGTCTCTTTGAGGCAATCTATCTCATTTATCTTCCTGCTTTACACTTTCTCTTTCTTTCAGACTCATCTTTCACACTCAATAAACTTGTGAAAATCTTCAATGAGAGATGATAGAGCAATCAGTAGTCTAGTTTAATACTAACCATGTATTGATAAAACATATATTAATACATGGTTAGTATTAAACTAGACTACTGATTTTCCCCTTTTCTAACTCCTGTGTGCTGGGTAGAGAAGGTGTGGGGATGTTTAAGCCACTGGCCCAAAAATCATCACTGAAAGAATAATTAGGCTTGTTCAGAAGAGACCAAGAAGAAAATGAAATGGCTTGAGACTGATAAACTAACTTTTAAATGGGCAGAATAATTTGTTTTTGAATTCAGAGAAAGATGAAATAAAACAATTAAAATATCTGGAGATGATTTAATCTTAAGTAATAACAGAATATGCTAATAGCTTTTATTGAAAAAGTAAGGAGAATGCTTCTGAGAGAAAAAAATATTAATAATTTTAAGGCATCTGGGTTAGAAATACCCTGTATATGTTTAACTGTTTTTTATTTATATATTCATTCATTATTTTTGTTGAGTCATTATGAGAGACTGGGGGACATAATACACCAAAATCTCAGTACTCTTTGATCAAATGCTTCAATGTTCAGGTTACAGATACCCCAAGGTACTTATATACAATGGAAAGGGGTATGATGGAGACTATTTTACAGGTGAGCTGCTGCTGCTACTGCTGCTAAGTCGCTTCAGTCATGTTCAACTCTCTGCAGCTCCATAGATGGCAGCCCACCAGGCTCCCCCATCCCTGGGATTCTCTAGGCAAGACTACTGGAGTGGGTTTTGCTATTTCCCTCTCCAATGCATGAAAGTGAAAGTGAAGTCGCCTGTCAATTATCCTAATGCATTTCCTCTAATTCCCTGAAATTAGAGGAGAGACTAATTAACAGACAACCATTTCTTTCTGTGTAATAAAAAATATAGGAGAGGTGGTCCTAAGATGGCGGAGGAATAGGATGGGGAGACCACTTTCTCCTGCACAAATTCATCAAAAGAACATTTCAATGCTGAGTAAATTCCACAAAACAATTTCTGAATGCCAGCAGAGGACATCAGGCACCCAGAAAAGCAGCCCATTGTCTTTGAAAGGAGATTTTTAATTCTTGCTTTTGGGTATTTGTTATCAATTTTGTACCTTTAAGAACCCAATCTTCAGTACCCATTTTTACTTGGGAGCGAGATTACTGGCTTGACTGCTCTCTCCTCCTTTGGACTCTCCTTTCTATCCACCAGGTTACCTCTGTCTCCTCCCTACCCCCTCTCTTTTCTACCCAACTCTGTGAATCTCTGTGTTCAAGATGGTGGAGAACATTTAGGGAACTGATTACTGGCTGGATCTGTCTCTCTCCTTTTCATTCCCCCCTTTTATCCTCCTGACCACCTCTGTCTCCTTCCTCCCTCTTGTCTTCTCTGTATAACTCCGTGAACATCTCTGAGCAGTCCAGTTGTGGAGTACACATAAGGAAGGGATTACTGACTAGCTTGCTCTCTCCTCTATTGATTCCACATCATCTCATTTGGGTCACCTATAACTCCCTCCTCCCTCTTCTCTTCTCCATGTAACTCTGTGAACCTCTCTGGGTGTCCCTCACTGTGGAGAAACTTTTCATCTTTAACCTAGATGTTTTATTAATGGTGCTGCATAGAAGGATAAGTCTTGAGACTACTGTAAAAATAAGACTGAGAACCAGAAGCAGGAGGTTTAAGTCCAAACCCTGAGCACACCAGAGAACTCCTCACTCCAGGGAACATTAATTGACAGGAGCTCATCAAACGCCTCCATACCTACACTGAAACCTAGCACCACCCAAGGGGCAATAAGTTCCAGAGCAAGACATACCACGCAAATTCTCCAGCAACACAGGAACACAGCCCTGAGCTCCAATATACAGGCTGCCCAAAGTTACTCCAAAACCACTGACATCTCATAACTCATTACTGGACACTTCATTGCACTCCAGAGAGAAGAAATCCAGCTCCAACTACCAGAACACCGACACAAGCTTCCTTAACCAAGAAACCTTGACAAGGCACCTGTACAACCCCACCCACAGCAAGGAATCTCCACAATAAAGAGAACTCCATAAACTGCCACAGAATACAGAAAGGCCACCCAAAACTCAACAATATAAACAAAATGAAGAGAGAGAGAAATACTCAGCAGGTAAAGGAACAGGATAAATGTCCACCAAACCAAACAAAAGAGGAAGAGATAGGGAATCTACCTGATAAAGAATTCTGAATAATGATAGTGAAAATGATCCAAAATCTTGAAATCAAAATGGAATCACAGATAAATAGCCTGGAGACAAGGATTGAGAAGATGCAAGAAAGGTTTAACAAGGACCTAGAAGAAATAAAAATGAGTCAATATAAAATGAATAATGCAATAAATGAGATCAAAAACACTCTGGAGGCAACAAACAGTAGAATAACAGAGGTAAAAGATAGGATTAGCGAATTAGAACATAGAATGGTAGAAATAAATGAATCAGAGAGGAAAAAAGAAAAACGAATTAAAAGAAATAAGGACATCTCAGAGACCTCCAGGACAGTGTTAAATGCCCCAACATTCGAGTCATAGGAGTCCCAGAAGAAGACGACAAAAAGAAAGACCATGAGAAAATACTTGAGGAGATAATAGTTGAAAACTTCCCTAAAATGGGGAAGGAAATAATCACCCAAGTCCAAGAAACCCAGAGAGTCCCAAACAGGATAAACCCAAGGAGAAACACCCCAAGACACATATTAATCAAATTAACAAAGATCAAACACAAAGAACAAATATTAAAAGCAGCAAGGGAAAAACAACAAATAACACACAAGGGGATTCCCATAAGGATAACAGCTGATCTTTCAATAGAAACTCTTCAGGCCAGGAGGCAATGGCAAGACACACTTAAAGTGATGAAAGAAAATAACCTACAGCCCAGATTACTGTACCTAGCAAGGATCTCATTCAAATATGAAGGAGAAATCAAGAGCTTTACAGACAAGCAAAAGCTGAGAGAACTCAGCACCAATAAACCAGCTCTCCAACAAGTACTAAAGGATATTCTCTAGACAGGACACACAAAAAGGGTGTATAAACTCGAACCCAAAACAATAAAGTAAATGGCAACGGGATCATACTTATCAATAATTACCTTAAACATAAAGGTTGACTGCCCCAAACAACGGAGAAGGCAATGGCACCCCACTCCAGTACTCTTGCCTGGAAAATCCCAGAGATGGAGGAGCCTGGTGGGCTACAGTCCATGGGGTCGCTAAGAGTCAGACACGACTGAGCGACTTCACTTTCACTCTTCTCTTTCATGCATTGGAGAAGGAAATGGCAACCCACTCCAGTGTTCTTGCCCTCGAGAATCCCAAGGACAGGGAAGCCTGGTTGGGCTGCTGTCTATGGGGTCCCACAGGGTCAGACAGGACTAAAGCGACTTAGCAGCAGCAGCAGCCCCAACCAAAAGACAAAGAGTGGCTGAATGGATACAAAAACAAGACCCCTACATATGTTGTCTACAAGAGACCCACCTCAAAACAGGGGACACATACAGACTGAAAGTGAAGGGCTGGAAAAAGATATTCCATGCACAAAGAGACCAAAATAAAGCAAGAGTAGCAATACTCATATCAGATAAAATAGACTTTAAAACAAAGGCTGTGAAAAGAGACAAAGAAGGATGCTACATAATGATCAAAGGATCAATCCAAGAAGAAGATATAACAATTATAAATATATATGCACCCAACATAGGAGCACCACAATATGTAAGACAAATGCTAACAAGTATGAAAGAGGAAATTAACAATAACACGATAATAGTGGGAGATTTTAATACCCTACTCACACCTATTGATAGATCAACTAAACAGAAAATTAACAAGGAAACACAAACTTTAAATGATACAATAGACCAGTTAGACCTAATTGATATCTATAGGACATTTCTCACTAAAACAATGAATTTCACCTTTTTATCAAGAGCACACAGAACCTTCTCCAGGATAGATCACATCCTGGGCCATAAATCTAGCCTTGGTAAATTCAAAAAAATAGAAATCATTCCAAGCATGTTTTCTGACCACAATGCAGTAAGATTAGATCTCAATTACAGGAGAAAAACTACTAAAAATTCCAACATATGGAGGCTGAACAACACGCTGCTGAATAACCAACAAATCACAGAAGAAATAAAAAAAAGAAATAAAAATATGCATAGAAATGAATGAAAATGAAAACACAACAACCCCAAACCTGTGGGACACTGTAAAAGCAGTGCTAAGGGGAAAGTTCATAGCAATACAGGCATTACCTCAAGAAACAAGAAAAAAGTCAAATAAATAACCTAACTACACGTAAAGCAACTAGAAAAGGAAGAAAGGAAGAACCCCAGGGTTAGTAGAAGGAAAGAAATCTTAAAAATTAGGGCAGAAATAAATGCAAAAGAAACAAAGGAGACCATAGCAAAAATCGACAAAGCCAAAAGCTGGTTCTTTGAAAGGATAAATAAAATTGACAAACCATTAGCCAGACTCATCAAGAAACAAAGGGAGAAAAATTAAATCAATAAAATTAGAAATGAAAATGGAGAGATCACAACAGACAACATAGAAATACCAAGCATCATAAGAGACTATCAGCAATTATATGCCAATAAAATGGACAACGTTGAAGAAATGGACAAATTCTTAGAAAAGTACAACTTTCCAAAATTGAACCAGGAAGAAATAGAAAATCTTAACAGACCATCACAAGCATGGAAATTGAAACTGTAATCAGAAATCTTCCAGCAAAAAAAAGCCCAGGTCCAGACGGCTTCACAGCTGAATTCTACCAAAAATTTAGAGAAGAGCTAACACCTATCCTACTCAAACTCTTCCAGAAAATTGCAGAGGAAGGTAAACTTCCAAACTCATTCTATGAGGCCACCATCACCCTAATACCAGAACCTGACAAAGATGCCACAAAAAAAAAAAAAAGAAAGAAAGAAAAAGAAAACTACAAGCCAATATCACTGATGAATATAGATGCAAAAATCCTTAACAAAATTCTAACAATCAGAATTCAACAACACATTAAAAAGATCATACACCATGACCAAGTAGGCTTTATCCCAGGGATGCAAAGATTCTTCAATATCCACAAATTAATTGATGTAATACACCACATTAACAAATTGAAAAATAAAAGTCATATGATTATCTCAGTAGATGCAGAGAAAGCCTTTGACAAAATTCAACATTCATTTATGATAAAAACTCTCCAGAAAGCAGGAATAGAAGGAACATACCTCAACATAATAAAAGCTATATATGACAAACCCACAGCAAACATTATCCTCAATGGTGAAAAACTGAAAGCATTCTCCCTAAAGTCAGGAACAAGACAAGGGTGCCCACTTTCACCACTACTATTCAACATAGTTTTGGAAGTTTTGGCCACAGCAATCAGAGCAGAAAAAGAAATGAAGGGAATCCAAATTGGAAAAGAAGAAGTAAAACTCTCACTGTTTGCAGATGACATGATCCTCTACATAGAAAACCCTAAAGAGTCCACCAGAAAATTACTAGAACTAATCAATGAATATAGTAAAGTTGCAGGACATAAAATCAACACACAGAAATCCCTTGCATTTCTATATACTAATAATGAGAAAACTGAAAGAGAAATTAAGGAAACAATTCCATTCACCATTGCAACGAAAAGAATAAAATACTTAGGAATATATCTACCTAAAGAAACTAAAGACCTATATATAGAAAACTATAAAACACTGGTGAAAGAAATCAAAGAGGACACTAATACATCAAGAAATATACCATGTTCATGGATCGGAAGAATCAATATAGTGAAAATGAGTATACTACCCAAGGCAATCTTTAGATTCAATGCAATCCCTATCAAGCTACCAACGGTATTTTTCACAGAGCTACAACAAATAATTTCACAATTTGTATGGAAATAGAAAAAACCTCGAATAGCCAAAGCAATCTTGAGAAAGAAGAATGGAACTGGAGGAATCAACCTGCCTGACTTCAGGCTCTACTACAAAGCCACAGTCATCAAGACAGTATGCTACTGGCACAAAGACAGGAATACAGATCAATGGAACAAAATAGAAAGCCTAGAGATAAATCCAGGCACCTATGGACACCTTATCTTTGACAAAGGAGGAAAGAATATACAATGGATTAAAGACAATCTCTTTGACAAGTGGTGCTGAGAAAACTGGTCAACCACTTGTAAAAGAATGAAACTAGAGCACTTTCTAACACCATACACAAAAATAAACTCAAAATGGATTAAAGATCTAAAGGTTAAGACCAGAAACTATAAAACTCCTAGAGGAGAACATAGGCAAAACACTCTCTGACATAAATCACAGCAGAATCCTCTATGACCCACCTCCCAGAATACTGGAAATAAAAGCAAAAATAAACAAATGGGACCTAATTAACCTTAAAAGCTTCTGCACAACAAAGGAAACTCTAAGCAAGGTGAAAAGACAGCCTTCAGAAATGGAGAAAATAATAGCAAATGAAGCAACTGACAAACAACTAATCTCAAAAATATATAAGCAACTCCTACAGCTCAATTCCAGAAAAATAAACGACCCAATCAAAAAATGGGCCAAAGAACTTAACAGACATTTCTCCAAAGAAGACATACAGATGGCTAACAAACACATGAAAAGATGCTCAACATCACTCAAATCAAATCACATGCAAATCAAAACCACAATGAGGTACCATTTCACGCAAGTCAGAATGGCTGCGATCCAAAAGTCTACAAGCAATAAATGTTGGAGAGGGTGTGGAGAAAAGGGAACCCTCTTACACTGTTGGTGGGAATGCAAACTAGTACAGCCACTATGGAGAACAGTGTGGAGATTCCTTAAAAAACTGGAAATAGAACTGTCTTATGACCCAGCAATCCCACTACTGGGCATACACACCAAGGAAACCAGAATTGAAAGAGACATGTGTACCCCAATGTTCATTGCAGCACTGTTTATAATAGCCAGGACATGGAGCAATGCCGGAGCCAGCTGGCAAAGTCGATCAGGTCCCGAGAACGTGCACGGTGCAGCTGAGAAAGAATACTACAGTAAAGAATACTACAAAAAAGATGGGGTCTAGAGGTTCAGACACGTCTCCAAAATGGGAAGCTGTCTGACCATGACTTTATTCAGCATCTTATATTTATATAGGAGAGCGTGAGAAAGACAAGACAGTTAACTTTTTTCTTGGTTGACCTATACATCTTACAAAAAGTCACAAGAAATCTTGAGAGCATGGGAATGGCACCCTGTTATTATTTCTTACACCATATAACATTTCCCTGTGCGTGAGAAGTTTGTCCAGAACTCCAGGTGTCTGCAGTAAATAATCACCTAATCTCTGGGTTGGCGGGACAGAGAGCTATGTTTGCAAGCAAACCCTCAAGGACTGAGGCAGCTCCCAGAGCTGTGTCCTTCAGACGAAGGACCCCGTTCTCACGGGCAGCTCCCCTCAGAGCAACCTAGGTGTCCAACAGCAGATGAATGGATAAGAAAGCAGTGGTACATATACACAATGGAATATTACTCAGCCATTAAAAAGAATACATTTTAATAAGTTCTAATGAGGTGGATGAAACTGGAGCCTATTATACAGAGTGAAATAAGCCAGAAAGAAAAACACCAGTACAGTATACTAATGCATATATATTGAATTTAGAAAGATGGTAATGATAACTCTGTATGTGAGACAGCAAAAGAGACACAGATGTATAGAATAGTCTTTTGGACTCTGTGGGAGAGGAAGAGGGTGGGATGATTTGTGAGAATGGCATTGAAACATGTATAATATCATATATGAAACGAGTCACCAGTCCAGGTTCAATGTATGATACTGGATGCTCAGGGCTGGTGCACTAGGATGACCCAGAGGGATGGTACGGGGAGGGGAGAGGGAGGAGGGTTCAGGATGGGGAACACGTGTATACCTGTGGCGGATTCATGTTGGTGTATGGCAAAACCAATACAATATTGTAAAGTAATTAACCTCCAATTAAAATTTAAAAAAAATATATTAAAAAAAGAAAAACAAAACAAAAAAAAAAGAAAGAAATGTTAGATTTAAGTACCTTATTTGCAACATAGAAACCAATGTTCTGAGTTTGTTTTTTTCCTCAGATTGCCACCCACTTTGAATTTGCAGTCAAAACTTACCAAACTTTTTGCTAATTCATCTGGTACAGCTTCATCTTGCCTTCCTTTCTATAATTTCAGCTCATTTTTAATCAAAAGGCAAACTCCCATCTTCTATCTTTTTTTTTTTTTTTTTGGATGAGTAAATAAATTTCATGTTTCAATCTGCTAAAAACACATGATATATGAGGAACAACTGAAAGAATGAACAATGTTTAACCTGGAAGGGGAGAATGTTTAGTGTAAAGGAAGGAAATCAGGCATATTCTGAATTATTTTGAGAAGCAGAGCTAAAAAATGTTGAAATATTAGGATTATGGGATATAATAAGTTTGGTGAACATTGAATGTTGGTCATTGCACCACATACTTTGGAAAATAAATTATTTACTAAAGACAGCTATTATTATCTACACATTATAAATGCAAAATTACTGCACGGACTGTTAGGAGACTTCGTTAGATTCCTGGGTTGGGAAGATTCTCTGGAGAAAATAGACTACCCACTCCAGTATTCTTGGGCTTCCCTTATGGAACAGCTGTTAAAAAATCAGCCTGCAATGTGGGAGACCTGGGTTCAATCCCTGGGTTGGGAAGATTCCCTGGAGAAGGGAAAGGTTACCCACTCCAGTGTTCTGGACTGGAGAATTCCATGAACTGTATAGGCCATGGGGTCACAAAGAGTCGGACACACCTGAATGACTTTCACTTTCAAAGACAGCTATTATTATCATAAATGCAAAGTTACTGATGGACTGTTTTTTAAAATCAATCGGTAAAGAAAGCTAAATAGCTTAAAGATAATAGTAAGAGAATCAGTCTACTTTCTAGTTGAAGCAAAGATGACTAAAAAGATAAATTTACAAAGCAAACATACTTTGTTTACTGAAGAAAATATATAAAATAAGTATATTTTTAATAATATTAAAATATGTTAACCCTATTGACTGAAAATTCAATGATCTTTTTCAGAAGACAGTAATGTTTTTGTTTAAATGCTTGAAAGCAAATTTATGCAAAATACACCAAGAATTATTTGATTTTTAAAATATTCTCTGATTTATTTTCATTTTATTCCCTAATTATCAACATTTCTTTGTCTCAGAAATACACATTTATTGATAATACACTCTTCTAGATATATACAAGGTAACAAATATTGATTTGTTAATATAATATCGTTGTTTATGAGGACTTTGAAGCTTTATTTTTTAAAAAGAAAGTAAAAAGTAATAAAGTATAATTTTCAATCTTTCAGATAAATGCTGTCATACTTTATTCCTCTTATAAGACTTCTTCATCTGGATAATTTTCATCACTTCTCAATTGACATAATCAGCATTTGCTTATCATCTTCCTCTTAAGTAGCATCTTCTTCCAAGTTCCCCTAAATTAATTTAGGAAAACCAAGCACTCTCATAAAACTTATACACTTTGCAATATATCTTGACTCCACCTTTCCTTCAGACATAACATCTTTCTGAACTACATAGTATAACAACCTGCTATTTCTTTTCCAGGTTCACTGTAGCATCTTAATGAACACATATAACAAAGCAAATGTTTGCTGTTTTCTACTTTCGTTTCTCCTTCAACAAATCCATTCCAGTATGCTCACTGCATCATGTTTATCTGCTTAACTAACAGCAGTGTCTCTCTGTTACAAAGAAGACCCACATCAAAATTCTTATCAATCAATGTTCTCCAAAGCAAATTGAGTCTTTTTAAGCAATCTCTCACTAGTTCCTAAAATAAAACCATCTTTCCAACTCTCACAATTTAGACTATAAACATGGCACATTTGGATCTAAAATTCCTTGAATGTCTATCTGTAGTCCTTTGGTTAATCAGATACAACCTTCAAGTTTCTATTCAAATATTTCTTTGTGCTGCATGCTTAGCCACTCAGTTGTGTCAGATTGAGACCCCATGGACTGTAGCCTGCCAGGCTCCTCTGCCCATGGGGGTTCTCCACTCAAGAATATTGGAGTGGTTTTTGCCATACATTGATATGAATCAGCCATGAGTTTACATGTGTTCTCCATCCTGAACCAATAGTGTAAAGTAATTAGCCTCCAACTAAAATTTAAAAAAAAAAAAAAAAAAAGTGGGAGGCATTACCAGTCACTACCCCACTCTACTGGGAATTTCCAATGAGAATGAAATGTGGCCAGAAATTGCTCACTGACATCCACTCAAGGCTCAAGAAATTTCTAGTACCTAAAAAGTCAGGCCGGTCAGTTTATTTTTAAGAGAATAAACTCACTGGCTCAACTTGCCAGTGAAAGTGCAAGTGAAGTCACTCAGTTGTGTCCGACTCTATCCAACCCTATGGACTGTAGCCTGCCAGGCTTCTCCAGCTATGGGATTTCCCAGGCAAGAGTGCTGGAGTGGGGTGCCATTTCCTTCTCCAGGGGAATCATCCCAACTCAGGGATTGAACTTGGGTCTTCTGCATTGCAGGCAGATTCCTTGCCATCTGAGCCACCAGGGAATCCCCCAACTTGCCAGAGTGACTTCTAATATTTATGCCATACATCAATATGATACAGCAGAATCAGACCTTATAATGATTCAAATGTGCACTAAATATAACTTTGTTTTCCACAACTGTCCTCATCCTGCTCCAGCTTGCTCTGGCTCCATTTCTGTTGATAGTCATTGAGGTGGAGTTGGGATAATATTGGGGAGGAACACTTGATTCTGCCAAATAAAGGTAATAATAGCAAAAAAAAAAAAAAGGAAACTAATCAAAGTAAGCAAAGGAGGCTTCAATGGAGAAGCAGAGACAACAGGCTCAAAAGGTTACACTGGATAATTTTTTAATAAAATTAAATTTTAAAAATTAAAAAAAATAAAAATAAAAATGCAGTGATTTTGAAAATTAAAAATAACAACAAAAAAAGAATACTAGAGTGGGTTGCCATGCCCTCCTCCATGCCTTCCAAACCCAGCAATCAAACCAAGGTCTTCCTCATTGCAGGCGAATTTTTTAAAATCAGAGCCACCAGGGAAGCCCTGAATTACTTTAATTATCCCAAATTTCTATAATATCAAGCTATGCTATTCTACTTTTATCTGATCTTAGAATGCATTTTTCATGTATTCCAAGAATTTTGCCATTAGTTATATATTGCCTTGTATTATTGACTAGCTACCCAGATGGAGCAGTGGTAAAGAATCTGCCTGCCAATACAGGAGACACAAGAGATGCAGGTTTGATCCCTGAGTCAGGAAGAACCACTGGAGTAGGAAATGGCAACCCACTCCAGTATTCTTGCCTGGGAAATTCCATGGACAGAGGAGCCTGGTGGACTATGGTCCATGGGAGTGCAAAGAGTCGGACATGACTGAGCACACACAAACACACACACACACATGCACATTGAATAGCTAATTGATGCTTTACCTCCCTTATGTGAACAAATGAACGTCATTCCATTTGTTTCCATTGTTGTTGTTCAGTTGCCCAGTCATGTCTGACTCTTTGAGACCCTATGGACTGCAGCAGGCCAGGCCTCCCTGTCCCTCAACATCTTCTGGGGCTTGCCCAAGTTCATGTGTATTGCATTGGTGATTCCATCCAGCCATCTCATATTCTGATACCCTCTTTTCCTTCTGCTCTCAATTTTTCCCAGCAATAAGGATTCTTCCAGTGAGTCATCTGTTGTATCAGATGACCAAAATACTGGAGCTTCAGCATAAGTCCTTTTAGTGAATATTCAGGGTTGATCTCCCTTAAGATTGATTGGTTTAATATTGCTGTCCAAGGGACTTTCTGGAGTCTTCTCTAGGACCCACAGTTCTAAGGCATCAATTCTTTGGCATTTTGCCTTCTTTACGGTCCAGCTCTCACATGACCACTGGGAAGACCACAGCCTTGACTATATGGACATTTGTTGGCAGAGTAATATCTCAGCTTTTCCACACATTGTCTATGTTTGTCATCACTTTCCTGCCAAGAAAAAAATCATCCTGATATCATGGCTGCAGTCACTGTCTGCAGTGATTTTGGAGTTCAAACAGAGGAAATTTGTCACTGCTTCCAACTTTTCCCCTTCTATTTGCCATGCAGTAATGGGGCCAGATACCAAGATCTTATTTTTTTAATATGATTTTTTACACTGTTACAAAATACAATTTATTTGGTACCTAATCTACAATTAATAATGATGCATTATTTTCAATAATACCAAAAAAAATTAATCCTATCCATAGTTAACACTGCTTACCCTTTTTTCCTTTAAACCACTTTATTGTGATAAAACTGCCACACAGAAAAGCTCTACACAGTTCATGTTAACAACCCCATGAGTTTAGAGCTAAGTGTATGTCTGAGAGACCATCACCATGGTTATGCCATAAAGTTTCTACCAGGCCAGCCAGCCTTCCTGTGGTTGCAACCAACTAGTGCTCTCAAAATCTCTGGCCAGGCTAACTGAGGAGCTCACTCTCTCAAAATATTTTCCCTCAAAAATTGATATGGAAAGGAATATAAGAATATTTTTGAGGTAAACTTTACAACATAATCTAGCTGATAAACATACTGTTGACCCTTCAACGACTTGGGTTTGAATTGCGCACATCCACGTATACCAGTATCTCAAAAGGATGCATGCAGCCCCCAATGTCAACTGCAGCACTATTTACAATAGCCAGGACATAGAAATCTGGCTCTCCGTGAAGAGAGGATTGGATAAAGAAGATGTGGTGAATATATACAATGGAATTTTTCTCAGTCATAAAATGGAACAAAATTGGGTCATTTGTAGAGACATTGATGGACCTAGAGACTGTCATAGTGAAGTAAGTTAGAAAGAGAAAAACAAGTATCATATATTAACACATATATGTGAAATCTAGAAAAATGATATAGATGCAAAGCAAAAGTACAGATACCTGCCTGCTTAGTTAAGATTGACCCTTTGGACTCTAGTTTTCCAGGCTGCTCTGTCCATAGGATTTTTCAGGCTAGAGTACTGAGGTGGGTTGCCATTTCCTCTTCCAGGGGATCTTCCCAACCCAGGGACTGAATGAATGTCCATCTCCTGTATCTCTAGAATTGCAGGTGGATTCCTCACCCTCTGAATCATCAGGAAAGCCCATGGAGACAGCCATAGAGGACAAATGTATGGATACCGTGGTAAGGGGTGGGAGGAATCAGGAAATTGGGATTGATATATGTACATTACTAATGTTATGTATAAAATAAATAACTAACGAGAACCTTCAGTATAGCTTAAGGAATTCTATCTATTACAGTGCTCTGTGGTGACCTGGATTGGAAGGAAGTTCAGAAGGGAGGGTATATATATATATATATATATATATATACATATATATATACACACACAAATAGCTGATTCATTTTTCTATACAGTAGAAACTAACACAACATTGTAAAGCAACTATACTACAATAAAATTAATATTTTTAAAAAAGGATCTTCTTCAATAGTAAATGCTACAGTGCTGCATGATCTGTGGTTGGCTGAGTCCTCAGATATGGATATGTTGGTGCCCTTAAGTCTCTTCCTTCTTTAAGAGTCAACTGTATATCATATTAAAATATTCTAAGTCATATTTTATTTATCACTCTGTTTTATTACTCTTGCTTATTTTTGTTGACATTGTATTCTAGGTTACATACACTTTTGTATTGATTTTGATTTTGACAATCATTTTTGTCTCTCACATATTCTGAAGGCCTCACTCACATCCAGTGAGTTGCCAAGATCCAAAGTTTCTATCTTTACAATGTTGTTACTTGCTTTCTCCTATCATGTATTGAACACAAAAGTTCATCGGGTTGAATGTCAATCCCATGCACTTATTTTAAACTGAATTCAAACACTCTTGGTCCTTGTTCTTTAGTATTTTATTTCCATTAATATATGTTGCTGCTTATTTCATTTCATATTCTAATCCATACATCCAACAAATTTCTGCCTAGTGTTTGGACTCTATTTGACATTCTATTCACATAAGAAGCCATTTAGCCAGATGAGAAGAATTCAATATTTAATTTCACATTTCTGGTAAATCATATTAGTGCCACTTGGCATCTTCACCCATCCTTTCTCTTCCCTCTGTATTATTTTATTGCCCAACTAATGTTGTGAAGCAAACAATCACAAAACACCAGTAGGATATGATTATAAGTATTGATTTTGCTCACAAATGTGTTCTGATCTGGGCTGTGCTTGGCTAATGTCTTGCTTGTGTGTCCACAGACAGATGCAGGTCTTTGAGGTGACTCCCCTAACCTGGATGGTAGGTTCACACACATATCTTGTGGTGGACCAGTCTTCTTGAAGTGGGACTGCCTCAAATACATCAGCTAAAGTGCTGGAAGAAGCACAAGCTGGAATCAAGACTGCCAGGAGAAATATGAATAACCTCAGATATGCAGATGATACCACCCTTATGGCAGAAAGTGAAGAAGAACTAAAGAGCCTCTTGATGAAAGTGAAAAAGGTGAGTGAAAAAGTTGGCCTAAAGCCCAACATTCAGAAAACTAAGATCATGGCATCCAGTCCCATCACTTCATGGCAAATAGATGGGGAAACAGTGGCTGACTTTATTTTTCTGGGCTCCAAAATCACTGCAGATGGTGATTGCAGCCATGAAATTAAATGATACTTACTCCTTGGAAGGAAAGTTATGACCAACCTAGATAGCATATTAAAAAGCAGAGACATTACTTTGTCAACAAAGTTCTAGTCAAGGCTATGGTTTTTCCAGTGGTCATGTATGGATGTGAGAGCTGGACTATAAAGAAAGCTGAGCACTGAAGAATTGATGCTTTTGAACTGTGGTGTTGGAAAAGACTCTTGAGAGTCCCTTGGACTTCAAGGAGATCCAACCAGTCAATCCTAAAGGAGATCAGTCCTGGGTGTTCATTGGAAGGACTGATGTTGAAGCTGAAACTCCAATACTTTGGCCATCTGATGTGAAGGGCTGACACATATGAAAAGACCCTGATGCTGGGAAAGATTGAGGGCAGGAGGAGAAGGGGGATGACAGAGGATGAGATGGTTGGATGGCATCACTGACTCAATGGACATGGGTATGTGTGGGGTCTGGGAGTTGGTGATGGAAAGGGAGGCCTGGAATACTGTGGTTCATGGGGTCGCAGAGTCGAACATGACTGAGCGACTGAACTGAACCGAAAGTGACTCACTTCTCAATGTGCTTCATTTTCCAATGGGCTCATCTGCAGCCCATATTGCAAATGGTAATGAATTTTAATTACTAAAGTAATTAATCTACATCTTAAGATCTAAAAAGGCAAAGTTTTATTGTTAAAACACATTAGTAATACAGTTCTGTGTCCCGGGAACAGTTTAGTTTATGTGAATGAGATAATCTTTTCTCATACACATGAAGAAAAGCAGGCTCCTACTGATGTGTTCTACTGTGTCATCACCAGTGAGACTGAAGAAGTTCAGTAAAAGGCTGATACTATATCCATGGTAACTTGTAGCCCCCATGTAGTTCAATAAATAATGACAACTTGCTTTGGTGAATATACTTTATAGTGTCAGTCCCTCAAAATCACTGCAGATGGTGACTGCAGCCATGAAACTAAAAGACACTTGTTCCTTGGAAGAAAAGTTATGACCAACCTAGACAGCATATTAAAAAGCAGAGACATTACTTTGCCAACAAACATCCATCTGGTCAAAGCTATTGTTTTTCCAGTAGTCATGAATGGATGTGAGAGTTGGACTATAAAGAAAGCTGAGCACCAAAGAATTGATGCTTTTGAACTGTTGTGTTGGAGAAGACTCGAGAGTCCCTTGGACTGCAAGGAGATCCAACCAGTCCATCCTAATGGAGATCAGTCCTGGGTGTTCATTGGAAGGAATGATATTGAAGCTGAAACTCCAATACTTTGGCCACCTGATGTGAAAAACTGACTCATTGGAAAAGACTCTGATGCTGGGACAGATTGAAGGCAGGAGAAGGGGACAACAGAGGATGAGATGGTTGGATGGTATCTCCAATGCGATGGACATGAGTTTGAGTAGGCTCCAGGAGTTGGTGATGGGCAGGGAAGCCTAGTGTGCTGTAGTCCATGGGGTCACAAAGTGTCAGACACGACTGAATGACTGAACTGAACTGAACTGAATTGAACTGAACCCTCATTTCTGAATGTCAGTCAATCAGCAATAGAGTCACACCCATGAACAAGTCTCAAAATACCAACTGGTGAATGAAAATAGTCTCACTAGAGTAACCACACATCTAGAGATGAGGCCAACTCATACCTCTAAAAGTCAACCAAACTGTAAACTCTATATGTAGCAGAATTCATGTATAAAAATTCCATCTGCACTGTGTAGAGAAGCATTACTCTTCCTGAGTAGTAATGCATTCTCATTGTCCTTTATTTTGGATGTTGAGTGGGAATCTTGTTAACATGGCTGAGAAGTAGCTATGTGGTATCACTACACCTCCAGGTATAGCAACATCAGTCTCTTGGTACATCTGTACAGTAATTAATATCTAAATTTGAAGATATAATTGTAATAAGTAATATTTTTCAATACAGACAATATAACCAGAGATTTAATGACACTAAATAATTCAAGATTATATTCATTAGAATAAATTTCATATATTTTATCTAAAATTATTAATCTTATATTCAAATAAAAAGAGTATTTTTTGAGAATTTATTGTCTTTTCTCATTTTATCACAGTAACCAGATTCTCTGTAGGGGTTCAGCATTCTATATCTATTAAAAATAAAGCAAATATTTTACTTTTATTAGTTATATTTTATCTTATTTATCACTAAGAACTTTATTCTAAAATGCCAGCATGAACTTTAAAATGTTTTATCCTAAACTGGAAATGCAGTGTATCCTGGTTTGATTTGGTGAAATTTCTGAAAGGCAATCTGCAGTGGTCATTGTCTCTCTCATACCTTCATTGTGATATTTAGATAATGTTGTCTGTTGTAAGTAAGTTTTGATTGTCATTTCCTGTTAAAAAATTATTCATATAGACTTGATTGATGTGTCAAATGTTATTTTTACTTTTTATTGTATAGCTGCTATTTATCTTTGCTCCTTTTCCTTTTTCTGTTTTTAAATCTTTCTGTCAATTCTCCTAGCCAGTCTTCTCTTAAACTATAATGCCTTCTTGAATGTCCTAGCTTGCAGCCTCACACAGGTTAAATCCTATTATTTAAGACATCCAAGAACAGAATTAAGAATCAAGAAAGTTATAGGTTCTCCTCCACAATAATAAAAATAAATGAAAGAGCTTCTCTGTACAACTCTAGTCCATTTATGTACATAATGTATAACAACAATAGACAATAAAATTAAATAAATATGTCAACCGTACAACTCAGTTCTAATTCTTATGAAGTATGAGAAAGAAACTTCATGATTAACATTTATCCTCATGTAAATTAGGGGGCTTCCCTGGTGGTTATGTGGTAAAGAAATGCCTGCCAATGCAGGGGATGTGGGTTTGATCCCTGGGTTGGGAAGATTCCCTAGAGAAGGAGATGGCAACCCACTTCAGCATAGCATTCTTGACTGGAAAATCCCATGGACAGAGGAGCCTGGTGGGCTACAGTCCATGGAGTCACAAAAGAGTCAGACTAAATAACCTTGACAAAATAAATTAATGCCTAGTGTGTCTTTTTGTTGAATTACAGTTCATCTTGATTTTCAGGCTAGTTTTACTACATGAATACTTTGCAGAGAAATGCTTAGAAAAGCCTCAATTAACCATGACTTTTAAAATTAAGGCATACACTTTGCATCTCTCAAAGATGCCATAAACATCTTTTACTATTTCATCTTACTATTATTTTATCTTAAAAGAGCTCTCTTTTGAATGTAAAACATAGTTTCCTTTATTTTTTAAAACAAAATCTAAGGTACCAATGTTCTCTCACCTATTAACTTATAGATAAAAATTTATAAGTACATAAATATTCATAAATGTATAAGCACAGGATTGTAGCAAATTTCCACTGTGAATCCTTGCTTTGAATTCAAATAAAATGTAATATCTAAACATATTTTCTTATTTTTTCATGATTTTGAGAAAATGGTATCAATATGTATGCTGCGTTGGGGTAAGGGAAAAGTAACTGAAAATGGCAACTATCTTTGTCCACATCACACTGAAGAAGTGATCAATGGCAAAGTACAAGGCTGAGTCTTTCTCTGTTTACAAAGCATTGTCCTTTTGTCCCAGAGGCAGCAGGAGCAGCAACCTTAAGTGGGGAAGCTCAAAACAGACAGACGCAGCTTGTAAGGTCCTAAAAGTCCAGAAACTAACAACAGCAACATGGCAGTTTGGCTGGGGAGAAAATGTGCTGTGAAGTCCCTCTTCTAGGCAGAATCCACCTTAGTTTTCTGGGAGCAGACCTGAACTATGCTCTGGAAACTGACAGACCACTAAATTACATTTCTGGCACCAGGGGCTGGTTTTGTGGAGGCCACTTTGTCTGTGGACCTGATGTGAGGGAATGGTTTCAGTGTGATTAAAGTGCATTACATGTACTGTGCACTTTATTTCTATTCTTATTACATCAGTTCCACCTCAGATCATCAGGCATTAGATCCCAGAGGCTGGGGACTCCTGCAGTAAATAGGAAAATATTTGACCCTAGAAATGACAAATACAAAACTAATTTAAGGTATCCTCTATTTATAGAGGGAAAAATAAATGACTACTACAAGTGGTAATTATGAAAACATGAAGGTTTTCAGAGGATAATATACTGATGAACTCCTAATAGCATGGGACTTCTGTATGGCAGAGTGCCAGGTTGCTTCAGCTGTGTCCAACTCTTCGTGACCCCATGGACTGCAGCGTATCAGGCTCCTCTGTCCCTGGGATTCTCCAGGCAAGAAAACTGGAGTGGGCTGCCATTTCCTTCTCCAGGTGTTCCTTCCCAATGCAGGGATTGAACCCGAGTCTCCTGCATTGCAGGCAGTTTCTTTACCATCTGAACCACCAGAGAAGCTCCAATATACTGATGAACTCCTAATAGTAACATCAGTATCATGGGCTTCTGTATTACAGAGTGGGCAATTATTTATGCTAAATCGAATCATGGCAATTGTTTGATATCTGGTTAGACTACTTCCACGGTAACAGCTTGTGTTTTTATTATTCACATTCTGTAAAAGGGAGTATTACATTCAGTTTTTTGTTCTATCTTGAGCAGCTGATGAGTCTTAATTGTAATCAAAGTGTCTCTTACGAAAATAAGTAAAAAGATGGAAGATTACTGAGTGAACAAAGAATGGGCAATGAAAGCCCCAGGCAAGCAATTAACTATTGACAGAGGCATTTAGCCCTTAAGATCTTTGGGTAGCAATTTCATTACAAGAAGATAGGTTAGAACTAGAGCACATGTGTTATTTCCATCCAAGTCAAGTTCAATGTTTTGAATCAAAAGTTGAATCCAATATAATATGATTTTTTTAAGCTGATGGTTTTGAGCCAGATACTGTGCTGTGCATTTTCTAGCCATTATGTTTTTTACTCATCACATCAGTTCTATGGAAGTTGTAACCTGAATTATGTTAACTTTTCAGTGAAGAGTGTGATGCACAGATACATTTTCTAAATTGCCTAAAGGAACACTATTGCTAAATGATAGAGTCAGGATTTAACCCATGCAATGTCCAAATCTGTTCTTATGGAATATTCTATTATTGCTCAAAATATTCACTGATTGATTCCCTGTCCTTTTCAATTTAGGAGAGGTCCAATAACTTACCTTGGTTAAGGTATTTGACTAAAAATGACATGTGTCACTTCCATTCAAAAGCTTTAAGAACTAGCCTGAGACAGCCATGCATAAATTTGTTTCCCTTTCCATGAGACCATGAGAATATAGATAAAGGTCATTCAATCAGCCTGAATCCCAACATGAAGACAGTAGGGAGCAGAATTAGTGCCAGTCTGAGATGAATCCATAAAATGAAAACACTTAGGGTTATAAGCCACTAATTTTTTTTGACTGTTGATTACTGCAACAAAGCCTAGATCAACTCAACTATTACAGCTCAAAACCATTAGCTATTTGGCTTTTCATTATACAGAACGCATATACCTAGTGCCAAATTCGGAGAAGGCGATGGCACCCCACTCCAGTACTCCTGCCTGGATAACCCCATGGACGGAGGAGCCTAGAAGGCTGCAGTCCATGGGGTCGCTGAGGGTTGGACACGACTGAGCGACTTCACTTTCACTTTTCACTTTCATGCATTGGAGAAGGAAATGGCAACCCACTCCAGTGTTCTTGCCTGGAGAATCCCAGGGACGGGGGAGCCTGGTGGGCTGCCGTCTATGGGGTCGCACAGAGTCGGACGCGACTGAAGCGACTTAGCAGCAGCAGCAGCAGTGCCAAATTGCATTCAAGATTTTATAGTTGATACCTATATCAGATAAGGAGGATACTTGACTATTTAAAATTATGAAGGATAACTAATATTAACTGGGATAAATGTCAAGGCTCTTCTGCTTGATCTACTGATCAGAATTAGAGAAAATCAAATAAACGGTCTAAGTCAAAAAAGAGAATATTGATGTTACATGGTAAAATAAAGAATATTTAAACAACTTCAATAAATCAGATTTTTGCAGTTGAGTCTCAGGAACAAATGGCTGTCAACGTATATCAACGTGTATCAACTTGGTTCTCTTTTATCTGGACATGTGTTACCTGTATGCAGTACAATTTTAATCCCCAAGGAGAGAATGACTTGCTTTACTGGTTATATTTTGAAAAATTCTTCAAAGCCTGTCAGGTTAAGGTACAAGACTCTGGATCATTCAACTGTGCTACTGAGGATGGGGTAGTCTAGGCAACCCATTTTAATGAAAGATCTTACCTCCAGTGTAAACACAGAACAGCCCACTGTGCCCAGAGAGAGGGGTCCACATGAAAACACTGCAGCCCTCACAGAAATCCTGGAAAAAGTGATGAAGTTCCAATTTCCAGGTGAGGGCAAGACATATCCTGAAGCAAGTAATCCATCGTTGTGACTACATCAAATAATAATTTTGCACTGACTCTCAGTACTATAGAATTCTTATCATTACAGTAATGAATGATCATTTATAAAAGTGTCTTGTCATTAATTGGAGCTCTATGATTTCATTTTCTGAAATCAAAATGAAAATCGTAGGCGATTACAGCAGTTACAAATAGCCTTCTACTATTAATAAATTGCAATTCTCTACTTCCCTTTTTTGTTGTTCTGTCACTCAGTCGTGTCCAACTCTTTGTGACCCCCTGGACTGCAGCACACCAGGCCTCCCTGTCCTTCACCACCTACCAGAGCCTGTTCAAACTCATGTGCATAGACTAGGTGATGCTATCCAACTATCTCATTTCTGTGTTCCCTTTCTCCTCCTGCCTTAAATCTTTACCAGCATCAGGGTCTTTTCTAATGAGTCAGCTCTTTGCATCAGATGGCCTGAGTATTGGAGGTTCAGTTTCAGCATCAGTCCTTCCAAAGAATATTCAGGATTGATTTCCTTTAGGATTGACTGGTTGGATATCCTTGCAGTCCAAGGGACTCTCAAGAGTCTTTGCCAGCACCACAGGTCAAAAGCATCAGTTCTTCAGTGCTCTAGAAAATTCATAGCTTTGACTATACACACCTTTGTCAGCAAAGTAGTGTCTCTGCTTTTTAATATGCTATGTTTTTCACAGCTTTTCTTGCAATGAGCAAGTGTCTTTTAATTCCATGGCTGCAGTCACCGTCTGCTGTGATTTTTGGAGACCAAGAAAATAAAGTCTGTCACTGTTTCCATTGTTTCCCTGTCTATTTGCCATGAAGTGATGAGAATGGATGCCATGATGTTAGTTTTTTGAATGTTGAATATTAAGCCAGATTTTTCATTCATTTCTTTCATTTTCATCAAGGGGCTATTTAGTTCCTCTTTGCTTTCTGCCATAAGGGTGGTGTCTTCTGCATATCTGAGGTTATTGATATTTCTTCCTGCAGTCTTGATTCCAGCTTGCCCTTCATCCAGCCAGGGATTTTGCATGATATATTCTGCATATAAGTTAAATAGGCAGGGTGACATTTTAAAGCCTTGACAAACTCCTTTCCTGTTTTGGAACCAGTCCATTGTTACCTATCCAGTTCTAACTGTTGCTCCTTGACCTGCATATAGGTTTCTCAGGGGCAGGTCAGGTGGTCCGGTACTCCCATCTCTTTCAGATTTTCCCACAGTTTATTGTGATTCACACAGTCAAAGTCTTCAGAGTAGCCAAAGAATCAGATATTTTTTCTGGAATTATCTTGCTTTTTCTATGATCCAGAGGATTTTGGCAACTTGATCTCTGTTAACTTTGCCTTTTCTAAATCCAGCTTGATCATCTGGAAGTTCTCGGTTCACCTCCTGTTGAAGCTTGGCTTGGAGAACTGTGAGCATTGCTTTAGTAGCGTGTGAAATGAGTGCAACTGTGCAGTAGCTTGAACATTCTTTGACACTGCCCTTAGTTGAGATTAAAATGAGAACTGACATTTTCCAGTCCTGTGGCCACAGCTGGGTTTTCCAAATTGCTTTCATGTTGATTGCAGCATTTTCACAGCATCTTTTAGGATTTGAAATAGCTCAGCTGGAATTCCATCACTTCCTCTAGCTTGTTTGTAGAGATGCTTCCTAAGGCCCACTTGACTTCACATTTCAGGATGTCTGGCTCTAGCTAAGTATGAGTGATCACACCATTGTGATTATCTGGGTTATGAAGATATTTTTGGTACGGTTCTTCTGTGTATATTTGCCACCGCTTCTTAATATCTTCTGCTTCTATTAAGTCCATACCATTTCTTTCCTTTATTGAGCCTATCTTTGCATGAAATATTCCCTTGGAATCTCTAATTTTCTTGAAGAGATCTCTAGTCTTTCCCATTCTATTGTTTTCCTCTCTGTCTTTGCATTGATCAGTTACAAAGGCTTTCTTATCTCTTCTTGCTATTCTTTGAACTCTGCATTCAGACAGGTATCTTTCCTTTTCTCCTTTGTCTTTCACTTCTCTTCTTTTCTCAGCTATTTTTAAAGCCTCCTAAGACAACCATCTTGTGTTTTTCTTGGGGCTGGTTTTGATCACTGCCTCCTGCACAATGTTAAGAACCTCTGTCCATAGCTCTTCAGGCACTCTGTCTATCAGATTGAATCCCTTGAATCTATTTGTCCCTTCCATTGTATAATCATAAGGGATTTGATTTAGGTCATTGATGAATGACCTAGTTATTTTCCCTACTTTCTTCAATTTAAGTCTGAATTTGGCATTAAGGATTTGAGCCACAGTCACCTCCCAGTCTCTCTGACTGTATACAGCTTCTCCATCTAATGCAGTCGAAATAGCCTTAAAGAGGCTGAGAATGACTGGACCTTTATTTTTTATAATTTAAATTAATTTTACTGGAATATAATTGCTTTACAATGTTATGTTCATTTCTGCTGTACAGCAAAATGAATCACCCATACATATACATATATCCTCTCCCTTTTGGACTTCTTTACATTTAGGTCACCACAGAGCATTGAGTAGATTTCCCTGTGCTATACAGAACATTCTCATTGGTTATCTATGTTGTACATAGTATTAGTAATGTATATGTGTCAGTCTTCCAATTCATTCTGTCCCTTTCCTGCCCTTGGTATCCATACATTTATTTTCTAAATCTGTGTCTCCATTTTTGCTTTGCAAATAATAAGATCATTATAACATTTTTCCACATTTCACATGCAAGGATAAATATATGTTATTTGTTTTATCCTTCTGACTTACTTCACTCAGTTTTACATTTGCTAGGTCCATCTATGTCTGTATAAATGACCAATTTCATTCCTTTTTATGGCTGAGTAATTGGGCTCCAAAATCATTGCAGATGGTGATTGCAGCCATGAAATTCAAAGATGCTTACTTCTTGGAAGGAAAGTTATGACCAACCTAGATAGCATATTAAAAGGCAGAGACATTACTTTGCCAACAAAGGTCCGTCTAGTCAAGGCTATGGTTTTTGCAGTGGTCATGTATGGATGTGAGAGTTGGACTGGGAAGAGAGATGAGCACCGAAGAATTGATGCTTTTGAACTGTGGTGTTGGAGAAGACTGAGTCCCTTGGACTGCAAGGAGATCTAACCAGTCCATTCTAAAGTATATCAGTCCTGGGTGTTCTTTGGAAGGACTGATGCTAAAGCTGAAACTCCAATTCTTTGGCCACCTCATGCAAAGTGTTGACTTATTGGAAAAGACCCTGATGCTGGGAGGGAGTGGGGGCAGGAGGAGAAGAGAATGACAGAGGATGAGATGGCTGGATGGCATCACTGACTTGATGGACATGACTTTCGTAGACTCCAGGAGTTGGTGATGGACAGGGAGGCCTGGTGTGCTGCGATTCCTGGAGTCACAAAGAGTCGGACATGACTGAGTGACTGAACTGAACTGAACTGAACTGAATATTCTATATGTACCACATCTTTTTTATTTCTCTGTTGGTGGAAATTTAGATTGCTTCCATGTCTTGACTATTATAAGCAGTGCCTTTAAAATCTAAGGTCTTGCTGTCTAAAGTTCATTATCAGGGCTTTTTATCTAGCACACTGAAAAAATGCCATTCTATTGTCTTCTGACCACTAATTTCCCTAATTTGAAGTCAGCTGTTAATAGTACTGCTCCCAACTGTATGTTATCTTCTTGCTTTTTAAATTACTTTTCCTTATTTTTAACATTTGCTGATTTTAATATGCTGTTATATGTATGCATATTAATTTTCTACTGCTGCTATAACAAATTACTGCAAACTTAATGGCTAAAAACAACACAAATAAATTATCTTATAGTTCTTGAAGTTATAAATCTGAAAGGAGTCTTCTCAGATTATAATCAAGGTGTGGATGGTGCTCTGTTCTTTTAGGGGAGAATCGGTTTCCTTTTTTTTTTCTAGTTTATGAAATCCACCTGCAGTTCCTGGCTTCTGATTCTTTCTTCCATCTTTAAAGCAACTCACTCCAGCTTTGCTTCCATTGTCATATATCATTTATATTTTTTTGACCTGTCAACCTCCCTCTTATTAGAGCCCTTGTGATTGCACAGAGCCATTATGTATAATTCAGGATAATCTTTATACTTCAAAATTCTTAATTCAAGTACTTTTGCAATCTCAGTTGCCATGTAAAGTAACATGTTCATGGATTCTGGAGGTTACGACATGAACATCTTCTGGGGATATTATATCTAGAATATGACAATGTGGTAGGCTACTTTTATTTTACCTTGCATTTCTTGAGTTCATGGGGCTATAAATCAATGTTTTAAACAAATCTGGGAATTTGTAGCCATTACTACTTTGAACATTATTTCTGGTTTCTCCCCCTCTATTTTTAAACTATGATTTCACAAAAACCTTGGAACACTTGATATGCTCTAACAGATTTGTGAGATTCCATTCATTTTCTTTCCATCTTTATTTCTATGTTCTTCAGAGCAATAACTGATCTATAATTGTTTACCACTTCTTTCTTCCACAATCTTAGGTTTGCTTTTATTTCTAACTTGTAAAATTTTCATTGCTATTATTATAACTGTCTCTAGAATTTCCATGTGGTTCTTTCTTAAAGTTTTCTGTTAATTTTTCCTATTTATTAATTCAATTATGGAATAATTTTCTTTCCTTCTTTGAGTACAATTATAATACTTTCTTTGAAGAATTTTCTTCACTAAATTATTGTCTGGACCCATTCAGAATCAGTTTCTGGTCACTGATTTTCTTCCATTTATGTTTCATATTTCATTTTTATTTGAGAAATGCAAATCAAAACTACAGTGAATAACCACCTCACACAGGTCAATTGGCCATCATTAAAAAGTTTATAATTAGCAAATGATGGAGAGGGCATGAAGAAGAGGGAACCCTCCTACACTGTTGGTAGGAATGTAAGTTGGTAGAGCTACTATGTAAAACAGTATAGTGACTCCTCAGAAAACTAAAACTAGAATTACCATATGATATAGCAATCCCACTTCTGGGAATATAATCAGACAAAACTATAATTCCAAAAGATACATGCACACCTATGTTCATAGCAGCATCACTGACAATAGCCAAAACATGTAAACAATCTAAGTTCCATTGATAAATGGATAAAAAAGATGTGGTACAAATAAACAATGGAATACTGCTCATCCATATAAATGAATGAAATAATGCCATCTGATGCAACATAGATGGATCTAGAGATTGTCATACTGAGTGAAATAAGTCAGAAAGAGAAGGACAAATATCATATGATATTACTTATATGTGAAATCTAAAATATGACACAAAAGAACTTATCTGCAAAATAGAAACAGATTCATAGACATAGACATAGAAAACAGACTTGCCAAGGGGAGGAGGAGAAGGAGAGGGATGGACAGGGAGTTTGAAGTTGTGTGTAGATGCAAACTATTACATTTAGAATGGATAAACAGCAAAGTCCTAATGTATAGCACTATATTCATTAATATGTACAACATTGTAAGTCACCTACACTTCAATTAAAAAAGAGTACAATCTACTTCCTACCTTGTGTATGTGTGTGTGTGTGTGTGTGTGTGTGTGTTAGTCGCTCAGTTGTGTCTGACTCTCTGTGACACCATGGATTGCAGCCTACCAGGCTCCTCTGTCCATGGAAATCTCCAGGCCAGAATACTGGAGTGGGTTGCGTTTCCTTCTCCAGCTTCCTATCTTAAAAGGTAAATAATAAGAATACTATGGAATTAAATGTATAAATTAGAATTTGGAGTAATGGCATATTTGAGTGAAGATAAATCATCACTAAAAGTGAGGTAAGTTATTACAGATTCATATCATTATTGGGTTATTATCCCCTTACATTATTTATGGAAATTGTAATAGTATTATCTTGATTTCTATTTTATTTGTATTGCAGCTAATGATATGGAATATTTATGTACTTTCACTGGAAATTTGTATAGTAAGTTTAATAAAGTTCTGATATATAGCAGTCCCTTGCTTTAGTAACAATAATTTACAATCAGAGTGTCTCTTAGGCAGTGAAATAAAACAAATTAGACACAGGAATCAGAAAAAAAAAATGACATATCAAAAGTGTAAAGTGAACTATTCAGTTTAGAATATCTCAAGATAAATATTACCAGAACATTACCAGCTAAATATTCAGCTTAGAATATCTCAAGCTAAACATTACCAGGTCATTTTTTTTTTTTTTTTTTGCTGTAATTCCTTTGTTTATGATACTGGGAAGTGCTGTGACAGACAGAATTAGATTTATTATTTAAGAACACATGAAAAGCACACAGCATGTAGGAATATGTTCTCAGACAAAATTAAGGGGCTATCATTTCTGATTATGAACAGTCTGTTTCTCCCCCAATATTTTCTTTTGAAAAATTACACGTCAACAGTAATGGTAAACTGTAAATAACCACTCCAAGAAAATCACATATGCTGTTCAACTTGACTCTACAATTGTTATTTAAACAATTATATTTAAATTGCACAATTAAAATGTACCACAAAATTTGAATCACTGACTAAAGTGGTTACTATATTGTATATAAAATATAAAAAGGATGTAACCTTTTCAATTGATTCTCCATGGACATTTTCTATACTAATAGAGAAATGAAATCTCATGATATATTTGTATCTGATTTCACTAGAGATTTAATTTCAAATTCTCTAAACAGTGAGTACTCAGGTTATTTTGGAGAGCTTCATTTTTTAAGGGATTATATCTGAGATAATTTTACTTGCTCCATCTTCTACAGTGAGGAAAAACAAGTACCAATAAGTATTGCAGCTCCCTCTGTGCAATGGCAAATAAAATGATAAGAAAATAAATTGCCTTCACTGTGCTGTCTGTTGATGTACTGCTTAATAGTAGGTGGTCATCCTCTGATCACTGGTTAATCACCTTTAGAAACAGTTCACTGCAGTTCTGAAGTGGGGCTCCTAGGAATTTTATAATTGGGACAGACTACACAGATTCTACTTAGTGTGATACCTTGAGAAAAACCTGAGAAGGTTAGAGTATCAGAGGCTATTTATTATAGGGGAGAAAAAAAAAAAATCCTGAGCTGCAACCCAAAGTTATCATTTTCTAATACATTTCCCCTAAGGTGTATCATGGGTGTACATGACTTTCAACAGCAATTTTTTTTTTCTTTTTTCACAATCAGGCTATTATGATTTTCACTTTATTATTCATTTATTTTATATGGAAAGCTGCAAACAAGTTTACCTATGGTTTCTGCATATCCATTAGGCATTGATAAATAATATTGTATTCTTTCCTAACTTTAACTTCAGATCTTTTTTCTCCACAGTCTCTAATCAAACCTGCCACTCACAAATTTGAGAAAAATAATCAGAAAATGAGAAAAAAATAAACCATAAACATTTTTACTCTTAAGTAATAAAATATTGATATCATAGTTTTTGCTAGGCTCCTGATAGAATTTCGACTATATTTAAATCTCATTTTTGAGTTTGACAAAAATCAGAGCACAAGCAAGATTGACTGGCTAGTAACTGCCAAATTCAAGTATTAAAGCTCAATAAGTCTGACTACAATATTCATGTAATTGTCATATTAAACAAATTGCTAACAGGATGAAATATTTTATTGTGTACCATGATATAATGGTGCAATGACTAAAAATTTATATATATATATATGTGTGTGTATATGTGTGTGTGTGTATATATATATATATATATATATAAAATGGATATGTATCCACATAATTTGAAATCTATCTATATTTATAAATTATATGGTACCTATAGTAAAATGCAGATGACACCACCCTTATGGCAGAAAGTGAAGAGGAACTAAAAATTCTCTTGATGAAAGTGAAAGTGGAGAGTGAAAAAGTTGGCTGAAAGCTCAACATTCAGAAAACAAAGATCATGGCATCCGATCCCATCACTTCATGGGAAATAGATAGGGAAACAGTGGAAACAGTGTGAGACTTTATTTTTCTGGGCTCCAAAATCACTGCAGATGGTGACTGCAGCCATGAAATTAAAAGACGCTTACTCCTTGGAAGGAAAGTTATGACCAACCTAGATAGCATATTGAAAAGCAGAGACATTACTTTGCCAACAAAGTTTCGTCTAGTCAAGGCTATGGTTTTTCCTGTGGTCATGTATGGATATGAAAGTTGGACTGTGAAGAAGGCTGAGCGCCGAAGAATTGATGCTTTTGAACTGTGGTGTTGGAGAAGACTCTTGAGAGTCCCTTGGACTGCAAGGAGATCCAACCAGTCTATTCTGAAGGACATCAACCCTGGGATTTCTTTGGAAGGAATGATGCTAAAGCTGAAACTCCCATACTTTGGCCACCTCATTCGAAGAGTTGACTCATTGGAAAAGACTCTAATGCTGGGAGGGATTGGGGGCAGGAGAAGAAGGGGATGACAGAGGATGAGATGGCTGGATGGCGTAACTGACTCGATGGACGTGAGTCTGAGTGAACTCCAGGAGTTGGTGATGGACAGAGAGGCCTGGAATGCTGTGATTCATGGGGTCGCAAAGAGTCGGACATGACTGAGCGACTGATCTGACAGTAAAAATAATCTCAATTTTCACATTAAGACAAAAGTAAGCATAGTAAATATTATAGGTAAATACATATTGTGGGTTATGTTTCTTGCTTTGCTGAGAAGAAGCTCATATCCAAGATTATGACCCTATTCAGCAATCAAAAATGGAAATGCAGCATGTTTCTTGGGCAGCTTTGTTTGGTGTAGGTTGCCTAACTGTAGCTTGAAAATTTTTCAAACTCTGATTTCCTTTCTTATATACCCCTTCCAGATGCAATATCAGTTGATTTTGTTTTACCTCATTTTATAAAAAGCACAAAGGAGTAACGTTGGGACCTACAGAAGGAATAGATCCTTTTATTCCTCACATTAAACTTGACATCAGAAGTATAATTTATAGAAGTACTGACAAACTGTACTTCCAGCTTAAAACCATTTGTTCTATGAAAAGATGGACCAGAGAAAGAAAAGGAAAACTATACATTGGGAGAAAATATATACAAACTATACATCTAATAAAGGTAGTATCTATCCTTTGTTAGATTGTGTAAAGTGTTGTCAAAACTCAGGAGTTAAAAATGATCCAATTAGAAAATGAGTAAAGGATAAGAAGGGACATCTCTACACAGATGATATACAGAAGGACAAATGAGTACATGAAAATATGTTCAACTTCATTAGCCTTTCAGTTCAGTTCAGTTCAGTTGCTCAGTCATGTCCAGCTCTTTGCAACCCCATGAATCCCAGCACGCCAGGCCTCCCTGTCCATCACTAACTTCTGGAGTTCACTCAAACTCATGTCCATCAAGTTGGTGATGCCATCCAGCCATCTCATCCTCTGTCGTCCCCTTCTCCTCCTGCCCTCAATCTTTCCTAGCATCAGGGTCTTTTCCAATGAGTCAACTCTTCGCATTAAGTGGCCAAAGTATTGAAGTTTCAGCTTTAGCATCAGTTCTTCCAATGAACACCCAGGACTGATTTCCTTTAGGATGGACTGGTTGGATCTCCTTGCAGTTCAAGGGACTCTCAAGAGTCTTCTCCAACACCACAGTTCAAAAGCATCAATTCTTTGGCACTCAGCTTTCTTCACAGTTCAACTCTCACATCCATACATGACCGCTGGAAAATCCATAGCCTTGACTAGACAGATCTTTGTTGGCAAAGTAATGTCTCTCCTTTTTAATATGCTATATAGGTTGGTCATAACTTTCCTTTTTTAGGAAAATACAAATTAAAACCACAATGGATATCACATCTATCTACCATAACTTTAAAAAAATCAGTGAAAATACCAAATGTTGGTAAGAATGGACAGAAACTGGATTACACAAACACTGTTGGTAGAAATATGAAAGACAGATTTTCTGGAAAACAATTTCATAGCTTCTTAAATAACTCAGCATGCAACTACCACACAGTCCAATAATTTCACCCTTGGACATTATTACCAGAGAAATAAAAATTATATATCAACATAAAAACTTGAACACAAATGTTTATAACAGCATTATTTATCATAGTCAAAAACTGGAAACAACCCAGATCTCTTACAAAAGATAAATAGTTAAGCAAAATGTCCTACAAGGAGTGATGTCAGCATCATGGCAGTATGAGAGTCTCTCCTCTCTGCCCCACCATTTAACAGCTAAAATTCAGCATCCATCTATGAACAAAGGTATCTCTGTGGGAGATGCAGAATCCAACACCATCTGCCAAGCGACCTGGGGGGAGTGAGAACCTGGGAAGAGTATCACCCAACAGTGCACCAGGCAGACAGAACTCAGAGAAGCAGTAAAACCAGTAGGAATCTGTGAACCTGCTCAATCTTTCCTGGCCATAGTCATGGACAATTAGAAAGTGCTGATTTGGCCAGATACCCACAGATAAAGTAAACTTTGTCTAGGATTACTAAGGATAAGTTCCAGCACTTCACTGGAATACACACACACACACACACACACATACAAGTTTGGACACACTGGAGAGGATAAGAGGAACATTGCCATCATCACCCTTCCCACAGGAGGTACAGCATGTGACTGAACTAGTCAATGGTGACTTTTCCAAAGGGAGATGGAAGAGCATGAGTAAGCTCCTGATTTAACTAGTTTGCAGAACGCTACCACAGAAACTCATTTTTCTCCCACAGCACCAAGTAGCGAGGTGGGACCCCCCAGGACAGGAGGAGGAAGGGATTCCTGAGAGAGGCAGATAAGAATACTATCATTTGTCAAATGGATGTGGTTCCTATTATGTTCTGAACTCTAGCATGAAACCCATCCACGAGTCATTGGAAAATCCTCACACAAGGTTGACGCTTACCAGGCCCTCATGGCAACGGTGATGTGCTAACTGCCAACCCAAACCAGCCTCAACTCTGAGACTGGTTCCTTGTGTGTGCTTCTGTGGGCTGCAGGGAGAATAAGTTTTGGTAGAAAGGGAGTACACACAGTAAAAAGGCCAGGGTCTGTAGTCAAGGGAGAAACCACAAGTGAACTGAAGTGCTACCTTTAGGAAAACAAAAAATAGGCTTTCAGCAACTGGTTTGGTGGAGACTAAGATCTAGAATCACTGAGATGGTGATTTCAGCCATGAAATTAAAAGATGCTTACTCCTTGGAAGAAAAGTTATGACCAACCTAGATACCATATTGAAAAGCAGAGACATTACTTTGCCAACAAAGGTCCGTCTAGTCAAGGCTATGGATTTTCCAGTGGTCATGTATGGATGTGAGAGTTGGACTGTGAAGAAAGCTGAGAGCCAAAGCATTGATGCTTTTGAACTGTGGTGTTGGAGAAGACTCTTGAGAGTCCCTTGGACTGTGAGGAGATCCAACCAGTCCATTTTGAAGGAGATCAGCCCTGGGTGTTCATTGGAAGGAATGATGCTAAAGCTGAAACTCCAGTACTTTGGCCACCTCATGTGAAGAGTTGACTCATTGGAAAAGACTCTGATGCTGGGAGGGGTTGAGGGCAGGAGGAGAAGGGGATGACGGAGGATGAGATGGCTGGATGGCATCACCGACTCGATAGACATGAGTTTGAGTGAACTCCGGGAGATGGTGATGGACAGGGAGGCCTGGTGTGCTGCGATTCATGGGGTCGCAAAGAGTTGGACATGACTGAGTGAACTGAACTGAACTGAAGATCTAGAGAAAATATACAAGTTTAAAAATTCTATCACAGAGGGAGCAAGAAGCATGGAGTAAGTGTAGCCAAACAAACTAGGAGATAGACATAGATATTAATTGGACCAATGGCAAACATTAATGCCTCCCACCTGAAAGTAACTAGTAAAGATCAGAGGAGGTGACAGAGAAGACTCAGTGATGTGATGTCTATAAGAGACCTGCCTCAGCTTAAAGAAAAACGGAGAAACAAAGTATGCAGACAGAAAACCTTACTCAGTGCAGAAGTTTAACTCATCAAAAATTTAACAATTGGAAGTATATATGGACTCAACATCAGAACACCTATTTATATTAAGTAAATACTAACAGAACTGAAAGGATAAGCAATGATATATGAATAATAGGGGATTTGAATACCTCCCTTTCAGCAGTCAATAGATCATCCATACAGAATATCAACAATGAAATGTTGGACTTGAACTATACTTTAGACCAAGGGGATTGTATATACATCATATATACATTACATGTATATGTATATTTGCTGCTGCTACTGCTGCTGCTAAGTCACTTCAGTTGTGTCCGACTCTGTGCGACGCCATAGACGGCAGCCCAACAGGCTCCCCCATCCCTGGGATTCTCCAGGCAAGAACACTGGAGTGGGTTGCCATTTCCTTCTCCGATGCATGAAAGTGAAAAGTGAAAGTGAAGTCACTCAGTCGTGTCCGACTCTTCGCGACCGCATGGACTGCAGCCTACCAGGCTCCTCTGATCATGGGATTTTCCAGGCAGGAGTACTGGAGTGGGCTGCCATCGCCTTCTCCATATGTATATTTATTCAACAACAACAGAACACACATCCTTCTCAAGTGCACATGAGAGAGTCTCCATGATAAATCCTAAAATTGGGCAAAAAACAAATCATAGCAAATTTAGAAAAATTAAAATTATACCAAATATCTTCTCTGACCACAATGGTATGAAACTAGAAATCAACATTAAGAGGAAAAGCTGAAAAATTTACAGACATGTTGAAACTAAACAACACACTCCTGAAAAACCAATGGGTCAAAGAAAAAATGGAAAGATAAATGATAAAAATATTGAGAAAGAAGTGAAAATGGATACACCACACACCAAAATCTATAAGATACTGCAAAAGTAGTTATTAGCAAAAGTTTCTAGCAAATGCTTATATTAAGAAAATAGAAATAACTCAAACCATCTAAGTAGTTGATTGCTGGCTTCTATCCTCATAGGGCACTGCCTGTGACATTACAGTGGTTAAATATCCTGAAAGTCGTTCCTGCCCAAACTTATAACAGGAAGTCCATGCAACTATCTGTAAAGTCTTGTCATTGTCTGAAGCAGAGTCAAGGGCCATCTTGGATGCTATGACAAAAATACCATAGAGTGTATGGCTTGTAAACCACAGAAATTATTTATCATATTTCTGGAGGCTGGCGGTCCAGTATCAGGGTGCCAACATGGTCAGATTCTGGTGAGAACCAAGTTCCTGGTTCATAGATAGCACCTTCTAGTTGTAACCTCACAGGGTCGAAGGGAGGAAGGAGCTCTTTCAGAACTCACCTACACAGGTACTAATCCTATCCATGAGGGCTTCCCACTCACATTCTAATCAAATCTTCCTATAGCATCATCTTGAGATTTAGGATATCAGCAGAAGAATTTTGGGGAGACAATAACATTCAGATTGCAGCATGTAGACATGTCCAAAAGATCATAGTAGTTTTCTAAACAATAATAACAAACTCTGTAAACAAAGGATTGTCTACAAAAGAAGAGAAAAATAAATTATTATGCATTTATATGTTGTTATAGTATATAAATGAAATAAGTCACAGGAAAAAAAAAAAAGCAGTGTCGTATTTCTAAACAGCCCTAACATGGAATGCATTCCTTGGAGTAGGAAATGGCAACCCATTCCAGTATTCTTGCTTGGGAAATCCCATGGACAGAAGAGCCAGATGGGGCAATAGTCCATGGGGTTGCAAAAAGTCGGATACAACTGAGCGACTGAGCACACAATGGAATGGAATGAAGTTTGATACATTTAAAATTTTATCATGTACATATACACAATGGAGTATTACTCAGCCATTAAAAAGAATACATTTGAATCAGTTCTAATGAGGTGGATAACACTGGAGCCTATTATACTGAGTGAAGTAAGCCAGAAAGAAAAACATTAATACAGTTTACTAAATGCATATATATGGAATTTAGAAAGGTGGTAATGATAACCCTGTGTGCAAGACAGCAAGAGAGACAAAGATGTATAGAACAGTCTTTTGGACTCTGTGGGAGAGGAAGAGGGTGGGATGATTTGGGAGAATGGCAGTGAAACATGTATAATATCATATGTGAAATGAATCACCAGACCAGGCTCGATGCATGATACAGGATGCTCAGAGCTGATGCACTGGGATGACCCAGAGGGATGGTATGGGGAGGGAGGTGGGAAGGGGGTTCAGGATGGGGAACACATGTACACCTGTGGCAGATTCATGTTGACGTATGGCAAAACCAATACAATATTATAAAGTAATTAGCCTCCAATTAAAATAAATAAATTTATATTAAAAAAATTCTATCTTGGGTGCTAGTGTCCTCCATGATATGATGCATTTTTCCTAAATTAAGAAAAACTTTTGATAAAGATTCAGGTCAAGGTACAAACTTATTTCAATGTAAATGCATTTCTGGAAATTTTAGTGGCTATTAAAGCTATGGAAAAAATTTATATATTAAATTAAGTTAGGGTTTATTGTTGTTTAGTCGCTTCAGTCATGTCTGACTCTTTGCAACTCCATGGACTGTAACCCTTCAGGCTGCCCTATACACGGGATTTTCTATCCAAGAATACTGGAGTGGGTTGCCATTTCCTACTCCAGAGAATCTTCCTAATCCAGGGATCAAACCCAAGTGTCTTTCCTCTCCTGCAATGGCAGGGGGATTCTTTACCACTGAGCCACCAGGGAAGCCCAAGTTAGGATTTAGGATCAGACAGTTATACACCATTTTTCACCAAGTACACTTATTTTCTACACAAGTGAATATATGACTTTCCTGAGCACTTCAGGAAGGCTAGAGCTAGAACTCCTGGGTCTTGACAACTGAATATCAGTAAAGATCCCCGATCATTATAACCACAAAAGGACACCTAACTTTTCCAACATGACCTCAGGTGATTATCAGCCCCAAAAAAGACCACTTTATTAGTTATAAAGTAAAATCTAGGTGATTCAGGCTTTTTAAAAGAATAGAATATGGCAAATAGTGATGCAGCTAGAGAGATATGTCAATACACAAGTAAAGACCTATAGAGAGGCTAAACATTAGACATCTTTCCTTGGGTAATTTTTATTTTGGGTACCATGGGAATAAAACTGGAGAAAACAGTTTATAATTAACAAAAAAATCTGTGTAAGCTTGCCTCTCAGAAACTAATTTGTTCTGGGTATTGATTGACATCCATGGTTTGGTAACTTGGAATGTAGGCAATAATACATCCTGAAGTGGTGCAAACCTAATCATGTCTCTCTGCTCTATACTATACTGAGACATGAAGTTGCCAGAGTTAATGTCAGGATGAGCACTTCTGGCAACAACTGGGGTTTCCACCCTGTGGGATCCAGTAAAGCTGGTAATACGGTTTTTCCTGTGGTCATGTATGGATGTGAGAGTTGGACTGTGAAGAAGGCTGAGCACTGAAGAATTGATGCTTTTGAATTGTGGTGTTGGAGAAGACTCTTGAGAGTCCCTTGGACTGCAAGGAGATCCAACCTGTCCATTCTGAAGGAGTTCAGCCCTGGAATTTCTTTGGAAGGAATGATGCTAAAGCTGAAACTCCAGTACTTTGGCCACCTTATGCGAAGAGTTGACTCATTGGAAAAGACTCTGATGCTGGGAGGGATTGGGGGCAGGAGGAGAAGGGGACAACAGAGGATGAGATGGCTGGATGGCATCACTGACTCGATGGATGTGAGTCTGGGTGAACTCCGAGAGATGGTGATGGACAGGGAGGCCTGGCGTGCTGCGATTCATGGGGTCGCAAAGAGTCGGAAACGACTGAGCGACTGAACTGAACTGAACTGAAGGGTTCTAAGAAATGGTATGTTAACATACATAAAATGGTATGTTAACATACAGCAATGTTAAAAACTGAAATAAAATACTATGACATTACATTTCTTCTTTGACAATAAAAATTACTTAAAGAAAACAGAGGGATGAAAATGATAAAAATTAGGACTGAAACATGAAAAAAATTCACTTTTATACGATAGTCATATCAGAAAACAGGGAGGAAAATTATAGAAATGAAGACTGAAATATAAAAAAACAATGACTACTATTCCCTAGACATGGCAAAATGGCAAGCTGGCAAAACCTAAGAGCCTGGTTTTGAATTTTTTACTGAGAGCCTTAAACCTTCAATTCAAGTTTCTGTTATTGGAACTTTTATTTTTTTCACTGATGCTGAAGCTCCAACACTTTGAGCACCAGATGTGAAGACCCAACTCACTGGAACAGACCCTGATGATGGGAAAGACTGAAAGTAGGAGGACAAGATGGGTGACAGAGGATGAGATGGTGGGATGACATCATCGACTGAATGGACATGAGTCCATCTCTTGGACTTAGAGAAAATTCCAAGAGATAGTGAAGGACAATGACCGGCGTGCTGCAGTCCATGGTGTCACAAAGAGTCAGGGACAACTGAGCAACAACAAATAGTCTACATTAGAAATGCTATGCTTAAATAAAAATCTATGGCATTAACTTAGTAGATATCAAGGACTTAAATTGGTAAGCGGACAAAGCAATAACCTTTATTGTAAAAAAACATTTGATTAAAACTTTAGTAAGCAGTACCATGATTCAGTTCAGTTCAGTTGCTCAGTCATAACCCCATGGACTGCAGCATGTCAGGCTGCTCTGTCTATCACCAACTCCCAGAGTTTGCTCAAACTCCAGCCCATGGAGTCAGTAATGCCATCCTCATCCTCTGTTGTCCCCTTCTTCTCCTGCCTTCAATCTTTCCCAACATCTTTTCCAATGAGTCAGTTATTCGCATCAGGTGGCCATGGTGCTCTGGCCTTAATTTGGTTGCTTCTATTCTAGTTTTTGAAAATCACAAAAATAGTTTGTAAACAGAGATGAAAGGAATTTATTTGATCAGGGTGATCTCTTTTCTATGATCTGAGTAAGTTTTGCTGTTTTAAAACCACCAATATCCCAAAAAGAAACAGTGATAAAGAGGTGCTCATATTGGTGTCATTAACATGATAGTGCCCCATGCATTTCTTAAGCACCTACATAAAGAGTTCTATACCAAGCATCAGGGCTGGCACAGCAGAGATCTGAATAGGAGTGTTATTTGCCTCAGATGGCCTCAGAAGAGCTACCAGTTACATGCTGGCGATGGTGGTGGTGACCATAATACTAAGTCCAGTGAGTAAAAGACCAGGGTTTTCAGGCTTTATGTCTGTACAGCATTTGCCTATGGTTGCCTGTTTGCAGAACTGCCCAGAAGCCAAGAAGCTGGTCTATCAATTTGGGGGGAATTTATGGCCACAGAGAGTAAAACTCTAACCTGAAATATTCTCTGGTTGTTCAATCCCTAAAGAAACTCTTGGGCTCTCAAGATACAGCAGCAGGATAGAGGCTATAAAAACTTTGTAGCTACCAAGACAGGCATACACTCAACGCCTGTTTCTGATTCTGCTGTGGGGGTGACTGAGCTATAAAGAGAGCCCCAAAATCAGAGCCAAGGTTTCTGGAGGAAGCCGGTAAAGAGATTTCTTCCCCCAAAAGAAGAAGGAAGTACCAAATGGGCTAAACCAGGAACTACATCCCCTGCACAGATGGGGGTCTTTACTATGTCAGCTTGGTGGGACTGGATCAGGCTGTGGTCCACTAACTGCTGTTTTCCATACTCCTGTCCTCCAAATAGGTCTTTTCAGGTTTTTTGTTTTTGTTTCTTTCTGGGTTAGTGACCGAAGCATGTCCTTTATTACAGGTCATAAAACCATTAGGAGTTATACCTTTTGAGAAAGAAGGCTAAATATAATCCTGACATGATGAACTTGGAGCTGAAAGTAGGAGCTGGATGGTGTGAGTTCCATAGGAAAGTGAGAACAGGCATTTATAGGTATCCATATGACCTAAATCAAATCCCTTATGATTAGACAGTGGAAGTGAGAAATAGATTTAAGGGCCTAGATCTGATAGATAGAGTGCCTGATGAACTATGGAATGAGGTTCGTGACACTGTACAGGAGACAGGGATCAAGACCATCCCCATGGAAAAGAAATGCAAAAAAGCAAAATGGATGTCTGGGGAGGCCTTACAAATAGCTGTGAAAAGAAGAGAAGCGAAAAGCAAAGGAGAAAAGGAAAGATATAAGCATCTGAATGCAGAGTTCCAAAGAATAGCAAGAGGAGATAAGATAGCTTTCCTCAGCGATCAATGCAAAGAAATAAAGGAAAAAAACAGAATGGGAAAGACTAGAGATCTCTTCAAGAAAATTAGAGATATCAAGGGAAAATTTCATGCAAAGATGGGCTCGATAAAGGACAGAAATGGTATGGACCTAACAGAAGCAGAAGATATTAAGAAGAGATGGCAAGAATATACAGAAGAACTGTACAAAAAAGATCTTCATGACCCAGATAATCATGATGGTGTGATCACTGACCTAGAGCCAGACATCCTGGAATGTGAAGTCAAGTGGGCCTTAGAAAGCATCACTACGAACAAAGCTAGTGGAGGTGATGGAATTCCAGTTGAGCTATTTCAAATCCTGAAAAATGATGCTGTGAAAGTGCTGCACTCAATATGCCAGCAAATTTGGAAAAGTCAGCAGTGGCCACAGGACTGGAAAAGGTCAGTTTTCATTCCAATCCCAAAGAAAGGCAATGCCAAAGAATGCTCAAACTACTCCACAATTGTATTCATCTCACACGCTAGTAAAGTAATGCTCAAAATTCTCCAAGCCAGGCCTCAGCAATATGTGAACCATGAACTTCCTGATATTCAAGCTGATTTTAGAAAAGGCAGAGGAACCAGAGATCAAATTGCCAACATCTGCTGGATCATGGAAAAAGCAAAAGAGTTCCAGAAAAACATCTATTTCTGCTTTATTGACTATGCCAAAGCCTTTGGCTGTGTGGATCACAACAAACTGTGGAAAATTCTGAAAGAGATGGGAATACCAGACCACCTGATCTGCCTCTTGAGAAATTAGTATGCAGGTCAGGAAGCAACAGTTAGAACTGGACATGGAAGAACAGACTGGTTCCAAATATGAAAGGAGTACATCAAGGCTGTATATTGTCACCCTGCTTATTTCACTTATATGCAGAGTACATCATGAGAAACGCTGGACTGGAAGAAGCACAAGCTGAAATCAAGATTGCCAGGAGAAATATCAATAACCTCAGATATGCAGATGACATCACCCTTATGGCAGAAAGTTAAGAGGAACTAAAAAGCCTTTTGACAAAAGTGAAAATGCAGAGTGAAAGAGTTGGCTTAAAGCTCAATATTCAGAAAATGAAGATAATGGCATCCGGTCCCATCACTTCATGGGAAATAGATGGGGAAACAGTGGAAACAGTGTCAGACTTTATTTTTTGGGACTCCAAAATCACTGCAGATGGTGACTGCAGCCATGAAATTAAAAGACGCTTACTCCTTGGAAGGAAAGTTATGACCAACCTAGATAGCATATTCAAAAGCAGAGACATTACTTTGCCAACAAAGGTTTGTCTAGTCAAGGCTATGGTTTTTCCTGTGGTCATGTATGGATGTGAGAGTTGGACTGTGAAGAAGCCTCAGCGCTAAAGAATTGATGCTTTTGAACTGTGGTGTTGGAGAAGACTCTTGAGAGTCCCTTGGACTGCAAGGAGATCCAATCAGTCCATTCTGAAGGAGATCAGCCCTGGGATTTCTTTGGAAGGAATGATGCTAAAGCTGAACCTCCAGTACTTTGGCCACCTCATGAGAAGAGTTGATTCATTGGAAAAGACTCTGATGCTGGGAGGGATTAGGGGCAGGAGGACAAGGGGGACGACAGAGGATGAGATGGCTGGATGGCATCACTGACTCGTTGGACGTGAGTCTGGGTGAACTCCGGGAGTTGGTGATGGACAGGGAGGCCTGGCGTGCTGCGATTCATGGGGTCGCAAAGCGTCGGACACGACTGAGCGACTGAACTGAACTGAACTGAACTGATACAGAGAGACTATGACAGAGACTGCTAATTGTTCCACACTCTCTGTCCTCTCTTTTTTCCTGTTTAAAAAGCTCAAAATATTTTGTGGGCATGTGGCTGCCCAAAATAAGAGTCAGTTTCTTAGTTTTCTGAGCCGCTGGATGTAATCATGTGACAAAGTTCTGGCCAATTACATATGAGCAGAATTGATATAATTTCTGGGAAGCGTTCTTAAAGGGCATTGTCCTCCTGACCTACTGATGGCTGGTGCTCTGGTATCAAGTATGGAGTGGCCACAGTCATTGTAAATCGTGAGCATAACTGCCAGAGCTTAGTTAGGACAGAAAAGGAAGTTAGAAAGATCTTGGTTCTTAGACAACCTTGTGTAACTGCCTTAATCAGCCACAGCGGAGTAAACTCTGAGCAGGAAAGTTTTTTGTTTGGTTTTGTTTTGTTTTTAAAGTGATTTCCTGCAGTTTCCAACCAAACAGCAACCATTATTTTGTTTTATTTTTCATGATTCAGATAGCCTCTGATAAATTTCTTTTGGAAATACCAGCAGGAGACAGCTACTTAAACAATTTGACATCAGTCCATATTTATAAACTGCAGCGACCATTTGCTTGGACTGTTTATTTGGGATATATAGATGAGGAGTGACAGAAACCCTGTGGCTAGTATAGGTAACCAGTTTTTAAAAGTTCCTATTTCCATTATGCTATGCTAAACCACCCGAAATTGCTTCTCTCACCAAGATAATGTGCCATCCAAAGTGGAAGAAAATTACTAGGCTTAAGAGAATTTGTGTATACATTTATATTTTTCTAATTAAAAAAAGTACATTGTCCTGGCTGTTAATTTTATATGATGAGTTCCAAAAGCAGAATAGAAATAATGAACTAAGGGATGGCATTTTTATTAAAATATTTATCTACATAGAACAATCTTTACACTCTCTCCACTTATTACTTGACTGGATCACATTTCTTCTTCCTCCCTGCCTATTTACTATTATTAACATTTTTCTAGACTCAGATTCTTACACTAGCTTCAGGATGACAATAACTCTATGCCTCTATTAAAAGTTAAAAGGAGTTGACAATTGCAGTTAGTATATATAAAAATACTAAATACAGTGCAATATCAAATTTCATAAAAGACTCAAATGCTTCTCTACTTTTGATTTAGATGACTCAACTTCAAATCAGCTAGGCAGAGCAGTTTAATAAGCAGCCTTCAGAACAGACACATATAAAATTCACTGTTTCGGTCTCCCAGAAAATTCATACTATTGGCTTTAAAAGCTCTTCTGACTCCCAAATCAAATTGCTTTTGAAAGTTCAGTAAGTTTTTCATAACTCAGAGGCTTCAAAATAATGATGAGATGATGAAGAGGGGCAGAAGAAAAATATAGGTATACCACGGTCTGTTTTTATTTCATATATACCAGCCTATACTGATTAGGTACATACACCTAATTTGTCAAAAACATCCTTCCCCTGGAATTTTTGGTAGCCCAAAATGGATGTGATTTGTGATTTTTGAGATTTTTTTGATGTAGTTTATAAGTGCTATAGTAATGGGATATGGAAGTCAAAGTTATGAAACCATCCTTTTAAATTAAAATGCACTTAATATTAGTATTGAAACCAAAAATCAGACAATTTTGGTTAGCAGATTCCTAGATAGAGTGGGAATCAATGTTTTTAATGCAACTGATTTGATGCATTATAGAAATCTGTATTTATGTTTGTGGATAAAAAATTTTTTTGAATTTATTCATTAACTTTGTAATTTTCAGCAAGGTTGAAAATTGATTGGTTGAAAATTGGTTGATTCAGTTATTACAAATAGCTGAATCAACAATAATAAATTTCGATAACTGGATCAACCAATAAAATGTCGCTCATATTATTTTGATATTGGAAGAAATGCTTAATGTCATTTTACCAAGGATTAATTATAGTGAAAATTTTAAATTTTTGACTATAGCAAATACATTATTAAAACACTATATAGACTTTCCATTTTTGCTTAATAAATGGAGACATGGGTCTCCCTGGAATTGCAGGCTCTCCTTGAAGGAAGAGTAGTTCTTAAACTTTAAGTTGAGGAGCAATAAAAATGAATATTCTCTGGCAACAACCATACTAAGTGATTGAAATGTTTATTCCATAAACCTGAAATCTGCATTTGTATAAGCTCTTAAGGTTATCATGAGGTCCAGTAAAATTAAAGAATAATCATATTAAAATGCAAAATCATCTTTTATTGTTTTTTCTCTTGTCATTTCATTTTCTGTGAACCAGCACCACTTAAGTGCTGTAATATCCTCCAGGAGAAGACAGATCACGTCCCGCACGTTGCTGCTCATGTGTTGTGTGTGTGCCCCTGTGTTTGTATTTCCTCTTTTTAATTCCCTCCCCTCTACCCGCTATTATGAATTTATTAAGAAACAGACTTAAAACAGGACCTAACTTGACTGTAGCTGAGAAATCTCTCTGATCCTTGGGGCATGACACATCTCCCACACAACAGGAGTAACAGCTACAAAAGTACATATAGTGTTCCATGTCTTACTTCTCTACTCCTAGCATGTTACTTGTACATACATTCAGCAAATTTATTTCTAAAAATGTCTGAAAGTATCACAAGTTGTTGCAAAATCTTGAATTTATCTCTTTTAACATGAATTTTTTAACTCTGATATATCTTATCTGAATTTTACCTCCTTTAACTTTAGGTCTTTGAATTAATTTAAAATCTCATGTTTATATTTTCTTGTTTTTTTAAAAATTGAACTCTAAGTTTAGTCTATTAAAAGATTTATGCGAATAAATTCTGTAATTCAAAAGAGCCATGCACCCCAAAGTTCATCACAGCACTATTTGCAGTAGTCAAGACTTGGAAGCAACCTAAATGTCCATCAACAGATGAATGGATGAAGAAAATGTGGTACATTTATTCAATGAAATATTAGTCATAAAAAATGAATGAAATAATGCCATTTGCAGTAACATGAATGGACCTAGAGATTATCATACTAGGTAAAGTAACCCAGACAAAGACAAATATTATTTGGTATTGTTAAATGAACTTATTTACAAAGCAGTAATAGACTCACAGACATAGAACACAATATTATGGCTAACCAAGAGGAAAGAGAAGGAGAGATAAGGAGGGATAAATTAGGAGTTTGGGATTAATATATACACTACTATACATAAAATAGATAAACAATAAGGACCCACCATATAGCACAGGGAATTATACTCACTATTTTCTAATAACCTATGTTGTGCTTAGTTGTTCAGTCATGTTCGACTCTTGGTGACCCCTCTGGGCTATAGCCTGGCTCCTCTGTCCATGGGGATTCTCCAGGCAAGAATACTGGAGTGGGTTGTCATACTCTCCTCCAGGGAATTTTTCAAACTCAGGGATCAAACCTAGCTCCCCAAATTGCAGGTGCCATCTGAGCCATCAGGGAAGCCTGTAATAACCTATAAAGGAAGTGAAAGTCGCTCAGTCATGTATGATTCTTTGTGACCCCATGGACTATAGAGTCCATAGAATCCTCCACCAGAATACTGGAGTGGGTAGCCTTTTCCTTCTCCAGTTCTTCCTAACCCAGGGATCAAACTCAAGTCTCCAGCATTGCAGGCAGATTCTTTACTAGCTGAGTCACAAGGGAAGCCCTATAAAGGAAAACAATCTGAAAATTATATATACACACACACACACACACACACTCGTATATAAAGCTGAATCCCTGTGTTGTACACTTGAAACTAACCCAACATTGCAAATCAACTATAGTTCAATAAAAAAGACTAGTTTATGCAATTAATGCCTTTTTAATCTTTAAAGATTTCTTTCATCCTACTTTTTTCTATAATTTTTCAGCATTTTATTCTCCATTTCTAGTTAAAAAAATGCTTTTCCATCTTTTATGTTTTCCTTTTATGTGTACACACTGATTTTTTTGGTCCATGTTTTGTACATTGGTCTATTTCTAATTAAGGATGGCAAGGAAGAACACCACAGCAGTGGTGGTGAAGAAGACAGCTGACATTGTGAATTAGGAAGTCTTTCTTCCCTCAGGTTTTCTCAGCACATAGCTCTTTGGTTTTTTCTTAGTAGTTTTGCAAACAACACTATACTTAAAAATATCACTATGATTCTGGAGATTTACTGTTTATCCCTGCTCAACTGTATTTCTTCTTGAAATTATAACTTCTGTTTACTAATAAAGTGATTTTTTCCAGATATTTTAGCCTGCCTAATTATTACAAATACAGCAACATATTCAATCTCCATTCTCATCAATAAGAACAATGAAGATTGTAAAAGTCAGCAGTCACCAAAAAGGTCTTACATGCAAAGTATTTAAAGACATATTCTATCAAACATTCAATCAAAGATGTCACCAATGTTATTTAAATGATGAGACCTCTTGAGAGGGAAGAGAGACAAGTCTAGACAATTTTGGTGTTTTTTGTTTATTTGTTTGTTTTTTAGTAGCTTAATGGAGAAAAGTTTCAGTATGTTGAGCTGAATCAAGAGGAGATTAGGCTGACTACAATTGCTGAGCTTAGGAGAATCCTTAATATTCATGAGGATACCTCCTGGATCAGGAACTTCCATTGTCACATGACTCCTAGTGTCTTTTACCCCTATCTGTGTACACAAGTGGACAGTTATGGAGCAGCGTGTCTCTCAGTTGTGATACTGGTCATTGTTTCTGCAGACTATCTATGAGTACTGAAAATCTGGGACTTCATGTCTACCGATTTATTACTAGTAACTTTTTTTTTTTTGCAAACAAACCCATTCTGTATTTGCATTATGTAATGCTAGTGGTACATGCTCTGACCCATTTATACAGATGAAAAGAAATGATGAACTTGTCTAAGAATGAAGAGCTAAGCCCAGCCCGTCAGACTACAGGTGAGACCAATCAGGAACTGAAACCCACAAGGTACAAAGTCTTAGGCTCCACTGACTTGTCAAACATTTTGATAGAAGGTAGGATAGTAAAGCAGAACTGGAGACTGAGTTTCTAATAGGCCATATAGTGGCAACTTCTGAGAAAGAAACACAGTCCCTGATGAATCAGAAAAGCAATTGGGGCTAGTGCACTGGGACGACCCAGAGGGATGGTATGGGGAGGGAGGAGGGAGGAGGGTTCAGGATGGGGAGCACATGTATACCTGTGATGGATTTATTTTGATATTTGGCAAAACTAATACAATTATGTAAAGTTTAAAAATAAAATAAAATTAAAATTAAAAAAAAAAAAGAAAAAAAGAAAAGAAAAGCAATTGAAACTCCATCAAGTAGCTTAAAAGTCTACTACCCTGTGGCAGAGTGTTGGGCATTTCCCAGAATGCAGTGGTGTACCTGCTACTCCTCCTGTCCCTGTAAGACTCTTCCAATAAAAGCCACACCTGGATTATATGCTGTATAAGCATCTGCTACTGTTTGCTTGACACAAATACCCCAAAACGTATTTACCAACACCTTAATTCAGTCCGTGCTTCTAGTTATCAAAGTCTGAAGTTAATGTGTGACAGTGAAAAGTTAGTATGTTAAATAACTGAGAATTCATGCATTAAAATGCTACAAAGATATTAAAGTAATATTAATGACACATGCTTATTGGACTCTAAGTAAAATTAATTTCTACAAACAAGAGTATTAGACAAACTATTCTTTGTTTTATGAGTCCATTTACATAAAGTAATTACAGAGAATTATCTACCCGAATATTAACACTTGTCTATGTACAGATTTCTATTTTATCTGAATTTTACAATATTTCACAATAAGCATGGAATACTAAGAGAAGCTGATAGCAAAGGTTCCTAATGGTAATTTAGCAATTATATATTTTTAGGGCATTCACTTTCCTGGTTTGCCTAACATTATTCCAGTTTTATCACTTAAAGGCTCAAGAAACTTCATCAGCTCTAGGCAAATGAGGTGACTGGTTACCCTAACAACCAGCACATCACTATTAATAAACATTTCAGGTACATAGAAGTCACTTAATAAATACATGTTGAATAACTTACTGCTAAGTTATTAAAATAATTATCTCTGGAAACTGAAGTAACATGATCAGAAGTAAATGAAACAAACCCCATTTAAGACCAGACATTAGTGTAACATAGCTATCACAAATTTTGGGGTTAGCCAAAAATTCTTGTTTGGGGTTTTCTGTACTGTCTTACATAAAAATTTGAACTGTTTGGCCAGCCTGATACATTACTTTTGCCAGCTTATTTTGCAAGGTGAACTCTGACTGTGTGACTAAGTTTGGGGTAATAAAATGTGAACGTCAGTGATGTGCTCCATGCTGGATCTTGGCCCATACAAGCCTTATATAAATTCTGCTGTGTTTTATTGCTCCACATTTTGGAAAGGTGAATGTCTAGTAACTAGAGCAGAGTATCTGGCTGAGCACAAGGCCCTGAAGTTACAGGTAATGGCCAAGCCTAGGATGGAGGTAATAATAGTCCCTAATGACTATACAAAATGTAACAAGCACATCAAAAACAAAATATTAGACTCTATATGAGAAAAAAAATAAATTTTTTTATTAACTTTTGTCACTGAACTTTAGGGCTTAATTCAGAAACAAAAGTTATTTATCTAATTCAGTAACCATTTACCTATTATCAATCATTACATATGTTCTTTTATACAAGTCCATTTTAGCAAACTGTGTACTTTTCACAAAAAAAAAAATGTATATTCATCCATTCTTAATAAGTCATTCTTTTCACTACTTAAAAAATATATGTCCATTAATTAAGGGTAAGTAGTTTTTTAACAATAAAATCCTAAACTTAAAGCTTTGGACAGCAGAGAAAACACCAAAAACAAAATGAAAAGGCAACCCTCACAATGGGGAGAAAATTGCAAATGGAATTGCAGAGGAATATTACTCAGTCATAATAAAGAATGAAATAATGCCATTTACAGTAACATGGGTGTACCTAGAGATTGTCATGCTGAGTGAAGCAAGTTAGACAAAGAAAGACAAATACCATATGACAGCATTTATACATGGGATCTAAAACAAAGGGTACAAATTAACTAATCCATCAAACAGTAACAGAGTCAGATGTAGAAGATAAACCTATGGTTACCAGCAGGTAAGGGGGTGGGAGGATATTTTGGAAGATTGAGATTGACATATATACACTAATATACGCAAAGTAGGGCTTCCCAAGTGATGCGGTGGTAAAGAATCCATGTGCCAATGCAGGAGACACAGGTTTAATCTCTGGGTTGGGAAGATACACTGGAGGAGGAAATGGCAACTCACTCCACTATTCTTGCCTGGAAAATCCCATGAACAGAACAGGGATCTTAGCAGGCTGCAGTCCATGAGGTCGCAAAAAGTCAGACATGACTTAGCAACTGGGCACACATGCATAAAATAGATAACTAACAAGGACCTACTGCATAGCACAGAGAACTCTACTCAATATTCTGTAGTGCATTATAGAGGAAAATAATCTGAAAAAGAATCAGTTAAGTTCAGTTCAGTTGCTCAGTCATGTCCAACTCTTTGCAACCCCATGGACTGCAGCACACCAGGATTCCCTGTCCATCATCAACTCCTAGAGCTTGCTCAAACTCAGGTCCATCGAGTCAGTGATGCCATCCAACCATCTCATCCTCTGTAGTCCCCTTCTCTTCCTGCCTTCAATATTTCCCAGCACCAGGGACTTTTTCAGTGAGTCAACTCTTTACATCAGGTGGCCAAAGTATTGGAGTTTCAGCTTCAGCACTGGTCCTTGCAATGAATATTCACAGTTGATTTCCTTTAGGATTGACTGGTTTGATCACCTTACTGTCCAAGGGACTCTCAAGAGTCTTCTTCAACACCACAGTTCAAAAGCATCACTTTTTCAGCACTCAGCTTTCTTTATGGTTCAACTGAAAACTCCACATTCAAAAAACTAAGAACATGGCATCCAGTTCCATCACTTCATGGCAAATAGATGGGGAAACAATGGAAACAGTGACAGACTTCATTTTCTCAGGCTCAAAAATCACTGCAGATGGGGACTGCAGCCATGAAATTAAAATACATTGCTCCTTGGAAGAAAAGCTATGACAAATCTAGACAGCATATCAAAAAGCAGAGACATTTATTTTGCCAACAAACGTCCATACAGTAAAAGCTATAGTTTTTCTAGTAGTCATATATGGATGTGAGGTTTAACCATGAAAAAGAGTGGCTATACGTATATGTATAACTGATTCACTTTGCTGTATAACATTCACTTTTCTGTACACCTGAAACTAACACAACATTATAAATGAAATATATTCCAATAAAATTTTTAAAAATCCTAGTGAAATTCCCAATGGTCTAAGCAAGTCAGGAAAGCATTACTTTTTACTCTTGCCAGTGATGTTTCATAAGAACTATTAACAAATAGGCATGATACAGCTTACAAACAGACAAATATGGACATGCTTACTCACAAACACAAATAAGTTTTTCATTTATATACAAAGCTAGAGAAGTTTCTGAGTTTTCACTGAATTTATACTTATAGGATTACTAGAACTTGCCATTGTCTTAGTAACTGGATTTCCTAATCACAATATTTATTTTCAACTGAAATATGTGACCTATGACAACAGTTTACAAGCCTTGAGAGTTAGTATTTTCTTTCTCTGTTTTTATGTTTTTACAAAAACTAAAATTATATGGCTCTGTATCATTATTTCTAGGGCTTCCCTGGAGGCTCAGGGGTAAAGAATCAGCCTGCCAAGCAAGAGACTTGTGTTAGATTTTGGGGTCAGGAAATTCCCCTGTAGATAAATGACAACTCACCCCAGTATTCTTGCCTGGGAAATACCATGGACAGAGAAGCCTGACAGGCTACAGTTAATGGGGTTGCAAAGAGTCAGACATGACTTAATAACTAAACAACAACAAATTTTTAATTCTACATGTCTGTAAAACTGACCTTGTAAGCACATTTTAATTTAACAATGAGAGATTAATTCAGGTTTATGTTCACAGTATAAGTGGAACTGTTTACACCTTATCTGCCCAGTTAGATCAAGGTAAAGTTAGCCAGGATAATTTGTGCAGTTTTTATCTAATGATAGGCATAAATCCATGGATTCTGGGATCTTTAAATGTTTACACTATGGCCCATTTAAAAAGAGTGCCTATGTTATTTAGATCATGATAAATTAAATGAGAAATTTAAGTGTATTAAATGATCCACCTTGCTGCCTATATATGCTAACATAAGTACTGAACTGAATGACTCCTCTTTTTGTGTGTCACTAGAATTTAATATTAAGATTTGATTTCCATAAAGGCTCACCATTTTGCCCTTTGTCAAGTTCTCTATCTATAAGGTTGTCTGCCTCATTTCCATAAGAAAAAAGAATGTGCTTTTAAAATTTAACTAGAATATCTTAAGGGCAAAAAGTAAAAGTAACTGCTAACTGTGGCTTTCCAAATGGCTAGATTTCCAGCATACAATGACTGCTTGCTCAACAAGTATAACTGTTTTATATATTATTCCCCTTTTTGTTAATTTATCATTCTTTTTAATGATTGAAGTTAAGGAAAATGTTTGATAAGCAGTGATTTTCAAATCTGAGGTTTAATCAAATGTTTTAATCAAGCAAAATTGAACCCAATGCCTAATAATCAGGATGAATAACTTTACAAATATAGCCATAGTTATTTTATTTTTATATAAATATACACCCTATATTTACCAGTGACAGTGTTAGTCTCTCAGTTGTTTGCCAATCTTTGTGACTCCATGGACTGTAGCTCACCAGGCTCCATCTATCCAAAAAATTCTCCAGGCAAAAATACTGGAGTGGGAAGCAAAAAAATACTGGTAGTAAGATCATTTTCCAGGGGATTTTCCCAACCTAGGGAACAAAACTGGGTCTCCTGCATTGCAGGTAGCTTCTTAACCATCTGAACGACCAGTTCAGTTCAGGTAAGTCACTCAGTTCAGTTCAGTTCAGTGGCTCAGTCATGTCTGACTCTTTGTAACCCCATGAATCACAGCACGCCAGGCCTCCATGTCCATCACCAACTCCCAGAGTTCACTAAGACTCACGTCCCTTGAGTCAGTGATGTCATCCAGCCATCTCATCCTCTGTCGTCCCCTTCTCCTCCTGCCCCGAACCCCTCCCAGCAACAGAGTCTTTTCCAATGAGTCAACCCTTCGCATGAGGTGGCCAAAGTATTGGAGTTTCAGCTTTAGCATCATTCCTTCCAAAGAAATCCCAGGGCTTATCTCCTTCAGAATGGACTGGTTGGATCTCCTTGCAGTCCAAGGGACTCTCAAGAGTTTTCTCCAACGCCACAGTTCAAAAGCATCAATTCTTCGGCACTCAGCTTTCTTCACAGTCCAACTCTCACATCCATATATGACCACTGGAAAAAACATAGCCTTAACTAGATGGACCTTTGTTGGCAAAGTAATGTGTCTGCTTTTGAATATGCTATCTAGGTTGGTCATAACTTTCCTTCCAAGGAGTAAGCGTCTCTTAATTTCTTGATGGCAATCACCATCTGCAGTGATTTTGGAGCCCAAAAAAATAAAGTCTGACACTGTTTCTACTGTTTCCTCATCTATTTGCCATGAAGTGATGGGACCGGATGCCATAATCTTCGTTTTCTGAATGTTGAGCTTTCAGCCAACTTTTTCCCTCTCCACTTTCACTTTCATCAAGAGGCTTTTGAGTTCCTCTTCACTTTCTGCCATAAGGGTGGTGTCATCTGCATATCTGAGGTTATTGATATTTCTCCTGGCAATCTTGATTTCAGCTTGTGCTTCTTCCAGCCCAGTGTTCCTCATGATGTACTCTGCATATAAGTTACATAAGCAGGGTGAAAATGTACAGCCTTTATATACACCTTTTCCTATTTGGAACCAGTCTGTTGTTCCATGTCCAGTTTTAACTGTTCCTTCCTGACCTACATACAGGTTTCTCAAGAGGCAGGTCAGGTGGCCTGAATCTCTTTCAGAATTATCCACAGTTGATTGTGATACACACAGTCAAAGGCTTTGGCATAGTCAATAAAGCAGAAATAGATGTTTTTCTGGAACTCTTTTGCTCTTTCCATGATCCAGTGGATGTTGGCAATTTGATCTCTGGTTCCTCTGCCTTTTCTAAAACCAGCTTGAACATCTGGAAGTTCACGGTTCACATATCGCTGAAGTCTGGCTTGGAACATTTTGAGCATTACTTTACCAGCATGTGAGATGAGTGCAATTGTGCGGTATTTTGAGCATTCTTTGCCATTGCCTTTCTTTGGGATTGGAATGAAAACTGACCTTTTCCAGTCCTGTGGCCACTGCTGAGTTTTCCAAATTTGCTGACATATTTAGTGCAGCACTTTCACAGCATCATCTTTCAGGATTTGGAATAGCTCCACTGGAATTCTATCACCTCCACTAGCTTTGTTCGTAGTGATGCTTTCTAAGGCCCACTTGACTTCACATTCCAGGATGTCTGGCTCTAGGTGAGTGATTACACCATCGTGATTATCGGGGTCATGAAGATCTTTCTTGTACAGTTCTTCTGTGTGTACCTGCCACCTCTTCTTAATATCTACTGCTTCTGTTAGATCCATACCATTTCTGTTCTTTATCGAACCCATCTTTGCATGAAATGTCCCCTTGGTATCTCTGATTTTCTTGAAGAGATCTCTAGTCTTTCCCATTCTGTTATTTTCCTCTATTTCTTTGCATTGATTGCTGAGGAAGGCTTTCTTATCTCTTCTTGCTATTCTTTGGAACTCTGCATTCAGATGCTTATGTCTTTCCTTTTCTCCTTTGTTTTTCACTTCTCTTCTTTTCATAGCTATTTGTAAGGTCACCTCAGACAGCCATTTTGCCTTTTGATCAGAACCACAGTCAGATCCTGGTCTTGTTTTTGTTGACTGTGTAGAGCTTCTCCATCTTTGGTATCAAGACGGGCAGGTCATGGTGGAGAGGTCTGACAGAATGTGGTCCACTGGACAAGGGAATGGCAAACCACTTCAGTATTCTTGCTTTGAGAAACCCATGAACAGTATGAAAAGGCAAAATGATAGGATACTGAGAGAGGAACTGAACTCCCCAGGTCAGTAGGAGCCCAATATGCTACTGGAGATCAGTGGAGAAATAACTCCAGAAAGAACGAAGGGATGGAGCCAAAGCAAAAACAATACCCAGTTGTGGCTGTGACTGGTGATAGAAGCAAGGTCTGATGCTATAAAGAGCAATATTGCATAGGAACCTGGAATGTCAGGCCCATGAATCAAGGCAAATTGGAAGTGGTCAAACAGGAGATGGCAAGAGTGAACGTCGACATTCTAGGAATTAGAGAACTAAAATGGACTGGAAGGGGTGAATTTAACTCAGATGACCATTATATCTACTACTGTGGGCAGGAATCCCTTAGAAGAAATGGAGTGGGCATCATGATCAACAAAAGAGTCTGAAATGCAGTACTTGGATGCAATCTCAAAAATGACAGAATGATCTCTGTTTGTTTCCACGTCAAATCATTCAGTATCACAGTAATCCAAGTCTATGCCCCAACCAGTAATGCTGAAGAAGCTGAAGTTGAACGGTTCTATGAAGACCTACAAGAACTTTTAGAACTAACACCCCAAAAATCTCCTTGTAGTCCAAGATACTCTCAAGAGTCTTCTCCATCACCACAGTTCAACAGCATAAATTCCTTGGTGCCAGCTTTCTTTAGAGTTCAAATCTCACATCAGTACATGACTACTGGAAAAACCACAGCTTTGAGTAGACAGATCTTTGTTGGAAAGGTCCACCAGGGGACCTTGAGTTATCAGGAAAGTCCATATTGACCAGAAGAAACAAATTACTTGTAGTCTATAATAAGGAAACCAAATTTAGAGAAAAACTCACAAATCCTAGGTCAGAATGTCCCCTCATAGAGGATGATTTCATTAAATGTATGAGTTCTTAACCTTGTCTTAATAACATAGATTTGATCTACACCATCGGCTAATTTGCAAGTACATATGGTAAATACGTATTTTAAATGATTAAAAAGTATATCATTTACATTACCATTTACAATACATTTCTTTAGCACATTTACAATACTTCATATGGGAACTCATTTCAGTTGCCGACTCTTGTCCAACTCTTTGTGACCCCACGGACTACAGCATGCCAACCTTCATTTTCCATCACCAGCTCTTGGAGACAACTCAAACTCATGTCCATTGAGTCAATGATGCCATTCAACCACCTCATCCTCTGTTGTCCCCTTCTCATCCCACCTTCGATCTTTCCCAGCATCAGGGTCCTTTTCAATGAGTCAGCCCTTTGCATCAGGTGGCCAAAGTACTGGAGTTTCAGCTTCAGCATCAGTACTTCCAATGAATATTCAGGACTGAGTTCCTTTAGAAATGACTGGTTGGATCTCCTTATAGTCAGTTCAAGGGACTCTCAAGTGTCTTCTCCAACACTCCAGTTAAAAAGCATCAATTCTTCGGTACTCAACTTTCTTTATATTCCAAATATCACATCCATACAAGACTACAGGAAAAACCATAGCTTTGACTACATGGACCTTTGTTGGCAAAGTACTGTCTCTGCTTTTTAATATGCTCTCTAGGTTGGTCATAGTTTTTCTTCCAAGGAGCAAGCATCTTTAATGCCATGACTACAGTCGCCATCTGCAGTGATTTTGCAGTCCAAGAAAATAAATTATCTCACTCTTTCCATGGTTTCCCCATAGTTGCCATGATGTGATGGTACCAGATGTCATGATCTAAGTTTTCTGAATGTTGATCTTTAAGTCAACTTTTCACTCTTCTCTTTAATTTTCATCAAGAGGCTCTTTAGTTCTTCTTTGTTTCTGCTATTAGGGTGGTGTAATGTGCATATCTGAGGTTATTGATATTTCTCTCACCAATCCTGATTCCAGTTTGTGTTTCATCCAGTCTGGTTTTTCACATGATGTACTCTGCATATAAGTTAAATAAGCAGGGTGACAATATGCAGGCTTGACATACTCCTTTCCCGATATGGAAACAGTCTGTTCCAGGTCCAGTTCTAAATGTTGTGTCTGGACTTGCATACTGATTCTTCAAGAGCAGGTGAGGTAGTCTGGTATTCCCATCTCTTGAAGAATTTTCCACAGTTCATTATGATCCACAAATTCAGAGGCTTTGGCATAGTCAATTAAGCAAAAGTAGATGTCTTTCTGGAACTCTATTGCTTTTTTGATGATCCAACGGATGTTGGCAATTTGATGTCTGATTCCTCTGCCATTTCTAAGTTCAGCTTGAACATCTTTAAATTCTCAGTTCACAGACTGTTGAAGCCTAGCTTGGAGAATTTTGAGCATTACTATGTTAGCTTCTGAAATGAACGCAATTGTGTGGTACTTTGAACATTCTTTGGCATTGCCTTTCCTTTGGATTGGAATGGACACCGTGACCTTTTCCAGGACTGTGGCCACTAATGAGTTTTCCAAATTTGCTGGCATATTGAGTGCAGCACTTTCACAGCATCATCTTTTAGGATTTAAAATAGCACAACTGGAATTCCATCATCTCCACTAGCTTTGCTTGTAGTGATGATTTCTAAGGCCCACTTGACTTCACATTCCAGGATGTCTGACTCTAGGGGAGAGATTACATCATTGTGGTTATCTGGGTCATGAAGATATTTTTTGCATAGTATTTCTGTGTATTCTTGCCACCTCTTCTTAGTATCTTCTGCTTCTATTAGGTCCATACCATTTCTGACCTTTATTGTGCCCATGTTTGCATGAAATCTTCCCTTGGTATCTCTAATTTTCTTCAAGAGATCTCTAGTTTTTTTCCATTCTATTATTTCCCTTTATTTCTTTCCATTGACCACTGAGGAAGTCCTTCATATCTCTCCTTGCTATTCTTTGGAACTCTGCATTCAAACTGGTATATCTTTCTTTTCCTCCTTTGCCTTTAGCTTCTGTTCTCTTCTCAGCTATTTGTAAGTCCTCTTCAGGCAACCATTGTGCCTTTCTGAATTTTTTTCCCCCTTGGGGATCGTCTTGATCACTGCCTTTTGTATAATGTCATGAACCTCTGTCCATAGTTCTTCAGGCACTCTCTCTATCAGATATGATCAATTGAATCTATTTGTCATTTGCACTGTAAGGGATTTGATTTAGGTCATACCTGAATGGTCTAGTGGTTTTCCCTAATTTCTTCAATTTAAGTCTGAATTTGGCAATAGCGAGTTCATGATCTGAGCCACAGTCAGCTCCCAGTTTTTTTTTTTTTTTTTTTTTTTCTTTTTTTTTTTGCTGACTCTATAGAGCTTCGCCATCTTTGGCTGCAAAGAATATAATCAATCTGATTTCAGTATTATTAATCTTGTGATGTCCAACTGGAGAGTTTTCTCTTGTGTTGTTGGAAGAGGGTGTTTGCTATGACCAGCACATTCTTTTGGCAAAACTCTGTTAATCTTTGACCTGCTTCGTTTTGTACTCCAAGGCCAAATTTGCCTGTTACTCCAGATGTCTCTTGAATTCCTACTTTTGCATTCCAGTCTTCTATAATGCAAAGGACATCTTTTTTTGAGTGCTAGTTATAGGTCATGTAGGTCTTCATAAGTTCAGTTCAGTTTCTCAGTCGTGTCCAACTCTTTGCAACCCCATGAATCGCAGCATGTCAGTCCTCCCTGTCCATCACCAACTCCCGGAGTTCACTCAGACTCACATCCATTGAGGCAGTGATGCCATCCAACCATCTCATCCTCTGTCGTCCCCTTCTCTTCCTGTCCCTAATCCCTCCCAGCATCAGAGTCTTTTCCAATGAGTCAACTCTTCACATGAGGTGGCCAAAGTACTGGAATTTCAGCTTTAGCACCATTCCTTCCAAAGGAATCCCAGGGCTGATCTCCTTCAGAATGGACTGGTTGTATCTCCTTGCAGTCCAAGGGACTCTCAAGAGTCTTCTCCAACACCACAGTTCAAAAGCATCAATTCTTTGGCCCTCAGCCTTCTTCACAGTCCAAATCTCACATCCGTACATGACCACAGGAAAAACCACAGCCTTGACTAGATGGACCTTTGTTGGCAAAGTAATGTCTCTGCTTTTTAATATGCTATCTAGGTTAGTCATAACTTTCCTTCCAAGGAGTAAGTATCTTTTAATTTCATGGCTGCAGTCACCATCTGCAGTGATTTGGCCTTTGTAGAACTGTTCCACTTCAGCTTCTTCAGCATTACTCGTCAGGGCATAGACTTGGATTACTGTGATACTAAATAGTTTGCTTTGGAAAAGAACAGAGTTCATTCTGTCGCTTTTGAGATTACATTTAAGTACTACATTTCTGACTCTCTTGTTGACTATGATGGTTATTCCATTTCTTCTTAGGCATTCTTGCCCACATAGTGACAGTGGAGAGTGAAAAAGTTGGCTTAAAGCTCAACATTCAGAAAACGAATATCATGGCATCTGGTCCCATAACTTCATGGCAAATAGATGGGGAAAAAGTGGAAACAGTGTCAGACTTTATTTTTTGGGACTCCAAAATCAATTCAGATGGTGACTGCAGCCATGAAATTAAAAGACGGTTACTCCTTGGAAAGAAAGTAATGACCAACCTAGATAGCATATTCAAAAGCAGAGACATTCTTTGCCAACAAAGGTTCATCTAGTCAAGGCTGTGGTTTTTCCTGTGGTCATGTATGGATGTGAGAGTTGGACTGTGAAGAAGGCTGAGTGCCAAAGAATTGATGCCTTTGAAATGTGGTGTTGGATAAGACTCTTGAGAGTCCTTTGGACTGCAAGGAGATCCAACCAGTCCATTCTGAAAGAGATCAGCCCTGGGATTTCTTTGGAAGGAATGATGCTAAAGCTGAAATTCCTGTACTTTGGCCACCTCATGCAAAGAGTTGACTCATTGGAATAGACTCTGATGCTGGGAGGGATTGGGGGCAGGAAAAGTAGGGGACAACAGAGAATGAGATGGCTGGATGGCATCACTGACTTGATGGACGTGAGTCTGAGTGAACTCCGGGAGTTGGTGATGGACAGGGAGGCCTGGCATGCTGAGATTCATGTGGTCTCAAAGAGTCGGAGACGACTGAGCGACTGAACTGAACTGAACTGAACTGAACTGAAATATAATACTGATCTAAGTTAAATTCACCCGTTACAGTCCATTTCAATTCACTGATTCCCCAAAATTACGATGTTCACGTTTGCCGTGTCCTATCTGCCAAAGCCTTTGACTGTGTGGATCACAACAAACTGTGGAAAATTCTGAAAGAAATGGGAATACCAGACCACCTGATCTGCCTCTTGAGAAGTCTGTATGCAGGTCAGGAAGCAACAGTTAGAACTGGACATGGAACAACAGACTGGTTCCAAATAGGAAAAGGAGTATGTCAAGGCTGTATATTGTCACCCTGTTTATGTAACTTATATGCAGAGTACATCATGAGAAACGCTAGACTGGAAGAAACACAAGCTGGAATCAAGATTGCCAGGAGAAATATCAATAACCTCAGATATGCAGATGACACCACCCTTATGGCAGAAAGTGAAGAGGAACTCAAAAGCCTCTTGATGAATGTGAAAGTGGAGAGTGAAAAAATTGGCTTTTAGCTCAACATTCAGAAAATGAAGATTATGGCATCCGGTCCCATCACTTCATGGGAAATAGATGGGGAAACAGTGGAAACAGTGTCAGACTTTATTTTTCTGGGCTCCAAAATCACTGCAGATGGTGACTGCAGCCATGAAATTAAAAGATGTTTACTCCTTGGAAGGAAAGCTATGACCAACCTAGATAGCATATTCAAAAGCAGAGACATTGCTTTGCCAACAAAGGTCCATCTAGTCAAGGCTATGGTTTTTCCTGTGGTCATGTATGGATGTGAGAGTTGGACTATGAAGAAGGCTGAGTGCCGAACAATTGATGCTTTTGAACTGTGGTGTTGGAGAAGACTCTTGAGAGTCCCTTGGACTGCAAGGAGATCCAACCAGTCCACTGTGAAGGAGATAAGCCCTGGGATTTCTTTGGAAGGAATGATGCTAAAGCTGAAACTCCAGTACTTCGGCCACCTCATGTGAAGAGTTGACTCATTGGAAAAGACTGATGCTGGGAGGTATTGGGGGCAGGAGGAGACGGGGACGACAGAGGATGAGATGGCTGGATGGCATCACTGACTCAATGGACGTGAGTCTGAGTGAACTCCGGGAGTTGGTGATGGACAGGCAGGCCTGGAGTGCTGCAGTTCATGGGGTTACAAAAAGTCAGACACGACTGAGTGACTGATCTGATCTGATCTGACCACTTCCAATTTGCCTTGATTCATGGACCTAACATTCCAGGTTTCTATGCAATACTTCTTTACATCATCAGACTTCTATCACCAGTAACTTCCACAGCTGGGTGTTGCTTTTACTTTGGCTTTATCTCTTCATTCTTTATGGAATTATTTCTCCCCTATTCTCCAGTAGCATATGGGCACATACTGACCTGGGGAGTTCATCTTTCAGTGTTCTAACTTTTTGCCTTTTCATACAGTTCATGGGGTTATCAAGGCAAGAATACTGAAGGTTTGACTAGATAGACCTTTGTTGGGAAAGTAATGTCTATGCTTTTTAATAAGCTGTCTAGGTTGGTCATAACTTTTCTTCCAAAGAGAAAGCCTTCTTTCCCCATCTATCTGCCATGAAGTGATGGGACTGGATGCCATGATCTTTTTTCCTGAATATTGAGTTTTAAGCCAACTTTTTCATTCTCTGCTTTTTCACTTTCATCAAGAGGATCTTTAGTTCTTCTTTGCTTTCTGCCATAAGGGTGGTGTCATCTGCTTATCTGAGGTTACTGGTATTTCTCCTGGCAATCTTGATTCCAGCTTGTGCTTCATTCAGCCCAACGTTTCACATTATGTTATCTGCATATAAGCTAAATAAGCATGGTGACAATATGCAGCCTTGACTTAACTCTTTCCCAATTTGGAACCAGTCTCTTTTTCCATGTCCAGTTCTAACTGCTGCTTCTTGAACTGTATACAGAATCTCAGAAGGCAGGTAAGGAGGTCTGGTATTCCAATCTCTTGAAGAATTTTCCACAGTTTGTTGTGATCCACACAGTCAAAGGCTTTGGCAGAGTCAATAAAGCAAAAGTAGATGTTTTCCTGGAATTTTCTTCATTTTTCAATGATCCAACAGATGTTGAAAGTTTTATTTGTGCTTCATGTACTGTTGAAGCCTGGCTTAGAGAATTTTAAGCATTGCTTTGCTAGTGTGTGAGATGAGTGCAATTGTCCAGTACTTTGAACATTCTTTGGCATTGCCTTTCTTTTGGGTTGGAATGAAAACTGACATTTTCCAGTCCTGTGGCCACTGCTGCATTTTCTAAATTTGCTGGCATATTGAGTGCAGCACTTTCACAGCATCATCTTTCAGGATTTGAGATAGCTCAACTGGAATTCCATCACCTCCACTAGCTTTGTTCATAGTGATGCTTTCTAAGGCCCACTTGACTTCACATTCCAGGATGTCTGGATCTATGTGGGTGATCACACCATCGTGGTTATCTGGGTCATGAAGAACTTTTTATGTATAGTTCTTTTGTGTATTCTTTCCACCTCTTCTTAATATCTTCTGCTTCTATTACATCCATGTCTTTTCTGTCCTGTATTGTGCCCATCTTTGCATGAAGTTTTCCCTTGGTATCTCTAATTTTCTTGAAGAGATCTCGAGTCTTTCCCATTCTATTATTTCCCTCTATTTCTTTGCTTTGATCACTAAAGAAGTCTTTCATATCTCTCCTTGCTATTCGTTGGAACTCTGCATTCAAATGGGTATATCTTTCCTTTTCTCCTTTGCCGTTCACTTCTCTTCTTTTCTCAGCTATTTGTAAGGCCTCCTCAGACAACCATTTTGCCTTTTTGCATTTCTTTTTCTTGGGAGTGGTCTTGACCCTGCTGTAAAATGTCATGAACCTTTGTCTATAGTTCTTCAGGCACTCTGTCTGTCAGATCTAACCCCTTGAATCTATTTGTCATTTCTACTCTATAATTGTAAGGGATTCGATTTAGGTCATACCTGAATGGTCAAGTGGTTTTCCCTAATTTCTTCAATTTAAGTATGAATTTGGCAATAAGAAGTTCATGATCTGAGCCATAGTCATCTCCCAGTCTTGTTTTTGCTGACTGTATAGAGCTTCTCCATCTTTGTTTGCAAACTATATAATCAATTTGATTTTCAATATTGACTGTTGGGTGATGTCCATGTCCCTAAAAATGGTATGACATAATAATATTTAAATAGTCCCATGTCATCTGATAACCCCGACTGGAATAGCCAATGTATTGATTAAACTCTAGATCCCACATGTTGCAACTAAAACTCAGCGCAGTCAAATATGTTGTTGTTTTGTCGCTAAGTCGTGACTGACTCTTTTCAACCGCATGAACTTTAGCCCATCAGGCTTCTCTGTACATTGGATTTTCCAGGCAAGAATACTGGATTGGGTTGCCATTTCCTTCTCGAAAGAATCTTCTTGACCCAGGAATGGAACCCACATCCCTGCATTGGCAGGTGGGTTCTTTACCACTGAGCCAATAGGGAAGCCCAAAAATAAATAAATAAATATTCAAGAAGACAACTTTCTCATTTTCACTTTATAGTCATCCTGAAACTTCAGGCTTCTTAACTCCAAGGTAGTTTTTATTATCGAAATTTCCTTATTTTTGAACTACTCTTAAATGCACAATAGACCCTTAATAAATTCTATTTATTAAGTTAGTGGTTTTATTTTTTACTATTTCTAGATTTTTGACAGTAATTATAATGGCAACGCACTCCAGTGTTCTTGCCTGTTCGACCCCATAGACGGTGGAGCCTAGTGGGCTGCCGTCTATGGGGTCGCACAGAGTCAGACACGACCGAAGCGACTTAGCAGCAGCAGAAGCAGCAGTATAAGGGTCTTTAAAAATGGAAGCTGGAGACAGAAGGGTCAATATTAGAGTGATGCAATGTGAAAGATCTTCAATGGCCAGTTGTAACTTTGAAGATGGAAGAGGAACATCAGCCCCAAGTATGCATGCAACTTCTAGAAGCTGGAAGTGGCAAAAATAACCTCGTTCTTCCCTCGAGGCACCAGCAGGGAATATACCATGATATTAGGCCACTGAGACTCATTTTGGACTTCAGATATTCAGAAATTTAAGATAAAACACTTGTGTTATTTTAAGCCACAGATTTTGTGATAATTTATTACAACAGCAATGAGAAACTAATTCAGTGGGTTTATTTTCTTTTTCAAAGATATATACATTTTTTTTTCAAATGTATGCATGCATGCATGCTAATTGCTTCAGTCGTGTCCTGCTCTGTGCAACTCTATAGACTGAAGCCTGCCAGGCTCCTCTGTCCATGGGATTCTCCAGGCAAGAATACTGTAGTGGGTTACCATTTCTTCTTCTAGGGGATCTTCTTAACACAGGGATTGAAACTGCATCTCCTGTGTCGCCTGCATTGCACGTGGATTCTTTACCACTGACCACCAGGGAAGCCCTCAAATAATACTCATTATTAGTTCAAATATATTTTCCACTTTCCTTTCTTCTGGGATTCCAAATTATGATATTAGTACAACTGATACTAACCCACAACTCACTGGTGCTCTGTTCACTGTTACTTTTTCTGTGTTTTAGTCTATTACTTCTCTGGCATCTATTTGGATAGTCTCTTTTGTAATGTTTTTTACATATAGTGATATATTTTTCTATAGCGTTCAATTTTCTGTTAACCCATTCAGTGTACTTTTCATTTAAGATATATTTTTCACCACTGGCAGTTTCATGTCTCTCCTCCCCAAGTTTCTGTTTTTGTCTGCTTTCTTAAATACATGGATTATATTCACAATAGGGGTATTAACATCCATATCTGTCTTTTCTATCATCTGGATTATTTCTATTTCTGTTCCTGTTGATTGATTTTTATTTTGTTTAGGGGTCTATTTTTCTACTTCTGTGGATGAATGATGACTATTTTATTGGGTGCTAGCCATCTTGGATTTTACTCTGGTTGGTGCTAAATTTTGTTGTACTTCTTAAAATATTATTGATTTCATTCAAGTTTAGTTAATTTATTTTTAATATATTTAATTCTTTAAAGAGATCATTTTAAGCTTTTTTAGGGTATGTACAGAGCACCCTTTGCTGCTGCTGCTGCTCAGTCGCTTCAGTCGTGTCCAACTCTGTGCGACCCCATAGACGGCAGCCCACTAAGCTCCTCTGTCCCTGGGATTCTCCAGGCAAAATACTGGAGTGGGTTGCCACCCTTTACTCAAGTGTTAATTTTACACCTCAAGTAAAATAAGAAATTTTCTGAACATTCTATGAGATGCCACATGACTGAGTCATGCCACATGACTTTTCTTTTTTGGCTGATTGGAACATGGACTAGTCACCAAGTCATGTGAGTTCCAGGGACTCTCCTGCCTACTTGTTTTCTGTGTTTCCCTCCCTGGCTGAGTAACTTTCTTTCCATTCATGCCCAGTTGAGAACTCTGCTCAGGACTCAAGTAGAAACGTAAATGCAGATCTCCTGGGATCCCATCTTGTTGCAACCTCCTCATCTCCACTGTGTTGTCCTCTAAATGTGATATGTCTACATCTCCTCAACTCAGCAAGTCCACCAAGTTCTTTGTGAGTTTTCCCTCTGTGTCTTGTAACATGGAAATTATCTCTAGGCAATAACCTGAACCAAAGGAGTGTTCACTAACTTCATGTCCTTTTTCTCCAGAACCAATTTCCTCTGTTGCCTGGTTTCTAATATTTGAAACTGCTTATCACACCTTTTTAAAAATGTCTATTTAACGGGGAAGGGCAAATCCAGCCCCTACTATCAGAATTGGCACTAGTGGCAAAAATTTGTCTGTCAATGCAGGAGACACAAGAGATGTGGATTTAATCCCTGGGTTGGGAACATCCCCTGGAGTAAGAAATGGCAATCCACTCTAGCATTCTTCCCTGAGAAATCCCATGGACTGGGAACCTGGTGGGCTACAGTCCATGGGGCCTTAAAGAGGCTGAGCACTATTAGAACTGCATGGTGGCCAGAAACACAAATGCAGACTTTTTTTTTTTTTCAATCTCTGCCCTCTGTTTATTCAGGAAGTATAAACTAGTTTTAAATAGCCTAAATAGAATTAAATTAAAATAAAAAATCTAAATGTCACCAAAAATCTTAATATATACCAAAGCCAACATAATCCCATTTTAAAAAAGGTTTAGATTAGAAAGTGGAAAAAACGTACTGGTCTAGAGTAACACACATATGGTAATTTATGTTACAGATGGAGAAGGCAATGGCACCCCACTCCAGTACTTGCCTGGAAAATCCCATGGATGGAGGAGCCTAGTAGGTTGCAGTCCATGGGGTCGCTAAGAGTCGGACACGACTGAGCGACTTCACTTTCACTTTTCACTTTCATGCATTGGAGAAGGAAATGGCAACCCACTCCAGTGTTCTTGCCTGGAGAATCCCAGGGATGGGGGAGCCTGTTGTGCTGCCGTCTATGGGGTCGCACATAGTTGGACACGACTGAAGCAACTTAGCAGTAACATGTTACAGATATATTATATTAATAAGCCCCAGGGGTACATCTATTTCCCAGGAAGAGCAAAAATGACATACAGTGATATATTACAAAACACTGAATTATGAATGAAAGAAGAGTTCATTGAAGAGCTCACTTGTTCTCCAAATAATTTAAACATATCTATGTAAATACAGAAATTATATTAATATTGATTATTATCTAAAATTAGACATCTAGTGGGACCAATCAACACAATTATATTATTTTGCAATTTTAATGACCACCATGTATAAGATAAACCTACTATAATAGCTATTTTATATTAAAATAATAAACATATGAATAAAATAAACATCAATTGTAAACTGTGTTTAAAATGTTTTTAAATTATAAGGCTATATCTTTTATTAGGGGTATGGGGGCAAATCAGTACTTAAGTGATATTATTAACAAATAAAGTTAAAAGAAAAACTAAGCTTCCATTTTTAAGTTGTATTAAATACAATTATTACATTGACATAGGTAGTAATATCACCAATAAGATAATCTTACAAAAACGACACATTAGCTTTGCAGTTATCTCCCTTCTATCTTATCTGACTTGTTTAATTAAAAGGTTATACAAATTTATAAACTCAGGAATTAGCAGTGCAGACAGAAAAGTATAATTGTATATGAGATATTTTTTCCATGAATATTAATACACAAATTGTTCCTAGAGATAAAAATCACTAACTTGTTGGAGTCTGTCTATATTCTTCATTATGACTATTATACAAACCAAAACGAAGAGATGATCAAATTAAGTCACTGGGCTTTCCTGGTGGCTCAGAAGGAAAAGAATCTACCTGCAATGCAAGAGAACTGGCTTTGAACCCTGGGTCATGAAGATCCTCTGGAGAAGGAAATAGTAAGCCACTCCAGTATTCTTTCCTGGAGAATTCCATGGACAGAGGAGCCTGACAGGCTCTAGTCCATGGGGTTGCAAAGAGTCGGACATGACTGAGTGACCAACACACACAAACTTTCTAGCCACTGAAACTAAAGTATAGCCAGTTGATTGACTATTTGAACAAAAAAACAAAGGGCCATAGAATATAATGATGTACTGAAACAACATGAATTATTTATTTCTATAGAGCTCCAATGTTTTGAAAATATCTAAAGCTTTTCCAAATATTGAATAGTGGTATAAGTCAATCAGCAGAGTAGGAAGAGGAAATTATTCTTATCATAGATCTTAATGATGAGTAGGCTTTTTCTTTTTTATGTTCTCTTTCTTTTTCCTGTGCTTGAAAGTCCGTATTTTCAGATTAATTCTAAATATATTCACTAAAGGCAAATATTTGTGCTTTCAGACTTCTTGAAATGAAATTAGTAAAATGAGTATGGAAATTCTGAGGTGGAAGGTGTGGAAGAATGAGAGGAATGAGTCCACATAAAAAATACAAGATATTCTCAAACCTGAATATTCTTTAGAGGGTGATGTTTCTCTTTTCCTTGCAATATATGTTTATGCCATATCCGTTTATAAATATGATAGTATTTATTAAGAGATGGGAATACCAGACCACCTTACTTGCCTCCCAAGAAATCTATATGCAGGACAAGAAGAAACAGTTAGAACTGGGTATGAAACAACAGACTGGTTCAAAATTAGGAAAGCAGTGCGTCAAGGCTGCATATTGTCATCCTGCTTGTTTAACTTATATGCAGAGTACACCATGTGAAATGCTTGGGCTGCTGGATGCCCAAGCAGTAATCAAGATTTTCAAGAGAAATATCAACATCCTCATATATACAGATGATACCACGCTAATGGCAGAAATCTAAGAGCCTCTTGATGAAGGTGAAAGAGTAGAGTGAAAAAGCTGGCTTAAAACACAACATTCAAAAAATGAAGACCATAGCATGTGATCCCATCAGTTCATGGCAAATAGATGGATAAAATTTGGAAACCGTGACAGATTTCATTTTCTTGGGCTCCAAAATCACTATGGATGGTGACTGCAACCACGAAATTAAAAGATACTTGCTCTTTGGGGGGTGGGGGGGGGGAAGAAAACTATATAACAAACCTAGAGAGTATATTAAAAAACAGAGACATCATTTTGCTGACAAAGGTTCATATAGTCAAAGCTATGGTTTTTCCCATAGTCATGTATGGATGTGAGAGTTGGACTGTAAAGAAGGCTGAGTGCCAAAGAATTGATGCTTTTGAACTGTGGTGCTGGAGAAGACTCTTGAGAGTCCTTTAGACAGAAAGAAGATCAAACAAGTCCATTCTAAAGGAAATCAACCCTTAATATTCATTGGAAGTTCTGGTGCTGAAGGTGAAACTCCAATACTTTGGCCACCTGGCGCGAAGAGCTGACTCATTTGAGAAGAGCCTTATGCTGGGATAAATTGAGGGCAGGGGCAGAAGGGGATGACAGAAGTTGAGATGGACGGATGACATCACTGACTCAATGGACACAAGTTTGGGTAAACTCCGGGAGCTGGTGATGGACAGGGAGGCTTGGCATGCTGCAGTTCATGGGGTCGCAAAAAGTCGGACATGACTGAGCGACTGAACTGAACTGAATTGAACTAGCGACTAAGTAACAACAACAATCTGTTGAATAAATAGATGAATTAATTAACTCAACTTATGGATAATTGCTTTTGTCAACAAGAGACCAGGACAAATGTAGCATTGCTATTAATGAAAGATCTAATATGAAAGTAAACTTGTACTTGGAGAAGGAAATGGCAACCCACTCCAATATTCTTACGTGGATAATTCCATGGACAGAGGAGTCTGGTGGGCTGCAATCCATGAGGTCACAGACAGTTGGACATGACTGAGCAGCTAACAGTTTCAAGCTGAATCAAGTTTTATGTTTGTAGGTCAAAAAAGCTCACTGAAGAACAGGCCAAATAAATGAAAACAAAAACCAAAAAAATTTACATATAATGTGGCAAAATATTTAAATTTAAACTGAAGAAAATAATGGAGCCACAGACTTGCTATATATATATGTGTGTATATATATATATACACACACACTGTTTCTATTAGGACTATCATCCAGAATCCTTCCATCCAATATAATTGAATGGATAAAACAGAAATTTAAAATTATTATTTTCACTCATAAGAAATGTTTTCCATAAGTTTTTTGTCAATTCATATAGAAAAAATAAATCTTTCTAATTTGAAAGGCACTTTGCTATTAGAAACATGGATTTATACAAAAATAGTGTTATATTACTCATTAAATGAATGGCACTTGCAAACAGTATTAAGACAAGGTTTTAGACTTTTCCTTCTGAAGCCAATAATGTAGAAACTACAATAAAGAGTAATATTGCATAGGAACCTGGAATGTCAGCTCCATGAATCAAGGCAAATTAAAGTGGTCAAACAAGAGATGACAAGAGTGAATGTCGACATTCTAGGAATCAGCGAACTAAAATGGACTGGAATGGGTGAATTTAACTCAGATGACCATTATATCTACTACTGCAGGCAGGAATCCCTTAGAAGAAATGGAGTAGCCATCATGGTCAACAAAAGAGTCTGAAATTCAGTACTTGGATGCAATCTCAAAAATGACAGAATGATCTCTGTTCGTTTCCCAGGCAAACCATTCAATATCACAGTAATCCAAGTCTATGCCCCAACCAGTAACGCTGAAGAAGCTATGAAGACCTAAAGACCTTTTAGAACTAACACCCAAAAAAGATGTCCTTTTCATTATAGGGGACTGGAATGCAAAAGTAGGAAGTCAAGAAACACCTGGAGTAACAGGCAACTTTGGCCTTGGAATACTGAATGAAGCAGGGCAAAGATTAATAGAGTTTTGCCAAGAAAATGCACTGGTCATAGCAAACACCCTCTTCCAACAACACAAGAGAAGACTCTATACATGGACATCACCAGATGGTCAACAGTGAAATCAGACTGATTATATTCTTTGCAGCCAAAGATGGAGAAGCTCTATACAGTTAGCAAAAACAAGACCAGGAGATGACTGTGGCTCAGATGATGAACTCCTTATTGCCAAATTCAGACTTAAATTGAAGAAAGTAGGGAAAACCACTAAAGCATTCAGGTATGACCTAAATCAAATCCCTTATGATTATACAGTGGAAGTGAGAAATAGATTTAAGGGCCTAGATCTGATAGATAGAGTGCCTGATGAGCTATGAAATGAGATTCGTGACATTGCACAGGAGACAGGGATCAAGAACATTCCCATAGAAAAGAAATGCAAAAAAGCAAAATGGCTGTCTGGGGAGGCCTTACAAATAGCTGTGAAAAGAAGAGGAGCGAAAAGCAAAGGAGAAAAGGAAAGATATAAACATCTGAATGCAGAGTTCCAAAGAATAGCAAGAAGAGATAAGAAAGCCTTCCTCAGCAATCAATGCAAAGAAATAGAGGAAAACAACAGAATGGGAAAGACTAGAGATCTCTTCAAGAAAATCACAGATACCAAGGGGACATTTCATGCAAAGATGGGCTCGATAAAGGACAGAAATGGTATGGACCTAACAGAAGCAGAAGATATTAAGAAGAGGTGGCAGGAATACACAGAAGAATTGTACAAAAAAGATTTTCACAACCCAGATAATCACGATGGTGTGATCACTGACCTAGAGCCAGACATCCTGGAATGTGAAGTCAAGTGGGCCTTAGAAAGTATCACTATGAAAAAAGCTAGGGGAGGTGATAGAATTCCAGTGGAGCTATTCCAAATCCTGAAAGATGATGCTGTGAAAGTGCTGCACTCAATATGCCAGCAAATTTGGAAAACTCAGCAGTGGCCACAGGACTGGAAAATGTCAGTTTTCATTCCAATCCCAAAGAAAGGCAATGCCAAAGAATGCTCAAACTACTGCACAGTTGCACTCATCTCACATGCTAGTAAAGTAATGCTCAAAATTCTCCAAGCCAGGCTTCAGCAATATGTGGACTGTGAACTTCCTGATGTTCAAGCTGGTTTTAAAAAGGCAGAGGAACCAGAGATCAAATTGCCAACATCCGCTGCACCATCAAAAAAGCAAGAGAGTTCCAGAAAAGCATCTATATCTGCTTTATTGACTATGCCAAAGCCTTTGACTGTGTGGATCACAATCAACTGTGGAAAATTCTGAAAAAGATGGGAATACCAGACCACCTGATCTGCCTCTTGAGAAATTTGTATGCAGGTCAGGAAGCAACAGTTAGAACTGGACATGGAACAACAGACTGGTTCCAAATAGGAAAAGGAGTACGTCAAGGCTGTATATTGTCACCCTGCTTATGTAACTTATATGCAGTGTACATCATGAGAAACGCTGGGCTGGAAGAAGCACAAGCTGGAATCAAGATTGCCGGGAGAAATACCAATAACTTCAGATATGCAGATGACACCACCCTTATGGCAGAAAGTGAAGAGCAACTAAAAAGCCTCTTGATGAAGGTGAAAGTGGAGAGTGAAAATGTTGGCTTAAAGCTCAACATTCAGAAAACGAAGATCATGGCATCTGGTCCCATCACTTCATGGGAAATAGATGAGGAAATAGTGGAAACAGTGTCAGACTTTATTTTTCTGGACTCCAAAATCACTGCAGATAGTGACTGCAGCCATGAAATTAAAAGATGCTTACTCCTTGGAAGGAAAGTAATGACCAACCTAGATAGCATATTGAAAAGCAGAGACATCACTTTGCCAACAAATATTCATCTAGTCAAGGCTATGGTTTTTCCAGTGGTCATGTATGGATGTGAGAGTTGGACTGTGAAGAAGGCTGAGCACCAAAGAATTGATGCTTTTGAACTGTGGTGTTGGAGAAGACTCTTGAGAGTCCCTTGGACTGCAAGGAGATCTTACCTGTCCATTCTGAAGGAGATCAGCCCTGGGATTTCTTTGAAGGGAAGGATGCTAAAGCTGAAACTCCAGTACTTTGGCCACCTCATGCAAAAAGTTGACTCATTGGAAAAGACTCTGGTGCTGGGAGGGATTGGGGGCAGGAGGAGAAGGGGACAACAGAGGATAAGGTGGCTGGATGGCATCACTGACTCAATGGACATGAGTCTGAGTGAACTCCAGAAGTTGGTAATAGACAGGGAGGCCTGGCGTGCTGCGATTCATGGGGTCGCAAAGAGTAGGACACGAGTGAGCGACTGATCTGATCTGATAATTAATTATGTCAATACACATAAAATTTCTACTTAAGTTTAAGTATTTTGTTGATAAATACACAATTATGAACTCTTGGTAAGTAACAAAAAAGTCTCTCATAGAAATTCACGAGGAATGTTTTCTCATTGTCTCTAAAAATTTACCCTTTCTTTCCCTTACCTGACACATATTTGTTGGAAAATGACTACTATGTTATATAATAAATATTTGTTGAATACATACTCCTGCAGTATGGTAAACACTGTTATAGATTGTAGGTTGTAATCTTAGAGATCCTGGAGTCTACAATTTACTTCCTGAAGGAAGTAAAATATACAAATAAACAGATAAGTAATAGATTGCAAGTGCAACGAAGCAAAATGAAATAGAGCAAAGAATAGTGAGTACCAGAGAAAGAAGTTGTTTGTATCAGGTGATAAGACCAAACTTTCCATAAGTGATCATAGAGCTAAAAGAAACAGAAAGTATGTTAAGCAGATAATTGGGAAAAAAAATCATGAATGCAAAACAGAAAACAACAAATGTGCTATAATGTTTAAGATTAAAGGGTAAATCTTAGCAAACTGATTGTAAAATACAACCACTTAAATATGCGTTTGACATACCACTTGGAAAAGATTTACGCAGCAAAAATGATATATTTAAAGGCACACACCACTGCTAACATGGGAGTATGCTGAATTGGAAAATGTTCAAAGTGGACTCAAGATTGCCAGAAGAAATATCAATAACTACAGATATGCGGATGACACCACCCTAATGGCAGAAACCAAAGAGAAACTAAAGATCCTCTTGATGAAGGTGAAAGAGGAGAATGAAAAAGTTGGCTTAAAACTCAACGTTCAAAAAATGAAGATCATGGCATCCAGTCCCATCATTTCATGGCAAATAGATAGGGAAAAAAAAAGTAAACAGTAACAGACTTTATTTTCTTGGACTCCCAAATCACTGCAGACTGTGATTGTAGCCATAAATTGAAAGGCATTTGCTCCTTGGAAGAAAGGCTATGATAAACTTAGATGATGTATTTAAAAACAGAGACATCAATTTGCTGACACAGGTCTGGATAGTTAAAGCTATGTTTTTTCCAGTAGTCATATACAGATGTGAGTTGGACCAAAAAGAAGGCTGAGTGCCAAAGTATTGATGCTTTTGAACTGTGGTGTTTGAGAAGACTCTTGAGAGTCCCTTGTACTCCAAGGAGATCCAACCAGTTCATCCTAAAGGAAAGCAGTCCTGAATATTCTTTGGAAGGACTGATGTTGAAGCTGAAACTCCGATACTTTGGCCACCTGACGTGAAGAACTGACTCATTTGAAAAGACCCTGATGCTGGGAAAGCCTGAAGGTGGGAGGAAATGGGACAACAGAGGATGAGATGATTGGATGTCATCAGTGACCCAATGGACATGAGTTTGAGCAAGCTCCAAAAGATAGTGAAGGACAGGGAACCTTGGCATGCTGCAGTCCATAGGGTTGCAAAGAGTGAGACATTACTTAGTGAGTGAACAGCAAGTCATTAAACCTATGAATAACATTCAAAACTAGAACTGCAAAATACTGCCATGGATATATCCAAACACCACATTAGACTGGTAAAACTTAATAGTCAATTTGGTTCATTTACATTACAGAGAATGCTTCCAAAACAGAGTAATTAAGACTAAAATACTTCTGTGTCATATATATATAAAATTCAAATATATATATTTGGATCAGTTTTGTGCCATCCAAGCAAATGTACAAGTGCACACATTCTTTAAAGGCAATCTTACCTTCTATTTATTGAATCATTAGAGTGATTTTAATGCCCTAATGGTGAGCATAGGAATTAAAATAATTCACAAAAATGTGAAATATTTTCTCTCATGGTTTTGTCATAGTAGGCACAACCTATACTGAAGTGACTGCTTCTTTCAATAAGTGAGAAGTTAATTAAATTCCATGTGATTAAAGGATTTCAGCAGCATTTCAAAAACTTTAATAAGCAGAAAGTCACCATATTTTTCTAGCTAATCTATTGATGAAGATTTCTATATTATCTTTGTTTTAAATCAAGATTTGGGGTTTGCCCTTTTGGTTAGGGGTTATTTGGTTATTTTTCCTAGAAGTTAAATTTAACTCCTTAGATACCTTATTTATAATTAGTCATCCCTCTGCAACTTGTTCACCATTTAATACTTAAGTATTATTAACTTCGGCAGGAATACTGTATAACAATTGGTCATGTGGTATATACTGAAATAAAATATTAAATCTCCAAATATCTTTTCATCAATGGCATATTGTGAAGACAGAAATTCTAGTTTTCAATGGTTTTGTATTTGAACACTCCTGTGATATATCATTATATGGAAGAAGTGGAAGTGTTAGCTGCTCAGTCATGTCTGACTCTTCACAACCCCTTGGACTATAGCCCACCAGGCTCTTCTGTCCATGGAATTCTCCAGGCAGGAATACTAGAAAGGATAGCCATTCCCTTCTCTAGGGGATCTTCCTGACCCAGGGATCACACTCAAGTCTCCTACACTGCAGGCAGATTCTTTACTATGTGAGCCATTATATCATTAAATAATTTGAAACAAACTTTATAAAAACATTACATTCAGCCTGAGTTTTTGTAAGCCCCATCTTCCAGATTTTCAACCTATGGTCATCTTATTAAATAACACTGAGGCAAGATCACAGAAACTGCATTTTCATCTCAGGTCCAACATTTATCAGCATATTAGCTTTGATTTCTCCAAGTCTCTCCTATAAAATAAGATGATAAAGCTAACACACAGAAACAAATGAGCTGTTATTAGAAATCAATACACCGTTGATGATAAACAAATAGTATTTTTTTCTCTTTCAACATTAAATGATTTTTCTATGAAATGTTTTCCTTTACTAATTTAAATTTTTTATTCCTTTATAGCAGCTCTTCGTAAATGACTTTTGTAAATATTCAAGGAAGATAAACTCCTCTCTTCTCCACACATGTTCTGAACTTTGACCAGTTCTACCTAAGGTCTTAGCTGGTGTCTTATGCAGTGACATTGAAGATACTGGTCTTTGGAAAAAAAACTGAATTTTAATTACAGATTGGATCTTGAGATACAGCAATCACTTCACTTCTATGAAATTTCAATTTTATTACTTGTTAGTCCTTTTAACAACCACTTATGTGCCTTTTGGTTGCATGGCATCACTGACTTGATGGACATGAGTTTGAAATGGACAGGGAAACCTGCGGTACAGCAGTCCACAGGGTTGCAAAGAGTCAGACACGACTGAGCAACTGAACTGAACTGATGTCTTCTCTGGAGAAATGTCTTTTTAGATTTTCTGCCCTTTTTTATTGAGCTCTGTTTGTTTTTTATATTGAGCTGTATGAGCTGTTTGTTTATTTTGGGGATTAAGCCTCTGTCCATTGCTTAGCTTGCAAATATTTTCACCCATTCTGTAGCCTGTCATTTCGGTGATGGTTTTGGCTGTACAAAAGCTTTTAAGTTTAATTAAGTTCTATTTATTCATTTTTTATCCCCTTTACTTTAAGAGATGAGTCCAAAAGGATATTGCTGCGATTTATGTCAAAGACTGTCTCACCTAAGTTCCTCTAGGAGTTTTATAGTATCTGGTATAATACTCAGGTCTTTAACCTATTTTGAGTTTATTTTTTGTGTATAGTGTGAGAGAATGTCCCAGTTTCATTTTCTTCCATGTAGCTGTCCCGTTTTCACAGCACCACTTATTGAAGAGACTATGTTTTCTTCACTTTATATTCTTGCTTCCCTTGTCACAGATTAATTGACCATATGTAGCTTCATGGGTTTATTCACAGGCTTTCTATCCTGTCCTTTGATTCTAGAAATGAAAAATACATTGTTACACTGTATTTTAGAGTTTAAGTTGTCTTTAAAGCTAACTTGATACCAGGTAGTGTACCTATTTACAAAAGAGCTACATTGATTACTTCCTGGGAGTGTTAGGAAGAAACATATTTGAGAAAATAAAAGCAATGTATTTTAATTATTGGCACTTTATCTAAATAACAAAAGCAATTTATATTAAGGTTTTTGTTATTAGCATAGTAAAACTACAGATTAGCATATGCTGCATTAAATATTATCAAATATAATATTTAAGCAGCATAACATCAAAATTTTATTATAAACCATATTATAAAAAACTTTGCATAATTTTCATTTTTTTATTTTACCAAATGGGTAATACACCACTAAAGCAAATATAGATGTTTGCAAGAAGTTACTATTGAATTTGGTAAACCTTTCTCCATAAATAATATTTTGCAAAGTGAGTGCTTAGTTATTCATTGAGCTAATTATACAAAGCATTAAAATTTTCATATATATGATAAAATGTTTACTGTCATGTTACTAAATTTTTTCTTAGAGAACATCAGTGACATTATAAAATGAAAATTTCTCCTTCTGCAGCAATTTAATGTGAGAATTTGTGGCCAAGCAGCTCTTTGAGAGGCTGTATTTCCACTTTGAATTTCTAACCTCCTACAGGTCTGAGTTGAAAAAGGAAAAAAAAAAAAAAAAAAAAGATATAGCTACAGAAAGCACAACTTCCTTCAATTGATGTGGATAAGAAAGTTGTCCCAAATCCAGGCACAAAGCCTCAAATAACTGCATAAAAAATGGAAAACTGAATTTCTTTCTGTGCCTTACGTTAGAAACCAGAACAGTTTCTGACATTCCAGGAGGTGATAGGGGTACAATCTTCATTCTGAATTAGCTCTTAAGCTGAAGCTCTTTCATGTGAAGTTGCTCATTGACACTCAGAAATATTGAATTTGGCATTATTGAACGAGTTCTTAAATCCTGTTTCCGCTTGCCAGTAGAGAAAATACTTGCAAATTTATTTTATGAGGCCAGCACTACTCTCATACCAAACTCTAAGAAAAACAGCACAAGGAAAAAAAAAAAAATACAAGCGATTAATTTGGATGACTTCCCTGGTGACTCACATAATAAAAAATACATCTGCAGTACAGGAGACCCGGGTTCAATCCCTGGGTTGGGAAGATCTCCTGGAGAAGGAAATGGCTATCCACCCCAGTATTCTTCCCTGGAGAATTCCACCGATAGAGGAGCCTGGCAGGCTACAGTCCATTGGGTCACAAAGTGTCGGGGACACGACTGAGCGACTTTCACTTTATATGTGAAAAACATCCTTAATAAAGCACCGGTACACTGAATTCAATCACGCATTGAAAAGACTATGTGCCATTTCTAAATGGGGTGTGCTGTAGTCCATGGGGTTGGGAAAAAACTTTGTGACTAAACAACCAACAACAAAATAACACAGGCTAATTAATCAACAGAATACACCACATTAACAGAATGAAAGACAAAATTATCATTTCAGTGGATGCACAAAATGCTTTTGAAAAGCTCAATATCCAAGCATTATAAAAAATTCTCAATGAAATAGATATAAAAAGAAATTTCCTTACCACAGAGGAGAGATCATTTATATAAAGTCTACAACTAACTTGAAAACCAATGGAAAGAAATTGAAAGTGTTTGCTCTAAGAATTGTAAAAAGCAAAGGTACTCACTCTCTCTAACTCTATTCAACAAAATACTGGAAATACTAGCCAGAGCAATGAGAGAAGGAAAAGAAATTCAAGGCATTCAAATTGAAAAAGAAGTAAAAATATTTTTGCTTGCAGGTGGCAAATCCTATATGTAGAGGACCCTAGAGATTCCACACACATATGTGTGTGCACACACACACACAAAACTATTAGAACTAACATTGAAAAGTTGTTGTTTTTGTAAGATACAAAATAAATAAGGAAAAATCAGTCACACTTATTTATGTCAAAACCAATATATTTGAAAAGGAAATCAAGAAAATAAATCCAACTGGTCGAAGTGTCATGGTGTTTACAATTAATTGATCACAGCCAATTATAGATTTCTTTGTTTCTGTCTCCACTCTTATTGACTTGTCTTTAAAAAAGAAAGAAAAGGAAATCTAATTTATCATAGTATTAAAAGGTGGTTTATTAAAAAGTGGTTAGAAATGAATTTAGTCAAGAAGGTGAAAGTTTGATAACTGAAAACTATTAACATAAGACATTGATAAAATAAATTGAAAAATACACAAATAAATAGATATCCTGTGTTCATGAACTGAAATAATTAATACTGTTAAAATATATATACTACTCAAAGTGATACAGAGATTCAACTCAATCCCTATTAAAGTCCTAATGTCATTTTCCACAGAAATATAAAAATTCATTATAAAGTTATTTTCAAATCGCCAAAGACCCTGAATAATCAAAGCAATTTTGAGAAAGAATAAAGCTAAAGGCATTATAGTTCTTGATTTGAAAATATATTACAAAGATATAGCAATCAAAATAGTATGGTATTTGTATAAAAGCACATACAGACACATATCTGATACACATAGACATACAATACCAATAAAACAAAATGAAAGTGAAAGTGTTAGCCCACCAGGCTCCTCTGTTCATGGAATTCTCCAGACAAGAATACTCAAGTGGCTCACCATTCCCTTCTCCAAAGGATCTTCCTGATTCATGATCAAACCTGGGTCTCCTGCATTGGAAGTTGATTCTTTATCATCTGAGCCACCAGAGAAGCCAGTGGAGAGTCCAAAATAAGCACACATAATATTGTTAATTAACTTTTTTACAAAGGCACCAAGAATACACAATGAGTTAAGGATAGTGTCTTCAGGCAATGGTATTGGGAAAACTAGATATTGAGATGCAAAAGAATAAAAAAGGACTCCAGTCTTACACTATGAACAAAAACCAACTCCAAATGAATTAAAAATTCAACAAATTTGAAACTATAAGACTCCTAGCAAACATATGGGAAAACGCTTTGGCATTGAAATTGGCAACTGTTGGATTTGACACTGAAGTTTAGGCAAGAAAAGTAAAAATAAGCTAGTGAGACAATATCAGACTAAAATATTTCTGTCCCCTAAAGGAAACAGTCAAAAAATGAAAAGGCAACCTACAGAATTGGAGGATATATTCTTAAACCATATGTCTGATAAGAGGCTAATATTAAAAAATATATCAGGAATTCATACAGCTAAATAGCAAAAATAAACTGAGTTAAAAGTTAAAAATTGGACAAAGGCCCTCAATATATGTTATATATATATATATATATTTAAAGTCCAACAGATACATGAAAAGATACTCAGCATCATGAGTAATCAGGAAATGCAAATCAGATCTATAATATGATATCACCTCACACCTATTAAAATGGCTACTATCAAAAAGACAAGATACAATTAGTGTTGGAGAAGATACGGAAAAAAAGGAAACAATTATGCACTGTTAGTGGAAATTTAAATTGGTATCACTGTTATGGAAACCAGTATGGAGGTTTCTCCTAAAACTAAAAATAGGACTACCATCAGTTCAGTTCAGTTCAGTCGCTCAGTCGTGTCCGACACTTTGCGACCCCATCAATCACAGCACGCCATGCCTCCCTGTCTATCACCAACTCCCGGAGTTCACTCAGACTCACGTCCATTGAGTCACTGATGCCATCCAGCCATCTCATCCTCTGTCGTCCCCTTCTCCTCCTGCCCCCAATCCCTCCCAGCATCAGAGTCTTTTCCAATGAGTTAACTCTTTGCATCAGGTGGCCAAAGTACTAGAATTTCAGCTTTAGTATCATTCCCTCCAAAGAAATCCCAGGGCTGATCTCCTTCAGAATGGACTGTTTGGATCTCCTTGCAGTCCAAGGGACTCTCAAGAGTCTTCTCCAACACCACAGTTCAAAAGCATCAAATCTTCTGTGCTCAGCCTTCTTCACAGTCCAACTCTCACATCCATACATGACCACAGGAAAAACCATAGCCTTGACTAGACGGACCTTTGTTGGCATTTGAATATGCTATCTAGGTTGGTCATAACTTTCCTTTTAAGGAATAAGCATCTTTTAATTTCATGGACTACCATATGATACATCAATTCCTTTGGTGAGTATATACCGAAATGAAATGAAATCACTATCTTGGTGAGATATCCTCACACCTATATTCACTGCAGCATCATTTACAATTTCAAGATATGAAAATATACTACCAATCATTTGCAACAAAATGGATAAATTTGTAGAAAATTATGCTAAGTGTACTGTCAGATACAGAAAAAAAAAAGAAAAATCTGTGAGATATCACACTCTCTATAGACTCTACAAATATACATTGAATTAAAGAATAGAATCATTGCTTCTGGAAGCAGGAAGGTTGGGATAAATGGGAGAAATTTTTAAAAGTTTAAAAAGTTCCAATTATGTAACATGAATACACCTAGATATCTAAACTGCCACAGATTGGCTATAGTTAATATCACTGTTTTTAACACTGGACATTTGCTCAGAGAGTAGATTTCATTTGCTCTCATCACACAGAAAATGATAACTATGTGAGGAAATGATATATTAACTGACTACAGTAATCAGTTCACTATGCATACATGTAGCGTACTTCAGAAAATTTGCAGTTTCCATCCCAGACCATCATGATAAAGCAGATATTGCAAGCAAAAAGGGATTCACATGAATTTTTTGGTTCCCCAGTGGATATAAAAGTTATGTTTACACTACATTGAAGTTTATTATGTGTGCAATAACATTATGTCTAAAAAATTTACATACCTTAATTTTAATAAATCCTTCATTTGGGTTAAAATAATCAAGCCATTTTTCTCTAGGTAAGCACTTCTTACAAATTTTCTGAGTTGAAGTTTGAGTACATGACTTGCTTAGAAATGAGATCACAGTGAAATGAAATTGATTAACCTTTCCAGGAGGCCTGTGAATAATTTAAATAAATTACTCATTTAATTTAAATAATATAATAATCATAAGCTAGCTAATATCCAACTGGGTAGAAGCCTATACCTACTGTTAGAAAACAGCAAGAGTGTTGTTTAAAAGCCTTCAAATAAGAGAGAAACTTTACTTTATGTGTAAACAACCCTTTGCCAATTTCAAAAGACACAATTTTAGTATCCACTGACACTTTGAGGGCATTATCCATTAGGAAAAAATCAAAAATTTTCATTGAGAACCAATATCAATAGAAAAACAATTTAGTACCATGCTTATCTCACTGAAAAAATGTCAGCAGCAGTGTACATAATAAATATGCTCATCTCAAAACACTAGCAGCTTTCTCAATGAAGGTAATAGTTTGGTTAGAAAATATATTATTATATAGAAACACCCTGCACAACATAGGATATTTAGTATCTGACTGAGTTGAAGAAATGAACATTTGCTATCGCTACAGTCAATCATCTACCAGTTACAATCTCATTCTACATAGTCAGTTCTCTGATTATCTGGTCCATTTCCCTTCTGGTTTTCTTCTTCTCTTCACAAAATTTGTTTAAGTCTGTATTTCTAGCAACACCTCAAATTTTCATTCTCTGCTATTCTCAAACTACTATATGTTTATTTCAGTGCTGGGAGACAAACGTGTGCTAAGTTTCTACCCTACCAGGTTGAATCAGAATATTTTAGAGGACAGGATTTAAAATTAATAAGTATATAAAGTTTATTAACATAATAGTAATTTAATGTAATACACACAGATTGATGTTTGTGCCATGTGACCAAATCACTTAAAGTCATTTGTATTTACTACCATTAGCTTCCAATTTTATGGCTTGAATGAATTTTTGAAGTTACATTCTACAGATACAAGTTATAAAGAAATACTACATCATGAAATAGAAGCAGATACACTTGAGCTTATTTAAAAACACCATCAGGAATTCCACATTAACTAAACATGCTAGAAGGCATAAAAATCAAATAGAATTGCATTTGGTGAATAATGAAATTTTTCCATTGACCTGAACATGATTCTCTGAATATGTAAGAATAATAATTTGGTCAAGGTGTAAACTATACAATAGATCAAGTGAGCATCAGTAAATAAAATATATTTTAGACATTAACCTTACATTTCAAATATCTATTTCTTTAAAATGAAATTAAGATTGGTTCCAATGCAATTTCAATTCCAAAGAAAGGCAATGACAAAGAAATGTTCAAATTACCATACAAATGCACTCATTTCACATGCTAGCAAGTTTATGCTCAAAATTCTTTAAGCTAGGCTTCAGTAGTAGGTGAATCAGGAACTTCCAGATGTACAAGCTGGATTTAGAAAAGGCAGAGGAATCAAATTGCCAGCATCTGCTGGATCATAGAAAAAGCCAAGGGAATTCCAGAAAAAACATCTACTTTGGCTTCATTGACTATGCTAAAGCCTTTCACTGTGCGGATCAAAACAAACTGGAAATTCTTCAATAGATGGAAATACCAGATTAGACCACCCTACCTGCCTCCTGAGAAACCTGTATGCAGGAAAAGAACCAATAGTTAGAATTAGACATGAAACAACGGACTGGTTCAAAATTAAGAAAAGAATACCTCAAGGCTATATAATATCACCCTGCTTATTTAACTTATATGCAGAGTATATCATGCAAAATGCTAAGCTGGATGACTCACAAGCTGGAGTCAATATTACCTAGAGCAATATCAGTAACTTCAGATATGCAGATGATACCACCCTTATTGGCAGAATGCGAAGAGGAACTAAAGAGCCTCTTGATGAAGGTGAAAGAGAGTGAAAAAGTTGGAATAAAACTCAACATTAAAAAAATGAAGACTATGGCATCTGGTGCTATAATTTCATGGCAAATAGATAGGGAAAAGTGGAAACAATGACAGATCTCATTTTCTTGGGTTCCAAAATCACTGCAGAAGGTGATTGCAGCCACAAAATTAAAAGACACTTGCTCCTTCGAAGAAAAGCTATGACCAACCTAGACAGTGTATTAAAAAGCAGAGACATCACTTTGCCAACAAAGGTCCATACAGTCAAAGCTATGGTCTTTTAAATAGTCATATATAAATGCGAGAGTTGGACCATAAAGGCTGAGCACTGAAGAACTGATGATTTCGAACTGTGGTGCTGGAGAAAACTGTTGAGAGTCCCTTGGACAGCAAGGGGATCCAGTTAATATAAAGGAAATCAAGCCTGAATATTCATTGGAAGGACTGATGCTGAAGCTCTGATACTTTGGTCACCAGATGTGATGAGCCAACTCATTGGAAAAGACCCTGATGCTGGAAGAATTGAGAGCAAGAAGGAAAGATGGTGACAGAGAATGAAATGGTTGGATGGCATCATCGAGTCAATGGACATGAATTTGAGCAAACTCAGGGAAACAGTGAAGGACAGGGAAGCCTGTCATGCTGCAGTTCATAGGGTTGCAAATATTTGGACACAGCAACTGAGCAACAACAATGATTGGTTCATACTTAAATTTGTATTCATTTGTATCTTTTCATTTTTGTAATGTCCAAATTATAACAGATTAGATTGAGTTATTCCAAATACCTTTCTCTCTACACCCCTAGCAGATTCAATGCTAATATGTTTTGTTCCTATTTTTCAATATTTGGATTGGCAAAAATATTTATACTTTTTTTAGTTACTTTCTATAGTCCTGTTCTGAATTTTTATTCCTCACACCCAACAGTTAATCTGCAGCCTTGTTTAGCCTCCATGGGAGAGAAAGTCCCTTTTCTTAGCCGCACCATTCAAGATACCCCATGGGCACTAGATATTGTGCGTGCATGCCCAGTCACTCAGTCGTGTCCAACTCTTTGCAACGCTTTGGACTGTAGCTCACAAGGCTACTCTAAATAGTTCTTTCTTCATAAAAACTGCAGCTGTCTGATGCATCAGGATTCACTTCTAAATAGTCATGGGTTTTACTGGTGTAGCTAGGACAATGAGCAGAGAAGGAATGCTCATTTGATAATTTTAAAACTTTTATAGGCTCATCAGTTTGATGATCAAAGTAATTTTTAAAGTAAACAAGTTGCTTAGCTATAAGCATCCCTGTAAAGACCTTAGAACCAAGTTTGACTATTAAATAACTAAAAAGAATTTGAGAAAATCCGCCTGCAAGCAGGAGACCTGGGTTTGATCCCTGGGTTGGGAAGATCCCCTGGAGAAGGGAAAGGCTACCCACTTCAATATTCTGGCCTAGAGAATTCCATGGACTCTACAGTCGATGGGGTTGCAAAGAGCTGGACACAACTGAGCAACTTTCATTTTTCATAATATGAATAGGGATTCCCTGGTGGCCCAGCTGGTAAAGAATCTGCCTGCATTGCAGGAGACCTCGGTTTGATCCCTGGATTGGGAAGATCCCCTGGATAAGGGAAGGCTATCCACTCCAGTATTCTGGCCTGGAGAATTCCGTGGACTGTATAGTCCATGGGGTCACAAAGAGTCGAACACGACTGAGTGACTCACACACACACACATAATGTGAATAGAGAAAGTACCTAATTTACAATTTTATAGCTTCAAGAAATATTGCAATGTGAACACAACTAGCTAAATACCACTGTGATATATTCATCCATACTCAGTCACCAAGTGGTGTCTGACACTGCAATTCATTGGACTATAGCCTACCAGGTTCTTCTGTCCCTGAGATTTCCCAGGTGAGAATATTGGAGTGCATTACCATTTTCTCCTCCAGAGTATCTTCCCATCCCAGGGATCAAACCCACTTCTCCTGTGTTTCCTGCATTGCAGGTGGATTGCTTACCTGCTGAGCCACTGGAGAAGCCCAAATAACACCACATCATCAAGTATAATGTCTTCATCACTCCCACAAGATTCACTCTCCCCTCTCCACACTACTCTTCCATTTTTCTTTCCCAAATTTAACTGCTGCTTTGACTTCTAACTCTGTCATCTTTTAAAACTATATAAAGAGATACATGCAACCTGCAGTGTTTTTTTTTTTTTTTCCCTAGCTTTTTTTTTAACTAAACATCATGTTTGCATGTTTCATCCAGTATGTTGGGTGTGGCTGGAGATGAACTATTTTCATTACTGCGTGTCGTTGCTAGGTTATAGAGTCTACCTACATTAAACATCAATAAATATTGCAAAATGAAAATTACACCATGAAAAGTGGTGTTTGTGTTTTATGCTTCCCTCAGAAATTCATGAATACTAAAGTGGAAATGAGAACATTAAAAGAATATTCAAAGAATATTGAACAAGGAAAAGTAGATATGTATTTGTGGTCAAATGGAGTTTTTATTTTGCTATGCAAATATTCCCTTTGTTAAACCTAGTGTCTTCACAGACTATAATATTCTTAAGAATAATTTGAAGGTATGTGTTTTATTAATATTCACAAAAGTAATCAGCTTTTCTGAGTTTTTTAAATACATTGACTCTCATAAGATTTATAATCATGCATTAATCTTCTTATTTCAACAGTATTAATGCCACAGTCAAATCATTTTCTTCTACAAAAGACTTAAAATTCTGAGCATAGTGATCTTAGTTTCTGTAATAAATGTAATGGTGTCTCTTAATTTTCAGGTTCTCAGAAGCAGCTTGAAATCTTTGTCCTTCCCCTCCCTTGGAATTCTTAGTCAAGGAAATAAATATTAACATAACCAAGACAACATTTAGAGAAACCAGGTGATTATGTGACAATTGACTTTATCATTTAATTGTTGTTCATATTTTATGACTATCTATTAATGACATTAATCAGTGTTGAAAATTAGTAAAAGCTGCTCAATCATGTCCAACTCTTTTTGACCTCATGGACCATACAGTCCATGGAATTCTCCAGGCCAGAATACTGGAGTGGGTAACTGTTCCCTTTTCTAGGGGAATCTTACCAACCCAGGTCTCTCCTACATTGCAGGCAGATTCTTTACCAGCTGAGCCACCAGGGAAGCCCCATTTAAAAGTAAATATGTAGAATTAAAATGCTTTTAAAAAAATTTTAATAGAACATTATAGGAAATATAAAATATGAAAATCACATAAAATAGCATATTTAATAACTTCTATTTGATTAGAAATTTGTTACTGATTATAACTTTAAGTTTCATTTCAACATTAACTAGAATTGGACTGTTGAAGAATTAATTATGGGTGAAACAAGTAAATAAAACAGTGTTCTATGCCATGTACAATAATAATGCTTTTTTGGATTATTAGAAGCATTCACAAGACTTTACAAAGTAAACATGTGAAGGATACTTACTAAATTAAATTTAAAAATATCATACAACAAAATATTTTCAATAATTATAAGTTGATATTAATTCAGTTCTTATCGTGTGCAATAAACTGTCTTACTTTACATAAATTAGTTCATATGATATTTAAAATAGCACTGTGATCCAGTTTATATCACCCCCATTTTAAAGAGTATAGTAGTTTATCAAAGTTTATACAGGTAGTAAGTTAGAACTGTGATCTACATGAAATTTACACTGAAACTGTTTAATTTTAATACTTTATGACCATTTCTTAAAATGCTTCTAAAAATGAATTAATTTCTATACCAATATATTTTGAATCTGTATATACTCATCAGTAGCTGGGTAAAAAGATATCTTTGCTAAACTGCACTATTGTTTTTAATATAAAAACAAATATTTTAATATTTTGATTTCTATTGCTGTTATTATTATTTTTTATAACAGTGTCACAAAAGCTATCTATGCACCAAAATGCATGGTGACAATGAGTGATTTCTGAATCTTAGGAGGCTACATTTCTTTCTTATTTAAAAAACTGGAACATAGTATTAGTATTGAAGTGCATGCTAAGTCGCTTCGGTCCTGTCCAACTCTGTGCAATCCTGTGTCCACGGGATTCTCAAGAGAAGAGTACTGGAGTGGATTGCGATGCCCTCCTCCAGGGGATGTTCCCAACCCAGGGATCAAACCCATGTCTCTTATATCTCCTGTATTGTCTGGGAGGTTCTTTACCACTAGCACCACCTGGAAAGCCCAAGTATTAAAGTACATAGTTATTTTTCTAGCAATAACATTTAATAGAATATATTCTTAACTGATTGTGACTGTTTCAGAGAACTTTTTCTTTATCTCTTTTTCGTGGCAAAACTAATACAATTATGTAAAGTTTAAAAATAAAATTTAAGAAAAAAAAATAAAAAGCTCTTCATGACTTAAATGGGACAGAGCACAGTTACACTGGTGGTACTATTAGGGTGGTGATACCCTACACTACATACTGGAGAAGCTGAATGCATTTGGAAACCAGAAAACAGGTTGGTCCTCCACTGACATTTATACTAAGCGTGGACAACCTGAAGGAAAAATGGAAGTAAAAGGCCAATCTTTGTATCATGTTTTCTTATTCTCTCTTGATTTAAAGAGATGGTGTATACCAGTTTTGTGTAATCTTTTCTTTTTGTCATGCTTAACTTCTTTGTCTCCTCTTACCAGTCTTTAAAATGACTGTGATAGTGGTGCCTCATGGGGTTAGGCACACACTAAGGCACACACTAAATACATATTAGTGTATTAATTGTAATATGTAATTAATTACATATTAGTGTAATTAATTGTAATTAATCATATTAATTGTAATAGTAATAGAACAGGAGCAGTTTTAGTGTGATTAAGGAATAAGGAAAAGAGATTATTTTATATTTGATACTCATAAAATGCATTTACAACATTTAAAAAATAATATTTATCTTTATTAAAAACAATAAAGCTGCACCCACATGGAGTGTGCAGTTGGGGGAGGAGAAAGTTCTTTCTCATCTAGTTCAATCCCATTCTGATATGGATCCTTTGAAAAAGGGAGTTGCATGCACTGTAAGTAAGTATTCCTTTTAAAAGTGTGTTGCCTAAGCAGTGTAAGTAGAATCATGGGACTTCACTGGGACTGTTAAGAATATGCTTGAGGTTCATTAGCTTTCAAGGGGCTGTTCAAGTGTTGCATTAGGACCTGGGGACCATGGTGGCTGACCTAACAAAATGCTGGTGTGAAGGGCCCACTCAGTTTCCTAGTGAAGCAAAACAGAATTGCTTAGAGAGCAGGATCTGCTTATCATGAGCCAAAGAAAGGAAGCACTTCATCTAAGAAGAACATGCCATGCTAAGTTGCTTCAGTTGTGTCTGACTCTTTGTGACCCTATGGACTCTAGCCTGCCAGACTCCTCTTTCCATAGGATTCTCCAGGCAAGAATACTGGAGTGCGTTACCTTGCCCTCCTCCAGGGGATCATCCATACCCAGGGATCAAACCCACAGCTCTTATGTCTCTTGCATTGGTCGGAGAGTTCTTACCACTAGTGCCAACTGGGAAGCTCAAGAAGTAGATACTGTGTTCATTTTTAGAGATTGATCATAGTGTGACGTGCTCTGTTAATTATAAGCCTAGAATAAACATTGTTTTATTTTCTGTCTTCATAAACAAGTTTTATTGGGTCAAAAATTTTAAGTGACAGATTGAATCAAAATTGAATCAAAAAGAAGTATTTTTTAAATTTTATTTTATTTTTTAACTTTACAATATTGTATTGGTTTTGCCATATATACTTTTTAGTCTATACATATACAAGTTTAGACAATGTGAGGTATGAATTAAAAAAAAAAAAACACACTATATAATATTATTCTTGAGACAGACTTGCTACTTGAAATTGGATTTAATTATAATATCGAGTGAGTGAGTGAAGATAGTGAGTGAGTAAATGAAAGTCGCTCAGTTGTGTCTGACTCTTTACAACTTCATGGACTATACAGTCCATGGAATTCTCCAAGCCAGAATACTGGAGTGGGTAGCCTTTCCCTTCCTTCTCCAGGGGATCTTCCCAAACCAGGGATTTAACCCAGGTCTCCCACATTGCAGGCAGATTTTTCAACTGCTGAGGCACAAGGACAGCACTAATTATATTATTTCTATAAAAAATTAAGGGTGTGGAGGATATTTCTTTGCAAAGCAAATTACTTCTGTCCTTTATGTTTCAGAAATTTAAACTTAGTCTTCACTGGAATAAATTTTTAGGAAAAAAATACCAGTAAGATAACAATGGTATTGGCCCATAGGAGAATCTTTGAGGACTGATAAAATCAGAGTATTGCTTTTTTTGAGAGAAGTGTGAGTCCTATGGCCCTATTCACACCCATGCTGTCTCCTCTGCTATTACCTCTCCTGAAGTTTGTTGCTTGGCTTCTACTTGAGGATTTTCAAAATACAGTTTACAATACAGCACATTTCATAATTATTCTTTTCAGAAAATGAAGTTAAGCTGAAACAATGTAAAACAATGTTAATAACTGACCAAAATGCTCTGTTTCTCCAAATCCCATCACCGTATCTGGAGGTAAATAACTGCATATTTATGACAATCTACATCCTCCATATAGGAACACAGTATATCTTTCCATTTGCTCCATTTCTATTTTATATTTTTTAATAAAATGTTGTACGTTGCTTGTACAATTTACGCTATTTCTGATTAATTTTTTTGGTGCTGTTAGGGAAGCACATTAGCTGAAACCACCCACCCTGTCCAGGCACCAAAGTAACTATTTGCATGAGTTACTTTATGATGGGAGGTCCTGTAAAGAACACAGAACTAATAAGCCACTATCAACTAGAAGAGTTCAGGAAAGGTCAAAAGAAGGCACCATGTATCCAATCACCTCCCAGAATCCTTCTCACTGGCAGCCATCTTGGCTGAGCAATGTGTGCACCACCAGGAAGGACTCTGAGTCAGAATGATTGATTAAAGATAACTCAGAAACTAACCCCATTAACATAAAACCTGGGACTATAAGCCATGTGGCAGAGAAGTTCTCCTGGGTTGCCTTACCCTACTGCTCTCCACTCAAGCATGCTTTCCAATAAAGTCTTCTGCTTTGTCAGTACATGTGTCTCCATGGACAGTTCATTTCCAAGTGTTAGACAAGAGTCCCACTCTCAGGCCCTGGAAGGTGTCCCCCTTCCTGCAACAGAGCTTTTATTTATTTTTATTTATTTTTTTCATTATCATGAACAAGATTCTCTTCATTTATTAATAAAGAAAAAATGAGAATTTAAAGAATATTAAATGCTTACAATATGATTTCACAATCCAGTAGAAGAATCCTTTCTTTAGTAGCCTTATATGGGTGCATTGTATCTGTGTGTATTCATGATAGGAGTGTTTGTACTTTATAAGATGAAGGGTTCAGCATGTGTAAAATGAATATATTCATTTCATAAATTATTTAAGTAACTTTGAAATACAAGACGCTGTATGAGACAAAATAAGCAAAATACTGTGATAGGTTGCATGAGTGGAGTAAACACCTTATAATTTAAAAGAAGGAATTTGGGGACTAAATCAACCAAAACATTAATGGAAGCTTAGACAACCCAAAATATAGAAACATTAATGGAAGTCTAGATAACACAGAAAACACTACAGCTAGACTGTGATTCCAGATCTCAAAAACTAACTGAGGAAAGTTCCATGATTAAAATTAGCCTTAAATAGTAGAAAAGATTAAGTTACATATAGAGAAGTTGGGAGAGTGTGATTTTATTTACAAGTATAATTATTTACCTATAAATCAATTAATTACTAATTTAACTAGAACACTATGAATCTTTCATACATATATGAGTGCATGCTAAGTTGCTTCAGTCTTGTCCCACTCTTTGTGACCCTATGAACTATAGCCTGCCAGGCTCCTCTGTCTATGGGATTCTCCAGGCAAGAATACTGGAGTGGGCTGTCATTTCTTTCTCCAGCTTATTTTTCAAATCCAGTGATCAAACCCACGTCTTCTGAAAGGCAGGAGGAATCTTTACCACTGAGCCACATGGGAAGGCCTATATATGTATGTACGTGTGTGTGTGTATGTGTATGTGTAAAATATATACGTAAAATGTTTCTTTGGCCTTTACATAAATTACAACAGACAGTGACTACAGCCGTGAAATTAAAAGATGCTTGCTCCTTGGAAGAAAAGCTGTGACAAACCTAGACAGTGCATGAAAAAACAGATACATCATTTTACTGACAAAGGTTTGAGTATTCAAAGCAACTGTTTTTCCAGTAGTCATGTATGGATGTGACAGCTGGACCATAAAGGAGGCTGAGCACTGAAGAATTGATTCTCTCAAACTGTGATGCTGGAGAAGACTCTTGAGAGTCCCTTGGACTTCAAGGAGATCAAACCAGTCAATCCTAAAGGAAATTAACCCTAAATATTCATTGGAAGGACTGCTGCTGAAACTAAAACTCCAATACTTTGGCTACCTTATGCGATGAGCCAACTCATTGGAAAAGACCCTGTTGCTGGGGAAGGTGGAAGACAGGAGGAGAAGGGGGCGACAGAGGATAGGATGGTTACAAGGCATCACTGAGTAAATGGGCATGAGTTTGAGCAGACTTTGCGAGATAGTGAAGGACAGGGAAGCCTACCTAGTTCATTGGGTCACAGAGAGTCGGACGTGACTTGGCGACTGAATAACAACAACATATAACATTTCTACAGTCTGCTAAGATCTTGTAGTTGATCCTGTAAATAGTGTGGGAAAAATAACTTCTAAGATTATGATTCCCAAGAATTTGTTTCACTTGTCTTCATAGATCCTAATTCTATCAAAGAAAATTCTCATTAAATGCTCACTGACTGACTGCCTGAACTCATTTCATGAACAAAGTGAAACAGATATGGAAATAAATAAGTTTGTTAGATGTGTTAGGGGTAAAATGTATAGGAAATAGTGGGGTCACAAAGAAGAAATCAGTCATTTTCTCTGATGAGTTCAGGAAAGCTAGCAAATGAGTTGAATGCTAATGGATGAGTGGTTGCTGGTTAGTAAATGAAGTTAAATTTAAAGTTAAAGATAACCCCCGAAAAAGGCATCCAAGCCATAAAAGATGGTGACTTGCCAAAGAATAAGCATTTTGATTACACTGAATTGAAGAGGTTTGGGGTAAAACAAGGAAAGTCCTGGGTGCTTGGAATACCAAGATTATGGAGGGTACAAAGCACTAATAACTTTGAGTTTTGTAATGTAAGAAATTATGAGCCATTGAAAATTTTTTAAGCAATGGAGTAATATGGTAAATCTTGCAGTTTAGGAATATTAGCATCTATGTAGAGGACAAATGGAGAAATTTAAGAGGCAGGGGGACGATTTTGGAAAATATGACAATGGTTGAGAAAATACGAACTAAGACATTAACTGTGGCATTGAAATTGAACAAAGAAACAAAAGGTACAAAAATGCAAACTTATTTAGAACTTGTGGGAATAGGGGTAAAGGAAAGATTAAAAGGTAGCTCCCAAGCATATTTCCTAAATGACTGAATAGAGAAAAGCATATATCATCAAAAAAAGAAATACAGGAATAGTAGAGATATCTATGGATTTTTTAGTGGAGTTGTCAAGTAAGCACTTTGATATAGAAGACAAAACTTTTGAAGATGCTGCTGCTCCTAAGTCACACACAGTCGTGTCCGACTCTGTGTGACCCCATAGATGGCAACCCACCAGGCTCCACAGTCTTTGGGATTCTCTAGGCAAGAACACTGGAGTGGGTTGCCATTTCCTTCTCCAATGCATGAAAGTGAAAAGTGAAAGTGAAGTCGCTCAGTCCTGTCCAACTCTTTACGGCCCCATGGACTGCAGCCTACCAGGCTCCTCCATCCATGGAATTTTCCAGACAAGAGTACTGGAGTGGGGTGCCATTGCCTTCTCCATTGGAAGATGCTATGGGGTAAACAAGTAATCTAAAATCACATACAAAGAGATAGCATTTGACACCACAGGAGAAAACAAGTTTGAAAGTGAAGGATGCATTAGAACAGGATAAGAAAAAGGTTTTAGGGAGGAACACGGTGGAGGGGAGTGGCAATATATAAGAAGCAAACAAAGGAAGCATATACAGTTACATTTTCCATAGAGGGATTCTAAATTAATGAAAAGACAGACAGTAGAAGATAAGGCAGAATATTTTGCATTAATACCAGAAACCAAACAAAGACAGTGCTTTAGAAGTACAAATGTAAAACCTTTCAAGGCATCTGTTGGGCAAACCATAGGCAGTAATGATGCCTGTTATTAAGACATCTGAAAGTGAAATTCTGTGTGAAGGGTATGCATGAGATCTTTTATTTAGGCTAGAATCCTCTAACATCTCAATGATTTGCTAAGTCCCTCTGAGATCAAATCCATCCTTTTGATCATTGTAAAGTAGCATAAAAGAAGAGACTCCACCATTGCAGATGTTTAACTTATAATCTGGTTGGGTAATATGATTAGCAGTTGCTTACAAAAAAAGAGAATAATGTTATGTGATTAAATGGCAAGACGGATTATATGAGTAAGTTCTGGAGAAATCCGAGGGCCTGAGAAGTCAATTTTAGATGAATCAGATTGAACAAAAACAAGAAGCGGATGTTATGGTTGCCTTGGGGGTAATGTTCAATGGAATTATCAGATAGATTTCTGGCATTTGTGGGCAGAAAAATGAGGATGAGGTCATTTAACAGATGTTTTGAACTGACACTATGTTTTGCAAAATCTTAGTGATGGAATAATGAAAAAAGATGGTATAGTATTATCACAAGGATAATACAGAGCTAAGATTTTCCGATAGAGCAATTTTATATATGACTGTGAGCTGAACAGAAGAAAACAGTGGGAAAGAAGATATTGAAAGAATAGGAGAAAAAATGTTCTCAATAACACAATGCTTTGGCTTTAGGTACCAGCTATGTTTACAAAGCTATGTTTTTTCCAGTAGTCAAGTATGAATGTGAGAGTTGGAACATAAAGAAGGCTGAGCGCCTAAGAACTGTTGCTTCTAAACTGTGGTGCTGGAGAAGAATCTTTAGAGTCCCTTGGACAGAAAGGAGATCAAACCAATCAATCCTGAAGAAAATTAACCCTGAATATTCAGTGGAAGGACTACTGCTGAAGCCGAAAGCTCAGATACTTTAGCCACTGATGTGAAGAGCCAACTCATTGGAAAAGACCCTGATGCTGGAAAAGATTGAGGGCAGGAGAAGGGGGTGACAGAGGATCAGATGGTTGGATGACATCACGGACTCAATTGACATGAATTTGAGCAAACTCTGGGAGATAGTGAAGGACAGGGAAGCCTGGCGTGCTGCAGTTCATGGGATCACAAAGATCGAACATGACTTAGCAACTGAACAGCAACAACAATACCTATCAAATTCTTATTTCCATTGAAACTATTCACTTTATGTACAAAAACAGTGGAAATCCACTCAGATGCTTGAAATTAGATACATTTTGTGTAGTATACATCAGACAAGGCTACAGAAATAGTGTCAAGACTGATTCACAATTCACATTCCTAATAAAGTGCAAAGCCCAAGAAAAATATTGATTGGAAAGACTTTGTAAGAATTCCAGTAATACAGAGGCTTGACAAGTGCAGTCAGGTGGTGAGAATGACAAATCACAGGTAAATGTAGGGACAAGACATGAATTCCTTTATACTGTAGAAAAGACACACTTCCACAATCAATACCCCAGGATAAAAAAAGGGTTAATATGGTGACTTCCCAGCGGGAAGCTGATAGAGGACAGTGGGAAAGATTCTCTTCCTTAAGTGAATGGGAGCACAGACCCAGAGAAAACCTAGGCTTTCACACAGTTAAGTTCTGCTAGGGAAAGACCTTGTGAAAGAAGCCTTTATGAAGAAACTGGCCACAGCCTAGAGTTCTACACAAGAGTAAGAAATAAAACATAGTAAACATAAGTTTACTACTACTAGTAGTAGTAGTCTTCAAACTACTGTGCCCTACAAATTTTTCTCAGCTTACCTAAACCCTTGCCAAAGCAACAAACAAAAAATTGTCAAATATCCTATCTAGAAACAAGGGTGTTACTCTTAAACTTTACTTCATTTTTTAAAAATTGCTTTATTTATTTTAATTGGAGGATAGTTACTTTACAATATTTTGGTGGTCTTTGTCATACATTGACATGAGTCAGCCATTGGTATACATATGTCCCCCCATCCTGAAACCGCCTCCCACCTCTCTCCTCACCTCATCCCTCTGGGTTATCCCAGAGTACCAGTTTTGAGTGCTCTGCTTCATGCATCAATATTACACTGGTCATCCATTTTACATATGGTAATACATATATTAAACTTTACTTTCTAATAAACCACAAAGGATGCTGTGATTCTGTGACACAAATGTAGGACATGGTAAACAAGCAACATCGATATAGAATCAATTTCCTAAATGGTCATTCTGTCCCAGCCTTACAGTCTTATAATACATCAAGAATAAAAGGAAAATAAAAGTTTCTTAAGCATTAAGAACTATACAAAAAGATCTTAATGACCCAGATAACCTGGTATGGTTACTCACCTAGAGAAAGATATCCTGGACTGTGAAGTCAAGTGGGCCTTAGGAGGTATTAGTATGAACAAAACTAATGGGGTGATGGAATTCCAGATGAGCTATTTCAAATTCTAAAAAGAAGTTACTGTCAAAATTCTCCACTCAATATGCCAGCAAATTTGGAGAACACAGCAGAGGCCACACAATTGGAATGGGTCAGTTTACATTCCAATCCCAAAGAAACGTAATGCCAAATAATATTCAAACGACTATAAAAATGAATTAATTTCACATGCCAGCAAAATTATGCTCAAAATCCTTCAAGCTAGGCTTCAGCAGTACATGAACCAAAAACTTCCAGATGCACAAGCTGGATTTATAAAAGACAGAGGAACCAGAGATCAAACTGCCAACATCTACTGAGTCATAGAAAAAGCAAGAGAATTCCAGAAAACATCTACTTCTGTTTCATTGACTATGCTAAAGCCTTTGACTGTGTGGATCACAACCAACTGTGGAAAATTCTTGAAGTGACGGGAATGCTAGGCCACCTTAATTGTTTCCTAAGAAACCTGTATGCAGGTCAAGAAGCAACAGTTACAACCAGACATGAAACAAAGGATGGGTTCAAAATTGGGACAGGACTACTTCAAGACTGTATATTGTCACCCTGCTTATTTAATTTATATGCAGAGTACATCATAAGAAATGCTAGGCTGGATGACTCACAAGCTGAAATCAAGATTGCCAAGAGAAATATCAATAACCTTAGATATGCAGATGACACCACCCTTAGGGCAAAAGGTGAAGAGGAACTAAAGAGCTTCTTGATGAAGGTGAAAGAGGAAAGTGAAAATGCTGGTTTAAAACTCAACACTCAGAAAATGAAGAAATGGCATTGGGCCCTATGACTTCATGGCAAATAGATGGGGCAAAAGTGGAAATAGTGACAGGTTTTATTTTCTGGGGTTCCAAACTCTCTGTGGACAGTAACTGCAACCGTGAAATTAAGACACTTGCTTCTTGGAAGAAAAGTTATGACAAACCTAGCCAGAGTATTAAAAAACAGAGACATCACTTTGCTGATCAAAGTCCATATAGCCAAAACTATGGTTCTTCCATTAATCATGTACAGATGTACGAACTGGACCATAAAGAAGGCTGAGTGCTGAAGAATCGATACTTTCAAACTGTGGTGCTGGAGAGGCCCTTGGGCAGCAAGGAGATCCAACAAATCAGTATTAAAGGACATCAACCCTGACTATTCATTGAAAGGACTGATGCTGAAGCTCCAATATTTTGGTCACCTGATGCAAAGAGCTGACTCATTGGAAAAGACTGATGCTGGGAAAGATTGAGGGCAAGAGGAGAGGGGGCAACAGAGGATGAGATGGTTGCATTGCATCACTGACTCAATGGACATGAGTTTGAGCTACTTCAGGGAGATAGTGAGGGGCAAGGAAGCCAGAAGTGCTGCAGTCCATGAGGTCACAAATAGTCAGACAGGACTTAGTGACAGAACAACAACAGTAACAACAACAAGCATTATAATGGTATTATTTGTCAGCTTTAAATCCTTTGATGATCTCCTGATACTCTTGGGGTAAGTCCAGATTGATCTATGTTATTTGTAATATCCTTTCTGATTTCAGACCAAGATGGCTTTACTGGTGAATTATACCAAACATTTAAGGAAAAATTAATGCCAGTTCTTTAAAATATCTTAAAGATAATGTAAGAGAAAACAGCCTTTTGTATCTCACTTTAGAAGGCCAGCATCCTTTGACACACCAGACAGAAATAATAAGATCAATCTGAGTCATCTCTTCAAGAATTTTCCAGTTTTCTGTGATCCACACAGTCAGTCTTTAGCATAGTCAGAAGCAGAAGTTTTTCTGAAATTCTCTTGCTTTTTCTATGATCCAACAATTTGATCTCTAATTGGCAATTTGATCTCTGATTCCTCTGCCTTTTCTAAATTCAGCTTGCACATCTAGAAATTCTTGTTTCACATGCTGCTGAAGGCTAATGTGAAGGATTTGGAGCATTACTTTAGTAGCATGTGAAATGATTGCAATTGTGCCATAGTTTGAACATTCTTGGGCATTGGCCTTATTTGGGAATGGAATGAAAACTGACATTTTCCAGTCCTGTGGCCATGCTAAGTTTTTCCAAATTTGCTGGCATATTGAGTGTATACAGATAACACCAATTTTATGGCAGAAAGAGAAGAACTAAAGAGCCTCTTGAAGAAAGTGAAAGAGGAAAGTGAAAAAGTTGGTTTAAAACTCAATATTCAGAAAACAAAGATCATGGCATCTTGTTCCATCACTTCATGGCAGATAGATGGGGAAATGATGGAGACAGTGAGAGACTTTATTTTGGGGGGCTCCAAAATCATGGCAGATTGTGAGTGCAACCAAGAAATTAAAAGTCACTTACTTCTTGTAAGAAAAGTTATGACCAACTTATACAGTGTATTAAAAAGCAGAGATATTACTTTGCCAACAAAGGTCCATCTAGTCAAACTATGTTTTTTCCAGTAGTCATGTATGAATGTGAGAGTTGGACTATAAGAATACTGAGCACTGGAGAATTGATGGTTTTGGACTGTGGTGTTGGAGAAGACTCTTGAGAGTGCCTTGGACAGCAAGGTGAGGCAACCAGTCCATCCTAAAGGAAATCAGGCCTGAACATTCATTGGAAGGACTGATGCTGAAGCTGAAACTCCAATACTTTGGCCACCTGATGTGAATAACTGATTTATTTGAAAAGATCCTGATGCTAGGAAACATTGAAGGCGGGAGGAGAAGGGGACAACAGAGGATGAGATGGTTGTATAGCATCATTGACTCAATGGACATGAATTTGAGTAAACTCTGGGAGTTGGTGATGGACAGGGAGGCCTTGCATGCTGTAGTCCATGGGGTCGCAGAGTCAGAAACGACTGAGTGACTGAACTGAATGCAGCACTTTAACAGCATCATCTTTAGGACTTGAAATAGCTCAGCTGGAATTTCATCACCTCCACTAGCTTTGTTCATAGTAATGCTTCCTAAGGTTCACTTGACTTTACACACCATGATCTCTAGCTCTAGGTCAGTGACGACACCATCATGGTTATCTAGGTCATTAAGACCTGTCTACAGTTCTGTGTTTACCTGCCACCCCTTCTTAATATCTTGTGTTTCTGTTAGACCCTGGCCATTTTTGTCCTTTATTGTGTCTATCTTTGCATGAAATATTCCCTTGGTATCTCCAGTTTTCTTGAAGAAATCTCTAGTCTATTAGATATTTATCTCTAATAAATCTCAATTCTAGTGTTTTCCTCTATTTCTTTGCATTGTTCACTTAAGTCTTATCTCTCCTTGCTATTCTTTGAAACTCTGCATTCAGATGGGTATATCTTTCCTTTTCTCCTTTGCCTTTTACTTGTCTCATTTTCCCAGCTAATAAGGCCTCTTCAGGCAAGCATTTTGCCTTCTTGCATTTTTTTTTTTTTTTTTCCTCTTGGGGATGGTTTTGATCATTGCCTCCTATACAATGTTAGAAACCTTTGTCCATAGTTCTTTAAGAACTCTATCAGTTCTAATCTCTTGAACTATTCATTACTTCCACTGTATAATCATAAGGGATTTGATTTAAGTCATACCTGACCTGAGTGATCTAGTGGTTTCCCTACTTTTTTCAATTTAACTCTGAATTTGGCAATAAGAAATTCATGATCTGAGCCACAGTCAGCTCCTGGTCTTGTTTTTGCTAACTGTATAGAGATTCTACTAGGAAGAAAATGGCAACCCACTCCAATATTCTTGCCTGGAGAATCCCATGGACAGAGGAGCCTGCCAGGCTACAGTCCATGGGATCCCAAGAGTCAGATATGACTTAGTAACTAAACCACCACCACCACCATCAAACTTCTACATGTTCAGCTCCAAAGAATATAATCAATCTCATTTCAGTACTGACCATCTGTTGATATCCATGTGTAGAATCATCTCTTGTGTTGTTGGAAGAGGGTGTTTGTTATGACTAGTGCATTCTCTTGAAAAAACTGTTAGCCTTTGTCTTGCTACATTTTGTTACTCCAAGGCCTAACTTGCCTATAATTCCAGCTGTCTCTTGACTTCTTACTTTTGCATTCCAGTCTCCTATGATGAAAAGGAAAATTTTTTTTTTTTTTTTTTTTGGTGTTAGTTCTAGAAGGTCTTGCCCACAAAGGTTCATTTAGTCAAAGCTGTTTTTCCAGTAGGCATGTATGGACATGAGAGTTGGATCATAAAAAGGCAGAGTGCCAAAGAATTGATGTTTTCAAACTGTGGTGCTGGAGAAGACTCTTGAGAGTCCCTTGGACAGCAAGGAGATCAAATCAGTCAATCCTAAAGGATATCAATCCTGAATACTCATTTGAAGGACTGATGCTGAAGCTGAAGCTCTATTACTTCGGCCACCTAAAACAAAGAGCTGACTCATTGGAAAAGACAGTGATGCTGGAAAACATTGAGGGCAGGAGGAGAACTGGGTCACAGAGGATGAGATGGTTGTATGGCATCACTGACTCAATGGACATGAGTTTGATCAAACTCTGGGAGATAATGAAGGATAGTGAAACCTGACATGTTGCATTCCATGGGGTCACAAAGAGCCGGACATTAATGAGTGACTGAACAATGACAATCTGACTGAACAACAACAATAAAATTGATATAAAATTTCTTAGTGAAATACTAGCAAATGGACATTATATAAAAACAACAAAAAATCACAATCAGGAGAGTTGTAGTAGGAATGCAAAGCTAGTTCAACATTCCAAATTCATTTTTTATAAGGAATTACATTTTCAATGTGATTAATTTTCTTAAGCGAGTAAACATACAAGAAAGCAGGATCATAGCAAAAGGTGAGGAAAAAGCATGTGTCAACGTTCAATATTTATTTTTGATTTAAACAAAATTCTCATCAAATTTGGAATATAAGGAAGCTTTCGCAATCTGACAAAATAACTACAAATATCTATAGCTAATATCAAACGTAATTTCAAAAGATGATATCTTTCTCCTATTTACAATCAATATCTGGGTAAAGACTTCCTCTTATAACCACTCCTATTCAGACCCATGTGAAGTTCCTACATCTAATATTATATTCTTTATTATTATTATTACTACTGCTACTAATTCTCAAGAAAACCCAGAAATAACAGCTGTCTATATCTTATGATCTCAGTTGTAGATCTGCCTCATCATAGGATGTGAAAACACCGTACGGTCCCTTCTCAGCCATTCTAGCTAAGAGGTTCAAGTTTTGTGTCAAGGCTTTACCAAACACACCTAACACACCTAACCTAATTTGGGAGATAAAAAGGACCTTGATTCTGAAGACTGGGAGAGGTAATTCACATAGATCCCCCTCCTCCTGGAGCTCTTAAAGAAAGGCATCTGTGAAATGGAGCTCCTGCCTCTTCAATGGCAACATTCCTACACTGTGTATTTCCTATCAGGGAGCAAATTGTAGCATCAGTACTCAGCGGGAGGTGCAGGGGTTTTCTCATCAGACCAGGCCTGCAGTTTTATTGTTCTTGTTCTTATGCTTCATTACTGATTGGAATACATTAAGCCTAATTCTCAATCTTCATAAAAAAAAGAGCAAAATAATGTCATTTGCAGCAACATGATGGATATAGAGATTGTTACACTGAGCGAAGCAAGTCAGACAGAGAAAAGTGAATATCATATGATATTGCTTATATGTCAAATCTAAAAAACAAGTTCTTGTTCAGTCACTCAGTTATGTCCAACTCTTTGCGACCCCATGGACTGCAGCACGCCAGTCTTCCCTGTCCTTCACCATCTCCTGGACCCTGCTCAAACTCATGTCCATTGAGTCGGTAATGCCATCCAACCATCTTGTCCTTTGTTATCCCCTTTTCCTCCTGCCTTCCGTCTTTCCCAGTACCAGGGTCTTTCCCAATGAGTCAGTTTTTCGCATCAGGTGGCCAAAGTATTGGAACTTCAGATTCAGTATCAGTCCTTCCAATGAATATTCAGGGTTAATTTTCTTGAGGTTTGACTAGTTTGATCTCCTTGCTATCAAAGGGTCTTCTTCAACACCACAGTTTGAAAGCAACAATTCTTTGGTGCACAGCCTTCTTTATGGTCCAACCCACATATCCATACATGACTACTGAAAAAACCAGTGGTACAAGAAAAGAGTACAAATGAACTTATCCATAAAACAGAAATAGAGTTACAGATGTAGACAACAAGCTTATGGTTACTTGAGGTAAAGGGGTGGGAGGAAGGATAAACTGAAAGAGTGGTACTGACATATACACACTAGTATATATTAAAGGTAACTAATAAGGACCTACTATGTAGCACAGGATGCTCTACTTAGTATTCTATATGCCCTGTATGGAAAATAATCTAAAAGGGAGAGATATATGTATATGTATAACAAATTCACATTGCTGTAAAACTGAAGGTAATACAACATTGCAAACCAGCTATTTTCTAATTTACCAACTTATTAATAATAAAAAGTTACCTAGTATCCTTTTAATAAACATCTATTCTGCTATAGTAACAATCCTTGGTGATGTGTTATGTAACATTTAGTAGCCACCTGAAGTACCTAGACTGTTTCAAGACTGTGCAAAAGTAGCTACTGAATACACACAAAAAATACTTTTATAATTTACAAACATTTAAAATGTGAATTATAGTCTCAATGCCTGAATCTCATTTTCTGCATTGTTAAAAAACAAACAAACAAACAAACACTAATTAGCCCATAAGAGTGTAAAAGAGAAAGACTGTTTTGCACATTTTAATAATGTGTTATAAAAAAAGAAAAGTCTTTTTCATGTCAAATGCTATTAAAAGAACTCTCATATTCAATGCAAGATTACTATTTGTCCATTGGAAAAGTTATAATGAAGAAGAAAATTAATCACACATTTTTCAGGAAATATTGACTTTTCTGACTGTATTGTAAATTAAAATGAAGGAGAATTAAATTTTGCATTGTGGTAAAGTAGACATATCAATTAAGATGAAGAAAATATCTGAATTTTATCTCAAAGTTAAAGGTCAAGGGAAAAATTATCTTGTGATATGTCAAGAATTCAAAACTTTAGCTCACTGTTTTGTATATACAGAAGATATAACAATATAAAACACCCTGAAGCTATCAAGTCTAAATATACAAAATACGGTAAAGTAAATATGAGTGCATTTGTGCTATTGATCTTTTTTTTTCCCAAAATTGAACAAATGATTCATAAAATGAGAAAAAAAAGTCACTTAAAGTGTTAAGCATATCAAAAATAATTCCAATTAACAATTGCTACTTATTGCCAAGAATTTGTTCTTGGGAAATAAAATGTGATCATTTTAATAAAATATCCAGAAATTCTCACTGTTGTGCATTTTAAAGTAATCTAATTAAAACTTTAGTTGACAATTGATTAGATAATATTTACATCATCATATTCACACTGACAAATTAAAAAAAAAAAACTGTCAGAATTTTTATTTTATGGACTATATGTGCTAGTAAATCAGAAATTCCAGATGTTAATATAGTCTTCTACCTCTCATTGCTTTACACTACACATATTTTCAAAACATGATCTTTAAACATGATCACATATATTTATCTTAGAAGATAAGAATATATGAGACAACATTCAGGAGGGGCTCCCTGGAATAAAAAACAGACACACATCAGAGAGGATTAATTTTTTCTTCCAAAAGCCCTACTGAAAAAAGTCATAAGGCCAGTGTACCTTTAAGCTTAGAAGAATCACTTTAAATTACTTATTATATATATAATCTTTCTTATAGTTTTTAGTTATTATGTTACAAATTGACTGTGTTATTTCCTATGGCTTAAGAAAATGACTAAGGCATATTTTGAGTGAACAGTGCTAATTCAAATTTAAGAAACTTCTAGATTCAATTGATCATTCTAATTTGATTATTCCTTTTTGATACTAATAAATTCAACTAAAAATTTCAATTACTTAGAAAAATGATAAGCTGTATACTCATTTAAAATGACCAAAATATTGAAGTAAAGCTTTAAATTCTGAAATTCATCAAAAATGTTCAATCTAAAATAATATTCAATAATAAACTTTAATATACCTTAAATTTATTTTTGAATAGAGACACTTACTTAGAAAGTAATAAAATTATAGGTAGTATGTTGCCATACTCACAGAATACATTGTCAGTTTGATAAAAGAAAATGCAAAAATAATCAGTGAATAATTTCTTTTTATAATCTTCCCAAACTCAAATGTACTAAAAAAAAGTTTCCGGATACTTTATTTAGAAATCATGGCTTATGAGACAATAGGGTGTCTGAGCTTGAGACTTCATTATTTCCTTGCCTCAGCATGAGGTATTACAGATGTTATTAACACCTCCACTCCTGGGAGAAACCTGGAAGGAAGTTGTCCAAAATTCTCATTAATTTTAGGAGGTGAAAATTGTGACAATCTGATTAAATAAATAGTGTTAATTGCATTTTTACACATTGGCATGCCACATCCTTTTCACCAAGAGAAAAGAATAAGTTGAAGGGGAAGAGTTTAAAAAACTTTTCACACTTAATTGATCCAGTTTTATTACAAATTGTTTCTCAGCTGAAAAAGGTATGAGCAACTACACAATCAGAAGGAATAAAAAGTTGGAGAAAATATTCTTCAGATAATTGATAAACATAGAAACACATAATCCATTTTATTTGCATCAAATCAACCTGAAGGGAAATTTAGTACCAAAGAGTACTTTGGGTATTTGCATTTATTGCATCCTGAAATAAGACTAGCCTCTAACATCTGCAGGTTGGCTCAAGCATAAAAATGAAGGCCCATGTACCATGTATCTAAATATTTAAAATATATAAACAATATAGAGCATTATATGAGATATGTTCCATTATCCTACCATGAAAATTATACTTCCGTTACAACCTGGAAGGCAAGGATTGGGTTAAGAATTCTTTTACCCTTTTTATATCAGAATCGGAACACAAACAAAATCAAGGAGGGTGGACCTATGTGTAACTCCATAGATTACTCTTCCATAAGAACAAACAGGGCCAGAGAAAAACCCTTTGAATGATAAGGTACCATCTAAAAATTGGTGTTTTACATCTAAATAATTAAGTACAGAACTATGAGACAGAAATAATTACACTTCAAAAGGGTTTGATAATGGATTAAAACGCAATGAATCATTTCTATTTTTGCTAACATGACTCTCTGGTTAATAATTCCATCACTCTAGTTCTAATCGAAACCTCTAGAAAATTGTGAAGGAATATTATCAAAATTTGTAAAGCCTAGTATAAGTGACAGGATGCAGAAAGCATAAAGAGAAGAGAAATGGAGATAAAAGAACAACCCAAAATAGATGTGACTACATCTAAGAAATTGGGCTTCCCTGGTGGCTCAGACAGTAAAGTGTCTGCCTACAGTGCAGGAAATCTGGGTTGGATCCCTGGGTCAGGAAGATCCCCTGGAGAAGGAAACGGCAACCCACCCCAGTACTTTTGCCTGGAAAATTCCATGGATGGAGAAGCCCACTGGGCTGGGGTTGCAAGGAGTCAGATGCAACTGAGCAATTTCAAGGGTTCACATCTAAATAAAAATAGACTTAACAACACAAAAGAAAGACATGAATTGCAGATCTAATCAGGCAGTGAAAACAAGGTCAAATAAGACAAAGATACTCGGAGAAAGGCTCAACAACTTGACTCTAGCCTTAAAGAAAAGTAAAGGAATATTTATCCTTAATCAAACTTCTTGAAATGTTAATTGAAACAATGCACACAGTTTGAGACAAAAGAACATCTTCCTGAGGTTATTATGTTCTGATTACTGATTCAAGAATATTTCCAAGGTTTAGTTATTAAGTTTTTTTTTTTTTTTTTTTAACAACATGTAAACCATGACTTCAGCAGCACTAAAATGATAGTAGATCCACAGCCCTTCAGGGGCAAGTTTGCTAGCAGGAATTTTAAGCTGCAAGTCTCTGGACCCTTCAGCTTTCTTTTGTTAATGTGACCTTCTTTTACAGCAGCTCTTATCTCCAAACTGAACTCACCCCATTAGTTGACAGTGACAATGGAAACTGTATTTGCTGTGTGTGTGCTACTCTGCCTTCTCTTCTGCAACATTTCTGAAAATTACTGTTGGGAAAGTCCGATGTGAACTTGATGATCATATGAAACATCTTCTAGCTACTCCACTGTTGCTTGGAAAAAAATCATTAAGAGAGATGTATCTCTCTTTGAGTAAATGTGGCATCACCAACACTCCTGATGACACAGAAAATGGTATCTGTAGCAAAGTGTTAGAATCAACAAGCACCACTGATTCAAGAGACATGTTTGAGAAAACTCCAGGAGATAGTGAAGGACAGAGGAGCCTGTTTTGCTGCAATCCGTGGGATCTCAAAGAGTCACACACAACTTAGCTATCTGAACAACAAATCAGTCAGAAAGATATTTGAAAGAGATGGCCTTTGTGCATGCTTTTTAGAAATAATATACTTTATAAATATTTTCTTTTTATTTTTGCAGAAAACCCTGAATAACTCAAATAAAAGACCACATCCAATATGTACCAAATAAAGTACATAAGTAGAGAAAAAGTATTATTACACAGTTCAAGTGGCAGCATGTTTCCTTCTGTAATGTACATGAAATAATGGCACAACCTATAATATATTCTATTTATATTATTGAAATGCCTTGAGATGTAGATATTTATTCCATTATTGGAATGCCTTGCTCTTTGAAGAGTATGATTATTAGCAATGAGTTGTTGATTATAAGCTTTTCTAGAAACACAGATTAAAAACATAACCTATTTATACAAATAGGCCATGAATTTCATCACTGCACTCTTTAGATGTCTGCATAACTTTTCTGCCCTCCTTTCAATCTTGACACATTTTTAATGCATTGTCTGGGACAACTTGAATCAGTCAGGTTTATAGAAAATCTGACTAGCCTTGTATTAAGGAACAATGCTGTAGTTACAGATGGAGCTTAAGTTACCATATTGGAAAGATCAAAATCAATATTCAGACAAATATAAATGATAGCTTCAAATTGTTGAAAATTAGTTCAATTGTTATTAAGAAATATTTGAAACTAATGGTAAAGAGCTCGCCTGCCAATATAGGAGACATAGGAGATGTGGGTTTCATACATGGGTCAGGAAGATCCCCTGAAGGAGTGGCAACCCACTCCAGTACGCTTGCTTGGAGAGTCCCCATGGACAGAGAAGGCTGGCAGACTCTAGTCCATAGGGTCACAGAGTCAGACAAAACTGAAGTGTTTTGTAGCATGCTTACTCCATATTGTTAAGATCATGTTACCTTAAGGTTATAAATCACCTTGTTTTTCATAAAGAAAATATAGAAGAATTTTTAATGGAAGCCTGTCTATTCTAAATGGAAATTTAAAAAGAACAATCGTTTATTGACTTAAAAAATAATCACAACAAACTTTGGCAAATTCTGAAAGAGATGAAAGTGAAAGTGGAGAGTGAAAAACTTGGCTTAAAGCTCAACATTCAGAAAACGAAGATCATGGCATCTGGTCCCACCACTTCATGGGAAATAGATAGGGAAACAGTGGAAACAGTGTCAGACTTTATTTTTGGGGGCTCCAAAATCACTGCAGATGGTGACTGCAGCCACGAAATTAAAAGACACTTACTCCTTGGAAGGAAAGTTATGACCAACCTAGATAGCATATTCAAAAGCAGAGACATTACTTTGTCAACAAAGGTTCGTCTAGTCAAGGCTATGGTTTTTCCTGTGGTCATGTATGGATGTGAGAGTTGGACTGTGAAGAAGGCTGAGCGCCGAAGAATTGATGCTTTTGAACTGTGGTGTTGGAGAAGACTCTTGAGAGTCCCTTGGACTGCAAGGAGTTCCAACCAGTCCATTCTGAAGGAGATCAGCCCTGGGATTTCTTTGGAAGGAATGATGCTAAAGCTGAAACTCCAGTACTTTGGCCACCTCATGCGAAGAGTTGACTCATTGGAAAAGACTCTTATGCTGGGAGGGATTGGGGGGAGGAGGAGAAGGGGACGACAGAGGATGAGATGGCTGGATGGCATCACTGACTCAATGGACGTGATCTGAGTGAACTCCAGGAGTTGGTGATGGACAGGGAGGCCTGGAGTGCTGTGATTCATGGGGTCGCAAAGAGTAGGACACGACTGAGCGACTGAACTGAGCTGAACTGAAAGAGATGCGAATACCAGACCACCTGCCCCTTAAGAAGTCTGTATGCCAGTCAGGAAGCAACAGTTAGAACTGGACATGGAACAACAGACTGGTTCCAAATAGGAAAAGGAATACATCAAGGCTGTATATTGTCACCCTCCTTATTTAACTTATATGCAGAATACATCATGAGAAACACTGGATTGGATGAAGCACAAGCCGGAATCAAGACTGCCGGAGAAATATCAATAACCTCAGATATGCAGATGACACCACCCTTATGGCAGAAATTGAAGAAGAACTAAAGAGCCTCTTTATGAAAGTGAAAGAGGAGAGTGAAAAAGTTGGCTTAAAGCTCAACATTCAGAAAACGAAGATCATGGCATCTGGTCCCATCACTTCATGGCAAGTAGATGGGAAAACAGTGGAAACAGTGGCAGACTTTATTTTTTGGGGGCTCCAAAATCACTATAGCCATAAAAGTAAAAGACGCTTGTTCCTTGGAAGAAAATTATGACCAACCTAGACAGCATATTAAAAAGCAGAGACATTACTTTGGCAACAAATGTCTGTCTAGTCAAGGCTATGGCTTTTCCAGTAGTCATGTATGGATATGAGAGTTGGACTATAAAGAAAGCTGAGTGCCAAAGAATTGATGCTTTTGAACTGTGATGTTGGTAAGAGTCTTGAGAGTTCCTTGGACTGCAAGGAGATCCAACCAGACCACCCTAAATGATATCAGTCCTGAATATTCACTGGAAGGACTGATGCTGAGGCTGAAACTCCAATACTTTGGGTACCTGATATGAAGAATTGACTTTTTGGGAAAGACCCTGATGCTGGGAAAGATTGAGGGAAGGGCAAGGAGGGGACAACAGAGGATGAGATGGTTGGATGGCATCACCAACTCAGTAGACATGAGTTTGAGTCAACTCTGGGAGTTGGTGATAGACAGGGTGGCCTGGCATCCTGCAGTCCATGGGGTTGCAAAGAGTCCTACATGACTGAGCGACTGAACTGAGGATTTAAGAGCCATGTTTTATTCAGCGGAATTTGTCAGACTTAAGCCCAGAAGCAGCATCTCAAGTAGCCCTGCTCCAAGGAGGCGGGGGGCAGAGGAGGGGCATAGGAGTCAGGTTATATAGAAGTTTGCAACAAAGTGCAGGTAGTCTGAAACATCAAAAGTATTTTTGTGAATGAAAGAAAACCAGATATCTCAAGTTAAGAAATTCAGAGTTTTTCTATGTATGAAAAGATGCAAGAGTCTGGGCTCACTGAAATCTTTCCTTTTATATGCATCTCAGCTATCTGGGCAAGTATCCTGTGCTTTCACATTTTGAGCTTCCTCCGGGCTCCTGGGTAGGAAGTAATTGAAGCCTGATGGTTGCTGATCACAGGGATTCTTCTTCTTTTAGTGTCCTGGAGGGCCGGAATGGCTGATGACTGTGACATCCTTGTTTAGTTATGGCAGGAAGTGTTCCAATTCTCACATTTTATGGCATTTCTGTTACTTTATTATTATATGCTATTTAAATTTATAAACACCTCTGTGCATGCCTGCTATTAATAAGCTGCTTCAGTCATGTCCAACTCTTTGTGACCCAATGTACTGTAACCAGCTAGGTCCCTTTGTCCATGAGTTTCTCCAGGCAAGAATACTGGAGTGCATTGCCATTTCCTTCCCCAGGGGAGCTTCCCCACCCAGGGATGGAACCTGAGTCTCTTATGTCTCCTGCATTGGCAGGTGGGCTCCTTACCACTAGCGCCACCTGGGAAGCCCTAATCAAGTACATGTAAGGTGGCTTAGTGGTAAATAATCTGAAATGTGGAAGACATGAGTTCGATCCCTAGGTGGGGAAGATCCCCTGGAGAAGGGCATGGCTACTGACTCCACTATTCCTGCCTGGAGAATCCCCATGGACAGAGGAGCCTGGCGGGCCGCAGTTCATGGGGTCACAAGGAGTCTGACGTGACTGAATGATTAAGCACAGCATAAATATATATATATGTAAATTTTGTATGATGTGTAGTGAAATCCTGAATCCTCATTTGCTTCTGCCTACCACAATAGTCCCTCATCTCTGAATCATGAATTCATCAAGTGGTCCATAATTTGTCGGGCAAACCTAGTGGCAATATTCATGCAGTAACATCAACATGAACTTGAGATATAATTGAAGGAGTTAAAAAATATGGCCCCCAAATTCCTTGAATCTCCTCCCTTTAAGTTTACTACTAGTGCTTCAACCAATTGTACAGTGGTAAAGACCTAACTGACCTCTAAGGCCATTTGAAACGCATGACTGGTGATTCCTATAAATCTTGGGCTTATTTCTTTTTACAGTTCAGTTACTGGGAAACTGTTCCTTTTGCATCTTGAGTTCATGCTTTCTTAGTTCCAGAGAAGTGTTCAGTCCAGGGCCAATTATGACCTACAACTGAAGCAAGACCTTCTTGAATATTTTTCAGATCATGCTGTGAATTGAGTGTTTCTAGGTGGTGGTGGTTGTTCAACTGCTCAGCCATGTTGACTCTTTGTGAATCCATGGACTGCAGTATTCCAGGCTCCTCTGTCCTTCACTCTCTCTGGGAGTTTGCTCAGATTCATGTCCATTGAGTCAGTGATGCTAGTGGGTAGTGGTAACAGGCACCATTCCTGGATCAGCTCTGGGCATTGTTTCCTTTAATCCTCTCAGACCCTTCTTTCCACAGCTCTTCATCCCATGCATGTGAGATCAGTTGCCTATGGGCTGTATCTTGGAGAGCCAGCCTCTCCAGATCTCTAGGCTTCTCCATTTGCACAATTCTCTCTTCTCTAGTATTGTGTTGTATGAACTCCAGCCATCTGAATTTCCCTGGAGTCTCAGCTCTGTCTCCTCAGCTCATGAAAACAATCTGAGCTTCACTTGGATCTCCCCCTCCATAAATTCTTAACAAAATAAAAAGACAACCATGGAATGGCAGAAAATATTTGCAAACAGTGCAAACAACAAAGTGTAATTTCCAAAATATACAATCAGCTCAATATGAAAAAAAAAGCCTAAATTTTTGACTCTTTGTGACCCCATGGATTGTAGCCCACCAGGTCTCTTTATCCATGGGATTTTTCAGGCAAGAATACTGGAGCAGATTGCCATTTCCTTATCCAGCGGATCTTCCCAACCGAGGGATTGAAACCACATTTCCTACAAGTCTCCTGCATTGGCAGCAGATTCTTTACTGCTGAGCCACCAGTGAAGCCCCTCAAAATGGGAAAGAGACATAAATAGTCATTTGTCCAAAGAAGACATATAGATGGCCAACAGGAACATGAAAAGATGCTCAGCTACACTAACTATGAGAGAAATGCAAATCAAAACTAAAATGAGATATCACCTCACCCTGGTCAAAAAGGCCATCATCAAAAAAAAATCTACAAACAATAAATGCTGGAGAGAATGAGGAGTAAAGGTGAAAAGGTCATATATTGTAAGATATTATAAGTATATATGAAAATACAATGGATTTAGAAACTTTAAAAAAGAACAAATTTGAAGAGCTTATGCTGTTTGATTTAAAGATTTACTTTGAGACTGAGTCTTAGTTCTATTAGAATAGGTATAAGGAACAAACATATTTAAAACACAATATCTTAGTAAACCAAAAATCGAAAAGGATGATACTACTTTGGGAGAAAATAGTATGATAAAGTAGAGAAAATGGAACCCTCATACACTGTTGGTAGGAATGTAAATTGGTGCAGTCACTATGGAAAACAGTATGGAGGTTCCTCAGGAAACTAAAAATAGAGGTACCATATGATCCATCATTCTCACTCCTGAGAATATACCTGGACAGTACTCTAATTCAAAAAGACACAGATGCCCCAAAGTTCACAGAAGCACTGTTTCAATAGCCAAGACACTGAATCAAACTAAATGTACCTTGACAGATGAATGGATAAAGAAGATGTGGTATATGAAATAAAAATATTTCCTGCCATATCAATAAACAATAAATGTGACAGCCATCAATGATTTCTGGCCTCCAAATGTTATGAGGGCTCTCAAAACTGCAATTCAACAGATGCTGCCACACCCTACGGTGATTGCTGAGGAACTGGGGAAACTCAGGAAGCAGCCATCTGCCACTCCTTAAAGTGAACAAGGAAACAGGATCTGCCCCCAGACAGCTGAGGTGCATCTGAAAGGAGTGAGTTCAGTGAGCCCAGATGCTTGCATCTTACCATACATAGAATGATAAATTCCTTGACTTGATATCTGATCTTTAATGTTCAGATTGCAGGCTCCCTTTGTTGCAAACTTGTATGTGGCCTGACTCCCCATCCTGCCTCACCTCCTTGAAGCACTTTTCTCAGAGGTACTGGGATGCTGTTTCCTGGGCTCAGAGCCCTAAATATCCTCACCAAATGAAACCACTCTACTTGCAGGTTGTGACCATATTTTTTCAGTCTACAGGTACATATACAATGGAACATTATTCAGTCATAAAGAAAGGATGAACTAATGCCATTTGCAGCAGCAGGGATGAAACTAGAAATTATCATACTAAGTGAAGTAAGTCAAACAAAGACAAATAACATGTGATATCATTTATGTGTAGAATCTAAGAAAACGACATAAATCAACCTGTTTTTGGGCTTCCCTTGTGGCTCTGCTGGTAAAGAATCTGCCTGTAATGTGGGAGACATGGGTTCGACCCCTGGGTTAGGATGATTCCCTGAAGAAGGGAAAGGCTACCCACTCCAGTATTCCGGCCTTGAGAATTCCATGGACTGTATAGTCCATGGGGTCGCAAAAAGTCAGACACGATTGAGAGATTTGCACTTTAACTTTCACTGTTCAACCTGTTTTCAAAACAGAAGTAGACTCACAGATACAGAAAACAAACTTATAAGTTACCAAAGGGGAAAAGTGGGGAGGGATAAATTTGGAATTTGGGATTAACAGAAACACAACTACTATATATAAATTAGATAAACAGCAAGGACCTAATGTATAATATAAGGAAATATATTCACATCTTGTAATAAACCATAATGGAAAATAATCTGAAGAAGATATACATCTGTATCTATCTATAACTGAATCACTTTGCTGTATATCTGAAAACTAATAACATTGTAAATCAACTCTGTTTCATTTTTTTTTTAAAATAATAATCAGGGTAATTATAGATCTAATCTATAAGCTTCCCTTCTCTCAAGGCTTGATTTCTTATGTTGTCTGATGACTGGCATCTGAAATACCAATGTTTCATATATTTCACTGCTTTTTTTCTGCTTCAAGCCAGAGGTAAATCTCATCGCTGCTGGTCCATGAGAGCTAGAAATGTCAATCTCAACAGTATTCATGTGGATCTTGATTTCATCTCTTTGATGATACATACCCATGAGAAGAAATTGAATTATAAAAAAATATTTTTATTAATAATGTTTTAGATGAATAGGAATTGGAAGGACTGATGCTGAAGCTGAAACTCCAATACTTTGGCCACCTGATGAGAAGAACTCACCCACTGGAAAAAACCCTGACCCCGGGAAAGATTGAAGGCAGGAGAAAAAGTGATGACAGAGGACGAGATGGTTCAATGGCATCACTGACTCGATGTACATGAGTTTGAGCAAGCCCCAGGAGCTGGTGAGGGACAGGGAAGCCTGACATGCTGCAATCCATGGGCTTGCACAGAGTCAGACATGACTCAGCGATTGACCTGAACTGAACACTAAACACATTAGCAATAAATCCATTATAATGATATGCTATGAAAAAAAAAGTATATATGCATCTAGATTTCCTTGCAAAGGCAGAACTTATGCATTTAAAAAATACTTAGAACAGAAAAAATTTTAAGACGGATATATTAGTCTGTTAAATGTCATTAATTAAGCTTCAAGAGAATGTTGCCACTAATATTTTACTCTATATGCAGACATTTCATCCAATCCATTTTTCATGTTTCCTGATGACAAGAATGGGAGAAGAGGGAAAAGATGGTGATAATGTTTTAATGCATGTAAGCTATTAATGATTTTGCATGAAATCTTCTAGGAGAGGGTGATTGAAGTGGAGGAAACGACATTCGTCATTAGAAGTGAGGAACCTAAAGGATTGATAAGCTAAGTATGGTTAGATCCTCTATGTGGATTTTTAAATTCCCACAAGTGGTGATAAGTATTAATACTGGGGAGAGCAATCATAAGCCAGGTGCTATGAATTAGAGGCATCAACCATAATGAATGCCTGGAACCTAAATCCAACACCTTCCTCCTCCCAATATTGTACATCAAAGAAATATCTGGAAGTGATAATGCAGAACGAGAAAGACATCTGACTTTATCCAAGGCTAGAGATTTGGGAAAATAAAAGTTACTTTATTAAAGCAGCCATGGGGATGCTGGATTGCCAAAAAGAGTGGAAGTGGAGGAGAAAGCCTAATTTTAGAAAGAGCAAAAGAGTCAAAGTGATGATTCTGCAAAGTGCTTGATGTTATTAGAAAAGTTGGCTTTTGACACACCTTCAATTTCAGAGGGGACACTGGGTGAATTTTCACAGGTTTCAGTGGGTGACAATTTGTCCTGAAACCAGTGTTCTCCTAGACACCCAAAAAGAACTGCCTAGTGCATGGAGAGACTGTAGTATGGTGGGTCTGAAGCAATTGGTACTGCTGGGTTGTAGTAGATAATTGAAAACCCGCTCTAAATAATCCATTTTGGGGACTGGGTTCTAAGTCAGTTTGTATTTGCAACCTGGAAAGAGCTGATGAATAAAGTGACTATAGTGTCCTAAAGAATACCTGCCATCTAATTGTATGCTAAGATGGGGCCCACTTACCAGGCTCACTGGGGGCATTGTTGTTGGTTATGTAACCAGGTTTCCTATAGAACAGGCAGAAACAATTTAGGTATGTTAAGCACATTTACATAGAGCACTTACAGGAAAATTGTAGGTCATATCAAAGTCAGGACAAGCCATTGAACTTATATTTTGTGTGCACTCTTCAAGGCATTCAGCCACCTTAAAGATCTCTTCATCCTGGAATTTCTCTACACACTTATTAATGAAGTGTTGCCAAGAGAAATAGCACTGATCTGATTTCATTGCCCTTGTGACTGCCTCAGCTTAATACTTCAAAAGGCCTATGAGTTATTTCCTCAACTGCATAAAATAAGTAGGCTATAATACTGATAATTATAAGAGAATTATATCAGTTCAGTCAGTTCAGTTGATCAGTCACGTCTAACTCTTTGCGACCCCATGGACTGCAGCACACCAGGCCTCCCTGTCCATCACCAACTCCCGGAGCTCACCTAAACTCATGTCCATAGAGTCGGTGATGCGATCCAACCATTTCATCCTCTGTCATCCCCTTCTGCTCCCACTTTCAATCTTTCCTAGCATCAGGGTCTTTACCAATGACTCAGTTCTTCACATCAGGTGGCCAAAGTATTGGAGTTTCAACTTCAGCATCAGTCATTCCAATGAATATTCAGGATTGATTTCCTTTAGGATGAACTGGTTGGGTCTCCTTGCTGTCCAAGGAACTCTCAAGAGTATTCTCCAATGACACAGTTCAAAAGCATCAATTCCTCATCACTCAGCTTTCTTTGTAGTCCAACTCTCACATCCATACATGACCACTGGAAGAACCATAGCTTTGACTAGACAGACCTTTGCTGGCAAAGTAATGTCTCTGCTTTTTAATATGCTGTTTAAGTTTGTCATACCTTTCCTTCCAAGGAACAAGCATCTTTTAATTTCATGGCTGCAATCACCATCTGCAGTGATTTTGGAGCCCCCAAAAATAAAGTCTCTCATCGTTCCATCATCTTTTTGCCATGATGTGATGGGACCGGATGCCATGTTCTTAGTTATCTGAATGTTGAGTTTTAAGCCAACTTTTTCACTCTCCTCTTTCACTTTCATCAAGAGGTTCTTTAGTTCTTTGCTTTCTGCCATTAAGTTGGTCCCATCAGCATATCTGAGGTTATTTATATTTCTCCTGGCAATCTTGATTCCAGCTTGTGCTTTATACAGCTCAGTATTTTGCATGATGTACTCTGCATATAAGTTAAATAAGCAGGGTGACAATATATAGCCTTTCCACATTTGGAATCAGTCTGCTGTACCATGTCCAGTTCTAACTGCTGCTTCTTGACCTGCACATAGATTTCCCAGGAGACAGGTCAGGTGGTCTGGTATTCCAATCTCTTGAAGAATTTTCCACAGTTTGTTGTGATCCAAATAGTCAAAGGCTTGGCATAGTCAATAAAGTAGAAGCAGATGTTTTTTTTTTTTCTGGAGCTCTCTTGCTTTATCAATGATCCAAAGGATGTTGGCATTTTGATCTCAGGTTCCTCTGCCTTTTCTAAATCTAGCTTGAACATCTGGATTGAACACGGTTCACAGGCAGTTGAAGCCTGTCTTAGAGAATTTTGAGCATTACTTTGCTAGTGTGTGATTTTATTTATATGAGGAATTATACCATAAAGGGCAATGCTTTTATTTTTGATAGGTTTATTCACTAGCATGCCATATATTATTTCTGATGTGTAAATAACTTATCAAGGAAAAAAATAACTCATTGTTTATTACATTATTCCTCCTTCTTTCATTCAACACATTTTTTTTTTAAGTTTCTATTATGTCAATTGATGGTTGCATTAGTAATAATACAGAATCTGGATTTTGAGCTTTTACTTTCAAATCAAGAAATAGATTAACAGACATATTGACTAAAAAGAAAAATAGTCACAACCTGAAAGTAGAGAGATCTTTTATTTGAAAGGAATATTAAGGACTGTGAGTCTAAGAGGCAGCCTCTCCATAGCCGTGAGAAAACTGCTCCAAAAATCCAGGAGAGGGAGCCAAGCTACATACTAGTGTAATAAAGGGGGCAGTCAGTCTGAACATCAAAGAGGTTTCCATAGTTTGTTTTGATCCACATAGTCAAAGGATTTAGCATAGTCAATAAAACAGAAGTAGATGTTTTTTTCTGGATTTATCTTGATTTTTCTATAATCCAATGGATGTTGGCAATTTGATCTCTGGTTCCTTTGCCTTTTTTAAATCCAGTTTGAATATCTGGAAGTTAATTCATGTACTGTTGAAGGCTAGGTTGGAGAATTTTGAACATTACTTTACTAGCATGTGAGATGAGTGCAATTGTGTGGTAGTCTGAGCATTCTTTGGCATTGCCTCTCTTTGGGATTGGAATGAAAACTGAACGTTTCCAGTCCTGTGGCCACTGCTGAGTTTTCCAAATTTGCTGGCATATTGAGTGCAGCTCTTTAACAGTATCATCTTTTAGGATTTGAAATAGTTTAACTGGAATTCCATCACCTCCACTAGCTTTGTTTGTAGTGATGCTCCTTTAGGTCCACTTTATTTTGCATTCTAGGATGTCTGGCTCTAGGTGAGGGATCACACCATAATGGTTATCTGGGTCATGAAGGTCTTTTTTGTATAGTTCTTCTGTGTATTCTTGCCACCTCTTCTTAATATCTTCTGCTAGGTCCATACCATTTTCACCCTTTATTGTACTCATCTTTGAGTATTCCCAAGGATGGGGGAGCCTGGTGGGCTGTCATCTAGGGGGTTGCACAGAGTCGGACACTACTGAAGCAGCTTAGCAGCAGCAGCAGCAGAATCCAGAAGCTTGGCAACTAGGAGACTTATTAATTAAGATACTTGCTCTCAAATGTGAGTCTCTACTTAAACAAAAGAATTTGAGCTGCATACTCAGAAAACTCTTCCTAATCTAAATTACTGAATACTGTTATGATGAGAACATATATACTACACAAATTCACTGTGGAAAACATACCCTGTCCTGTTACTTCTAAAATCCATATATTAGGTTTTGATGAGATTAAAAAATATATAATAAATTTTTAGTAATTTCTTCTTTAAAATAAAATCAAAGCAAACATTTTGAAAGAGCCATTTATTTGGCAGATATAAATTTAACTTTTGATCTTGCAAACTATACTCTAGTTTAAACTCACGAAAAGGTTGTACCAATGAAACATTAAAATAGGTGTGTTTTATTTAAAAAAAAAAAAAAGACCTCCTTGCAAACAGATGTGACTTCTCAACTCCAGTATACTATATACTGTTACTTAATTTCAGAGCCTTGATTTCCATGTTTAACTTGTACAGTGCTTACACTGTACAAGTTATATTGTAAGAATTATTGATAAGGTTTATATAGTGTCTAAAAGAGTGGGTACTTAACAATCCCCAAAATTCAAATACATACACATACATACATTATTCTAATGTGTGCACATTTTGAAGTAAATAAGTTGAACAAGTTACTGGACCTATGCCCATAGAAAAATCAACTTCAAAATATGCCTCTTCAAATTAGATGCACTGGTTTTCCAATTTATTGTTCCAAATATAGGTCAATTAATATAATAAATATAGTGGCATATTAAGGCTCAGTCATTCTACATAAACACAGTAACCATCTTTTTCCATGTATGTCAGCTCTGGAATGGTATTTAACTGTTAACAAATTAACAGATTAAAGCTATGAATATTACATAGCATTAGACCATTCTTCAGAAAAGTCAATTATTTTAATTCTAGACCTTGCATTTGCATTTGCCTATCTAAAGTATGCCACTTTCCATTGCGGTTGTACATTCATTTGCATTCTGAAGTAGTGTGCCTCCATTCTTTGTTTCACCCTCTGAACACAGTTATTTGAGCATATTTTGTTCTAGTGAGTTTATATGGGCTGCAGGCAGGTGCCAGTTCCTGTTGCAGCTGTGCATATATTTTAGAATGGGCTACCAGAGAACACCCCCTTCATGGATCACTGCCTTGTAGTGGTGAAGTGGCCTGCATTACTCAATGAAGTTATCAGCCATGCCATGCAAGGCCACCCACTGCAGAGCACCAAAGATTGATGCCTTCAAACTGTGGTGCTGGAGAACATCCCTTCGACAGCAAGGAGATCAAACCACTCAATCTTTAGGGAGATCAACCCTGAATATTCACTGGAAGGACTGATGAGGAAGCTGAAGCTCCAGTATTTTGGTCATCTGACATGAACACTGACTCATTGGAAAAGTCCCTGATGCTGGGAAATATTGAGAGAAGGAAAAGAGAGCATCAGAGGATGAGATGGCTGGACGACATCATTGGTACAATGAACATGAACTTGGGCAAACTCTGGGAGATGGTGAGGGACAGGGAGGCCTATCTTGCTGTAGTCCATGGGGTTGCAAAAAGTTGAACATGACTGGGCAACTGAACAACAACAACCACCATAGAACACAGAGTGCAATGACATACTACATTCACAAGGGTCTAGTCTGATTTGTATTGGATTAGTACTTCCAGAAAGCAACAGCAGGAACTAAATGACAGGCTTTCAAACCTGAGGCCTTCAAAACCTCTGGACACTGATTACAGAAGTGATGCTGAAGCAGAGTCTGACTGTCCTAAAAGAGCAAAAATCTGTACAACAATTTCCTTTGAAAGACTAACCAGTACATTGAATTCTTATTAATGAAAGCACATTTGATTAAATGATCCATGGCTTCTTAAAGCAAATAATATGCTTACAAAGTGCTTTTTACATCAGGAATATTTTGTTGTAAAAACCATGAAGAACTGGAAACAAAACAGCTCTCACTATTTTTGTGTACTTTCTTGAAAAGGATGAGAGACTCTGGTATTATGGCTTATTGTGATTTAATTTTTTTTTTCCCTTCCAAAGTCAAAGAATTCCACTGAGATACTGTACTATCTTCTGTGTTGCTTTGTTCTAAATCCCTGGGAGCTAGCACATTCAGTGCATCTCCTAGATTCCAGTATTAGCTGTTTTCCGTCTAGATCCACCTTCGGTAGGTGTTGGCAAAAGACTGTAATGTGGGACGAAAGAGAAGTCATAGTATTTGTTCCTCTTCCTCTCTGTGTAGATGGTGTTTTGAGCAGTAATCCAGCTGGCACTAGTGGTAAATAACCTGCCTTCCAATGCAGGAGACATAAGAGATATGGCTCAATCCCTGGGTTGGTAAGATCCTCTGGGGAAGAAAATGGCACTAACTCTAGTGTTCTTGCCTGGAGAATCCAATGGAATGAGGAGCCTGGAGGGCTACCATCCATAGGGTCACAAAGAGTTGGGCATGACTGAGGTGACTCAGCATAGCACCTATCTCTACCATGGTTCCAGTTTCTCTTCAACAGTCCATGTTTTTAGATTCTACTTGGTGATCTCTCCTCTTGGGGTCTTATAATCTACTGTGGTATATTGGATAATATCCTCTTTTCAAATATTTCCAGGTCTTAATCTCTGGAGTCTATGAATATGGTATTTCACATAGAAAAGCTAATTTGCATATACAATTTTACTAAGAATTTTGTGATGGAAATATCATCTTGGATTATTTGGGTGGGACCAATATACCCACAAGGGTACTTATAAGACATAAGCAAGAGGGCCAAAGGAATCAAACAATATACTGATCTGAATGAGAATGAAATTATGATATATCAAAATACATGGGATGGACTTAAAGAAAAGCAGAGAGAAATTTATAGCATTCTATAGTTACATTAAAAAATAAAAACCTAAAAAACCCCAATATTATTAACTCCCTCCCTCAAGAGACTAGAAAAAGAAGAGCAAAATAAACCCAAAGGAGCATAAGTGATAACTAAAAAGATAAGAACAGGAATAAATTATTGAAAAGAGAAAAACAATAGGAAAAAAATCTGATTCTTTAAAAAGATTAAACTGGCAAAATCTCTAGTAAAACTAGTAAACAAAAGGAAAAAAAAGTGAAAAAGACACTACCAAGGTTAAGAAGAAAACAGGAGATATCATTACAGACTCTGTAGAAATTAAAAGGGTTAATAAGGAAATACAACAAATATCTCTATACACATAAATTTAACAACTTAAGATAAAATGGTTCAATTTCACCAGAACTCACCTATATGAAAGGGATGATTTGTTTTGTCCTATAAACTATTAAGGAAATTACATTTGTATTTAAAAATTCCCCAAAAGAAATGTCCGGGCCCAGATGGTTTCACTTGAAAATTATATCAACATTTTTAAAAAGAATTAACAATGGTTCTACACAATTCTTAGATAAAACAGAAGAAGAGATAGTATAAGGGCACTTTCTTAATTTGCTAGTTATCTTAAAAATCTATGACAACATCGTACATAATGGTGGAAAACTACACTTTGGGAAATCGCTACAGACACTATAGACATTAAAAGAATGGTAAAGAAATACTATTAACAATTCTATGTTGCAAACTTTGATAAACTAGATGTCATGGACCAATTACTTGGAAAATGCAATTTGCCAAAACTCATGCAACAAGAAGTAGACAAATGAACAGCCCTTTGTCTATTAAAAAATAAAATGGAATCAATAATTAACAGCTTTTCAAAGTAGAAAACACTAGGATCAACTTGGTTGATTGGTGAAATCTACTGAACATTTATGGAAAAATTATACTAAATCTCTTCAAACTTTTCAGAGGATAGAAGCAGACAGCATATTTCCTAACTCATACTATGAGGCCAGCATTACAGTTACACTCAAACCAGACAACAACATTACAAAAGAAAATTATAGAGAAGTATCTCACAAACTTAGATGTAAAAATTCTCAAAAAATTTTAGCAAATGATTTTTTATTAGTGTATACAAATGCAAAACAAATTTCTGCGTATGAATTTTGTATCCTGTGACTTTACTGCGTTCATTGATAAGCTCTAGTAGTTTCTATTAGCATTTTTTGGATTTTCTATGTACAATATCATGCCATCTGCAAACAGTGATGGTTTTACTTCTTTTTCAATTTGAATTCCTTTTGTTTCTTTTTTCTCACTGAGTGCTATGCTAGGACTTCTAAAACTATGTTAAATAAAATAGTGATAGTGGACCACCCTAGTCTTATTCATAATCTTACAGGGAATGCTTTCAGTTTTTCACCATTGAATATGATGTTAGTTGTGGATTGTTATATATAACCTTTATTATGTTAAAGTATGGTCCGTCGATGCCCACTTTCTGGGGAGGGTTTTCTTTTCTTTTTTCTTTTTTTTTAATCCTAAATGGATTTTGAATTTATTAAAGCTTTTTCTGCATCTACTGAAAGGATTATATGGTTTTTATTTTTCAATTTGTTAATGTAATGTATCAGGCTCTTTAATTTGTGGATATTGGAAAATCCTTACATCTCTGGATAAATCCCACCTGATCATGGTGTAAAAAAAAAAAAAAAAATCCTATTTACTATCACATCAAAAAGAATAAAAAAACAAGGAATAAAACTACCTAAGGAGGCAAAAGAATTCCACTCTGAAATAGATAAGACACTGATGTAAGAAATCAAAGATGACACAAACAGATGGAAAGATATACCACATTCTTGGACTGGAAGAAGCAATATTGTGAAAATGACTATACTACCCAATGCAATCTATAGGTTCTATGCAAACCCTATTAAATTGCCAATGGCATTTTTCAAAGAACTAGAACTAATTTTTTAATAAAAATTCTGTGGAAACACAAAATACCCTGAATAGCCATAGCAATCTTAAGGGAAAAAAAAAAAAAAAAAAATGGAGCTGGAGGAATCAAGCTCCCTATATTGCAAAGGTACAGTAGTCAAGACAAAAGAGGATGGTATTGGTACAAAAATAGACATATAGATCAATGGAACAAGACAGAAAACCCAGAAAAAAACCCAGAACCTATGGTCAACAAACTATAACAAAGGAGGCAAGAATGTATGATGGAGAAAAGACAGGCTCTTTAATAAGTGGTGCCATTTCAAATTCTGAAATATGATGCTGTGAACTCAGAGTTGGTGATGGAGAGGGAGGCCTGGCATGCTGCAATTCATGGGGTCGCAAAGAGTCGGACACGATTGAGAGACTGAACTGAACTAAACACGGAAAATAATAAAATTAGAATAGTGTCTGATACCACATACAGAAATAGACTTAATATAGCTTAAAGGCTTAAATGTAAACTAGATTATAAAATATTTAGCAGAAAACACAGCAGAACACTCTGTGACATATATTTCAGCAATATCTTTTTTAAACTTAAAAGTTTTTGCATACCAAAGTAAATAAAAAACAGGTGAAAAGATTATGCACAGAATGGGAGAAAATGTTTGAAAATGATTCAACTGACAAGGGATCAATTCCCAATTAAAAATTCCCAACTAATTCCCAGTTGTATATAAACAGCATATACAACTCAATATCAAATAAAAGAAAACTCAAACAACCAACCAAAAAATGGACAGAAGTCCTAAATAAACATTTCTGCAAAGAAGATATACAGATGGCCAAAAGGCACAAGAAAAGGTACTCAACATTGTTAATTACTTGAGAAATGCAAATCAAAGCTACAACGAGGTATCACCTCACACCTGTAAGAATGGCCATCATCAAAAATGTACAAATAATAAATTTTGGAGAGGGTATGGAGGGAAAGTAAATCACCTGAACTGTGGGGAGAGTAAGTAAAATGGTACAGCCACTATGGAGAACAGTATGGAGGTTCCTTAAAAAGCTAAAATAGAGCTAACACAAGATTACAGGAGAAATATCAACAACCTCAATTATGCAAATGATACCACCCTAAGGGCAGAAAGCAAAAGAGAAACAAAAGAGCCTCTTGAAGAAGGTCAAAGAGGACAGTGAATAGGCTGGCTTAAAATTCGATATTCAAAATACTAAGATCATGGCATCCAGTCCATCGGTTCAGTTCAGTTCAGTCGCTCAGTCGTGTTCGAATCTTTGTGACTGCATGAATTGCAGCACACCAGGCCTCCCTGTCCATCACCAACTCCCGGAGTTCACCCAGACTCACTTCCAACGAGTCAGTGATGCCATCAAGCCAGCTCATCCTCTGTCGTCCCCTTCTCCTCCTGCCCCCAATTCCTCCCAGCATCAGAGTCTTTTCCAATGAATCAACTCTTCTCCTGAGGTGACCAAAGTACTGGAGGTTCAGCTTTAGCATCATTCCCTTCAAAGAAGTCCCAGGGCTGATCTCCTTCAGAATGGACGGCTTGGATCTCCTTGCAGTCCAAGGGACTCTCAAGAGTCTTCTCCAACACCACAGTTCAAAAGCATCAATTCTTTGGTGCTCAGCCTTCTTTACAGTCCAACTCTCACATCCATACATGACCACAGGAAAAACCATAGCCTTGACTAGATGGACTTTAGTTGGCAAAGTAATGTCTCTGCTTTTGAATATGCTATCTAGGTTGGTCATAACTTTCCTTCCAAGGAGTAAGCGTCTTTTAATTTCATGGCTGCAGTCACCATCTGCAGTGATTTTGGAGCCCAAAAAAATAAAGTCTGACACTGTTTCCACTGTTTCCCCATCAATTTGCCACGAAGTGATGGGACCAAATGCCATGATCTTAGTTTTCTGAAAGTTGAAGTTTAAGCCAACTTTTTCACTCTCTCACTTTCCCTTTCATCAAGAGGCTTTTTAGTTCCTCTTCACTTTCTGCCATAAGGGTGGTGTCATCTGCATATCTGAGGTTATTGATATTTCTCCTGGCGATCTTGATTCCAGCTTGTGCTTCTTCCAGCCCAGCGTTTCTCATGATGTACTCTGCCTAGAAGTTAAATAAGCAGGGTGACAATATACAGCCTTGACGTACTCCTTTTCCAACAACAACAACCAGTCTGTTGTTCCATGTCCTGTTCTAACTGTTGCTTCCTGGCCTGCATATAGGTTTCTCAAGAGGCAGATCGGATGGTCTGGTATTCCCATCTCTTTCAGAATTTTCCACAGTTTATTGTGATCCACACAGCCAAAGGCTTTGGCATAGTCAATAAAGCAGAAATAGATGTTTTTCTGGAACTCTCTTGCTTTTTCCATGATCCAGCAGATGTTGGCAATTTGATCTCTGGTTCCCCTTCCTTTTCTCAAACCAGCTTGAACATATGAAAGTTCACGGTACACGTATTACTGAAGCCTGACTTGGAGAATTTTGAGCATTATTTTACTAGCGTGTGAGATGAGTGCAATTGTGCAGTAGTTTGAGCATTCTTTGGCATTACCTCTCTTTGAGATTGGAATGAAAACTGACCTTTTCCAGTCCTGTGGCCACTGCTGACTTTTCCAAATTTGCTGGCATATTGAGTGCAGCACTTTCACAGCATCATCTTTCAGGATTTGAAAAAGCTCCACTGGAATTCCATCACCTCCATTAGCTTTGTTCGTAGTGATGCTTTCTAAGGCCCACTTGACTTCACATTCCAGAATGTCTGTTTCTAGGTGAGTGAACACTCCATCCTGATTATCTTGGTCGTGAAGATCTTTTTTGTACAGTTCTTCTGTGTATACTTGCCACCTCTTAATATCTTCTGCTTCTGTTAGGTCCATACCATTTCTGTCCTTTATCGAGCACATCTTTGCATGAAATGTTCCTTTGGTGTCTCTAATTTTCTGTAAGAGATCTCTAGTCTTTCCCATTCTATTGTTTTCCTCTATTTCTTTGCATTGATTGCTGAAGAAGGCTTTCTTATCTCTTCTTGCTATTCTTTGGAACTCTGCATTCAGATGCTTATATCTTTCCTTTTCTCCTTTGCTTTTCATTTCTCTTCTTTTCACAGCTATTTGTAAGGCCTCCCCAGACAGCCATTTTGCTTTTTGCATGTCTTTTCCATGTGGATGGTCTTGATCCCTATCTCCTGTACAATGTCAGGAGCATCCGTCCAAAGTTCATCATGCACTCTATTTTTATCAAATCTAGTCCCTTAAATCTATTTCTATCACTTCCACTGAATAATCATAAAGGATTTTATTTTGATCATACCTGAACGGTCTAGTGGTTTTCCATACTACTTCAATTTAAGTCTGAATTTGGCAATAAGGAGTTTATGATTTAAGCCACAGTCAGCTACCGTCTTGTTTTTGCGGACTGTATAGAGCTTCTCCATCTTTGGCTGCAAGGAATATAATCAGTCTGATTTCAGTGTTGACCATCTGGTGATGTCCATGTGTAGAGTCTTCCCTTGTGTTATTGGAAGAGGATGTTTGCTATGACCAGTGCATGTTCTTGGCAAAACTCTATTAGCCTTTGCCCTGCTTCATTCTGTATTCCAAGGCCAAATTTGCCTGTTACTCCAGGTGTTTCTTGACCTCCTACTTTTGCATTCCAGTCCCCTATAATGAAAAGGACATCCTTTTTGGATGTTAGTTCTAAAAGTTCTTGTAAGTCTTCATAGAACCGTTCAACTTCAGCTTCTTCAGCATTACTGGTTGGGACATAGACTTGGATTACTGTGATATTGAATGGTTTGCCTTGGAAACAAACAGAGATCATTCTGTCGTTTTTGAGATTGCATCCAAGTAATGCATTTTGAAGTCTTTTGTTGACCATGATGGCTACTCCATTTCTTCTAAGGGATTCCTGCCCGCAGTAGTAGATATAATGGTCATCTGAGTTAAATTCACCCATTCCAGTCCATTTTAGTTCGCTGATTCCTAGAATATTGACGTTCACTCTTGCCATCTCCTGTTTGACCACTTCCAATTTACCTTGATTCATGGACCTAACATTCCAGGTTCCTATGCAATATTGCTCTTTATATCATTGGACCTTGCTTCTATCACCAGTCACATCCACAACTGGATATTGTTTTGCTTTGGCTCCATCCCTTCATTCTTTCTGGAGTTCTCCACTGATCTCCAGTAGCATATTGGGCCCCTACCGACCTGGGGAGTTTCTCTTTCCATATCCTATTATTTTGCCTTTATAATTTCAGTATCCTATCATTTTGGCTCCATCCCTTCATTCTTTCTGGAGTTATTTCTCCACTGATCTCCAGTAGCATATTGGGCACCTATGGACTTGGGGAATTCCTCCTTCAGTATCCTATTATTTTGTCTTTTCATACTGTTTATGGCATTTTCAAGACAAGAATACTGAAGTGGTTTGCCATTCCCTTCTCCAGTGGACCACATTCTGTCAGACCTCTCCACCATGAACTGCCCATCTTCGGTGGCCCCACAGGGCATGGCTTAGTTTCATTGAGTTAGAAGAGGGTGTGGTCTGTGTGATTAGATTGAGTAGTTTTCTGTGATTATGGTTTGTATGTCTGCCCTCTGATGCCTATCACAACACCTACCGTATTACTTGGGTTTTTCTTACCTTGGGTGTAGGGTATCTGTTCATGGCTGCTCCAGCAAAGCCAAGCCATTACTTCTTACCTTGGATGAGGGATATCTCCTCACAGCCGCCTCTCCTGACTTTGAAAGTGGAGTAGCTGTTCTCAGCCCTCCTGCACCCGTGCAGCCACTGGTCCCATCACTTCATGGTACATAGATGGGGAAAAAATGGGAATTTTGGCAGATTTTATTTTCTTGGACTCCAAAATCACTGTAAATGGTTACTGCAGCCATGAATTAAAAGTTGCTTGCTCCTTGGAAGGAAAGCTATGACAAACCTAGAGAGCTTACTAAAAAAGCAGAGACATTACTTTGCTGAGAAAGGTCCATATAGTCAGTTATAGTTTTTCCAATAGTCACAAAGAGATGTGAGAGCTGGACCATAAAGAAAGTTGAGCACTGAAGAATTGATACCTTTGAACAGAGAGTCCCTTGGACAGCAAGGATATCAAAATAGTCAATCCTAAAGGAAATCAACCTTGACTATTCATTGGAAGAATTGATGCTGAAGCTCCAATACCTTAACCACCTGATGCAAAGAGTGACTCATTGGAAAAGACTCTGATACTGGGAAAGATTGAAGACAAAAGAAGAGGGTAGCAGAGGTTGAGATGGTTGGATAGCATCGCTGATTCAATGGACATGAACTTGGGCAAACTCTGTGAGATAGTGAGGGACAGAGAGGCCAGCGTGCTGCAGTCTATGGTATCACAAAATGTTGGACACAACTTAGTGACTGAACAACAACCAGAGATCCTTCAACCCCACTGTTAGACACATATCTGGAAGAACTGTACAACTCCAATGGTCACAGCAGCACTGTTTACAGTAGCCAGGACATGGAAGCAATCTAAATGTCAATCAACAGATAAATGGATCAAAATGTGGTATGTATTTCTTATATTTTAGTTTTGTCCTTACGCAGTGTTCTGCATTTCTTCCTGCACATTCAGGCTGAATTCTGAGAATCTGAATGAGCCACCTCATTTAATAAAAAAGCTGAGGTTTCCAGCTTATCTAAAATGATGCAAATAAGGTAGACATGTGGAGAAGATAACTTGAGGGCAAGAAAATGTGGAACTAATGGAAATAAAATTAAAAATCTAATGAAAATACATTAAAATACATGATGTAAAAATAGAGGGTATAGAGGGAAATAATGAATACACTTAAGCAAAAAAACAAACAAACAAAAAAACAAAAACCTAGCTAGCCTGATACAAATGGTCTAAATATTTTATATATGATGATATGTAACATTTCATTCACAAAGATATTTGTGTGCTTTCAGCTGATAATTACCATCTGAGCCACCAGAAAGCTCTTTATTAGAAACCCTAACAGAGGAACTAAAAAATATGGTTGAAAAAAGATACCTAAAATACCGCTTTATAGTCACAGTCATCAGCTATGTTTTTATTTAATTTATATTCGAATAAGAATTTTTAGAAACATGAATTATAATACTGGATAGGCCAAAAGATTTGTCTGGATTTTTCCATTACAACTTACAACCCAATAATTGTAAATTGTTTTAAATTACTGATGGAAGTTCTAAGCCAACATTTATTTTTCAAAATCTTTTTTGTAATGCATTTGACATTAAAAAAATGCCTTTTGAAAATGTTTTGAAATTCTTGCTAGAGATTTTAAAATAAAATGTTTTTAAATGTCAATTTTTTCATAAACTTCATGACATACTGTGTTCCACCAGAATTTAATATACTGCAAACCCCCTGTTGAGTACAATAAAAAGATTTCTATGTAGTTCATATGTCTTTTTTTCTGACTAATGGAAAACAAATGAAATGATGAAAAATTCACATTAGAGTCAGTCACACACCATAAATTGCCTTTCTTAGTGTGTCATTGTATAAAATGACTTGATGTGCCTCAGGGGAGAATTCCATTAAAATGCATACCCTTTTCATTCAGAAGCTTAGCTTCATAAAGAAGGAAAGACAGAAAAGTGTATTAACCCTCATCTGAACAGCTTGATGTTATAATAGATGCAGGCAACTATAGCTGGGAACCAGCAAAATATTTTAAAGAATGGAACATACCACTTCTATAATATTCCCTGTGTAATGAGAAGAGTAATAGATTTCTAAATTCCTATTTTCTTCTTTTAAACTGCCTAAAATACCCACCCATTACCATAAAACTCATAAACCTCTGTTGTAAGTGAATAGTAGCAGTATTTGTGCAAACTGGTCATTTAATCAAAATATATTAAATTTTTTCTTTCCAGGTAAAGAATCTGCCTGCAATGTGGGAGACCTGGTTTCAGTCTCTGAGTTGGGAAGATCCCCTGAGAACGGAACAGCTACCCACTCCAGTATTCTGGCCTGGAGAATTCCATGGACTGTATTGTCCATGGGGTCGCAAAGAGTTGGACACAACTGAGCAACTTTCACTTTCATAAACTCATCATGGGAATGGTTTTAAGTGATAAGCTCAACACCAGTAAGCCTTGTATATAAATTTTGTAATTGGCTGATACTAAATGATACACTGTCTTACACACACACACACAATTTTTAAACCCTCTCAAAATTAAAACAAATGAAAAGAATGAAACATACTTTTCATTTATACCATTTGCTACATTATATTTACAATCCATTTAGCATAACTCCATTTTATTTTGCAAAAATAAACACAGTAATTTTGTACATTCTCCAAATCTAGCAACACCATTCATGTAGAATTTAACTTTCATTGCCACATTCTACAGCCTTGATATTTTTCCAATAGTTTATTTTCCATTATCACTACTAAAACTTTTCACATTGATATGATGGACACTTATGCGTGAGATGGAAATTTAAAAATGGTGTCTATACTGGTGGCAGTAAAATTTAATCTAAGATACTAGATAGTACAGCATTTGTCAGTGTTTATTTTATCATGTAAAATACATGTGGAGTCATCTTTATTTAAATCTACTTCTCAAACAATCATTTTATGCAAGTTTTTGTTGAGAAAAACCAGCCCTTAGCTGTGAAATACACAAAAATAAGAACATTACTAAGGTGAGTATACATGAAGTTATCATCCCAATTTCCATAATATTTTTATTCCATTTTTACATGACCTTAAATTCTTTGAAGAACATTTTAACATTTTTCCCACTCTATTTTCTCACCTTTTAGCTGTTGCCTAGTGACAGCTATCATAACTTGAGTATCCAATTCACCATCTTTTTGTCCACCACAGACATTTTGATTTTATTGAAGAAACGTGTTTTCCACACAGTAATTTTTCCAGCATTTCTAAACTCCACAGATTGAATCTTTTCCTCCATCTTTTTTAGCTTCATATGCTTATGGTCAGATTCTAGCCAAGCATTACCCAATAGAACTATAACACAACCATACTAAAAAAGTGTAGTATATCGTACATCGTGTTAAGAAATAGGCGAACTTAATTTTTATGTTATATTGTACCTAAACCAATGTATCCAAAGTATTTGACATTGGTGAAAATTCCTCTATTAAAATTATAATATGGTCCACCCAAGCCATTATTAACAAGAACATTTATGATTTATAAGCAACTTGAAACTTTGGAAAACCTGAGAAAACTGAGAGAATTATAAATAGAACAAAATCTATTTTCAACCACTCTGATTTAAAAAAAAATTTTTTTGAAACAGGAATCAAAGCTGAGACAAAGAATAGAGAGTGACATTTTTCTTTCACAACAGCAGAGAGAGAATGCCTAATACACTATTAGCAAGAGAAAAATGTGTTTTCTGTTTTTATTATAATACAAATAATTTTGATATGCCAGTGAAATGAAGGCAGTGGCATCCCACTCCAGTACTCCTGCCTGGAGGGTTCCATGGACCGAGGAGCCTGGTGGGCTGCAGTCCGTGGGGTTGCTAAGAGTCGGACCTGGCTGAGCGACTTCACTTTCACTTTTCACTTTCATTCACTGGTAAAGGAAATGGCAACCCACTCCAGTGTTCTTGCCTGGAGAATCCCAGGGACAGGGCAGCCTGGTGGGCTGCTGTCTATGGGGTCGCAGAGAGTCAGACATGACTGAAGCGACTTAGCAACAGCATCAGTGAAATGCTCCCTGATTTTCTTTGAAGTAATTTCAATACAAATAATGATAGAATATAGCTCTCAAAAGAAGCTAATCTTCTTAATGACATGAAACACTCAAATTAGAAAAAATTACTTTTTCATTATCAGTCTGTATTTTCCACATATGTTGGATTTTAATGACATTTTTGGAAGGTTACAGATAAGTTTATTACTATTTTTCTTCTCTGAAGTAATTGACATCAGCTTTCTTTTTGTGTCTGTTTTGAAAAATTACAAAACTCTTTATTGCAGCCATAATTTTTACATATCCATTAGCAATTCCCTTTGCCAAAATAATGATAATAATAACTTCTATCTTTTAAACTAAATTTGTTTCAATTTTGGTCAAATGTACTTTAATATATCAAACTATAATATTTGATTGAAAAGAAACACAACTAAATAGAAACTGTCAAAAACTGACAGTTATGGTTTCCTAGTAGCTATTGAATTTCATAAGAAAATTGTGGGGTTGAAATAAGATAAAAGATTAATATAGCAATCGAAGCAAAATACACGGAAATATAGTCATCTCAATTTTAAAGAGAAAACTCCCTTTAAGCATGTCTTTATTGAGGATTAAAATATATGTGTAACTTCTGCATAAAACATGTGTATGTACATTTATCTATCTCTAAGACTGAAAGGAAAAGATAGATTTACAAGTTGGAAGAATAGGGATGACAGCTAGAGTGTATGCTATCCTCCTTACCGTGATAGTACTGAGAAGAAAGGAAAGTGAAAAAAAAAAATTAGTTCATCATAAGTATTTGCAAACATGTTCATCCATTGTTCTGGATAGTTTCTAACAGAGAAATATAAGCAGAGTCCTAACCCATGGGATGCTTTTAGGATGGCGCTTCTAGTCTATCTGGACTTTTTATGATAAACAAACCTGGAATTTCGTTTTTATTTATGGGACAAGGCGAGTGGTGTGCTGGAGTTGGTTCAAACTGGTTCTTTGAGCACAAATTGAATATGTCCCTTTTCTACTCCAAATCCAGGGACACAACATTGGTAGCTTGTAATTTACATCACAAAGATTAGCTTATGCTATTAAACCAGGGCTTGTGAACCATCCCCACAACCACAGAGCCAACTGTTAAACATGTAACAGCATGTCAGTTCCACTTTCCCCCTTATACTTGGTTCTACTGTAGAGAAAGACACCCATCTTTAAAAAGAGCTCCTCCCATCTTTTTCTCTGAACTGAATTGTGCATCTTCCTTCCCTTAGGTCATTGTTTTCCGTAAACCATCTAGAGAATCTGCTAATCTGGCAGGCATGCATCTAATCCCCACTGGAGATGGCCCACTGGAAAATCTTAGGTTCATCTACATAGTTACTGGAGTAGAACATGGAGATGTTTCAAGACAAAAATAGCTCTCTTTCTGTAAAATGATTTCTACATGCCTCACTTAGGGACCTGTTTTTCAAATATGGAACAAGAAACCTAGCAAGGAAAGATCAAGGAAGCTGTAGGGATTTTCTCCAGATTCCATCATAGTTCATTACTTACATGTTTATATGTGTCTTTTAAAATAGGAAAAAAAAAAATCTGAAAATGGGTAACATCATTGATTCTTAGAGCCAAATTTGATGCTTTTTACTCAGCATATTTTCAACAAATAAGGAAGAGTTTCACATTTAGTAGTATAGGCTATTGCCTCTTCTATTTGGCAATTCACCAATTCCACACGCTCCCCCCTCCCCCACTGCAAAAACAAACAAACAAACAAAAAATGTCAAAACTGTTGAAGCCAAAAAGGAGCAAGAAACTAAGGACTTAACAACACCTACAACAAGTTTTCTAAAAACAACAAGGACTTACTCTATAACACAAGGGATTTTGTTCAATATTCTGTAATAACCTAAATGGAAAATAATTTGAAAAGAATAGATAAATGTATAACCAAATCACTTTGTTATGAATTGAAACTAATACATTGTAATACAACTACAGTCCAATATAAACATTTTAAAGTATATAAAACATTTTTAAAAATCAGTAAAGTCCCCCTGAAAGCAAAGCAGTAAGTGTCATGAATTGGTTTGTGTGTGTAAGTAATGGGGACAACATGGAGTAGAGGTGGTCAGGAGGCAACCCTGGGATTTTATACGAAGACAATCATTGCCTTAACTCATACCAACAGCATAAGCCATTAATGGCTGTGGAATAAGGTAAGGACATTGCTAAAGGCCTGCTGAGGTGCTGCTGCTGCTGGTAAGTCACTTCAGTCCTGTCCAACTCTGTGTGACCATATAGACAGAAGCCAACCAGGCTCCCCCGTCCCTGGGATTCTCCAGGCAAGAACACTGGATTGGGTTTCCATTTCCTTCTCCATTGCATGAAAGTGAAAAGTTAAAATGAAGTCACTCAGCTGTGTCCGACTCTTAGCGAACCCATGGACTTCAGCCTACCAGGCTCCACCGTCCATGGGATTTTCCAGGCAAGAGTCCTGGGGTGGGGTGCCATTGCCTTTTCTGCCTGCTGAGGTGAGGATTTAATAAAAGAAGGTGTGAGTTGACCCTGCCAACTTTTTGACATTAACTGCCAAAATGTGTTATCTTCCAGAACTCCAGAGCTTTTGACCAGGGATGATTTCCTAAACAAGAGAGTTGCCTGATGAAGATGCAACAAAGGGCTATGTTATGAGGTTGGAGGGCAGGGGACAAGAAGAACTTCCAGGATATCTGAGCAAAGAACTCTTCTAAACAAGCAACACCACCACCACCACCAAAAACCTGAGCAAAATTGTCAAAAACAATGGCCCATAGTAGTGGTGAAAAAACATGCAACAGTTGAGAAACATATTGAAGAGTATCTATTGAATCTGTGACTCAGTGGTAAATAATCTGCCTGCAATGCAAAAGATAACGGTTTCATCCCTGGGTCCAGGATACCCTGGAGAAGCAAATAGCAATTCACTCCAGTATTCTTGCCTGGGAAATCCCAAGGGCAGAGCGGACTGACAGGCTATGGTCCTCGGGGTTTCAAAGAGTCCGACATGTGGAAAGAATCCCAGATTGCCCAGATCTTAAAAGATCAAGCTGCCAACAGTATTCTTCACAGAGCTAGAACAAATAATTTCACAATTTGTATGGAAATACAAAAAACCTCGAATAGCCAAAGCGATCTTGAGAAAGAAGAATGGAACTGGAGGAATCAACCTACCTGACTTCAGGCTCTACTACAAAGCCACAGTTATCAAGACAGTATGGTACTGGCACAAAGAGAGAAATATTGATCAATGGAATAAAATAGAAAGCCCAGAGATAAATCCACGCACATATGGACACCTTATCTTTGACAAAGGAGGCAAGAATATACAATGGATTAAAGACAATCTCTTTAACAAGTGGTGCTGGGAAATCTGGTCAACCACTTGTAAAAGAATGAAACTAGACCACTTTCTAACACCATTCACAAAAATAAACTCAAAATGGATTAAAGATCTAAACGTAAGACCAGAAACTATAAAACTCCTAGAGGAGAACATAGGCAAAACACTCTCCGACATACATCACAGCAGGATCCTCTTTGACCCACCTCCCAGAATATTGGAAATAAAAACAAAAATAAACAAATGGGACCTAATTAACCTTAAAAGCTTCTGCACATCAAAGGAAACTATTAGCAAGGTGAAAAGACGGCCTTCAGAATGGGAGAAAATAATAGCAAATGAAGCAACTGACAAACAACTAATCTCAAAAATATACAAGCAACTCCTACAGCTCAACTCCAGAACAATAAACGGCCCAATCAAAAAATGGGCCAAAGAACTAAATAGACATTTCTCCAAAGAAGACATACAGATGGCTAACAAACACATGAAAAGATGCTCAACATCACTTATTATCAGAGAAATGCAAATCAAAACCACTATGAGGTACCATTTCACACCAGTCAGAATGGCTGCGATCCAAAAGTCTACAAATAATAAATGCTGGAGAGGGTGTGGAGAACCCTCTTACACTGTTGGTGGGAATGTAAACTAGTACAGCCACTATGGAGAACAGTGTGGAGATTCCTTAAAAAACTGGAAATAGAACTGCCTTATGATCCAGCAATCCCACTGCTGGGCATACACACTGAGGAAACCAGAAGGGAAAGAGACACGTGTACCCCAATGTTCATTGCAGCACTGTTTATAATAGCCAGGACATGGAAGCAACCTAGATGTCCATCAGCAGATGAATGGATAAGGAAGCTGTGGTACATATACACAATGGAGTATTACTCAGCCATTAAAAAGAATACATTTGAATCAGTTCTAATGAGGTGGATGAAACTGGAGCCTATTATACAGAGTGAAGTAAGCCAGAAGGAAAAACATAAATACAGTATACTAACGCATATATATGGAATTTAGAAAGATGGTAACAATAACCCGGTGTATGAGACAGCAAAAGAGACACTGATGTATAGAACAGTCTTATGGACTCTGTGGGAGAGGGAGAGGGTGGGAAGATTTGGGAGAATGGCATTGAAACATGTAAAATATCATGTAAGAAATGAGTTGCCAGTCCAGGTTCAATGCATGATACTGGATGCTTGGGGCTAGTGCACTGGGACGACCCAGAGGGATGGTATGGGGAGGGAGGAGGGAGGAGGGTTCAGGATGGGGAACACGTGTATACCTGTGGTGGATTCATTTTGATATTTGGCAAAACTAATACAATTATGTAAAATTTAAAAATAAAATAAAATTAGAAAAAAAAATAAAAATTAAAAAAAAATAATAAAAATTAAAAAAAAAAAAAAAATAAAGATGTATCTCAGACCACACAGCGACCTGGTGGTCCACCCTGGTTAAAAATACTGAGAATATTTGAATTGTCAGCAAGCTGCAACACTTCAAAAACCAAACTATGCATTTTTAAGATTTTCATAGTTATTTCTTCAGCCTGAGTTTTACTGGAACATCTCATTCCTGCTACTCTGCACCATATTCCTAAATACAATCCTTTCATCAGATTTCTTCTGTAGAACCCCTCACTCCAAATGATTTGTGCTTTCTCTCTCCAGACTATCCAACTTTCTAGCAGTTCCCAGCTTCCTGCCTAAATTTAGTTCCATTTTAAAGAACTTTCCCCACCCTCATCAAAGGTACCATCTCTACTAACTTTGTCCCTCCTTGTCTGAGCCAAAATATGGATTCTCTGAGGGCACTGTTTCTCTTATGCCATGTATGGAAAGTTGATACTTTTCTTGTAGCTCATGCCCCTAATGTCCAGGGTGAGCTGGTGCTGTCACCAAGACCCTTTTGCTACCGTTTACATCTTCAATTTCTCTTTACCAGCATAATCTTAGTGTGTGTGTCTGTGTGTGTGTGTGTGTGTGTGTGTGTGTGTGTGTGCACATGCGTCAGTCGCTCATTCATGTCCAACTGTGTGTGACTCCATGAACTGTAGCCTGCCAGGCTCCTCTGTTCATGGAACTTTCCAGGCAAGAATACTGCAGTGGGTTGCCATTTCCTACTCCAGGGGATCTTCCCAACCCAGGGATTGAATTCATGTCCCTTGCATCTTCTGCATTGACAGGCAGATTCCTTACCACTGCACTACCCAGGAAGCACCAAACCTATAACACTGTAGTCCAAGCTGATTGAGAATTTTCACCCTGAATCACAATTTACTTTCCTGCCATAATCCTAGATGGATTCTATATCTACATAAGTAAGCAAGAGAACACATATGTTTTATAACATCAACACTATTTTAATTTCTATGGCCTGTTTTCCAAACCTTCTCAGCACTTTACCTCTTTAGACAATACTTTTCAAAATAATTTTTAATTTAGGTATCACTCCCTTTATTATATTTTATTTTTTGGCTTTGCTGCATGGCATGTGGGATTTTTGTTCCCCAGCCAGGGACTGAGCCTACAACCCCTGCATTGGAAGTGCAGAGTCTTAACTGCTGGACCAGGGCTTCCCTGATGGCTCAGTGGTAAAGAATTCACCTGTCAGTACAGGAGACACAGGTTTGATCCCTAGGTCAGAATGATCCCATGTAGGAGGAAATGGTAATCCCTTCCAGTATTCTTGCCAGTGTGATCCCATGGAGAGAGAAGCCTGGTGGGCTACAGTCTATGGGGACACAAAAGATTCTGACACAACTTGGTAACTAAACAACAACTGAACCACCAGGGAAGTCCCTAGACAATACTGTTAATATTATTATAATCTGGAACTCTTCAAACAAATTAAAGAAATGACAGCTTATCTAAACTTCATAATCATTTCTACCTTTCTTATTCTTTCACTCTCTTATTTCTGTCTCTTTTCATCTTCCTCTTTCTTAAGCTTTTAAACACCTTCACTTTTTCATATAAAACCTTTATTCTGTCAGCTCCTATCACTTTCTTACCAAAATGTTTTTTTTTTTTTTTTGTCTTTTCAACCATAATTTTATCTGTGCTTTTTTTTTTTTTTGCCATTTTATTTATTCATTTATTTATTTTACTTTACAATATTGTATTGGTTTTGCCATACATCAACATGAATCTACCACGGGTGTACACGTGTTCCCCATCCTGAACCCCCCTCCCCCCTCCTTCCCATACCATCCCTCTGGGTCATCCCAGTGCACCAGCCCCAAGCATCCTGTATCCTGCATCAAACCTGGATTGGTGATTCATTTCTTATATGATATTATACATGTTTCAATGCCATTCTCCCAAATCATCCCACCCTCTCCCTCTCCCACAGAGTCCAAAAGACTGTTCTATACATCTGTGTCTCTTTTGCTGTCTCGCATACAGGGTTATCATTACCATCTTTCTAAATTCCAAATATATGTGTTAGTATACTGTATTGGTTCAACAAAGGAAACTATAAGCAAGGTGAAAAGACAGCCTTTATCTGTGCTTTGAATGACTGTATTCCTTCAAATTTTGGCTATCTTCTGTAATATTGTATGGTGCTCAAACTTTTGTTAATCTCATCATTAGTTTTCTTCTAGTACATTTGGAGACTGCTGGTTATTTTTGAAAAATGCTGCTGAATCTCTCTCAGAGTTCTTTTCTGCTTTCTTTTTCCATTGTTATTTACACTGAGTCATTTGTAACTTTTTTGAAAAGAATTGCAATCAATTCCATACCTGGCTCCCTATTTAAAGGTGAATGCATTTTCCATTTGGAGAAGGGAATGCTGAAAAAGAAAAAAGAAAAACAAAAAAAAGTGGTTACCTACAGATAGTACCTCTCATATCTTGCAGTATAGAAAAACATAAAAAAATCCCAACTCTTCTCAGGTAATGGGAAGTTTGAAGTTTTAATTTCTAGAAGCTCTCTCTAGGCTGTTGCTTTTCATTGCAATACAGTAAGCCCCCTACCTACAAACAAGTTCTGTTCCAAGAGCTTGTTCATAAGTCTAACAAAGTTAGCCTATGTACCCAACTACCTGAAGCTGAAAATCCAATACTTTGAATTCCTGATGCAAACAGTTGATTCATTGGAAAAGACCTTTATGCTGGGAAAGATTGAGGACAGGAGAAGGGGGTGACACAGGATGAGATGGTTGGATGGCATCCTCAACTCAATGGACATGAGTTTGAGCAAATTCCAGAAGATAGTGAGGGACAGGGAAGCCTGGTACACTGCAGTCCATGGGGTCACAGAGAGTCGGACACAACTGAGCAACTGAAAAACAAGGGGGCTATATAGAACTGTAATGTAATAGGTTTATAATATTTTTCCCACAACTAATAGGTAAAAAACAAACACAAAAAAATAAGGAAAACATTTTAAATCTTACAGTAGAGTATCTTTAAATGTACAGGACAACAGCTGGCATGCAGGGGCTGTATCAGGTGAACTGGCAAGAAGAGTTACTGATGGGAGGAGAGAGATGAGGTGGGAGATGGTAGAGCTGAAGGATCGTCAGCAACGGGAGACAGAGGGCAAGCTGCAGTGTCACTCACACCTGACACAGATGGTGCACGTTCTGGTTACTTACCAGATTCTGTCTACCCTCTTGAAAAAAATGGTCCAGTGATGTCTGGGTGGCAGATTTTTTTCACCCCTCATCATGAATGACATGATAGCAGAGGTTGTTTTCTGAACGTCTGCTGCAACCTTCATGTAGCATTCTACATTCTACAGTCCTGTGCCTCAGCAACTAACAGTGCCCCCTCAAAGAAAGAAAATCCCCTTGCTATATCCTGCATCGTGAACCTCTTCAGTTCTTCAGTTACTTCTTCTCTCTTTGTCCTTTCTCTGGCCATGTTCACATCTTTGAAAGTTTGCAACTTGAAGGTTCATATGCAGGGAATTTCTCTACCTTGCAATAGGCATTTTTAGGAAGTGTAAACACTCACAAGACACCTTTGTTACTCTCTCCTGTCGGATGACTGACTGTGGGCTTTCTATACTGTTGGATAAGCCCAAGCTGTTGTCTAGGCCTGATTTTCCCCTGACATCTCACATGTCCCTCAAACACGTGGGAAGTTTCAGGGCTTATTTGCTTTTGTTTGACTTCATTAACTAGAGTTTTGGAGATCTAGAAATCTTGCTAAGTATTTTACTTGCATGATGGTACTTCTGTGTTCTTCTCTCTGCACCTCTCCTAATCACTATCTCCAGGTTCCCCACCTTCATTTCCAGACAAGCAATGTAAAACCAATGCCTTAGTGCAGTCACCCCAAATTTGTATTGTAGGTCTAACTCTGAATCAGTTGCCATTTCAAATTTATTTTTTTCTCATATCTTCTTTCTCTAACCAACATTCCCTCACTGTCCCAAACACATTACTCTCATTAAATACTCAACCCACTGTATCTGAGAAAGGTCTGGGAAGATTTCCTTATCCTGTTTGAAAAATCTTTTGGGAAACTCAATCCTGTCTCAATATTTCTGCAATAAAAACCTTGGCATGGGGCAGATCATTTAACTCTTCTAAATGTCTCAGTCTTCAGATTATGACTGGTTCATTTTGGACTTCAGTCTGCAAACAGAAAATGCTCTTCTTGGAAAAATGTGCAATTTCTTTCTTCTCAGCTTTCAAATCCCTTACTTTAGTTCTTCTCTTTCTTTGATTATAACCAGTGACTTTAGGAAATACACAATACATATAAAACTGCTTACTATTTTTGTTCCTCTAAACTACTAATGCTACATTTCAGATGAATAATCTGAGTCTCAATATAAAACAGGTCACAGTGTCAGCAGCCATCTCATCACTGTAGATAAGGCACTGGATTTCCATCCACACCTTCTACCAGATAAGTGTCATCTTTCATCTGTTCCACATCGCTGACTCAGCTTATCCTACACTTCAGGATCTATCATTTGTTCTACGGACCTTATTCCTTACTAACAGTTTTACATAAAATAGTACCCTTTGGTTTGAAAGTAACAGAAAGCACAATTTTTTTTGTTTGTTTATTTCCTCTTTTTTTTTTTTAATTTTATCTTATTTTTAAACTTTACAATATTGTATTGGTTTTGCCAAATATCAAAATGAATCCCCCACAGGTATACATGTGTTCCCCATCCTGAACCCTCCTCCCTCCTCCCTCCCCATATCATCCCTCTGGGTTGTCCCAGTGCACCAGCCCCAAGCATCCAGTATCGTGCATAGAACCTGGACTGGCGACTCGTTCCATATATGATATTATACGTATTTCAATGTCATTCTCCCAAATCATCCCACCCTCTCCCTCTCCCACAGAGTCCAAAAGACTGTTCTATACATCAGTGTCTCTTTTGCTGTCTCGTATACAGGGTTATTGTTACCATCTTTCTAAATTCCATATATATGCCAGGACATGGAAGGAACCTAGATGTCCCTCAGTAGATGAATGGATAAGAAAGCTGTGGTACATATACACAATGGAGTATCACTCAGCCATTAAAAAGAATACATCTGAATCAGTTCTAATGAGGTGGATGAAACTGGAACCTATTATACAGAAAGCACAATTTTAACTGGTGTAAGCAATAGTGATTTATACTTTAGATATGCTTAAATCAAGGTTTTCTGTAATTTGTATTAAATATCTCCAAATCCTACTTTCAGTAGTGTTTCCACTTTTATTCTGCTAATAGAAAACTGGCTTTGGCTGATCAGTGCCACAGGAAATGCCCACAGGGGATGTGACTTGGGATTTCTAGCACTGATCTGGGTCACAGCTGACCATGCAAAAGACATTAACAAAGCAAAGAATAAATTAAGGAGAAAATTGTTTTCTCCTGTAATATCAAAGGCTTTCAGTTAGGTCTCTTATTTCACAAATGAAAAGCAGATTTTTTTGTTTGTCCTTCTGTAAAAAGAACATAATAAAATAAATCCAAATGTATCCAAATATCATACAATAGTAGGCCTGCAATAAATGCTTCCTGAGGAGAGTGAAAAAGTTGGCTTACAGCTCAACATTCAGAAAATTAAGATCATGGCATCTGGTCCCATCACTTCATGGCAAATAGATGGGGAAACAGTGAAAACAGTGGCTGATTTTATTTTTATGGGTTCCAAAATCACTGCAGATGGTGACTGCAGCCATGAAATTAAAAGACACTTACTCCTTGGAAGGAAAGTTATGACCAACCCTGACAGCATATTAAAAAGCACAGACATTACTTTGCCAACAAAGGTCCACCTTGTCAAGGCTATGGTTTTTCCAGTGGTCATGTATGGATGTGAGATTTGGACTATAATGAAAGCTGAGTGTCGAAGAACTGATGCTTTTGAACTGTGGTGTTGGAGAAGACTCTTGAGAGTCCCTTGGACTGCAAGGAGATCCAACCAGTCCATCCTAAAGGAGATCAATCCTGGGTGTTCATTGGAAGGACTGATGCTGAAGCTGAAATTCCAATACTTTGGCCACCTCATGCGAAGAGTTGACTCATTGGAAAAGACCCTGATGCCGGGAAGGATTTCAGGCAGGAGGAGAAGGGGGTGACAGAGGATGAGATGGTTGGATGGCATCACCGACTCGATGGACATGAGTCTGAGTGAACTCTGGGAGTTGGTGATGGACAGGGAGGCCTGGTTTGCTGTGGTTCATGGGGTCGCAAATAGTCAGACATGACTGAGTGACTGAACTGAACTGATGCTGGGAAAGATTGAGGGCAGGAGGAGAAGGAGACGACAGAGGATGAGATGGTTGGATGGCATCACTGACTCAATGGACACGGGTTTGGGTGGACTTCAGGAGTTGGTGATGGACAGGACGCCTGGCATGCTGCGATTCATGGGGTCACAAAGAGTTGGACATGACTGAGCGACTGAACTGAACTGAACTGAATCAATGAAAGAACCAATGATGGTTTTGATCAATTTATACTGTTCCTACTATGGAGTCATTTTGAATTAAACAAGCTTTGTAGATAAATGAGCTATAATATATTACTTACTGTATTTATGTATATCCATTGTTTTCAAAGAAAAATTTCAAAATACTATAATAATTTAATACTCACCTCTTTGTATATCTGATTACCATACTTTGCCAAATTTTATCTAGAAGAGAGATCTTGTAGGAATCAGTTCAGTTCAGTTCACTGTTTCCCCATCTATTTCCCATGAAGTCATGGGACCAGATGCCATGATCTTAGTTTTCTGAATGTTGAGCTTTAAGCCAACTTTTTCACTCTCAAGGCCTTACAAATAGCTGAGAAAAGAAGAGAAGAAAAGGAGAAAAGTATTCATACCCATCTGAATGCAGAGTTCCGAAGAATAGCAAGGAGAGATAAAAAGGAGCCTGCCTCAGTGATCAGTGCAAAGAAATAGAAGAAAACAGTAGAATGGGAAACACTAGAGATCTCTTCAAGAAAATTAGAGATACCAAGGGAACATTTCATGTAAAGATGGGCACAATAAAGGGCAGAAACGGTATGGACCTAACAGAAACATAAAATATTAAGAAAAGGTGGCAAGAATAAACAGAAAAACTATACAAAAGAGATCATAATGACCCAGATAACCATGATGGTGTGATCGTTCATCAAGAGCCAGACATTCTGGAGTGTGAAGTCAAGTGGTCTTTAGGATACATCACTACAAACAAAGCTAGTGGAGGTGATGGAATTCTAGCTGAGCTCTTTCTAATCCTAAAAGATGATACAGTGAAAGTGCTGTATCAATATCATCAATATGCCAGCAAATTTGGAAAACTTAGCAGTGGCCATAGGACTGGAATATGTCAATTTATATTCTAGTCCCAAAGGAAGGCAATGCCAAAGAATGTTCAAAGTACTGCACAATTGCATTCATCTCACATGCTAGCAAAGTAATGCTGAAAATTCTTCAAGCTAGGCTTCAATAGCACATGAGTTGTGAATTTCTAGATATTCAAGATGGATTTAGAAAAGGCAGAGGAACGAGATATTAAATTGCCAACATCTGTTGGATCATAGAAAAAAACAAAAGAATTCCAGAAAAAAAAAGTCTGCTTCTGCTTCTCTGACTATGCTAAAGACTTTGTGTGGAACCCAACAAACTGTGGAAAATTACTCAAGAGATGAGACCAGACCACCTTACCTGCCTCCTGAGAAATTTATATGCAGGTCAAGATGCAACAGTTAGATCAGACACGGAACAACAGACTTGTTCCAAATTTGAAAAGGAGTGCATCAAAGCTATATATTGCCACCCTGCTTATTTAACTTATTCTCATAGTGCATCATGTGAAATGTCAGGCTGCATGAAGCAGGAGCTGGAGTCAAGATTGCCAGGAGAAATATCAATAACCTCAGATATGCAGATGACACCACCATTATGGCAGAAAGTGAAGACTAAAGAGACTCTTGATGAAAGAGGAAAGTGAAAAAGCTGGCTTAAAACTCAACATTCAGAAAAGTAAGATCATGGCATACAGGCTCATCATTTCATGGCACATAGATGGGGGAAACAATGGAAACAGTGACAGACTTTCTTTTCTTGGGCTCCACAATCACCACAGATGATGACTGCCGCCATGAAATTAAAAGACACTCCTTGGAAGAAAAGTTATGATCAACCTAGACAGCATATTAAAAAGCAGAGACATTACTTTGCCAACAAAGGTCCATCTAGTTAAAGCTGTTGTTTTATCCAGTAGTCATATATGGATGTGAGAGTTGGACCGTAAAGAATGCTGAGTGTTGAAGAATTGATGATTTGAACTGTGGTGTTGGAGAAGACTCTTGAGAGTCCCTTGGACTGCAAGAAGATCAAACCAGTCAATCCTAAAAGAAATCATTCCTGAATAGTCACTGGAAGGACTGATGCTGAAGCTATGAAACTCTGGTCACCTGATGCGAAGAACTGACTCATTGGAAAAGTCCCTGATGCTGGGAAAGAGTGAAGGCAGGAGGAGAGCGAGACAACAGAGGATGAGATGGTTGGATGGCATCACCGACTCAATGAACATGAGTTTTAGCAAGCTCTGGAAGTTGGTGATGGACGGGGAAGCCTGTCATGTTGCAATCCATGGGGTCTCAAAAAGTTGGACACAACTGAGTGACTGAACTGAATGCTTTTAAAATTCTCAAGAATGGATAAGAAAGCTATTGTACATATACACAATGGAGTATTACTCAGCCATTAAAAAGAATACATTTGAATCAGTTCTAATGAGGTGGATGAAACTGGAGCCTATTATACAGAGTGAAGTAAGCCAGAAGGAAAAACACCAATATAGTATACTAACGCATATATATGGAATTTAGAAAGATGGTAACAATAACCCTGTGTACGGGACAGCAAAAGAGACACTGATGTATAGAACAGTCTTATGGACTCTGTGGGAGAGGGAGAGGGTGGGAAGATTTGGGAGAATGGCATTGAAACATGTAAAATATCATGTATGAAACGAGATGCCAGTCCAGGTTCGATGCACGATACTGGAGGCTTGGGGCTAGTGCACTGGGACGACCCAGAGGGATGGTATGGGGAGGGAGGAGGGAGGAGGGTTCAGGATGGGGAACACATGTATACCTGTGGCGGATTCATTTTGATATTTGGCAAAACTAATACAATTATGTAAAGTTTAAAAATAAAATAAAATTAAAATAAAATAAAATAAAAAGTTAAAAAAAAAAATTCTCAAGCCATTTTTTGGAGTGTTTGTAGCCCAAGAATGCAATGAATTATTAATGATGTAAGAAAAATAACAATAAATAGAAATCAGTGCATTCATTGGTAGCAATGGTTATTTCCTACATAAGCTGAGTTTTTCAAAATCCAGCTAAAATATGCCATAACTTTTCTAAGGTCAGGAACGGTACACTGCTGGTGGTTTCTGTAAGGTTAAAATCATAATTTTGAAGAAGATTATTTAGATATTGGCATGACAATAGCGTCCATTTTAAGGACAATATATGGGGAAAGATTCAATATTCTTATCATACTCTCATTTCTTTTCAGTGTGTGAGTGCTAATTTGCTTCTCTGATTTAACACAGGATATTGACCAAATTATCTTCTCCTCATTAAGAATATGTGAGCTCATTCATCTGCCACAGGATCTTTAAATAAGAGGACACCATCTTATTATGTTTTGCATGCAGTTGTGTATGGTACACAATTTTTTTTGTGTGTGTGTGTGGGTAGTATATGTTACAGACAATGATGTGAGTAGTTGTGTGGTGGCATTTTTTTTTTTTTTTACATATTTTTCGAGAAGGGTGTGACTGCAGAAATTAAAAATATCTATGACCAAGATAAGCAGCAATATTAAGCATTAAATTTCTTTAAAAATCTTTCTGAAAATCGATAAGAATATTTGTTTGGAAAAAAGAAACATAATTTCTGCACTTATGAGAAAATAGAGGCTTCTGTGTTTCTATACAGAGATATAATCTGTTCCTGTCACTGTCTCCATTTCCCCCCATCTATTTGCCATGAAGTGATGGGACTGGATGCCATGATCTTAGTTTTTTGAATGTTGAGTTTTAAGCAGGCTTTTTTACTCTCCTTTTTCACTTTCATGAGGATCTTTAGTTCCTCTTCACTTTCTAACATTAGGATGTTATCATCTGCCTATCTGAGGTTATTAACATTTGTCCCAGCAAACTGGACTCCAGCCTGTGCTTCATCCAGCCTGGAATTTCACTTGATATACAGTGCATAGAAGTTAAACAAGCTGGGTGACAATACACAGCTTTGACCTACTCCTTTCCCAATACTGAACCAGTCCATTGTCCCATGTCTTGGTCTAACTGTTGCTTCTTGACCTGCATATAGGTTTTATCACAAGGCAGGTAAGGTGATCTGATATGTGCATATCTTTAAGAATTTTCCACAGTTTGTTCTGACCCACACAGAAACTAGTGTATGTTATTTAAAATACAGAAATATGGTATGCTGATGATTTACATGGTAGCAGGTTAGTAACAGGCTTCCCTTGTGGTTCAGAGGTAAAGAATCCAGCTGCCAATCAGGAGGCCCAGATTTGATACCTGGTTCAGGAAGATCCCCTTGGGAAGTTAATGGCTACTCACTCCAGTATTCTTGCCTAAGAAATCCCATGTACAAAGAAGCCTGGCAGGCTACAATCCATGGGATCACAAAGAGACACAATGGTGTGACTAAACTGCAGGAGTAGAAGCAGTTTAGTAACAGTTACAGTATTTGAAGTAGTTTGCACCAAGAGGGTTATATTACAATGAATCCTAATGAGTGATTAGTATTCCCATGTGAAGTGAAAGTTGCTCAGTTCTGTCTGACTCTATGTAACCCCATGAATTTTACAGTCTGTGGAATTCTCCAGGTCAGAATGCTGGAGTCGGTAGCCTTTCCCTTCTCCAGGGGATCTTTCCAACCCAGGGATGGAACTCGAGTCTCCTGTATTGCAGGCAGATTCTTTACCAGCTGAGTCACAAGGGAAGGAATGGGTCAGTTCAGTTCGTTAAGTTCGGTCGCTCAGTGGTATCTGACTCTTCGCGACCCCATGAATCGCAGCACGTCAGGCTTCCCTGTCCATCACCAACCCCCGGAGTTCACTCAGACTCAAGCCCATCGAGTCAGTGATGCCATCCAGCCATCTCATCCTCTGTCGTCCCATTCTCCTCCTGTCCCCAATCCCTCCCAGCATCAGAGTCTTTTCCAATGAGTCAACTCTTCGCATGAGGTGGCCAAAGTACTGGAGTTTCAGCTTCAGCATCATTCCTTCCAAAGAAATCGCAGGGCTGATCTCCTTCAGAATGGACTGGTTGGATATCCTTGCAGTCCAAGGGACTCTCAAGAGTCTTCTCCAACACCACAGTTCAAAAGCATCAATGCTTTGGCGCTCAGCCTTCTTCACAGTCCAACTCTCACATCCATACATGACCACAGGAAAAACCATAGCCTTGACTAGATGCTTTTGAATAGGCTATCTAGATTGGTCATAACTTTCCTTCCAAGGAGTCTTTTAATTTCATGGCTGCAGTCACCATCTGCAGTGATTTTGGAGCCCAAAAAAATAAAGTCTGACACTGTTTCCACTGTTTCCCCATCTATTTCCCATGAAGTGATGGGACCAGATGCCATGATCTTCGTTTTCTGAATGTTGAGATTTGAGCCAACTTTTTCACTCTCCACTTTCCCTTTCATCAAGAGGCTTTTGAGTTCCTCTTTACTTTCTGCCATAAGGGTGGTGTCATCTGCATATCTGAGGTGATTGATATTTCTCCCGGCAATCTTGATTCCAGCTTGTGTTTCTTCCAGTCCAGCGTTTCTCATGATGTAGTCTGCATATAACTTAAACAAGTAGGGTGATAATATACAGCCTTGATGTACTCCTTTTCCTATTTGGAACCACTCTGTTGTTGCATGTCCAGTTCTAACTGTTGCTTCCTGACCTGCATACTGGTTTCCTAAGAGGCAGGTCAGATGGTCTGGTATTCCCATCTCTTTCAGAATTTTCCAGAGTTTATTGTGATCCACACAGTCAAAGGCTTTGGCATAGTCAATAAAGCAGAAATAGATGTTTTTTCTGGAACTCTCTTGCTTTTTCCTTGATCCAGCAGATGATGACAATTTGATCTCTGGTTCCTCTGCCTTTTCTAAAACCAGCTTGAACATCAGGAAGTTCACGGTTCACATATTGCTGAAGCCTGGCTTGGAGAATTGTGAGCATTACTTTACTAGTGTGTGAGATGAGTGCAATTGTGCAGTAGTTTGAGCATTCTTTGGCATTGCCTTTCTTTGGGATTGGAATGAAAACTGACCTTTTCCAGTCCTGTGGCCACTACTGAGTTTTCCAAATTTGCTGGCATATTGAGTGCAGCACTTTCACAGCATCATCTTTCAGGATTTGAAAAAGCTCAACTGGAATTCCATCACCTCCACTAGCTTTGTTCATAGTGATGATTTCTAAGGTCCACTTGACTTCACATTCCAAGATGTCTGGCTCTAGGTCAGTGATCACACCATTGTGATTATCTGGGTCATGAAGATCTTTTTTGTACAGTTCTGTGTATTCTTGCCACCTCTTCTTAATATCCTCTGCTCCTGTTAGGTCCATACCATTTCTGTCCTTTATCGAGCCCATCTTTGCATGAAATGTCCCCTTGGTATCTCTAATTTTCTTGAAGATATCTCTAGTCTTTCCCATTCTGTTGTTTTCCTCTATTTCTTTGCATAGACCGCTGAGGAAGGCTTTCTTATCTCTTCTTGCTACTCTTTGGAACTCTGCATTCAGATGCTTATAGCTTTCCTTTTCTCCTTTGCTTTTCGTTTCTCTTCTTTTCACAGCTATTTGTAAGGCCTCCCCAGACAGCCATTTTGCTTTTTTGCATTTCTTTTCCATGGGGATGGTCTTGATCCCTGTCTTCTGTACAATGTCATGAACCTCATTCCATAGCTCATCAGGTACTCTATCTATCAGATCTAGGCCCTTAAATCTATTTCTCACTTCCACTGCATAATCATAAGGGATTTGATTTAGGTCATACCTGAATGGTCTAGTGGTTTTCCCTGCTTTCTTCAATTTCAGTCTGAATTTGGTAATAAGGAGTTCATGATCTGAGACACAGTCAGCTCCTGGTCTTTTTTTTGCTGGCTCTATAGAGCTTCTCCATCTTTGGTTGCAAAGAATATAATCAATCTGATTTTGGTGTTGACCATCTTGTGATGTCCATTTGTAGAGTCTTCTCTTGTGTTGTTGGAAGAGGGTGTTTGTTATGACTGGTGCATTTTCTTGGCAAAACTCTATTAGTCTTTGCACTGCTTCATTCTGTATTGCAAGGCCAAATTTGCCTGTTACTCCAGGTGTTTCTTGACTTCCTACTTGTGCATTCCAGTTCCCTAGAATGAAAAGGACATCCTTTTTGGGTGTTAGTTCTAAAAGGTCTTATAGGTCTTCATAGAACCGTTCAACTTCAGCTTCTTCAGCATTACTGGTTGGGGCATAGACTTGGATTACTGTGATATTGAATGGTTTGCCTTGGAAACGAACAGAGATCATTTTGTCGTTTTTGAGACTGCATCCAAGTAATGCATTTTGGACTCTTCTGTTGACCATGATGGCTACTCCATTTCTTCTGAGGGATTCCTGCCTGCAGTAGTAAATATAATGGTCATCTGAGTTAAATTCACCCATTCCAGTCCATTTTAGTTCGCTGATTCCTAGAATGTCGACATTCACTCTTGCCATCTCTTGTTTGACCACTTCCAAGTTGCATTGATTCATGGACCTGACATTCCAGGTTCCTATGCAATATTGCTCTTTACAGCATCGGACCTTGATTCTATGACCAGTCACATCCACAGCTGGGTATTGATTTTGCTTTGACTCAATCCCTTCATTCTTTCTGAAGTTATTTCTCCACTGATCTCCAGTAGCATATTGGGCACCTACTGACCTGGGGAGTTGCTCTTTCAGTATCCTATCATTTTGCCTTTTCATACTATTCATGGGGTTCTCAAGGCAAGAATACTGAAGTGGTTTGCCATTCCCTTGTCCAGTGGACTGCATTCTGTCAGATCGCTCCACCATGACCCGCCCATCTTGGGTTGCTCCACGGGCATGGCTATGTTTCATTGAGTTAGACAAGGCTGTGGTCCTAGTGTGATTAGATTGACTAATTTTCTGTGAATATGGTTTCAGTGTGTCTGCCCTTTGATGCCCTCTTGCAACAGCTACCATCTTACTTGGTTTTCTCTTACCTTGGGCTTGGGGTATCTCTTCACAGCCACTCCAGCAAAGCGCAGCCGCTGCTTCTTACCTTGGATGAGGGGTATCTCCTCACAGCTGCCCTTCCTGACCTCCAACGCGGGATAGCTCCTCTAGGCCCTCTTCCGCCTGAATGGGTAGCTTAACCCTTTTACAGCCGATCTTCCAGACCCAGGAATAGAACCAGGGTCTCCTGTTTTGCAGTCAGATTCTTCACCTATTTTAGCTTTTGCTAAAGAAGCACTAGAAGCACAGCATTCTTTGCACTAGATCACATCACTACAGTCTTCTAAGCGAGCATCTTCAGATCTCTCTCTGCTTCACATTCACACCACTTTCTTACATGTGTGTGCCTGTGAAATCTCTCTCTACTTCCCTTTTATAATGATATTTGTGTGTGATAGAACTTAGGACTCATATGGACAATCCAGAATAGTCACTGAAGGTTGAAATCCTTTACTTGATCATGTCTGCAGTACTTTGACAAATTGGTAGTGTTCACATATTTCAGAGGATAAGGACAGGGGGACATTTTTCTTGCCTGGAGAATCCCATGGAGAGGAGCCTAGTGATCTAAAGTCCATGAGGTCACGAAGAGTCAGACAATAACTGAGTGAACAGCGCACTTTAAAAAATAAAAGCACCAAGTTTTTTCTTTCTGGTCCATTGCTGTGCCCTTGGATCTGACATTAATCTATGTCCTCCAACTGGAACTAGTTGATTGACTAGTGACAGAATGAAATGCTCACCCACACCTGGCCTTGACTTTGACACAAGTTTCTCAACTTGGAGATGCTGTAAAGTATTTGTGTACTTAGGACAACCATAACACTACTTATTTATATGTCCATTAAAGTACAGATTAATGTCATAAATAATTCTGTTCAGTGCAAAAGAGCATAAAGATGTGGCTCATAGAGAACAATTTTTCACATGAAAAAATGAATTGTCAAAATTAGTATAAGTTTTCATTTTTAAATGGAAAAAGAAGAGTAACTATTTAGACTGCTTATTAATGAAAGAAAAAAGTCTTCACTCCTAATTAAACTCTGAGAAGTTACGTGTTTTTTCACCAAATACTTCATCAAGAAACATGTTGAAAAAAGTGAAATAAGGGAAATTAGGAGTGGAAATGAGAATTTACTCCTCAAACATGGCTGGCAGCCTGCATCATTTAATGTCATCAGAGTGCATTATAATCTGCAGGGTTGTTAACTAATTTGAACATTTTACACTAGCCTTTTAAACTGAGCATTTTTTTTTCTAATTTTATTTTATTTTTAAACTTTACATAATTGTATTAGTTTTGCCAAATATCAAAATGAATCCGCCACAGGTATACATGTGTTCCCCATCCCGAACCCTCCTCCCTCCTCCCTCCCCATACCATCCCTCTGGGCCGTCCCAGTGCACCAGCCCCAAGCATCCAGCATCGTGCATCAAACCTGGACTGGCAACTCGTTTCCTACATGATATTTTACATGTTTCATTGTCATTCTCCCAAATCTTCCCACCCTCTCCCTCTCCCACAGAGTCCATAACACTGTTCTATACATCAGTATCTCTTTTGCTGTCTCGTACACCGGGTTATTGTTACCATCTTTCTAAATTCCATATATATGCGTTTAAACTGAGCATTTTAAAAACGCATTTCGGTGACTGATTTCAGACACATCACTTACATTTTAGCTTCCTAATCAGCATTAGAGCATATACTATACTGAGGTATTGAGTTGGTCAAAAATTTTGTTGAGGTTTTTCTGTAAGATGTTATGGAAAAACCTGAGTGAACTTTTCTGGCCAACTCAATACTTGGAAAATTCATTCTTTACATTTATGTTCCAGAAGCCAAAAAAATGGAATAAAGAACAAAAAAAAAAAAATGTAGGGCTTTAAGCTATTGAAAGAAATTCAAAGATATTATTTTAAATGAGCATCTTCAAGAATGTTTTTGTTTACAAGACTAATATTCCACTGAAATTAATAGGAGGAAAATTTACCTGAATGTCAAATGATGAAGACTGAAGGTATATTAAGAGCTTTCAACAAAGTTACTAACTACAGCTGTAAGTGAATTTAAAATGTGAGTATAAATTTTCATTAGTAAAGTTGAAAAAGAAAACAATACAAGGTAAATAAGTACCATTTATAGAGAACCATATAACTATAAAATTAGTATATCAGATGGTCAAGTGATAACATATAAGCGCAGATTGCATTGAGAAATATTTGTACTGAGGAGCCAAATTTTCCCCAGTTTTGTCATTATTAGTCTAGACCCTTACTAGTCATTTGCATTTCACTTTCTTATTGCCATGCTTAGTTTAGTCTTTTCAATCATATATCTTTTGCACTACCAGGAAAAAAAAAAAAACCTCACTTCATAAGGCAGCTATTCACTGGGCTCTGTCACCACAGTTCCACAGACCTAATTGAGTATGACACCTTTTTCTGCTTGAAAGAAACTGCCTGCTCTCGGCATGATTTCTCTCCTTGTAAAATTGTCATCATGGTTTTTGTCTGTCACTTTAAGGAAAGATGCCCTACCTTAACGGGGACCAAGCCAGAAACTCTTTTTAAGAATACTAAGATCTGCAGCCTCTCGTGAAATTTGGGCAACCTAGCCTAAGTATATCAAAACGCAGTTCCTTCAGGTAGACTACTGCTGCTGCTGCTGCTGCTGCTATTAAGTTGCTTCAGATCAGATCAGATCAGATTAGTAGCTCAGTCGTGTCCGACTCTTTGCAACACCATGAATCGTAGCACGCCAGGTCTCCCTGTCCATCACCAACTCCCGGAGTTCACCCAGACTCATGTCCATCGAGTCAGTGATGCCATCCAGCCATCTCATCCTCTGTCGTCACCTTCTCCTCCTGCCCCCAATCCCTCTCAGCATCAGAGTCTTTTCCATGAAACAACTCTTCGCATGAGGTGGCCAAAGTATTGGAGTTTCAGCTTTAGCACCATTCCTTCCAAAGAAATCCCAGGGCTGATCTCCTTCAGAATGGACTGGTTGGATCTCCTTGCAGTCCAAGGGACTCTCAAGAGTCTTCTCCAACACCACAGTTCAAAAGCATCAATTCTTTGGTGCTCAGCCTTCTTCACAGTCCAATTCTCACATCCATACACGACCACAGGAAAAACCATAGCCTTGACTAGACGAACCTTTGTTGGCAAAGTAATGTCTCTGCTTTTGAATATCCTATCTAGGTTGGTCATAATTTTCCTTCCAAGGAGTAAGCGTCTTTTAATTTCATGGCTGCAGTCACCATCTGTAGAGATTTTGGAGCCCAGAAAAATAAAGTCTGACACTGTTTCCACTGTTTCCCCATCTATTTCCCATGAAGTGGTGGGACTGGATGCCATGATCTTCATTTTCTGAATGTTGAGCTCTAAGCCAACTTTTTCACTCTCCACTTTCACTTTCATCAAGAGGCTTTTGAGTTCCTCTTCACTTTCTGCCATAAGGGTGGTGTCATCTGCATATCTGAGGTGATTGATATTTCTCCCAGAAATCTTGATTCCAGCTTGTGTTTCTTCCAGTCCAGCATTTCTCATGATGTAGTCTGCATATAAGTTAAATAAACAGGGTGACAATATACAGCCCTGATGAACTCCTTTTCCTATTTGGAACCAGTCTGTTGTTTCATGTCCAGTTCTAACTGTTGCTTCCTGACCTGCATACAAATTTCTCAAGAGGCAGATCAGGTGGTCTGGTATTCCCATCTCTTTCAGAATTTTCCAGAGTTTATTGTGATCCACACAGTCAAAGGCTTTGGCATAGTCAATAAAGCAGAAATAAATGTTTTTCTGGAACTCTCTTGCTTTTTCCATGATCCAGCGGATGTTGGCAATTTGATCTCTGGTTCCTTTGCCTTTTCTAAAACCAGCTTGAACATCAGGAAGTTCACGGTTCACATATTGCTGAAGCCTGGCTTGGAGAATTTTGAGCATTACTTTACTAGCGTGTGAGATGATTGCAACTGTGCAATAGTTTGAGCATTCTTTGGCATTGCCTTTCTTTGGGATTGGAATGAAAACTGACCTTTTCCAGTCCTATGGCCACTGCTGACTTTTCCAAATTTGCTGGCATATTGAGTGCAGCACTTTCACAGCATCATCTTTTTGGATTTGGAATAGCTCAACTGGAATTCCATCACCTCCACTAGCTTTGTTCATAGTGATGCTTTCTAAGGCCGACTTGACTTCACATTCCAGGATGTCTGGCTCTAGGTCAGTGATCACACCATCGTGATTATCTGGGTCGTGAAGATCTTTTTTGTACAGTTCTTCTGTGCATTCTTGTCATCTCTTCTTAATATCTTCTGCTTCTGTTAGGTCCATACCTATAAGTTGCTTCAGTCGTGTCCAACTCTGTGCAACCCCAGAGACGGCAGCCCACTAGTCTCCCCCATTCCTGGGATTCTCCAGGCAAGAACATTGGAGTGGGTTGCCATTGCCTTCTCGGAAGACTATATACATTAACATACTCTTTGGAGAGTTTACAGTTGGTGTTATTCAATCTCTAAGTTATGTCCAACTCTGCTCATGGACTATAGCTCTCCAGGCTTCCCTGTCCTTCACTATGTCCCAGAGTTTGCTCAAACTCATGTCCATTGAGGCAGAGATGCTATCTAACCATTTCATCCTCTGTCACCCCCTTCTCCTTTTGCCTTCGATTCTTCCCAGCATCAGGGTCTTTTCTAGTGAGTCAGCTCTTTTCATCAGGTGGCCAGAGTAATGGAAATTCAGCTCCAGCATCAGTCCTTCCAATGAATATTCAGGGTTTGATTTCCCTTAGGATTGACTGGTTTGATTTCCTTTAAGATTGACTGGTTTGATTTCCTTGCTGTCCAAGGGACTTTCGTGAGTCTTCTCCAGCACCACAATTTGAAAGGATTAGTTCACAATATTATATGAAAATATTCCATACAGTACAGTAGATCAATGGTTCTTGAAATGCATTTCCAAAACAGATGTGTCATCCTCAGCATCTTCAGGGAACTTGTTAGAAAGAAAATACTGAACCACCACCAAGACAAACTGAATCAAAACTTCTGGGCAGAGGACCCAAGAATCGGTACATAATAAACTCTCCAGGTGATTCTGATTCATGAACAAGTATTGAGTAATAAAAGAAAATAGCTGGGATAATAGAAAACACACAAATTCTAGAATGAGATGCATTTGGTTGGTCAAAACATAAATGAACCTTTTGGCCAGCCCAATACTACACTTTGAATACTTGTTTTCTTAGAGGAAGCAGTTGATTATAATTATTTAATGTCTTGGTCTCTTTGTGTCTAGCCAACAGTATGGAAATTGTATTTCTACCAATTCTCTACTGTGAGAGCTCAAGCAAGATACTTAACATGCTAGTTCTAATTTTTGTCCTCTGAAATGGAATAATAATGACAGCTTTAATTGTTGTTTAGTAAGGACTTAATATGTTCTAGCTATCTGCTGCAGTTATTAATCTTACATGTTCTCTTTGGCAAAATGTTTAAGCTTCTGAGTACCAGTCTCCTGAAGCTGAAACTCCAATGCTTTGGCCACCTCATGAGAAGAGTTGACTCACTGGAAATGACCCTAAAGCTGGGAAGGATTGAGGGCAGGAGGAGGAGACGACGGAGGATGAGATGGCTGGATGGCATCACTGACTCAATGGAAATGGGTTTGGGTAGACTCCAGGAGTTGGTGATGGACAGGGAGGCCTGGCATGCTGTGATTCATGAGGTCGCAAAGAGTCAGACAGGACTGAGTGACTGAACTGAACTGAACCAAAAAAAAAAAAAGGAAAAAAAAATGCTTGCTTTGGAAGGACTACTGTACAAGTCAAATGGTGAAAATGTATGTTATAGTATTCAAGACTGGCACAGGGTATGTAACATAAACAATTCATGAACAATTTTATTTGTTTGAAATTCCAGTCTTTTAACTTGTTTTCATCTTTTGAATGCCTTCATTGCTAAACATAAATTTCAGCACTTTCTTTACTTTCCTTCTTTCTTACAGTTAATTTCTAACAAGAGGTTAGTCTCTGAAATTTATAAACAGCTCATTCATGCTGCATGCATATCAACATACAAAAACAAACAGAGCTCTTCTGCCTTGGATTATAGATGGGTAGATCCTCATTGTTTTATTAAATATAAATTTCTCACTGAAGCCTTTCCTGACCACCTATCTAAAACTGTACCATCCCTGATACTTCTGTTCTCTGACTTTATTTCCTCCTTTCCACCAATCATTATTATCATGCCATGTATTTTCCCTAATTGGGTTGTCCATTGCCTGTCTCTTAAACCAGAACATAAGCTCCACGTGGGTAGGGATTGGTGTCTGTTTGTTCACTGTTGTGTCCATGATGACTTGAATGGTGTTTGATACATGGCAAGTGCTCAGTCGATGTTCATTGAACATAAGAATGAATGAGGGAGTGAATATTTGAATAGTATGCAGATCCTTAAAGGACTAATGAAATTGTGGTATTTATTATGAAACCCTTCAGTAGAATACACATTTTAGCGAAATAAATATAATTAAAAGAACACTTAATAAAGCCAAAGATCACTGATAATCCTATATAATTTCCCAAATTGTGGAAGAATATTCTGGTTCTAAATTTTTTTAATTAATGCATGTTATACTGAAAGAGACAAATAAAATTTAATAGATATCCTTCAGGAAATGGTAACTCAGACCAATTTTCAGGAGTGATACAATTTCTAGTTTTAAATGAAGTTACTCTGTCATTTAAATTTTGTTAGCTCCCTAGTTGAATTTCTTTAATAGTTCATCAGGGAATCACAATAGCTGTGTAATGCTGGTTTCTTACTTCAATATTTGCAAGGAGAAAAATTAAATGAAAATCAACCGAACAAACAAAGCTGTGGAGTCTGAATGTAACATTTTTTTGCTCTTCAAAACTCCCACTGTTGATAAAGACTCAGGTACATGCTAAAATTGTTTCTTAATCTCCTAAAGTTTTATCAGTCTCCTAAACATTCTTTGTTCAGGTGCAAGGAAGGAACTGGACACTTTCCAATTACCATGATAACCATTTATATAAATATTTCTAGGTACCATTAAATCCAGTGTAACTATTTTAAAGAAGAGGAACACAAATTTCAGAAAGGAATGTGATTAATAAATAGTGGACAGATTTATCTTCATTCTCAATTCAGTGTTATTTTTATTATACCATCGCAGATCTTATAAAGCTTTATTAAAGCAATCAAAACCTTAAAATCCTAATTCTAATTTAAAATGTGGTTAAACAATAAGGTATGAAAAATTTATTTTGTCTATTTCAAATATTTGATTTTACTTTAAAATCTATAAGTATCAATTTCTTTGCTGAATATTTGACATAGAACTGAAGACTTTGAATATGGATTTAAGGATAGTGAGTGTTCCCTTCTGTAAATGACAAAGTTCCAATTTGGACTTCTTTAAATTCAGGTGATAATTTCAAAATTCTTAGGAAGTAAACCTGAAGCAATAATTATTATAAATAGATCATCCCTATCACTACTTTATAGAAGCCTTATTGTGATTTACTAAGAAAAAGGATATTTTAGCAACTCATTTTTGCCTTTTCTACAGCTTTCAAGGAAGGATCATTAAAGCACTTTTCTTCCTTTTCATACTCATGTCTGATTTGTTAAAAAAATATATTGTCACAACAATGACATTCAATGAGCATTAATAAACTTAACAAATCTAAGGACCACGCTTTCAGATTCAGGGTGAAGTGTGTCAGCATATTAAGGAGTGGCCTCCTGGTCATTAATAATTAGCACCAGATGAAAACACCTAAAGGTTTATTTTACAGTGGACATTGTCGTCTAACTATCCAATGACTCAAATGGATTTTAGTAAGGAGTCTTCCACAGTACTGACTAAAAATACTATATTTGTGTTTATCTCAGCCATTGAGGATATACATTAATTATAAGATTCTAGGAGTGCCCACATGTGTTTAGAGTATGCATTATATTGACCCATTGTACAAGGAGGCAGAGACGATATCACTGCGGTAGGGATATGAGAGACCTGACTTTCACCTGCGATGGTAGAGAGCTACCTCACCTCTACTGCAATGCTGACTTTTAGTTAATATATTTTTATTTATTACTTTTCCATACACTATCAAAAGAGCTTATTTTCAATCTCTTGAATTGCTCATTTTGATGCAAGGTGGACTATATACTATATATGTGTATATATATATGTGTGTGTATATACCTATGTGTGTGTGTGTGTATATACACACTTGTATCAATGGTTCAGTTTTCCCATTAAATCATCCCAATTTTCAAATTAACCACGACACAAATCTGACACATTGAAGCTTATGTGTATCTCTTGGTTATCCTCCCATGGTAAACACTAAAGAATATTGAAGAAGCAGCAATAAGAGGGCAGAAATAAGAAAGAGGGTAGGTGATGAAGGACATAGAAGCAGTGAATATTAATAGTCATAGTCTCTCATTAATATTTTCTTAATTACAATTCTGTGTTATGATACACATGATATAAATACATGTATATACACATATATGTATCTGAAACTGTATAAATGTGCATATCTGAATAATGATGGAATTTAAATGCATAGTACTTTATTATAGGTTATGTTACTTCCAGTGAACACATCCTTGAAATGAATAAATGAGTCTAATTTTCTGTTTACTCTTATTATGAAGGACACACACTATTTTAAGAAGCTCACAAAGATTTAAATTTATATTCTAATCCTATTAAGTGTTTTATTGTAGAATTGATGTTGGTTTTGAATTGCTTTTTTTTTCAAATTCAGGAAACATTTTTTTTGGAAAGCTTTATTTCTGGAATTCATTATAATGACAAACTCTAACAGTAATGCTATAAATACCCTAATAGCTATATTTTTTCTAAGAACAGTTGAAGATATTATTTATGATGAAAACACGAATTCACCTCAAAAAATCAATTCCTGTGGTAACATAAAGGCATAGGATATGACTTTAATAACTAATGATAGTGTTCCTTGTGAAGACTAAGGGACACCAACCATGGTAAAGATTTCTAACTAAACCATGTGATGAACTGGCACAAGCTACTGCTTCTACAAATAGAATTGCTTTTAGAAAAAGTTCATTGAAAAGATAAATTATCTCCTTCTTTCCCCTAAACACCACTATTATTCTCAGAATAGTGTTTTCCTTCTTTTGCAAAATTATACCCAATAATTAAACATTATTAGAACATAAGTGTCAGTTTTGTGAAACTTTGCTTTGCATTCCAGAAGTATTTAACCCAGAACTGATGAGAAGAAACATAGTTCTCAGTGAATGACATGTTCTCTACAACATTAGGCCAAAATTATGTTTAGAGAACAAAATAATTTTGCTTCTATAAGCACTGACAGAGCCAAGAATATTGAAACAATTCATGGGCAGTGTGCTACTGACTGCTGTCCATTCTGTCAAGTTATTCTGTGTTCTTTCTTGCTAAGCTTCTTTTTATGTTTCCTTGATTTCTCTAACTGAAAGTGGAAAAGCTCCTTAGTGTTTATGTAAAATGCACTATTTGCTTGGATAGGTCTAATATAACATTCTTATGTGTTTACTGTTACTTGATACTTGATACCCTAGTTTGAGCTGTTATAGAAAACCATAGACCCAGTTACTGAAACAATGGAAATTTATTCTTACAGTTTGAAGGCTGGGAAATCTGAGATCAAGGTGCCAGCACAGTCAGAATCTGGTGAGGCCTCTCTTCCTGGTTTGCAGACGGCTGTCTTTTGGCTGTGTCTTCACATGGTGGAGCACACAGAGAGACTTCTTTTCTTCTTCTGTTTTTGCAGATGCATTGATCCCACCATAAGGATCTAATAATTTAATCCATTCCTAACTGAGGGGGACACACATTTGGTCCAGAGCACTTCAGGTCCACATTGAGGGCCAACTTAAAAACACATGAACTCTGATTTAGTACTTTTATCACAATATAATTCTTCTCAGAACTGTATATTTTTTACACATGGGCTAAGTCAATCAGTTGTTTCCAACTCTTTGCAGTCCCATGGACTACAGCCTGCCAGGCTCCTCTGTCAATGGGATTTCCCAGGCAAGAATACTCCAGGAGTGGAGCCTACACCTTAACTTGACTCAACATAGGAAAACTCACCTGACCCAGACATGGACAGGCTTGACAGATTGACAGTGCTTTTTTGAGTCCATGGGTGGTGGTGCAGGGCTGTTCTTAGTTGGTGGAGTGCTTTTTTATATAAAAATATATAAATTTTACATATTTTGTCTGTGCTAATTCATACACACACAGGCATGCCATGTATTGAATGTCAGTTCAGTTCAGTACAGGTCAGTCACTCAGCTGTGTCCAACTCGCTGTGACCCCATGGGCTGAAGCACACCAGGCTTCCCTGTCCATCACCAACTCCTGGAGCTTGCTCAAACTCATGTCCATCAAGTCAGTGATGCCATCCAACCATCTCATCCTCTGTCATCCTCTTCTCCTCTTGCCTTCAATCTTTCCCAGAATCAGGGTCTTTTCCATCAGGTCAATCTTTGCATCAGGTGACCAAAATATTGGAGTTTCAGCTTTAGCATTAGTCCTTCCAGTGAATATTCAGGAATGATTTCCTTTAGGATTGACAGCTTTGATCTCTTTGCAGTCCAAGGGACTCTCAAGAGTCTTCTCCAACACCACAGTTCAAAAGCATCAATTCTTTGGTGTTCAGCTTTCTTTATGGTCCAACTCTCACATCCATACATGACTATTGGAGAAACCATAGTTTGACTAGATGGACCTTTGTTGGCAAAGTAATGTCGCTGCTTTTTAATATGCTCTCTAGGTTGGTTATAGCTTTTCTTCCAAGGAGCACGCATCTTTTAATTTCATGGTTGCAGTCACCATCTACAGTGATTTTGGAACCCAAGAAAATAAAGTCTGTCACTGTTTCCATTGTTTCCCCATCTATTGCCATGAAGTGATGGGACTGGAAGCTATGATCTTTTTTTTTTTTTTTTTTTTTGAATGTCAGTGTCCCCTCAGAATTTCTATGTTGACACTCTATATTTCAAATGTGATATTTGGAGGTCTTGCCTTTGGGAAGCAATTATGATAGAATGAAAATATATTTCAAGTTCATGCTCACAATTCACTGCTTCATCCTCTGCCAAATAATTCTTGTTTAAATAATTTATGAATCAAATAAAATTATTGTGAAATCAATTTATTTTTTCATTCTAAGATATACATTTTCTATTTTCACATTTTTTGATATTATGAAATATTTTTAAATCAAATTCAGAAACATGTGCCAGCCACCTGAGGGCTAGACCATGATGCGTTTTGCATTGTTCATGCAGGTTTAAATTTAGCCAAGCCTAAAAGGGATATGAATGTCACTTCACCTGCATTTTTGCATTTGTGTTTCCTCTCTTGCTTGAACATCAGGCAATGCAAGTAAAAAAAGAGAAAAATTGCTAAATCCTAGAATGGATAATGACACACTCAAAATGTCAGAGGTTGCTGCAGCTGAGATGTGTCTTGTGGATTTTTACTAGGGCTCCAGGTATCTGCAAAATGCTTCCAGCTAGCTAGAATGTATTTAATTTCTAATAATACATGAATCCAATGGAGGTGTGGAAAGGGGGGGGGGATACAATTTAACCATTAAAAGTGTCACAGGAAGCCCTGGTATTCTATAAATTAATATTATCTGTTCTAAATGTCAAAAATAAGATCTGCCCCACCTGTTGAGCAGTCCCTCCCTAATAGGTCACATGTTACAGCAATAGTTTCATAATTGTGTTGGTCATGAGTAAGTTGAAGAAAACTTTAGACTGTGGGCTGAAAAGGTATTAGCTAAAACCCTAGCTTTTGCCCAGAACTTATTGTGCTCTTACTGTGCCCCAAATACTATTTTCAGTATATCACTATGTGCCGGTAAGTGAAAGTTGCTCAGTTGTGTCCACTTCCTTGCGACCTCATGGACCATACAGTCCATGGATTTCTCCAGCCCAGAATACTGGAATGGGTAGCCTTTTCCTTCTCCAGGGGATCTTCCTAACCAAGGGATCAAAGCCAGGTCTCCTGCACTGCAGGCGGATTCTTTACCAGCTAAGCTACCAGGGAAGCCTCTGATGTATTTCAGGTTTGATCCCAGGCCATTGCAAAAAATTCAATATTGCAATAAAGCAGTCTCATCAATTTTTTTTGATTTCTCAGTGCATATGAAAGTCATGTTTATACTATACTACTATAGTCTATCAAGTGTGCAATAGCATTATATATAAACAATGTATATATTGTTTAGTCGCTTAGTCGTGTCTGACTCTTGTGACCCCATGTACTGTAGCTCACCAGGCTCCTCTGTTCATGGGATTCTCCAGGCAAGAATACTGGAGTGGGTTGACATTTCTGTCTCCAGGGAATCTTCCTGACCCAAGGACTGAACTCAAGGCTCATGCACTGGTAGGTGAGTTCTTTAGCACTGAGCCACCAGGGAAGCAAACAGCATATATACCTTAAATTTAAAAATATTTTATTGCTAAAAAACGCTAACTGTAATCTGAGCCTGCAGTGAATGGTAATCTTTTTGCAACAGTAACATCAAAGATTATAGATCACAGATAATAATTTAAAATTTTGAAATGTTGCACAAGTTATCAAAATGTGATTCAGATACAAAGCGAGCAACTGCTACTGGAAAAACAGCACCCATAGATTTGCTGGACTGAGAGTTGGCACAAACCTCAATTTGCAAAATGCAATATCTATGAAGCACAGTAAAGCAAAATATGATAAAAGGTATGTTTATAAATACTTTCATTTTTTACAACAACTCTATGAGTTAAATACTATTATTTACCCCAGATTACAGATGAAGAAATTAATGTACAAAGGTTAAGAAAACTTCTAGATTAGTATGAAGACAAAAATCAGACAGAGCACCTGCTTACAGAGTGCACATGTTCTTAACCACTATGTTTTCCTTCTCCATTGTGTTAGGAAGAAAGTGTGTTCTTATACTGATTGTGAGTTTCTTTGTCTAACTACCTTCCATGGGAGGGTTTCCTTCTTTTATGGCAAAACCAATACAATATTGTAAAGAAAAATAATAATAATAATAAAATTGATCCTATGTCCCTGCCAATATTTTAGCTTTCCCGGAATCTTTCATGTCCTCCATATGATCAAGCTTGAATAAATATGTACATTTTTAGTGTTCATTTTAATTTAAAGTCATGTAGAACCTGAATTGGAGAAGGAAATGGCAACGCACTTCCATATTCTTGCCTACAGAAGCCCATGGACAGAGCCTGGTGGGCTGCTGTCCATAGGGCCGCACAGAATCAGACACGACTGAAGCAAGTTAGCATGCACACATGCATTGGAGAAGGACATAGCAACCCATTCCAGTATTCTTGCCTGGAGAATGTCAGGGACAGAGGAGCCTGGAGGGCTGCCATCTATGGGGTCTCACAGAGTCGGACATGACTAAAGCGACTTAGCAGAAGCAGCAGCAGAGCCTCAATATGTAGCCCTAATCATTTCTGACAGTAGCATCCCCTGCTCATCCAAGTAACAAGTCTAGCAATTTTCAATAATTAAGCTAACATGGTACACATATTTTGACATAACCACCCTGCCAGTAAGTACCCCTTGAATTGATCTGGGACTTGCCATGAACAGATACATTCAAAGTATTATAGACATAAGGGAGTTCAACATACATCTAATGCTGGACTTACTCAAATGTGTAAAGAACTGGGAGAGTGAAAGTCAAGGTGGGCAATATTCACTGATGACTTCATTGTGAAATAGTGAATCAACTTCCCAAAATTTGTTGGGAAAATCCCACTACCACCTTAATAGTTGTCATAAAAAAAGTACTTACAAAGAAGACCAAGAAACCTCTGTGCTACATCTGTGACCTCTCAAAAACAATAGCTTTTCCTCTTCCCAACTTTCAAATAGTTTTTGAGTTACTCTCAATGGCAAACTCTAATCTGGAACCATAGAATGAAGGGAAACCTGGCAAACAAGATTTCTGGGCTCTTCTTTGCAATGCAGTGCAGAGGAAATGTTCAAAGTGAGTGATTAAAATAGAAAGTTGACAACTGACAATACAGCACACGCCTTTCCTGCAAACTGCCTGATTATTGTACACAATGATTTGGTGTTACAAGAGTGAGATTTGAAAGAGGGAAGAAGCATTGTGACTAAGGAAATGATAGAGTTGTGCAGAGAAGGAAATGGTAGTCATTAAAGCCCTTGAATGATTTAATACCCATGGAAAATCATTCCAACAAAACTTCTCTGTATAATTGCTTGGTGATTTCATGTACAATAACATGTCTTAAATTACAGCAGTAGTTGCTGTTCTGAAGGACATATCATAAGATTTCTCATTAACTGAAAATTACTCTTGGAATACTTTGGAGGACAAACTGGGTTCCTCCAAAGTAATTACACTGAGATTTCAGAGATCTCAAATATCTTCACAAATGTATTCCCTCTCAGTGTTTCAAAATCTTTATTTGTGTTCTTTATTCTGAAAATTATTACCTTGGTTTGTTAATTTGCTTATATGTTTATTCCCCATTCATTTTCTTTTTCTGAAGTTTTTTTTTTCTTTTTTTGATAGATCTATGTCTTTTCTCATTAAAGATTAATCTGTTTATCAAACAGATGCATCCTTTCACACAGAACACTGATCACTCTTGGAAAATCAAATCTATTATTTTGAAATTGTTTCACCAAAATTTCATAGTTCTCCAAATTCATGCTCTGCTTTATGGCTCACTTCTTGTCCAGTTATGTGTCCCTGAAATTTCTGTTTCTTATTGTCCTCTTTGACAAATCCATATTTCCTTCTCTTTTCTCAAATCCCTTATCGTAGATTTAGGGCATCTGTGAATGAAACCCACCCCCGCCAAAACAAAAACTGACCTCATCATAATTATCTAAGATGGTCATTTAAAGCTCTGGAAATTGGCCAAAGAGCATATAACAAGTGCAAATCATTTACTTAACAAAATATACAGGTACTTGGTAAGAACAGTGAGAGGCTGTGACCTTTGTGCCAAGGGCAGCATCTATTTCCCCTGGTGTCCTGTTACAGAGATCTATTCTGGTCAGATAGGGCAAAACCAAGGACTGGTGGAGCCAACCCTTTGCAGGTCTGTATTGTGAGAGGTATTCAAAATGGACTCAGCTTGAGTGCCACTCATATCTGTTACCTCCCCTTCATGAAGAACCTAGTTTGGATGGGCAAGTAGAAGCAAATCAGCAACTCCCATGTGTTTAGGGGCAGCTAACATCTCTGTTACAGAAAACGTAGATGGACAGACCCTACACTGTTCACCTGAAATTACCACAACATTGTTAATCGGCTATACCCTACCCTAATACAAAATAAAATGTTTAATGTTTGAAAAGAAAATTTAAAAAAAAAGAAAAAGAAAAAAAAAGTAATGGAAAGAAATTTAAAAGGGAAAGAGATAGTTAAGGAAGAGTCTGATAAAATCATATCCATCCTAGGATCTGGAAGACTATTTTTATGTCTAAGTATGAACCTTACAAAAGTGATGGGAAAGGACACCCCTGAGGTGAAGGTGTAAAAACTAGTATACTTCCTGAACTTTGGTGGATGAAGGGATAGTTTGGGAGTTTGGAATTGACATGTAAACACTGCTGTATTTAAAATGGATAGCCAACAAGGTCCTACTGTATAGCACAGAGAACTCTGCTCAGTGTTTTATGGCAGCCTGGATGGGAGGGGAGTTTGGGGGAGAATGGATAACATGTATATGTATGGCTGAGTCCCTTTGCTGTTCACCTGAAGTTATCACATCATTAATCAGGTATATGCTAATATAAAAAAATGTTAAAAATAAATCAGTATTTGGAAAAGTTTAAACTCTGCCAAGTATGTGACTATAATAATTTTTCAGTATAATAATAAAAAGACAAGTCATTTTTCATGGGATGAAAAAAATAAAAGAAGAAATCATTTCACAGGTCACACACAGATCCAAAGGTAATAAATGCTTCAGACTGTATGGGTAGAGAGGGCTTGAGGTCACCTACTGACCAATAAGTGACTGATCACTAAAAAGTGTGGTCACTTTCTAACTTAATCTAACTTAATTAATCACCTTGGTTGCCTGGCAGTTCTGGTACACATCGATGGCCACAGGGTCTGTGAGAGCCATGCACTGAGCAAACTATAGGTGCTGTTTTCTCAATAGTATTTTCTCACTTCATGTCTCTGTGTCACATTTGAGGAATTCTCACAATATATCAAAATTTTAATTATTATATTTATGTGAACAGTGATCTTTAAAGTTACTGTTGCAAAAAATTGAAGCGCACTGAAGCCTCAGATGATGGCATTTTTTTTAATCAATAAAGTACTTTAAAATATGTTATGTACATTTTAGACATACTAATGTGCACTTTATGGGGTATAGTATAAACATAACTTTCATATATACCAGGAAATAAAAATGTTCCTAAGACTCACTTTATTATAATATTCACTTTACTACAGTGGCCTGGAACTGAATCCACATATCTCCAATGCATACCTTGCCAAGCCCTTCTGCATCTTCCACTTACATAGTTGGACTGATCATCTAATTTTTGAAATACAATATCTCTAAATTTTTTCACTTAAAAAAATTTCTTATTAGATTATTTTCCAAAACTTTTAGTTAAATATTAACTTTAGAATATTTTCAATTTCAAAGAGATTAATTTACCTCATTCTGATCACTCCTCTTCACAGCACCATCTTTCTCCCCCCAACCTTTTTTTTTAGCTTGACATATCTGAAGTCTGACAAAATTAATAATTTTATTGCTCCTATTCCTGGGTACATCTTCTTCTTACTCTTGTTTTCTCACTTTAAGTTTTGTCTGTTAATTTGTTCTTGGTCTTTTGTGTGAGTTTTCTTAATATATATTGATTCTTACTTTCATTTTACTTTACATATGGACATCACCAGATGGTCGACACTGAAATCATATTGATTATATTCTTTGCAGCCAAAGATGGAGAAGCTCTATATAGTCAGCAAAAACAAGACTGGAAGCTGACTGTGGCTCGGATCATGAACACCTTACTGCCAAATTCAGACTTAAATTGAAGACATTGGAGAAAACAACTAGACCACTCAGGTATGACCTAAATCAAATCCCTTATGACTATACAGTGGACATGAGAAATAGATTTAAGGGACTAGATCTGATAGATTGCCTGATGAACTATGAATGGAGGTTCATGACATTGTACAGGAGACAGGAATCAAGACCATCCCCAAGAAAAAGAAATGCAAAAAAGCAAAATGGCTATCTGAGGAGGCCTTATGAATAGCTGTGAAAAGAAGGGAAGCAAAAAGCAAAGAAGAAAAGGAAAGATATAAGCATCTGAATGCAGAGTTCCAAGGAATAGCAAGGAGAGATAAGAAAACCTTCTTCAGCAATCAACACAAATAAATAGAGGAAAACAACAGAATGGGAAAGACTAAAGATCTCTTCGAGAAAATTAGAGATACCAAGGGAACATTTCATGCAAAGGTGGGCTCAATAAAGGACAGAAATGGTATGGACCTAACAGAAGCAGAAGATATTAAGAAGAGGTGGCAAGAATACACAGAAGAACTGCACAAAAAAGAGCTTCATGACCAAGATAATCACGATGGTGTGATCACTCACCTAGAGCCAGACGTCCTGGAATGTGAAGTCAAGTGGGCCTTAGGAAGCATCACTACGAACAAAGCTAGTGGAGGTGATGGAATTCCAGTTGAACTATTTCAAATCCTGAAAGATGATGCTGTGAAAGTACTGCACTTAACACACCAGCAAATTTGGGAAACCCAGCAGTGGCCACAGGACTGGAAAAGGTCAGTTTTCATTCCAATGCCAAAGAAAGGAAATGGCAAAGAATGCTCAAACTACCGCACAATTGCACTCATCTCACACACTAGCCAAGTAATGCTTAAAATTCTCTAAGCCAGGCTTCAGCAATATGTGAACCATGAATTTCCAGAAGTTCAAGCTGGTTTTAGAAAAGGCAGAGGAACCAGAGATCAAATTGCCAACATCCGCTGAATCATCAAGAAAGCAAGAGGGTGCCAACAGTTAGAACTGGACATGGAACTACAGACTGGCAAATAGGAAAAGGAGTACATCAAGGCTGTATTTTGTGACCCTGCTTATTTAACTTATATGCAGAAACATCATGAGAAACACTGGGCTGGAAGAAGCACAAGCTGGAATCAAGATTGCCAGGAGAAATATCAATAACTTCAGATATGCAGATGACACCACCCTTATGGCAGAAAGTGAAGAACTAAAGAGCCTTTTTGATGAAAGTGAAAGAGGAGAGTGAAAAACTTGGCTTAAAGCTCAACATTCAGAAAACTAAGATTATGGCATCTGGTCCCATGACTTCATGGGGAAACAGTGGAAACAGTGTCAGACTTTATTTTTGGGGGTTCTAAAATCACTGCAGATGGTGACTGCAGCCATGAAATTAAAAGACACTTACTCTTTCGAAGGAAAGTTATGACGAACCTAGACAGCACATTAAAAAGCAGAGACATTACTTTGCCAACAAAGGTCCATCTAGTCAAGGCTATGGTTTTTCCAGCCGTCATGTATGGATGTGAGAGTTAACCTATAAAGAAAGCTGAGCACTGAAGAATTGATGTTTTTGAACTATCCTGTTGGTAAGACTCTTGCGAGTCCCTTGGACTCCAAGGAGATCCAACCAGTCTATCCTAAAGGAGATCAGTCCTGGGTGTTCATTGGAAGTACTGATGTTGAAGCTGAAACTCCAATACTTTGGCCACCTGATGTGGAGATCTGACTCATTGGAAAAAGCTCTAATGCTGGGAAAGATTGAGGGCAGGAGGAGAAGGGGACGATGGAGGATGAGATGGTTGAATGGCATCACCGACTCAATGGACATGGGTTTGGGTGGACTCTGGGAGTTGGTGATGGACAGGGAGGCCTGGTGTGCTGCAGTTCATGGGGTCACAAAAAGTCGGACACGACTGAGCTACTGAACTGAACTGAACTGAACTTTTGCTTAAAAAAAAAAAACAGTGGGGCATTACAAAACTCTCAGCCAATCCTGCACTGCCTTGATCAAACATGAGAATTTAAAAAACTGTTTTCAACCCTTAGAGACTAATACTCGTAGAGTGAAATAAATTCTCTTCACTTCTCATTTCTCCTTTTTTGCTCATGCTAAATTAAGACATGTTTGTTTCCTTGACATTATTATTTTTACCAACCATGTCTTATGAGTAGTGGAAAATGTAATATAAGCTTTTTGGTTTTTTTCTGGAGGGGGGTTCTGTGAAGACAGAGATTTTATCATGAAAATAATGTTTTTATTGTTGACAACTACACACAAGGATTAACACAAATAAATAAAATATAGATAAACAAAAATACTTCCTTTTAATAACAGTTGCACTCGTAAGACATATATTTGTTCTGACAGCAGCCTTAGAGAAAGTTTTAACTAAACCAAGAAATGGGATTTCAAGCAAAATATGTGGAATTTTTCTTTACCTAAAATTTTGGGGAGAGGGGAGAAATTATGACTAATCATAAAATATTTATTTAAAATTTTAGAGAAATTTGATGTAAATTTAAGGTCAGCTGAATGATTTTAAAAGTTTCTTCCAAGTAAAAGAACAATTGCTTAGAGGAAAATGGGAACGAGTTCAAACTTCCTTGAACAGCATCTATTTTTACAAGGACTAATAGTTTTACAAAGGATTTCTAAGGAGAATAAAAGCATTATTGAGTTCAGTTCAGTTGCTCAGTTGTGTCTGACTCTTTGCGACTCCATGAATCTCAGCACGACAGGCCTCCTTGTCCATCACCAATTCCCGGAGTTCACTCAGACTCATGTCCATCAAGTCAGTGATGCCATCCAGCCATCTCATCCTCTGTTGTCCCCTTCTCCTCCTGCCCTCAATCCCTCCCAGCATCAGTCTTTTCCAATGAGTCAACTCTTCGCATGAGGTGGCCAAAGTATTGGAGTTTCAGCTTTAGCATCATTCCTTCCAAAGAAATCCCAGGGCTGATCTTCAGAATGGACTGGTTGGATCTCCTTGCAGTCCAAGGGACTCTCAAGAGTCTTCTCCAACACACTTCAAAAGCATCAATTCTTTGGTGCTCAGCCTTCTTCACAGTCCAACTCTCACATCCATACATGACCACAGGAAAAATCATAGCCTTGACTAGACGAACCTTTATTGGTAAAGTAATGTCTCTGCTTTTGAATATGCTATCTAGGTTGGTCATAACTTTTCTTCCAAGGAGTAAGTGTCTTTTAATTTCATGGCTGCAGTCACCATCTGCAGTGATTTTGGAGCCCCCCAAAATAAAGTCTGACATTGTTTCCACTGTTTCCCCATCTATTTGCCATGAAGTGATGGGACCGGATGCCATGACCTTTGTTTTCTGAATGTTGAGCTTTAAGCCAACTTTTCCCTCTCCACTTTTACTTTCATCAAGAGGCTTTTTAGTTCCTCTTCACTTTCTGGCATAAAGGTGGTGTCATCTGCATATCTGAGGTTATTGATATTTCTCCCGGCAATCTTGATTCCAGCTTGTGCTTCTTCCAGCCCAGCGTTTCTCATGATGTACTCTGCATATAAGTTAAATAAGCAGGGTGACAATATACAGCCTTGACTTACTCCTTTTCCTAATTGGAACCAGTCTGTTGTTCCATGTCCAGTTCTCACTCTTGCTTCCTGACCTACATACAGATTTCTCAAGAGGCAGTTCAGGTGGTCTGGTATTCCCATCTCTTTCAGAATTGTCCACAGTTTGTTGTGATCCACACAGTGAAAGGCTTTGGCATAGTCAATAAAGCAGAAATAGATGTTTTTCTGGAACTCTCTTGCTTTTTTCATGATCCAGCAGATGTTGGCAATTTGATCTCTGGTTCCTCTGCCTTTTCTCAAACCAGCTTGAACATCAGGAAGTTCATGGTTCACATATTGCTTAAGTCTGGCTTGGAGAATTATGAGCATTACTTTACTAGCATGTGAGATGAGTGCAATTGTGCAGTAGTTTGAGCATTCTTTGGCATTGCCTTTCTTTGGGATTGGAATGAAAACTGACCTTTTCCAGTCCTGTGGCCACTGCTGAGTTTTCCAAATTTGCTGGCATACTGAGTGCAGCAATTTAAGTGCATGTTAATGTCTGTCATGTGTAATATGATGGAGCAAATTTATGATAGAAGCATAGTGGTTTTCCTTTTTGTACACTGGAAACTATGAATGAAGTTTATAATATGTGTGTGTGTGTGTGTGTGTGTGCATACATCCATAATATGGAATTTATACCAAGTCTAACTAATCTAGATTACTGAAAAACATACAGTTGCTGTATCTTTGTTTTAAGAACAGTTATTGATCCTATCTACCATTTTATATAGAGAAATTTTTGAGGAATGCAAACTCCTACAATTCTATAACTGTCTTTAAGGGAAAACATCACTTGCTTTACAAGAACCACATCATATTCAAGTTCTAGGAATAGAATCTGTATAGATTGAAATTTATTTTGTGCTTTTGATCTATGTAGTTAATTTATGATTGCTGTTAAGATATGTAGGAGGAAAACAGGTTCAAATTCAAGTCTAAGGGTTTAAATCCTTTGAAATTGATTTCTATTTAAGGTCACTTTAAAAAAAAAAAAAGTTGCATCTATTTGAGCAGATATAAGCTATCACAGACAATTGCTGTATAATAACCCTGCCTCATTGCAATACAGCAATTACATAACTTTACATGCAAATTAAGCTATAATCAAAGATATATGATTTAGCTGCATTTAAGTCTATTACTCAGAAAGCCAAATTCATTTAAAGTTGCTGATGCCTTCATACTATGTATGTTTTAGCACTGATCTTGATTTTCTTTTAGGAAAAAAACCTGTGCATGTCTAAAGTTCAGCTCATATTATAATTCGACCTAGATCAGGCATGTGCTTTTTCATGTTGTAATATATGTTTTGAATGTTGAGGTTCATTTATTCTAAATCCATGAAATAAATAAAACTTGAAAACCACATGCATATCTTCCTTCATTAAGGGTGTACTGACCATAACAGAAATAGACCATCTTGCTGAAATGTGATGGCGGAGTAGAAGACAGGCACTCCTCTTCTCCTGCAAGAATACCAAAATTACAACTTGCTGCTGAACAACCGTCAACAGGAGAATGTGTGATCCCACCAAAAAAAGATGCTCCGCCTCCAAGGGCAAAGGAGAAGCCCCATCAAGATGGTAGGAGGGGCAAAACTGAGTTTAGAATCAAATCCCAAACCTGCCAGAGACACTCGGAGGGCTGAAACAAAACCAGGGCACAGAGACTCCACAGAGACAGAGCTAGACCTGCCTTCGAGTGTTTGTCTCCTTCAGAGGTATGGGTCAGCAGTGGCCTGCCACAGGAGCAGGGTCTCTGGGTGCAGTAGATCTGGGTCACATAGCCTGTGGCACAAGCCCTCTTGGAGGAGGTCGCCACTAACTCTACCATAGAGCTGCCGAGCAGAAAACCCACAAACTGCAGAACAATTATACAAAATAAATTCTTGCTCTGTTAAGAAAGTTCCAAGACCTACAACATTTCCCCAACCTTAGGCTCTGACAAAGGGACTGAGAACCCCCAGGGAATTTGATTTTGGAAGCCAGGGGGTTTGATTACAGACCATACAGCGGACTGGGAAACCAACTCTTGGAGGGCACAAACAAAACCTTGTCCACACCAGGACCAAGAAGAAAGGAGCAGTGACCCCACAAGAGACTGACCCAGACTTACCTGTGAGTGTCCAGGAGTCTCCAAAAGAAGTGTGGGTCAGTGGTGGCCAGCTCCAGGGTGGGGGGAACTGAGTGCAGGAGTGTGCAGGACCTTTTAATTAAGGTCACTAGTATCTTCACTACCTCCACCGTAGTTTAGTCTCAGGTCAAACAACAGAGGGGAACAGAGCCCTGTCCATCAAAAGAAAATAGGATTAAAGATCTACTGAGCATGGTCCCACCCATCAGAACAAGACCCAGTTACCTCTACAGTTAGGCTTTCCCATTAGGAAGCTTCCATAAGCCTCTTATCCTTATCCATCATAGGGCAGACAGACTGAAAACCACAGTCGCAGAAAACTAATCAAACAGATCACATGGACCACAGCCTTGTCTAACTCAATGGAACTATGAGCCATGCTGTGTGGAGCCACCCAAATGGATGGGTCATGATGGACAGTCCTGACAAAACATGGTCCACTGGAGAAGAAAATGGCAAACCACTCCAGTATTCTTGCCTTGAGAACCACACGAACACTATGAAAAGGCAAAAAGAGATGACACTGAAAGATGAAACTCCCAGGTTGGTAGGTGCCCAATATGCTACTAGAGAAGAACAGAGAAATGACTCCAGAAAGAAGGAAAAGAGAGCCAAAGTGAAAACAATGCCTAGCTGTGGATGTGACTTGTGATAGAAGTAAGGTCTGATGCTGTAAAGAACAATATTGCATAGTAAGCTGGAATGTTAGGTCCATGAATGAAGGTAAATTGGAAGTAGTCAAACAGGAGAGGCAAGAGTGAACATTGACATGTTATGAATCAATGATCTGGAATCAAATGGACTGGAATGGGTGTATTTAATTCAGATGACTATTATATGTACTACTGTGGGCAAGAATCCATTAGAAGAAATGGAATAGCCCTCATAGTCAACAAAAGAGTCCAAAAATGCAGTACTTGGCTACAATCTCAAAACGAAAGAATGATTTCTGTTCTTCTACAAGGTAAACCATTCAATATCACAGTAATCCAAGTCTATGACCCAAACAGCAATGATGAAGAAGCTAAATGGTTCTATGAAGGCCTACAAGACCTTCTAGAACTAATACCCCAAAAAAGATATCCTTTTTGTCATAGGGGGCTGGAAAGCAAAAGTAGGAAGTCAAGAGATACCTGGAGTAACAGGCAAGTTTGACTTTAGAGTAAAAGCTGAAGCAAGGCAAAGGCTAACAGAGTTTTGTCAAGTATACACACTTGGTCATAGCAAACCCCCTCTTACAACAACAGAAGAGATGATTATACACATGGACATCACCAGATGGTCAATACTGAAATTAGATTGATCATATTCTTGGCAGCCAAAGGTGGAGAAGCTCTATAGAGTCAGCAAAACCAAGACCGGGAGCTGACTGTGGCTCAGATCATGAACTTAATGCAAATATCAAGCTTAAATTGAAGAAAGTAGGGAAAACCACTACACCATTCAGGTATGACCTAAATCAAATCCCTTATGATTATATAGTGAAAGTGACAAATAGATTCAAGGCATTATATCTGATAGACACAATGCCTAAAGAACTATGGACACAGGTTAATGACATTGTACAGGAGGCAGGGATCAAGACCATCCACAAAAAAAGAAACGCAAAAACACATAACAGCTGTCTGAGGAGGCCTTATGAATAGCTGAGAAAATAAAAGAAGGTAAAGGCAAAGTAGAAAAGAAAAGATCTCCAATCTGAATGCAGAGATCCAAGGAATAGCAAGGAGAGATAAGAGAGCCTTCCTCAGTGATCTGTGCAAAGAAATATAGGAAAACAATAGAATGGGAAAGACTAGAGATCTTTTTAAGAAAATTAGAGATACCATTTCATGCAAAGATGAAGGAACACTTCATGTAAAGATGAACACAAAGAAGTCCATAAATAGTATAGACCTAACAGAAGCAGAAGATATTAAGAAGTGGCAAGAAAACACAGAATTATACCAAAAAAAAAAAAAAAAAAACCATTACCCATATAATCACGATGGTTTGATCACTCACCTAGAGCTAGACATCCTGGAATATGAAGTCAAGTGGTCCCTAGGAAGCATTACTAGGAACAAAACTAGTGGAGGTAATGGAATCCCATTTGAGATATTTCAAATCCTAAAAGATGATGCTGTTAAAATGCTGTACTCAATATGCCAGCAAATTTGGAAAATTCATCAGTGGCCACAGGACTGGAAAAGGTCAGTTTTCATTCCAATCCCAAAGACAGGTAATGCCAAAGAATGTTCAAACTACTGCACAGTTGGACTCATCTCACATGTTAGCAAATAATGCTCAAAATTCTCCAAGCTAGGTTTCAACAGTAAGTGAAATGCGAACTTCCAGATGTTCATTTTGGATTTGGAAAAGGCAGAGGAACCAGAGATCAAATTTTCAACATTCGTTGGATCATTGAAAAAGCAAGAGAGTTCCAGAAAATATCTATTTCTGCCTTATTGACTATGCCGAAGCCTTTGACTGTGTGGATCACAATAAAATGTGGAAAATTCCTAAAGAGATGGATATACCAGACCACCTTACCTGACTCCTGAGAAATCTGTATGCGGGTCAAGAAGCAACAGTTGGAACCAGATATGGAACAGTGGATTGGTTCTAAATTGAGAAAGCAGTACGTCAAGGCTGTATATTGCCACCCTTTTTATTTAAGTGATATGCAGAGTACAGCATGTGAAATGCTGGGCTTGGTGAAGCACAAGCTGGAATCAAGATTGCCAGGAGAAATATCAATAACCAGATATGTAGATGACATCATCCTTATAGGAGAAAGCAAAGAATTATAGAGCCTCTGGATGAAAGTGAAAGAGGATAGTGAACAGTTTGACCTAAAACTCAACATTCAAAAAATGAAGATCATGGCATCCGGTCCCAGTTCTTCATGGTAAATAGATGGGGAAAAGATTGAAATGTGACAGACTTATTTTCTTGTGCTCCAAAATCACTGCTTATTGTGACTGCAGCCATGAAATTAAAAGACACTTGCTCCTTGGAAGAAAAGCTATGAGTAACCTAGATAGCAAGTTAAAATGAAGAATCATTACTTTGCCAACAAAGTCTGTCTAGTCAAAGCAATGGCTTTTCTAGTAGTCATTCATGGATGTAAGAGTTGGACCATAAAGAAAACTGAGCACTGAAGAACTGATGCTTTTCAACTGTGGTGTTGAAGAAGACTCTTGAGAGTCCCTTGGACTGCAAGGATCAAACCAGTCCATCCTAAAGGAAATCAGTCCTGAATATTCATTGGAAGAACAGATGCTGAAACTAAAGCTCCAATACTTTGGCCACCTGATACGAAGAACTGACCCTTTGAAAAGACCCTGATGCTGGGAAATATTGAAAGAAGGAGGAGAAGGAGACGACAGAAGATGAGATGGCTGGATGGCATCACCTTTTTGATGGACATGAGTTTGAGCAAGCTCTGGGAATTGGTGTTGGACATGTTGCAGTCCATGGGGTCACAAATCGTAGGACACCACTAAGTGACTGAACTGAACTGAATTGACCATAATATAAAGAAATAAATAATTCATTGTATTTAAAAACTTATGAGGTTCTTTAATGCAGAGGGGGTTGACTTCAGCTGCTTTAAATAATGAGCAGCTGACACAGTGAAGGATTATATTGTAATGTGGAACAGGATGATTAAATGATGTACAAACTTCCTACCAGAGTGGCACACAGGATACTGGAACATATGGTTCAGGACTCTTTAATCCCTCAATAACTACAGATTCTGGCCAGAGATTTTTGTTGATTTATACAAAATCTCTTGATTACAGTCCTCAGCCATCTGCTATAGGGTGGCAACATATGAAAATGTCAGCAGAATAAACAGCTTAAAGATTATTTGTGGAAAGGATCTGAAGCCAGTATAACCATGGACAAAACAAGGTGATCAGCCCCAGTGCAGTCAGGAGCTAATTTAGCTGAGAGCAAAGAGGGTGAAAATTTTACATAAGTAAAGCAAAGTCATGCATGTTCTCTTATTATTTATAACTCACATAGATGCTGATTCTTTGCCCCCAATGGAACAGAAAAATGTTTTGCATTATACTATTTGGAAATATAAATTTTTTAAATATAAAATTAACAATTATGAAATTGTAAAATATTAAAATATAATAATTTATAACATATTATTAAATAATTACTAAAGAATATTCTACTCGAGTTCAGTTCAGTTCAATTCAGTCGCTCAGTCATGTCTGACTCTTCGCGACCCCATGAATCACAGCACGCCAGGCATCCCTGTCCATCACCAGCTCCCGGAGTTCACTCAGACTCATGTCCATCGAGTGAGTGATGCCATCCAGCCATCTCATCCTCTGTCGTCCCCTTCTCCTCCTGCCCCCAATCCCTCCTAGCATCAGAGTCTTTTCCAATGAGTCAACCCTTCACATGAGGTGGCCAAAGTACTGGAGTTTCAGCTTCCGCATCATTCCCTCCAAAGAAATCCCAGGGCTAATCTCCTTCAGAATGGACAGGTTGGATCTCCTTGCAGTCCAAGGGACTCTCAAGAGTCTTCTCCAACATCACAGTTCAAAAGCAACAATTCTTCGGTGCTCAGCCTTCTTCACAGTCCAACTCTCACATCCATACATGACCACTGGAAAAACCATAGCCTTGATTAGACAGACCTTTGTTGGCAAAGTAATGTCTCTGTTTTTCAATATGCTATCAGCTTGGTCATAACTTTCATTCCAAGGAGTAAGTGTCTTTTAATTTCATGGCTGCAGTCACCATCTGCAGTGATTTTGGTGTCCCCCCAAAATAAAGTCTGACACTGTTTCCACTGTTTCCCCATCTATTTCCCATGAAGTGATGGGACTGGATGCCATGATCTTTGTTTTCTGAATGTTGAGCTTTAAGCCAACTTTTTCACTCTCCTCTTTCACTTTCCTCAAGAGGCTTTTGAGTTCCTCTTCACTTTCTGCCATAAGGGTGGTGTCATCTGCATATCTGAGTTTATTGATATTTCTCCCGACAATCTTGATTCTAGCTTGTGCTTCTTCCAGCCCAGCGTTTCTCATGATGTTTCTGCATATAAGTTAAATAAGCAGAGTGATAATATACAGCCTTGACATACTCCCTTTCCTATTTGGAACCAGTCTGTTGTTCCATGTCCGGTTCTAACTGTTGCTTCCTGACCTGCATACCGGTCTACTCTAGTAGAATATTATTATTTGTATCATAGACTTATTTCCTTGTAGGGCATTCAGCAATACTTAATAATCTAGATTTAACAACTGCTATGTTACTGAAAGCTCACTTTCACTGATCAGCTGTGATGAGCTAAGTTTCATACCCACCTTTTTAAAATTTGCATTTTTTCACTTGCCAACACCTCTCTCTTTCTCTTTTTTCACTCTCATTCAAATTCTCATTTATGTTTCAATTAGAGTATAAATATTTTTCTCCCATTTTTATACTCCACCCTTTTACAGTCTCTCTGCTCTTGACTCTTATTTACACTTCCCAACATATGTAAATTTCAATGAATATTCTACTGTACATTCTTGTCATTCAGCAATTCCATTCACCCTTTCATGAGGTCAACTACTACAGTTATGCACTGAAACTCAGAATCTGTCTCAAACCTGATAATGCGATGCCAACAGTATAATCTTAAAATGCAGACACTGCATTTCTCTAATAATTAGCAATGATGAGCATCTTCTCATGTGGTTAGTGGCCATATAGATGTCCTCTTTGAAGAAATGTCTATTTAGGTCTTTTGCCCTTATTTTTGGCTGGGATTTTTGTTGCTGTTGTTATTGAGCTGTGTGAGTTGATTATATATTTTGAAAAGCAAGCCCTTATTCTTTGCATCGTTTGCAAATATTTTCTCCCATTCTGTAGGCTGTCTTTTCATTCTGTTTATGGCTTCCTTTACTGTGCAAAAGCTTATGTTTGATTAGGTTCCACTTGTCCATTTTGGCTTTTATTTCTATTGCCTGAGGAGACTAAACTAAGAAAACATTGGTAAGATTTCTGTCAGAGAACATTTTGCTTATATTCCCTTCTAGGAATTTAATAGTGTAACAGCTTATGTTTAAGTCTTTAAGCCATTTTATTTTCATGCAGGATGTGAAGGTGTGCTCTAACTACAATGATTTACAAGAAGCTATTCAGCTTTCTCAACACCACCTGCTGATCAGACCATCTTTTCTTCAGTGTATATTCTTGCCTACTTTGTCAAAATTTAAATTGACTGTAGGTATGTGGGTTTACTTCTGGGCTTTCTATTCTGTCCCATTGCTCTGTATGACTGCTTTTGTGTCAACGCTATGCTGTTTTTATTACTTGATCTTTCGAGCATTGTCTGAAGTTTGAGAGGGTTATTCCTCCAGCTGTGTTATTTTTCCTCAGGATTGCTTTAGGAATTCTGGGTTTTTTAGGGTTCCATATATATTTACTTCTATGCAAAACATCATGCATAGTTTATAGGGAAAACATTAAATCTATAGTTTTCTTTGGGTAGTATGGCCATTTAACAATATTAATTCATCTAATTCAAGAACATGGGATACCTTTTCATTTCTTTGAATCACCTTTAATTTCCTTTATCAATGTTTAATAGTTCTCAGTATATGTCTTTAACTTTCTTGGTCAGGTTTATCTCTAAGTAATTTTTCCTGATGCAATTTAAAATGGATTTTATTTTCCTTTCTGATATTTCATTGTTAATAAAAATGCAACAGATTTCTGAATATTAATTATGTGCTTGCTGAATTTATGAGTTCTAGAAGTTCTACAATGAGATATCACCTCATAGTGGTCAAAATAGCCATTATTACAAAGCCTAAAAATAATAAATGCTGGACAGGGTGTGGAGATAAGATAAGAATTTAAATTGCTGCAGCCATTATCAAAAATAGTATGAAGTTTCCTTAAAAAAAAAAACTAAAAACAGAGTTGTTATATCATCCAGCAATCCGACTTCTGGGCATGTATCCAGATAATGCTCTACTGTGAACAGATATATGCACCCCAATGTCTATAGCAGCACTTTTCACAGTAACCAAGACACGGAAACAAGCTAAGTGCTCATCAGCAGATGAATGGATGAAGAAAATGCGGAATACACACATTATGGAATAGTACTCAGCTACAGAAAATAATTAAATAATGCCATTTGCAGCAACGTGGATGGATCTACAGATTATCATACTAAGGGAATTAACTCAAGAAAATAAAAACAAATACCATATGAAATCACTTATCGGTGGAATTGAAAATGTGATACAAATGGACTTATTTATGAAAAGGAAAAAGACTCACAGACACAGAAAAAAAACTGGTTACCAAAGGTGGGGTGTGTGTTAATTAGTCAGTTGTGTCCAAGTCTTTGTGATCCCACTAATTATAGCCCACGAAGCTCCTCTGCCCATGGGCTTTTACAGGCAAGAATACTGGAGTGGCTTGCCATTTCCTTCTCTAAGGTAGTGGGGGAGGGATAATTTGGGAGAATGGGATTATCAGTTACATCTAACTACATATGAAATAGATAAATAATAAGGTCCTACTGAACAGCACTGGGAACTATATTCAATATCCTATAATAAACAAAATGTAAGAGTGTATAAATATATATTATATATATGGAGAGAGAATCACTTTGCTGTACACCAGAAACCTTGTAAATCAACTATACGCCAATAAAATAAATAAATAATGCAGACTACAAAAAAATACCTAACAATCAGTTCAGTTCAGTCGCTCAGTCATGTCTGACTCTTTGCGACCCCATGAATCGCAGCACGCCAGGCCTCCCTGTCCATCACCAACTCCCGGAGTTCACTCAGACTCACCTCCATCGAGTCAGTGATGCCATCCAGCCATCTCATCCTCTGGCGTCACCTTCTCCTCCTGCCCCCAATCCCTCCCAGCATCAGAGTCTTTTCCAATGAGTCAACTCTTTGCATGAGGTGGCCAAAATACTGGAGTTTCAGCTTTAGCATCATTCCCTCCAAAGAAATCCCAGGGCTGATCTCCTTCAGAATGGACTGGTTGGATCTCCTTGCAGTCCAAGGGACTCTCAAGAGTCTTCTCCAACACCACAGTTCAAAAGCATCAATTCTTCGGTGCTCAGCCTTCTTCACAGTCCAACTCTCACATCCATACATGACCACAGGAAAAACCATAGTCATGACTAGATGGACCTTTGTTGGCAAAATAATGTCCCTGCTTTTCAATAAGCTATCTTTGGTCATAACTTGGTCATAGTTTGGTCATAACTTTCCTTCCAAGGAGTAAGCATGTTTTAATCTCATGGCTGCAGTCACCATCTGTAGAGATTTTGGAGCCCAGAAAAATAAAGTCTGACACTGTTTCCACTGTTTCCCCATCTATTTCCCATGAAGTGATGGGACCGGATGCCATGATCTTCGTTTTCTGAATGTTGAGCTCTAAGCCAACTTTTTCACTCTCCACTTTCACTTTCATCAAGAGGCTTTTGAGTTCCTCTTCACTTTCTGCCATAAGGGTGGTGTCATCTGCATATCTGAGGTTATTGATATTTCTCCCAGCAATCTTGATTCCAGCTTGTGCTTCTTCTAGTCCAGTGTTTCTCATGATGTACTTTGCATATAAGTTAAATAAGCAGGGTGACAATATACAGCGTACTCCTTTTCGTATTTGGAACCAGTCTGTTGTTCCATGTCCAGTTCTAACTATTGCTTCCTGACCTGCATACAAATTTCTCAAGAGGAAGATCAACAATACTCTTTTAAAAAAAATTCCACTTAACTAAAGAAGTAACTGCAAAACACTAACAACTATAAAATATCTTGGCTTTTCTTTTTGATTTTGACATTTTGGTGAAATGCAAGCTAATAATATTAGTCCTGGAAAATAAAACAGTTGAGACTTGCAGGCACTTTTGAAACACACAAACAGGCTGCCAATGTATTAGTAGAAACTGCAGGGCACTCATTGCCTTGTACAAAGTGTAATTGGCTGAGGTTTCCCTCAGCTTATACATAAAAAAAGTGAAGAGAGAATACTGTTATCTTAAATAACCTAAGTGAATTGATAGGTCTGAAAAATTAGTGGTTCATCAGTACATAGCTAACACCACCAGGCTATCCAAATAATAAACAATACATTTTTTAAAAGAAATAAAAATAAGCACACAGTGAATCTGAATAATGTGTGCCATAAATAGCTCCTTCCCTATTTCGCCTACAAGCTAATAAAGTAGGGGCTGATAAAACACATTGGCTTCCATCTCAGAGAATTAGAACTAACTGGTTGGGAAGACTTCCTCTTTTTATTCATCTTTTATTTACCCATGGAGGAGGACTAACATCTGATTTTTTAACCCACACAGGAAGATGGTACTCAAGCATGGATGGGACTCTGAGTTCTAAGACTCCTTCTTGTACTGGCCTGCTTGCAGTTGGAGCTGTCATTTTCTGAAATTTTGCTCTCATTCTGGGTCCACATCAGGGCCAGAGCAGCCTGAGTCCTGGAATCTACAACTGGGGCTATCGTCCCATGGCTCTATTCTTGATCAACATTCTTCCATATTCGTGGAATAAATACCGTGGTATTGGCTGGGCAATTGAAGCAGATGCACCATAAGCATAATGTAAAGAATTGGATTTACATATAGGTAGAGGTAGCATGAAGTGCCCATGCTAAAATAGGTCTTACCTTTGATCACTAATCTAGGCAAGTAAGCAATAAAGGACTTCCCATTTTTTAATAATAAAGGAGAAATTTTTTGTGATATTGAGTTAGGTAAAGATTTTTCAAAGATAGCAAAAATAATAATAAGTTACAAAAGAATGATAAAAGGGAAGTAAGTAAAGTAAAATAATAATGTCTCCCAATGTGAAAATTAAGATGACAAGAAGGCAAGTGCATGTGAAGAAACTTTTTGAAAACTTATCTGAAAAGGAGTTTATATCCAGAATATATACAAAAGTCATGCAACTCAATAATAAGAATATTAACAACCCAATAAGAAAAAATGGTCTAACTATTTGAACATATACTTCTAAATTATATATATATATATATATATATATATATATATATATATATATATATATATGTGGGTGTATATATATATTTAATAAGCACAACATCAATATTCATGAAAAAATGCAAATTAAACAACAATAAAATAACAGTATATACCAACTAGAACAGCTAAAAACTAATGAACCAAATGTGGGTGAGCATGTGCCAATTGAAAATTTTGAAAATTAGCAATGCAAATGCTAGATGCCCCAACCACTTTGGAAAGCGGTATGGCAGTATCATAAAGGTAAACAGATGCTTATCACAGGATCCAGCAATTTTACTCCTACCCATTTACCCAAAGGAAATAAAAACATGCCTACAGAAATATGTGGACAGATAATATACAAAATCTAGAAGCAAGTGTACAAACCCATAAGTGGTAAATGGACAAATAAATTCTAGGAATGCAAATCAAAACTACAATGAGATTATCACCTCACACTGGTTAGAATGGCCATCATCAAAATGTCTACAAACAATAAATGCTGGAGAGGGTGTGGATAAAAGGGAACCTTCTTGCACTGTTGGGGGGAATGTAAATTGATACAGCTACTATGGAAGATGATATGGAGTTTCCTTAAAAAGCTAGGAATTAAACCACCATACAGGTTTAACCCCAACCCCACGTCCAAGGAGCAGCGGCTGCATGGGCGCAGGAGGGCCTAGAGAAGCTATCGCATGTTGAAGGTCAGGAAGGGTGGCAGTGAGGAGATACCCCACACCCAAGGTAAGAGAAACCCAAGTAAGATGGTAGGTGTTGCAGGAGGGCATCAGAGGGCAGACGCACTGAAAACATACTCACAGAAAACTAGACAATCTAATCACACTAGGACCACACCATTGTCTAACTCAATGAAACTAAGCCATGCCAGTGGGGCAACCCAAGACGGGCAGGTCATGGTGGAGAGATTTGACAGAATGTGGTCCACTGGAGAAGGGAATGGCAAACCACTTCAGTATTCTTGCCTTGAGAACCCCATGAACAGTATGAAAAGGCAAAATGATAGGATACTGAAAGAGCAACTCCCCAGGTAAGTAGGTGCCCAATATGCTACTGGAGATCAGTGGAAAAATAACTCCAGAAAGAATGAAGGGATGGAGCCAAAGCAAAAACAATACACAGCTGTGGATGTGACTGGTCATAGAAGCAAGGTCCGATGCTGTAAAAAGCAATATTGCATAGGAACCTGGAATGTCAGGTCCATGAATCAGCGCAACTTGGAAGTGGTCAAACAAGAGATGGCAAGAATGAATGTCAACATTCTAGGGATCAGCGAACTGAAATGGACTGGAATGGATGAATTAAACTCAGATGACCATTATATCTACTACTGTGGGCAGGAATCCCTCAGAAGAAATGGAGTGGCCATAATGGTCAAAAAAAGAGTCTGAAATGCAGTACTTGGATGCAATCTCAAAAACGACAGAATGATCTATGTTTGTTTCCAAGGCAAAGCATTCAATATCACAGTAATCCAAGTCTATGCCCTAACCAGTAACGCTGAAGAAGCTGAATGGTTCTATGAAGACCTACAAGACCTTTTAGACCTAACACCCAAAAAAGATGTCCTTTTCATTATAGGGGACTGGAATGCAAAAGTAGGAAGTCAAGAAACACCTGGAGTAAGAGGCAAATTTGGCCTTGGAATACAGAATGAAGCAGAGCAAAGACTAATAGAGTTTTGCCAAGAAAATGCACTGGTCATAGTAAACACCCTCTTCCAACAACACAAGGGAAGACTCTACAAATGGATATCACCAGATGGCCAACACTGAAATCAGATTGATAATATTCTTTGCAGCCAAAGATGAAGAAGCTCTATACAGTCAACAAAAACAAGACCAGGAGCTGACTGTGGCTCAGATCCTGAACTTCTTATTGCCACATTCAAACTGAAATTGAAGAAAGCAGGGAAAACCACTAGACCATTCAGGTATGACCTAAATCAAATTCCTTATGATTATGCAGTGGAAGTGAGAAATAGATACAAGGGCCTAGATCTGATAGATAGAGTGCCTGATGAACTATGGAATGAGGTTTGTGACATTGTACAGGAGACAGGGATCAAGGCCATCCCCATGGAAAAGAAATGCAAAAAAGCAAAATGGCTGTCTGGGGAGGCCTTACAAATAGCTGTGAAAAGAAGAGAAGCGAAAAGCAAAGGAGAAAAGGAAAAATATAAGCATCTGAATGCAGAGTTCCAAAGAATAGCAAGAAGAGATAAGAAAGCCATCTTCAGCGATCAATGCAAAGAAATAGAGGAAAACAACAGAATGGGAAAGACAAGAGATCTCTTCAGGAAAATTAGAGCTACCAAGTAAACATTTCATGCAAAGATGGGCTCAATAAAGGACAGAAATGGTATGGACCTAACAGAAGCAGAATAAGAAGAGGTGGCAAGAATACAAAGAACTGTACAAAAAAGATCTTCATGACCCAGATAATCACGATGGTGTGATCACTCACCTAGAGCCAGACATCCTGGAATGTGAAGTCAAGTGGGCCTTAGAAAGCATCACTACGATGATGGAAGGTGATGGAATTCCAGTTGAGCTCTTTCAAATCCTAAAAGATGATGCTGTGAAAGTGTTGCACTCAATATGCCAGCAAATTTGGAGAACTCAGCAGTGGCCACAGGACTGGAAAAGGTCAGTTTTCATTCCAATCCCAAAGAAAGGCAATGCCAAAGAGTACTCGAACTACTGCACAAATGCACTCATCTCACATGCTAGTAAAGTAATGCTCAAAATTCTCCAAGCCAGGCTTCAGCAATACCTGAATCGTGAACTTCCTGATGTTCAAGCTGGTTTTAGAAAAGGCAGAGGAACCAGAGATCAAATTGCCAACATCCGCTGGATCATGGAAAAAGCAAGAGAGTTCCGGAAAAACATATATTTATCTTTTATTGACTATGCCAAAGCCTTTGACTGTGTGGATCCCAATAAACTGTGGACAATTCTGAAAGATTTCTGAATACCAGGCCACCTAACCTGCCTCTTGAGAAATCTGTATGCAGGTCAGGAAGCAACAGTGAGAACTGGACATGGAAAAACAGACTGGTTCCAATTAAGAAAAGGAGTACGTCAAGGCTGTATATTGTCACCCTGCTTATTTAACTTATATGCAGAGTACATCATGAGAACCGCTGAGCTGGAAGAAGCACAAGGTGGAATCAAGATTGCAAGGAGAAATATCAATAACCTCAGATATGCAGATGACACCACCTTTATGGCCGAAAGTGAAGAGGAACTAAAAGGCCTCTTGATGAAAGTGAAAGTGGAGAGTGAAAAAGTTGCCTTAAAGCTCAACATTCAGAAAACGAAGATCATGGCATCCAGTCCCATCACTTCATGGGAAATAGATGGGGAAACAGTGGAAACAGTGTCAGACTTTATTTTTCTGGGCTCCAAAATCACTGCAGATGGTGACTGCAGCCATGAAATTAAAAGACACTTACTCCTTGGAATGAAAGTTATGACCAAGCTGATAGCATATTGAAAAACAGAGACATTACTTTGCCAACAAAGGTCCGTCTAATCAAGGCTATGGTTTTTCCAGTGGTCATGTATGGATGTGAGAGTTGGACTGTGAAGAAGGCTGAGTACCAAAGAATTGATGCTTTTGAACTGTGGTGTTGGAGAAGGCTTTTGAGAGTCCCTTGGACTGCAAAGAGATCCAACCAGTCCATTCTGGTTGGTCCATTCTGAAGGAGATCAGCCCTGGGATTTCTTTGGAGGGAATGATGCTGAAGCTGAAAGTCCAGTACTTTGGCCACCTCATGCGAAGAGCTGACTCATTGAAAAGACTCTGATGCTGGGAGGGATTCGGGGTAGAAGAAGAAGGGGACTACAGAGGATGAGATGGCTGATGGCATCACTGACTCGTTGGAGGTGAATCTGAGTGAACTCCGGGAGTTGGTGATGGACAGGGAGGCCTGGCATACTGCGATTCATAGGGTCGCAAATAGTTGGACACAACAGAGAGACTGAACTTAAACCACCATATGACCCATCAATCTCACTCGTAGGCATATACCCTGAGGGAACAAAAATGGAAAAAGACATATGTACCCCAGTGTTCATCGCAGCATTTTTTACGGTAGTTAAAACATTGAAGCAACCTAGACGTCCATCCACAGATGAATGGATAAAGCAGCTGTAGTATATAAACACAATGGAGTATTACTCAGCCATAAAAAGGAACATATTTGATTCAGATCTAATGAGGTTGATGAACCTAGAGCCTATTATACAGACTGAACTACGTCTATTAACACCTATATATACGGAATCTTGAAAGATGGCACCGAAGACTTTATTTGCAGGACAGCAATGGAGAAACAGACATAGAAAACAGAATTATGGACATGGGAAGAGGGGAGAAGTGGGTGAGATGTATGCAGAGAGTAAGGTGGAAACTTACATTACCATATGTAAAATATATAGCCAAAGGGAATTTGCTGTATGGCTCAGGAAACTCAAACAGGGGCTCTGTATCAACCTAGAGGGGTGGGATGGGAAGGAGATGAGAGGGAAGGTTCAAGAGGAGAGGACATATGTATACGTATGGCTGATTCATTCATGTTGAGGTTTGACAGAAAACAACAAAATTCTGTAAAGCAATTATCCTTCAATTAAAACATGAATAAATTAAAAAAATCTAGGATAGTCATACTATGAAATAACACTCAGAAACAAAAGGAAATGCAATAATAACACATGTAATAACCTGGATGATTTTCGTACCAGTATGCCAAGTTAAGAGTCAAATACAAGAGATTATATACTGTATGATTCCAAATATTTGCAGCTTATAAAATAAAAGTAAACTTATAATGAATGTAGACAAAGCAGGCAAGGGAATTCCAGCTGAGCTTTTTAAAATCCTAAAAGGTGATGCTTTTAAAGTGCTACACTCAATATGTCACCAAATTTGGAAAACTCAGCAGTGGCTGCAGGACTGGAAAAGGTCAGTTCCAATCCCAAAGAATTCCAATCCCAAAGAAGGGCAATGCCAAAGAATGTTCAAACTACCACACAATTGCACTCATTTCACACGCTGACAAAGAAATGCTCAAAATCCTTCATGTTAGGCTTCAGCAGACCATGAATAGAGAACTTCCACCGGTACCAGCAGAATTTAGAAAAGCCAGAGGAACCAGACATTAAATTGCCAATGTTTGTTGGATCATAGAGAAAGCAAGGGAATTAAAAACAAAACAAAACACAACTCAAGATCTACTTTTGCTTCATTGACTATGCTAAAGCCTTTGACTGTGTGGATCATAATGAACTGTGGAAAATTCTTAAAGATATGGGCATGCCAGATCCCATTACCTGTCTCTTGAGAAACCTATATGCAGGTAACCGTTGTCCAACGGGTAGCAGCTGGAGCGGCAGCGGCAGTAGGTCACAGGGCAGAGGCGACGCCACAGGGCAGCGGCGGCCATAGCAGCAGGAGGAGCAGCAGTATCTAGACCGGGATTGGACATGCGCCATTGCCGGACCGAGCCGGGTGTCGGGCTCAGAGGCTGGACTCCGCTGCCGCCAGAGTTCAATGCCCAGGCCTCAGCTCAGTAGCGTTTTCGGTGGAATATAGGTTGCATATTTATGGCGCTTCTGAGTGCGAGGGCAGACTTCTGCCAGGCTCAGCACGGTGTTTCCGTTGACAAGTGAGCTTGGAGGGTCTATGTGCCATAATTACTATCACCTTGAAGACTCTGGACACCCAGATTGATCTCAGAAATAGTTGGATTTTTTTTTTTTTTTTTTGCAAGCATATTTATTTTGATGACTCCAGTAAAATTAAGCATCAAGTAAACAAAAGTGGAGAGCGACCTATGCTTTTAACGTGTCTCACTAGTGCCTAAATGTAGTAAAGGCTGCTTAAGTGTTGTTATGTAGTTGGATTTTTTTTTTTTTTTGGTAGTCATGGTATCCATCAGCAGACATTGAGGCCCAAGTTGAATTTGGATTCAAGTGGATTCTAAATAGTTCTGCTTATCTGCTTATCTTAAAGAGAGAAGTTTCTGAAAGAATAAGCTAGTTGAATAGAGAAAACTGATTTAGACATTTTAGTGGTCTTTTTAATCTTCTCTGCTATGAAACATTTCAAGATTTATTGATTTTTTTCTTTTTTCTTTTTTTCATTTTCACCATCACACACACACGCACAGTCACACTTTTTATTTGCCATAATGAACCGTCCAGCCCTTGTGGAGATCTCCTATGAGAACGTGAGTTTTCTGATAACCCACAACCCTACCACTCCTACCCTCAACAAGTTCGTTTACAGAGGAACTTTGGAAGTATGAAGTGACAACTTTGGCTCGAGTTTATGATGCTACATATTGAAAAAGAAGGAAATTCACGTTCTAGATTGGCCTTTTGACAGTGGAGCACCACCCCCTAGTCAGGTAGTAGATGATTGGCTAAGTCTGCTGCTGCTGCTAAGTCACTTCAGTCGTGTCCGACTCTGTGCGACTCTATAGACGGCAGCCCACCAGTCTCCCCCATTCCTGGGATTTTCCAGGCAAGAGTACTGGAGCGGAGTGCCATTGTCTTCTCCGTTGGCTAAGCCTACTAAAACCAAATATCCTGAAGAACAAGGTTGCTGTGTTGTAGCGCACTGCGTTGCAGGATTGGGAAGGGGACCTGTACCGGTTGCACTTGCTTTGCTTGAATGTGGAATGTTGAATGAAGTACACATGTGGAATGAAGATGCATTTCAATTTATAAGACAAAAAAAGAAGGGGAGCATTCAATTCCAAACAGCTTCTTTACCTGGAGAAATACCAACCTAAGATGTGATTATGCTTCAGAGATACCAACAGGCATTACTGTGTTCAGTAAAAATAAGTATATACAAAGGCTGATTTGATTTAGAGGGATCTCTTGGTACCTGGAAAAATGAATCTGGAATCTACTGTGTTATCAAAGTAGTGATGGATTCAGTACTCCTCAACCACTGTTAATGATTGGAAAAAAGCAAACATAAATCCCTCTATAATGTGAATTAAATGTTTAAGAAAAGAAAAAAAAAAAGCAACAGTTAGAACTGGACATGGAAAAACAGACTGGTTCAAAATTGAGAAAGGAGTATGTCAAGTCTGTATACTGTTACCTTGCTTATTTAACTTACACAGAGTACATCACGGGAAATGCCAGGCTGGGTGTATCTCAAGCTGGAATCAAGTTCGCCAGGAGAAATATCAATAACCTCAGATGATATCACTCTAATGGCAGAAATTGAAGAGAAACTATAGAGCCTCTTGATGAGGGTGAAAGAGGAGAGTGAGAAAGCTGGCCTAAAACTCAACATTCAAAAAACTAAGATCACTGCAACCAGTCCCCTCACTTCATGACAAATAGATGGGGAAACAGTGGAAACAGTGTCAGACTTTATTTTTCTGGGCTCCAAAATCACTGCAGATGGTGACTGCAGCCATGAAATTAAAAGATGCTAGTTCCTTGGAACAGAAGCTATGACAAACCTAGACAGAGTATTACAAAGCAAAGACATCATTTTGTTGGCAAAGGTCCATATAAGTAAAAACTATGGTTGTTTTCAGTAACCACATATAGATGTGAAAGTTGGACCATAAAGAAGGCTGAGCGCTGGAGAATCGATGTCTTTGAATTGTGGTGCTGGAGAAGACTCTTGAGAGTCCTTCAAGGAGATCAAACCATTCAATCCTAAATGATATTAACCCTAGAAGAACTGGTGCTGAAGCTCCAATACTTTGGCCACCTGATATGAAGAGCCGACTCACTGAAAAAGATCCTGATGCTGGGAAAGATTGAAGGCAGGAGGAGAAGAGGTTGGCACAGGATGAGATGGTTATATAGCATCTCCAACTCAATGGATATGAATCTGAGCAAACTCTGGGAGATAGTGGAGGGCAGAGGGGCTTGGCGTGCTGCAGTCATGCAGACATGACTTAGTGACTGAAAAACAACAAGGTAGAATAGAGAATGCCTGTGGTTGGGAGTGGGTATAATAAAAAAGTAAGAAACTTTATGATGAGGAAAAGGCTCTACTGCAGTTATACAACTATAAACAATTACAGTAGTTCAAAATTTACTTAAATTGAGTGAATTTGATTGCATGTAAGTAAAAATTTAATGAAAAAAAATCATCCTATCTAAGCTTCTTAATAGTCATATAATGGAGAAAATGAGTGAATGCAACTATACATGTTTTATGCCCTTTTGTTACATGACTGCCCCCACCGCCACAATGTCTTCAGGTAACCATTGATCTGCTTTCTAGCCTTATAGATCAACAGGTATTATTTTAGAATTCTGTATAGATAGAATGCATTCTAGTTTTTCCTGGTTTCTTTCATTCAGCATAGATTTTGAGATTTTTTTATAGTTGAATTAAAAAAAAAAAAAATTGTGTTCCTTTGTATTGCTGAGAAATATCCCAATGGTATCTATACCAAAGTTTATTAATTTATTCAATTTTTTATGGACATTTTTATAGTTTCTAGTTGTTGTTGTTCAGTTGCCCAGTCATGCCAGACTCTTTGCAACCCCATGGACAGCAGCAGGCCAGGCCTCTCTGTCCCTCAGCATCTCCCAAAGTTTGCCCATTTCATGTCCATTGCATTGGTTTTGCCATCCAGCTATCTCATCTTCTAATGTTCTCTTCTCCTTCTGCCCTCAATCTGTCCCAGCATCGGGGACTTTTCCAGTGAGTCAGCTGTTTGCATCAAATGACCAAAACACTGGAGTTTCAGCTTCAGGATCAGCCCTTCCAATGAGTATTCAGGATTGATTTCCTTTAAGATTGACCGATTTGATCTCCTTGATGTCCAAGGGGCTCTCAGGAGTCTTCTCCAGCACCACAGTTCAAAGACATCAATTCTAAAGCTTTATGAATATTTGTACAAATCTTTGTGTCTTCTTTTCCATTATAAATACCTAGGCATTGAATGACTGGAACATATGCATGTTTTAAATTTGAAAGAAACTACCATCCTGTTTTAAAAAAAACCTCTTCCAATTTGTATTTGTGTTGCATGGTAAGTCGCTTCAGTTGTGTCTGACTCTTTGTGATACTGTGGAATGTAGCCCACCAAACTCCTCTGTCTGTGGGATTCTCCAGGCAAGGATACTGGAGTGGGCAGTCATGCCCTTCTCCAGGGATCTTTCCAACCCAGGAATTAAACCCATGTCTCTCATGTCTCCTGTGTTGGCAGATGGGTTATTTACCACTAGTGCCACGTGTGTATTTGTTAGCAGTAGATAAAAGTACTAGTCCACATCTTTGAAAACTTTGTATGTTCATCCTAACTGAATTTCTTCAAGTACTTTAGTCTTCTGAAAATTGACATTGTTGTGAGGATTAAATAAGATAATGTTTTAAACATGCATAGTATATCTGAATTCAGTAAATAATAGGTTATGTTGCTCACTGTTCTTGTTAACTATTTTTTTTTTAAAATTCAGCACCAACCTGAATCAATGCAAACACACATAAAAGTATTTTTTAATACATTAATAATGAACTATAAGAAAAAAATCAAGACAATATCCCCTTTAAAATTACATTTAAAAGAAATATACCTAGAAATATACTTAAACAAGTAGATGTAAGACCCATACTCTGAACTTTGAAAACCTGATGAAGAAAATTAAAAATTATGTAAAGAAATAGATATTCTTCATTCATGGACTGGAAGAATTAATGTTGTTAAGATATTGATACGAACCAATCTGTAGATTCAATGAAGTCTCTATCAAAATAACAGGAGATATTACCTATCCCCAGAGAAGATTTGGCAAAATCTGCAGATATTTTTGATCATTACAGCTAACCATAGCTTGCTAAATATCCTACAATGCCCAGGACAGCTCTCCACAACAAAGAATCATCTGGTCCCAAATAAGAATACTATTGAAGCTGAAAAGACATCTTCAAAATAAATGTTTTAAGATCAGTTTTGAAACATGAGACACAAGTAAAAATTAAAAGAGGTACTACATGAAGATACTATTTAATATAATAAGAATAATCTCAATCAGAATTCCTGGTTATATAGTCAATGATTCACAAATACTTGGGGAAAGAAGATTTGAAGCAAAACTATTGGATTACATACCTTATATTACATACCTTAGATTAAATTATCTGAGATTTTAGAGTTGCTAATATAGCATTAAAAATGATAGAAAAACAAAATATAATAAATGCATTTAAAAATTTTAAGTGCTACTTGAAGTAAAATACCTGGCATTATTATTATATCATAGCTATAGAGAAAATATTAAAAATTGGACATAGAAAAATTAACTAATATTAAAAGAAAGTTTTTAAAAAGACACAAGGTTAAAGGAATGCAGAGACAAAATATGTGTGCTGTAAATATAACTACAGTTAGAAACAAATTCAAATATATACTACTTATGCAAAGATGTCCCCTTGTACTGCAAGGAGATCCAACCAGTCCATTCTGAAGGAGATCAGCCCTGGGCTATCTTTGGAAGGGATGATGCTAAAGCTGAAACTCCAGTACTTTGGCCAGCTCATGCGGCAAGTTGACTCATTGGAAAAGACTCTGATGCTGGGAGGGATTGGGGCAGGAGGAGAAGGGGACGACAGAGGATGAGATGGCTGGATGGCATCACTGACTCGATGGACGTGAGTCTGAGTGAACTCTGGGAGTTGGTGATGGACAGGGAGGCCTGGTGTGCTGCCATTCATGGGGTCGCAAAGAGTCGGAGATGACTGAGTGACTGAACTGAACTGATCTGAACAGATGGAAAGATGGGGTCGACAAAGGACAGAAATGGTATGGACCTAACAGAAGCAGAAGATATTAAGAAGAGGTGGCAAGAAAACACAGAAAAACTGTACAAAGAAGATCTTCAAGACCAAGATAATCACGATGGTGTGATCACTCACCTAGAGCCAGACATCCTGGAATGTGAAGTCAAGTGGGCCTTAGAAAGCATCCCTATGAACAAAGCTAGTGGAGGTGATGAACTTCCAGGTGAACTATTTCAAATCCTGAAAGATGATGCTGTGAAAGTGCCACACTCAATATGCCAGCAAATTTGGAAAACTCAGCAGTGGCCACAAGATTGGAAAAGGTCAGTTTTCATTCCAATCCCAAAGAAAGGCAATGCCAAAGAATGCTCAAACTACCGCACAATTGCACTCATCTCACACGCTAGTAAAGTAAAGCTCAAAATTCTCCAAGCCAGGCTTCAGCAATACGTGAACCATGAACTTCCAGAGGTTCAAACTAGTTTTAGAAAATGCAGAGGAACCAGAGATCAAATTGCCAACATCTGCTGGATCATCGAAAAAGCAGTAGAGTTCCAGAAAAACATCTATTTCTCCTTGACTGACTATGACAAAGCCTTTGACTGTGTGGATCACAATAAACTGTGGACAATTCTGAAAGAGATGGGAATACCAGACCACCTTACCTGCCTCTTGATAAATCTGTATGCAGGTCAGGAAGCAACAGTTAGAACTGGACATGGAACAACAGACTGGTTCCAAATAGGAAAAGGAGCACTTCAAGTCTATATATTGTCACCCTGCTTATTTAACTTATATGCAGAGTACATCATGAGAAACGCTGGGCTGGAAGAAGCACAAGCTGAAATCAAGATTGCTGGGAGAAATATCAATAACCTCAGATATGCAGATGACAGCAGCCTTATGGCAGAAAGTGAAGAGGAACTCAAAAGCCTCTTGATGAAAGTGAAAGAGGAAAGTGAAAAAGTTGGCTTCAAGCTCAACATTCAGAAAACGAAGATCATGGCATCCGGTCCCATCACTTCATGGGAAATAGATGTGGAAACAGTGGAAACAGTGTCAGACTTTATCTTTTGGGGCTCCAAAATCACTGTAGATTGTGATTGCAGCCATGAAATTAAAAGACGCTTACTCCTTGGAAGGAAAGTTATGACCAAACTAGATAGCATATTCAAAAGCAGAGACATTACTTTGCCAACAAAGGTCCGTCTAGTCAAGGCTATGTTTTTTCCAGTGGTCATGTATGGATGTGAGAGTTGGACTGTGAAGAAAGCTGAGCACCGAAAAATTGATGCTTTTGAACTGTGGTGTTGGAAAGACTCGTGAGAGTCCGTTGGACTGCAAGGACATCCAACAGTCATTCTAAAGGAGATCAGTCCTGGGTGTTCTTTGGAAGGAATGATGCTAAAGCTGAAACTCCAGTACTTCAGCCACCTCATGTGAAGAGTTGACTCACTGGAAAAGACCTGATGCTGGGAGGGATTGGGGGCAAGAGGAAAAGGGGACGACAGATGATGAGATGACTGGATGACATCACCGACTCGATGGACATGAGTTTGAGTGAACTCTGGGAGCTGGTGATGGACAGGGAGGCCTGGCGTGCTGCGATTCATGGGGTTTCAAAGAGTCGGACAGAACTGAATGACTGAACCGAACTGATAGTAAGATTTAAAAAAAAAATTAAAGATAATTGTAAAATTTAAAGTAATGTCCAAATTTAAGTAAATGAAAACAGAAAGAAATCCTGAATCCCATGTATTTCAACTGTGTATAATTCAAAGAAAAAAGCACCCAGAAAGATGATTTGTGCAAAGTTTTTAAAATTTTCAATACAGATGAATCTATAACAGTCACTTAGATACAAAAAATGCAAAAAAAATATACAAAAAAGTGGTAGAGAATAACAGTAATTATGAAACAAATTAACATGTGAGTAATCTAAGAAATGTTGAAGTCAAATGACAAATATAAAAATTATCACCTCTAAACTGAGGAAAGGCTAACTAAATAAAAAGAGAACATGTGGAAATAATTATATGATATAAAGATTATTCATTGTTGTTCAGTTGCTTTGTGGCCCAACAGACGAGAGCACCCCAGGCTTCCCTGTCATTCAGGCTCTCGGAGTTTGCTCAAATCCATGTCCATTGAATCGGTGATGCCATCAGATCATCTCATCTTCTATTGTCCCATTCTCCTTCCTTCATCTTTCCCAGCAACAGGGTCTTTTCCAATGAGAGTTTTTCGCATCAGGTGGCCAAAGTATTGGCGTTTCAGCTTCGGGATCAGTCCTTCCAATGAATATTCAGGGTTAATTTCCTTTAGAACTGACTGGTTTCATCTCCTTGTTGTCCAAGGAACTCTCAAGAGTCTTCTCCAATACCACAGTTCAAAAGCATCAGTTCTTTGGTGCTCAGCCTTCTTTATGGTCCAACTCTCACATTTGTACATGATTACTGGAAAAGCTATAGCTTTGACTAGACGGACCTTTGTTGGCAAAGTAATATCTCTGCTTTTTAACTCTGCTTTTTAACATGTTGTCTAGTTTTGTCATAGCTTTTCTTCCTAGGAGCAAGCGTCTTTTAATTCCATGGCTGCAGTCACCATCTGCAGTAATTTTGGAGCACAAGAAAGTAAAGTCTCCCACTGTTTCCATTTTTACCCATCTATTTGCCATGAGGTGATGGGACTGACTGCCATAATCTTCATTTTTTGAACATTGAGTTTTAAGCCAGCATTTTCAGTCTCCTCTTTCACCTTCATCAAGAGGCTCTTTAGTTCCTCTTTGCTTTCCATCATAAGGGTGGTGTCATTTTCATATCTGAGGTTATGGACATTTCTTCCAGCAATCTTGATTCCAGCTTGCACTTCTTCCAGCCTGCATTTCACATGATGTACTCTGCATATAAGTTAAATAAGAAGGGTTACAATATACAGCCTTGACCTATTCCTTTTCCAATGGTGAATCAGCCTGCTGTTCCATGTCTGGTTTTTACTGTTGCATCTTGACCTGCATACAGGTTTCTCAAGAGGCTGGTAACACCCATCTGGCAATTCCATCTCTGTAAAATTTCCATAGTTTGTTGTGACCAACACAGTCAAAGGCTTGTGTGGTCAATTAAGCACAATTAGATGTTTTTTGGGAATTTTCTTGCCTTTTCTATGGTCCAACAGATGTTGGCAATTTAATCTCTGGTTCCTCTGCCTTTTCTAAACCCAGCTTGAACATCTGGAAGTTCTCGGTTCATGTACTGTTGAAGCAATCACACAAAGATTGATCACACTATTGTGGTTATCTGTGTCATTAAGATCTCTTTTATATAGTTCTTCTGTGTATTCTTGCCACCTCTTCTTAATACCTTCTGCTTCTGTTAGGTCCATGCCATTTCTGTCTTTAAATTCCTAATTTAGTTTTTAAAAAGATTTCCAAATTTTTCCATTTTAAATTCCCAGTTATGTTATACACCATGTTATTTTTTAATGTATCATTATATTTTATGTTTAGATCATTTACCAATATTCTATTTTACCTCTTGTAGGGTTAGTGATTGGGCTTCCCTCATGGCTCAGCTGGTGAAGAATCTGCCTGCAATGTGGGAGACCTGGGTTTGATGCCAGGTTGGGAAGTTCCCCTGGAGGAGAGCATGGCAACCCACTCCAGTATTCTTGCCTGGAGAATTCTCATGGACAGAGGAGCCTGTTGGGCTACAGTACAAGGGGTTACAAAGAGTCAGACACAACTCAGCAACTAAGCACAGGGTTAGTGTTTATCTTTTTAATTGTGCATTAAATATGTCTGAGTTGAAGTAAATCATTAATATTTGGTGTTATTTCTTAGGAAATTTATAGCAAAACTGGCAGGAATATGTCCATGGCAATGTCCTGTATTGGTTTCTTCAGATCACATAATTTTAACAAAATGAAGGAAAGTTTCAGTGCAAAAATATAATCATGGCCTAAAAGTCTTATTACTTGACAATGATGAATTGCTGGTACTGTTTCCATCTTTCCATAAAGAATCTTAATACTAGACAGCATGCACATAGCAACTGTTCTCAGGAATTGGACATTCGACATCATAGACCTGAAATCCCTGAGCAAAGAAAAACACAGAGTGAGCCTCATCTTTACTCTGGCTCTCTGCCTTGAATAATTTTCAGACACCTGCTTATGGAGCATAGGAAACAGAACCCAAGGTCAAGACATCTTCACTGAGTTGATTAGGCAGATATTGGAATACCCGGCAGCTGGAGCAGCTAGAACCTACAGATCAAGGTATTTGTTATCGGAATAGGAAGTGGTAATGTTGGGTCTAGTAAATATATGTGATTATTCCCTTGTCCTTGCTGAGCATGGGACTGCAAATATGAGGGCCAGATACCACAGGCCCTATCGGAAAGCAAATATCACAGGGTTAATATCAGACCAAGTTAACAGAATTATACAGTGCTTGGGAATATCAAAGTGATGGACACAAAGCATGAAATGATCACCTAAATACTCTGGGTATTTGGTTTAGGAACTAAAAATTCATTGAGACGTCTGGCTTCTATTGAAAACCTATGTGTGATCTTTCAGGAACAATAATAGGCCATTACAAAGGCTAAATCTTTTTCAGGCCATATGACAGAAAGCTTCCTTCCCCATTTACTCAGAGTATCATGGTTTCTGGAGTTGCAGTCATGGATTCCAGTTCCTTTGGATAGTCACGATCTTTCTTGATCTTTAGTCCTAGCCCCTGTGCCTTCATTGCCAGGACTTTGGACGGAAGCCTTCTGCTGAGGCTTCCATATGGGGGTGGGAGTGGGGAACTTGAACATAATTTTCTCCACTCTAACTCAGTACTAATTGCTTTTCTACTCCTAGACTGCTTCCTCACCCTCCTCCTTTGACCCAAGAGTCTATGAAACTGCCAGAGCATGCATGTTGTTTGGGGGTCCCTCAATAGTGTGATGACTCCCACTTCTGTGTTAATCCACTTGGTCATCAACCTGTGATCCTTTCCCTGGGAAAAGTGGAATAGGGGAATCTGGCATCTCTCCAGTATGAGACTCTTGTTTTTGCCATCACAGTAAGTTCATTTCTGTCTTCTTCTGACACTTGGCAGCTCAGCCTTTTGTATCAGCTCAGCAGGGCTCCTGACAAGATGTCCTAAGAATGACTTCAGTCCCACACAAAAGAAGATTAAAAATACCATCAGTGAACAAGAGGAATTTGAAATGAAAAATAGTACTATTGACATTAAAACTCCAAAATGAAATATTTATATAGAAACCTAACAAGTAATTTATAAGATCTACATGAAGAAAATTGCTTCCCTGGTGACTTGGTGGTAAAGAAGCTACCTTTCAGTGTTGAAGACACAAGTTTGATCTCTGGGTCAGGAAGATCCCCTTGAGAAAGAAATGGCAACCCACTCCAGTATTCTTGCCTGGAATATCCCATGGGCAGAGGAGCCTGGTGGGTTACAGTCCATGAGGTCACAAAGAGTCAGACAGGACTTAGCAACTAACAAGCAAACAGCATGAAGAAAATTATAAAACTCTAATGAAAGATATCAACTAACTAAATAAATGTAAATGCTTTCACTCATTGAGAGGGAGACTCAATATTGTGAGGATGTCACATTGGTATATAAATTCAATGCAATTCCAATTAAAATCCCAGCAAGTTTTGCTGTTGTTGACAAACTGAGCCTAAAATCTATGAATGAACAAAGCCTTATGAGTCAACCTGATATCGAAAAAGAACAAAGTGGAAAGACTAGCACTACCACACTTCAAGACTTACTACAAAGCTAATAGTGACCAAGATACTGTGGTACTGCTGAAAGAACAGACAAGAGATCAATGAACAAGGATATGCAGCTGATCTTTGGCAAAGGTGCAAATGCAACAATATGAAGCAAAGAAAATCTTTTCAACATATGGTGCTAGAAGAAAAGAATGGACCTAGACACAAACTCTTCACCCTTCACAAAAATTAACTCAAAGTGGATAATAGGTCTACATGTAAAACCAAAAATGAAACAACTCCTAGAGAATAAAATGGAAGAAACCTAGACCTTTATGGCAATAACTTTTTATATACAACACAAAAGTCATGATTCATGAGACAGATATTTGATAAGTTGAACTTCAAAAAAGTTAAAAAACTTCTCTGTGAAAGATAATATGAAGATAATGAGAAGACAAGTCACAGACTGGGGGAAAATATTAGAAAAAGACACATCTGATAAAGCACTATAATAAGTGTTTGAAACTCAACAATAAAAAGACCAACCACCTGATTAAAAAATAGACAAAAGACCTGAACAGGAACCTAAGTGAAGAGGATAAAAAGATGGCAAGTGGGCATTTGAAAACATGTTCAAGATCATGTATCATTCAGTTCAGTTCAGTTCAGTTGCTCAGTCGTGTCTGATTCCTTGTGACCCCATGAATCACAGCACACCAGGCCTCCCTGTCCATCACCAACTCCCGGAGCCCACCCAAACTCATGTAATGCCATCCAGCCATCTCATCCTCAGTTGTTCCCTTCTCTTCCTGCCCCAAGTCTCTCCTATCATCCGGGTCTTTTCCAATGAGTCAACACTTCGCATGAGGTGGCCAAAGTAGTGGAGTCTCAACCTCAGCATCAGTCCTGCCAATGAACACCCAGGACTGATCTCCTTTAGGATGGACTGGTTGGATCTCTTTGCAGTCCAAAGGACTCTCAAGAGTCTTCTCCAACACCACAGTTCAAAAGTATCAATTCTTCGGCGCTTGGCTTTCTTCACTTTCCAACTCTCACATCCATACATGACCACTGGAAAAACCATAGCCTTGACTAGAAAGAACTTTGTTGGCAAAGTAATGTCTCTACTTTTTAATATGCTGTCTAAGTTGATCATAACTTTCCTTCCAAGGAGTAAGCATATTTTAATTTCATGGCTGCAATCACCATCTGCAGTGATTTTGGAGTTCCAAAAATTAAAGTCTGACACGGTTTCCGCTGTTTCCCCATCTATTTCCCATAAAGTATGGGACCGGATGCCATGATCTTCGTTTTCTGAATGTTGAGCTTGAAGCCAACTTTTTCACTCTCCACTTTCACTTTCATCAAGAGGCTTTTGAGTTCCTCTTCACTTTCTGCCATGAGGGTCGTGTCATCTGAATATCTAAGGTTATTGATATTTCTCCTGGCAATCTTGATTCCAGCTTGTGCTTCTTCCAGCCCAGCGTTTCTCATGATGTACTCTGCATATAAGTTAAATAAGCAGGGTGACAATATGCAGCCATGACATACTCCTTTTCCTATTTGGAACCAGTCTGTTTTTCCACGTCCAGTTCTAACTGTTGCTTCCTGACCCGAATAAAGGTTTCTCAAGAGGCAGGTCAGGTGGTCTGGTATTCCCATCTCTTTCAGAATTTTCCACAGTTTATTGTGATCCATGCAGTCAAAGGCTTTGACATAGTCAATAAAGCAGAAATAGATGTTTTTCTGGACTGGAAAAAGTCAGCTTTAATTCCAATACCAAAGAAAGGTAATGCCAAAGAATGCTCAAACTACCGCACAATTGCACTCATCTCACATGTTAGTAAAATAATGCTCAAAATTCTCCAAGCCAGGCTTCAGGAATATGTGAACTGTGAACTTCAAGATGTTCAAGATGGTTTTAGAAAAGGAAGAGGAAAGAGCGATCAAATTGCCAACATCCACTGGATCATTGAAAAAGCAAGAGAGTTCCAGAAAAACATCTATTTCAGAAAAATATCCAGAAAAAACATATATCATTAAGTGATTATAAATTAAAACATAGTGAAGTATCACTACACACCTATTAGAATGGCCAAAATTCAAAACACTGACACCAAATGCTGGTGCTGCTGCTGCTGCTAAGTCGCTTCAGTCGTGTCCAACTCTGTGCGACCCCATAGACAGCAGCCCAACAGGCTCCTCTGTCCATGTGATTTTCCAGGCAAGAGTACTGGAGTGGGTTGCCATTGCCTTCTCTGAAGTGCTGGAGAGGATGTAAATAAAAGAAACTCTAATTCATTGCTTGTGGGGATGCAAAATGGTACAGCAACTTTGGAAGTCAATTCAGTAATTTCTTACAAAATAAATGTACTGTAACCATACAACCCAACAATTGTGCTCCTTGATATCTCCCCAAGAAACTGATACCTTATTTTAACACAAAAACCTATACATGAATGTTTATACCAACTTTACTCATAATAGACAGAACTTGGAAACAATCAAGATGTTCTTCAGTAAACAAACCATTGTATATACAAACCATGAAATATTATTCAGCAACAAAAAGACATGAGCTATTGAGTCATGAAAGACATAAAAGAATCTTAAATGCATATTACTAAGTGAAACAAAGCTAATCTGAAAAGGCTACATACTGTGTGATTTCAAGTATATAGCATTCTAAAAAAGACATAACTGTGAAGACAGTAAAAAGATCAAAAATTTGCATAGAGAAGATAGAATGAATAAGCAGAGGATAGAAGACTTTTAGGGCAGTAAAGTGATTTAATGTAATACTGCAATGGAGGATATATATCATTATACATTTGTCCAAACCCATAGAATGTAAAACACTAACAGTGAACTCTAATGTGAACTATGGCTTTAGGTGATAATGATTGACTAGTGTAGGTTCATGAGTTATAACAAATATACCACTTAGGAAGAGGCTGTCAGTAGTGGAGACAATTGTGTATATGAAAATAGAAAGTATATGGGAGTTCTGTGCACTTGCCACTCAATCTTGATGGAAATCTGAAACTGCTATAAAAGTAATCTTTATTGATGAAAAACAAAGTTTTACACACACACACACACACACACACACACACACACACACACACATATAGTTGGAGATCAAAACCAATTGGAAAAGAGGGGTGGGGTCAGGAGATTGATTGTGAACCAGAATAGGAAGAAGTCAGGGAAATATACTGAAAAAACAGGCAAAAGTTTCCCTTATATTTTGAGGTAAATGCAAATTCCAACAATAATGAAGAGGAAATTAATATAAAAATGTAAACACCTTTTTCCAATAATAGTTAAGCTGTTGAAAACTAAAAATAGGTTTATAAAAATTATAACATCCAGAAAGATACTTTACTTAGAAAGGTGTGAGACAGACCATTTCTAACTTAGAAATGAAAGCCATAAAACAAATAAATATCATATTTAAAGTGCTGAAGATAAAAAAGTGCTGAAGAAAGAAAAAACATTAACCAGAATTGTATATTCAGTGAAAATATTCTTCAAAATGAGATAGATAAAAAATCATTTTCATTTAAAGGAAAACCAAAAAGCCACATTGTCAGCAGACTTGTCTTACAAGATGTAATGCAGAAATATTGTTATGGTGAAAGAAAACTATACCAGGGCAGAAACCCAGATGTGCAAGACAGAATAAAAAGAACCAAAAAGATAAATTTGTGTATAAATATAATAGACTAGGTTTTAGCCTCTTTCAGTATTGTTAAAAGGAACATGGCTGTTTAGAGCAAGCATAATATCATTGCAAAATTGGGCATATAACATCTTTACTGGAGTGGGTAGCTATCCCTTCTCCAGGGAAACTTCCTGACCCAGGAATTGAACCGGGGTCTCCTGCACTGCAGGTGGATTCTTTACCAGCTGAGCTACCAGGAAAGCCCTTTAACACTTAAAGAATATGATAAAAAGAGATAGTAAAAGATAAAAATTGAAAAGGGAAAAGTAAAGCCATTCTTACTCACAGACAATACTGTTATCAATTTTTAAAATCTCAGTAAAAGTACAAATGTGTTTGAATAACTGAAATACAGGAGAAAAAACAACAGCAACAAAACAAGAGAATACTATGAACAATTATATGCCAACAAATTCAAGAACCTAGAAGAAACAGAAATGTTTCTAGAAACAAACAGCCCACCAAAAGTGGATCAAGAAGAAACAGATAATTTAAACAGACAAGTCCCTTAGAAGTGAAATAGAATTTGTAAGAAGAAAAAAAAAATTCCTGTAATCAAAAGTCCCAGACCAGATGGCTTCACAGGTGACATCTACCAAATGTACCAAAAAACACAAAAAACCTTTAACTGGTCCTTCTCAAACTCTTCCAAAAGACTGACGAGGAAGGAACACTCCCTAACATATTTTATGAAGCTATCATCACCCTAATATCAAAACCAAACAATTACACCAGCAAAAAGTTTGGTCCAGTCACTGTGGAAAAGAGTATGGAGGTTCCTCCAAAAACTAAAAATATATCTGTCACATGGTCCAGCAATCCAACTCCTGGACATATATCTGGACAAAATTATAATTCAAAAAACACATGTACCCTATATTCATAGCAGCAATATTCATAATAACCCCGCCATGGGAACAAGCTAAATGTCCATCAATAGATGGATGGATAAAGCTTCAGTGATACGGATAGAACTAGAGAGTATCACACTAAATGAAGTAAGTCAGAAACAGAAAGACAAATACCACATGGCATCACTTATATGTGGGAATTAAAATATGACACAGATGAACTATGTATGAAACAAAAACAGACTCAGGCGTAGAGGACAGGCTTGATGGTTGCCAAGGAGAGAGATGGACTAGGAGTCTGGGATTAGTAAATGCAAACTGTTATATACAGAATGAATAAACAACAAGGTCCTACTCTGTAGAATGAAGAACTACATTCAATATCCTGTGATAAACTATAACAGAAATGAATACTGAAGAACATATATAAATATATGAATCACTTTGCTGTATAGCAGAAATTAACACAACATTGTAAATCAACTATACTTCAATTTTTAAAAAAAAGTTTATGTAAATTTTAATTTAAAGTGGGCCTGAACTAAAATTTAAAAGATACAGATATGAAATTTTAGAAGAAGAGTATGAGAACATTTTCCATGAATTTAGAGTAGAAAAAATTTACTGTATAGACTCAAAAGTTGGTAGCAATAAGAATTATAGTTTGTATTTAAAACATTTTGCTGGGGCCTTGTTCACCGAAACTTGGTCTCCCGATGTCGCTCTCTCTCCCAAATTCTGGCTGAATCTCCATCTGGAGTGCGGAATCCGCCATGCTTGCTAATTATGCCTGGGCTTCTAAGATCCGACCGGGGAGGCCTCAGTGTCTCCTCTCCTTCAGGAGAACGGAAGGACACCTGCGGCCTACGTAAGTGGTGCAAACTTCTTGTCTTGAAGTTTTATTGGTCTCCCGCGTAAACCAAGCTACTCAGCCTCTCTTCTCCACTGAATTTTCCTACTGAGCTATCCTTATTCTATTACTCTTTATATCCTTAATTAATGTTTAATTAAGCAGTTGTTTCCTGATCCTCGCCGACGCCATCCCTGCTTTGAATTCCCTGGACCACGGCAAGTGGCGCCCGGAACAGGCTAATTTGAAGGATGCAGATTCTCCAATTTAGTTCCGGGACAGGCTGATTCGCCATATTGCAGTCCCCCAGACATCCGGTTCCCCAATTGCTTCGATCACAAAAGAGGAGCCCGCCAGAAGGGGAGGCAAGATAAACATCGAGATCCCAGAGAGACGGACAGGGCTGCTACAGCGCGAACTCCAACCAGAGAATAATTCTACTTATTCTGTTTTGGCTTGTCTACCCTTTCCTTATGTTTTTCTCTTTACCAACGATTCTGGAAAACTTAATCTACATATGACTTTCACTGGTGGACCCAATGTAGTGACTTGTGAACAATGCATGCTCTCATCTTGTTTAAACCCTCAATATAATGTTTGCTCCTTTGTAGTGTTACAATGTCCACCTTATCTTATGATGTAACCACTTATTGATATAACTATAGTCTTGCTGTGTTACAACAACTACAAGATTTAATGTGATCACCACGATTTGTGGGCTTACTTATTTTAGGAATATCAGCTTTAATAGCAGCAATTACTTCTGTTACTGTGGCAGCAATATCATTGACTCAACAAGTGCATACTGCCCAATATGTTGATATCATGTCTAAAAATGCTTCTTTAACTCTAGCAACACAGGAAGCTACACATAGAAAATTGGAGATGAGAGTAGATGCCTTGGAAGAAGCAATAATGCATATTGGGACTGAGTTACAGGCTTTAAAAGTGAAAATGGCTCTGTCATGCCACGCTGATTACCGGTGGATATGCGTGACATCTTTAAAGGTAAACGAGACAGATTATGAATGGTAAAAAATCAAAAATCATATCTCAGGTGTTTGGAACAGCTCTGACATTGGCCTGGACTTAGGGAAAGTTCATAATCAAATACAGACCCTGGAACACTCTCAACTGGATTTTACCGCTGCTGGAGCAGCTAATGACTTTTTTCACACTTTCTCTAACTTCATTTCAGGAAAAAACATTCTGTCTAATCTTCTCATAATCATTCTTCCTTGTATTGTCAGGATTCTTCAGCAGAACATTCAGAAGCTAGCGACTAAGCTGCATCTGGCTGTTTTAAGAAATAAAAAAAGGGGGAGATGCCGGGACCCAGCATATTACATACTGAGTGCATATTGCATATTGAGTGCAGCACTTTCCACAGCATCATCTTTCAGGATCTGGAATAGCTCAACTGGAATTCTATCACTGCCAGGAGCCAGCGTGAGGAGCTCCACCCATGACAAAGGTCATGAGGAAGGAGGCTCTGCATACACAAAGGCGGGATCGAGCCTCAGGAGTCCCCCTGGAAATTCTCGAGCATCTCTGCCTACTTTCTGCTTTGTGCTTTCACCTACACCTCTGACTTTATGGGGGGCTGTCCGCCACTACCTCTCTCTGAAAAAAGAGTTAGCTTACAGCTCCAGTTAATAATTCCTGGGTGTGAGAGTGTTTAACCTACAAACTCCTTTGGAAATCCTCTAGCCTGCCTGAATAGGTTTTTCTGGCCACATGTGATTGTTCAGAGTCTCCCAACTGTGAGAGGCAGGAGATGTTCTAAACTGTATAAACACAGATTCCTTTGAGTAGTTAAAAGATTGATTAGAAATTGTATTGGTGAAGGGTTTTTCACTTATTGGGCCAATGTTTGCTGCTAAGTCTCCATACTCCTTACCTACTGTGTCCTTGGCAGTGTATTGATTGATATAATGGGTGTATAGAAATGTAAGTAGCAGCCTCAATGTTTGTAACCTTGGACCCTTGAGTTAATTCTTTTCTTGATTGAGCCCACCTCACCTTTGCCCTATAGGAATGCAGCTTTGTCCAATGCTTTTTTGGAGGCTGGTGCCTGACTTTGGAATAATCACCTTTAGAGAAAGATAAGTTTCTTAAAATGTTAACAGGCCTCCTGGCCAGAAGATGATGTAATTCACCTGAACTTTTGCATATGATAAGTTTGAAAGCCTGGCTTGATTAGAACCCGGAACTGCTGTCCTTGCATGACTCTACCCCTTCCCCCATTATCCTCTATGCACAACTTAAGGTATAAAAACTATTTTGAAAAATAAAGTGTGGGCCTTGTTCACCGAAAAAAAAATTAAAAAATAAAACATTTTGCTTTGAAATGTTGCACTAAAAATGCATTTAGGTTTGAAAAAGTTACTTATATGTATGTGTGCTCATTTGCTTCAGTCATGTCTGAATCTTTGCAACTCTAATAGACTGCCAGTTTCCTAACCCTGCCAGGCTCTTCTGTTTATAGGATTTTTCAGGCAAGAATACTGGAGTGGGTTGTCATGTCCTCCTCTAGGGAATCTTCCTGATTGAGAGATAAAATACACATCTCCAGTGTCTCCTACATTGCAGGTGGACTTTTTACCACTGAGCCATCAGGAAAGTCCAATCATATGTCTGTAAATATAAGTATCAGTTCAGTTCAGTTCAGTCACTCAGTCGTGTCTGACTCTTTGTGACCCCATGAATCACAGCACGCCAGGCCAATATAAGTATCAGATCAGATAGGATCAGTGGCTCAGTCATGTCCGACTCTTTGCGACCCCATGAATCCCAGCACGCCAGGCCTCCCTGTCCATAACCAACTCCCGGAGTTCACTCAGACTCACCTCCATTGAGTAAGTGATGCCATCCAGCCATCACATCCTCTGTCATCCCCTTCTCCTCCTGCCCCCAATCCCTCCCAGCATCATAGTTTTTTCCAATGAGTCAACTCTTCGCATGAGGTGGCCAAAGTACTGGAGTTTCAGCTTTAGCATCATTCCCTCCAAAGAAACCCCAGGGCTGATCTCCTTCAGAATGGACTGGTTGGATCTCCTTGCAGTCCAAGGGACTCTCAAGAGTCTTCTCCAACACCACAGTTCAAAAGCATCAATTCTTCGGTGCTCAGCCTTCTTCACAGTCCAACTCTCACATCCATACATGACCACAGGAAAAACCATAGCCTTGACTAGATGAACCTTTGTTGGCAAAGTAATGTCTCTGCTTTTGAATATTCTATCTAGGTTGGTCATAACTTTCCTTCCAAGGGGTAAGCGTATCTTAATTTCATGTCTCCAAAAACATCATGTGATGGTGGTTTAGTCCCCAAGTAGTGTCCAATTCTTTGCAAATTCATGGACTGTACAGTCCATGGAATTCTCCAGGTCAGAATACTAGAGTGAGTAGCCACTCACATCTCCAGGGGATCTTCCCAACCCAGAAATGGAACACAGGTCTCCCACTTTGCAAGCGAATTCTTTCCCAGCTGAACCACCAGGGAAGCCAAACAATACTGTAGTGGGTAGGCTATCCCTTCTCCAGTGGATCTTCCCAGCCCCAGGAATTGAACTGAAGACTCCTGTGTTGCAGGTGGATTCTTTACCAGCTGAGCTACCATGGAAGCCCAATTCAAACTGTAAATAACTCAAATGTCTATCAGGAGGAGAATAAATGTACACATTTTGGAAAATTTATTGGGATACATTCTAAAATAAAATGAAAATATTGTGATATGTATATAACATCAATGGAATAATCTTCTAGATGTGTATCAACTTCATGTGGCCACAAAAATATTTATTGAGTTATTTCACTATATGAAAGTCAAGAACAGGTCTGGAGTTAGTTGAGGTGTTGACTGCAAAAATATTAGAAAGTTTTCTGGAGATATGGATGTATTTTCTTTTTAAGGATGTCAATTGCAGTGCTGGATGTATTTTTCAAATCTCATTTTATTTTACACCCCAGGTATGCATTTTATAAAGTTCACTGAAGGAAAGATAATATCTACATGAATTTCTAAAACATAAAATAAGAATCAGTTTGTTAAATTCAAATAATGAGATTAATTTTCCAAAGAATAAACAGATAGGAATCTTTATAACTCATTTTGTAACACTATGCATAATTCTGAGAATCCTGAAACCAAACCAAAACCAAAATTTTAGATCAATTTAACGTTGCTAGAGATGGAAGTTTATTATATTTTGGTTCCTGCTTTTGGGTAGGATGAATTAAGTTTTTTTTTTTTTTTTGATAGAATGGAGACAATCTTTTTCAAGTTATATAATTGATTTATTCATTCAGTTATATTCCCAGTGAAACATTAATTAGCACTTAACATAACATTAAGTAACCGTAAAACCCAGTATTTCACAATAGGCCAAGAAAATTATTAACATAAAAACTGAGATGACTTTATCTAAATAAAAATTTAAGGTATACTATAAAGTGACCAAAAATAATATGAGTCAGCAGCAAAAATACACAGATAATCCATAGTCAAAAGTGTTCTGAAACAACTTAAGTTTTATGGTAATGTACAGTAAATGTACCCATTTTACCACACAAGTGAGCATCAGAGAAAACAAAATTCAATTATTTTTATAATACGCTGTAAATAACTTTAGATGTTCAAACTTTACATATAAATGGTCTATGCATACTAAAAAAAAAGTGATGTTACTCATTTAAGTTTGATGTGACAAAGCTTTTAAATGTAATATCAAGAGCAGAAATCAAATATTACAGATGTATATAAATTCATTATGTTAAAAATCAACTTTTTAAATAAAAAGTGTGGAAATATGCACAATGTATAGAGAGGTATATTAGCATGTGAAGATAATTCTTTATGAATGGGTAACAGACAAAGGAAATAAATGAGAAAAGAGTCATAAAAGATGAAAGACAGTTTTGCAGTTACTTAAAATAATAAAAACTAAAAATACCATGTAACCCAGAAATCCCACTACTGAGCATATACCCTGAGCAAACCATAATTCAAAAGAACACATTCAGCTCATTGTTCACTGCAGCACTATTTACAGTAGTCAGGGAATGGACACAACCTAAATATCCTTCAACAGATGAATGGATAAAGAAGATGTGATGCATTTATACAATGTAATTTTACCCAGCCATTAAAAGAAATGAAATTGATCACTTGTAGAGATTGGTGTGGACTTAGTGTCTGTCATACAGAGTGAAGTAAATCAGAAAAATAAAAACATAATATTAACATGTATGTAGAATCTAGAAAAATAATACAGATGAACTTAATTGCAGGGCAGGAATAGAGATGCAGACATAGGAAACAGACATGGACACAGAGGGAGAAGGGAGTGGGATGAATTGAGAGATTAAGGTGATGTATGTGCAGTGCCATGCGTAAAATAGCTAGTGGGAACCTGCTATATAGCACAGGAAGCTCAGCTTGGTGCTCTGTGGTGACCGAGATGAATGGGATGGGTGGGTAGGAGGCAGATCCATTAGGGGGGATGTATGTCTACTTATAGCTATTCACATTGTTGTACAGCAGAAACTAACACAACGTTGTAAAGCAACTATACTCCAATTAAAATAAATTAAAGCTTCAATATAAATGATCAATAGGGATATAAAGAAGGTAAAATTTCTAAAGTCATTTGTTTTTAAGTAAATGAAAATCACAAAATTAGATATGTTTGTATGACTTAAGAATTTGTCAAACATCTAAATAAGACTATGCAAAAAAGTGGTGTCCTTTACATGTTTCCCTTCAGATGGGTAGATTTTCTAGAGAAAATATATAAAAATGAATGCCACAATAATACAATAATTTTTATTTCTGGAATTATTACTCATAATTTTGTTTATTAAAGGATATGTTTATGGGCAATTTTTACATCACCAATTGTAGAAGTAATCCAAATCTCAAAAACTGCAGTGACATATTTTAATTACACACAATTCATTATTATTAAGTTTTATATTGATGTTACAAAGTAATTCATATTTGCTTAAATGAACAAAATTATTACATAATAATAGGTAGAATAATAGTTCATGTAAATGTTTAGAAAATAAATTCAGAGAGTAAAGGGGCAGAGAATATTTCTTCTTCCTTAGGTCCTATAGTAATATATACTATCTTAAATAATTTTTTTAAAGAGTTAATACAAAACATAGGATATAACATCAAGCTTTAATAAAAAGTGTTTATAAGTATTTAATATTTTCTAATAAGAAAGACAAAAATTAGTTGCTTTAGCAGTGCATATAATATTATAGATTATAAACAAAAGCAAACAACAGTACTTACATAGCAAAACTTTCTTAGGAACTTTTTGAAATAGTGAAGCTACTTATCTTTCTAGTGGTGTATACATTTTCACTAAAAGAAAAAGCTTTCAAACAAAATCTAATTCCTGAATTTTACAGTTTGATAGAACTAAAGTTTTATAAAGTTTTTTGTTATACTGTTTTGCTTAGTTCATAAGATAAAACTTACAAATATATACAAATTAAGATTAAACCAAGCACACACACATTTAATCAACAAAAACCTCTAAATATGGGCTCACAATTCACAAGTAAAAATAATGTGTTAAGTTGTTTATTATGAATAATCTTAAAATGATTCTATGCTGATTCAGACAAGGACTAGGCTAGACTTTTCCTTGTGCTAATAATAATATAAAAAGATCTGGCAAGGAAATTAACAATATAAACAAGATATGAAGAATAAATGTTCAACTTAAGGAAGCAATTTCTTTTTGATTAAATTAGAAGCAATCATTTGTATACCAATTATAATTAAAAATTAGCTTTATTTGTGCCTTAAATAGGGTTTGGCAGGATTTCTACTTGGCAGTTTTTGTATTTTGGCTTTAATTGCTGGATACCCTGGGAATGACTGAAACTCTTCCTTTATCTTTTTTTTATAGGTATTTTTTAAATTTAAATTTATTTATTTTAATTGGAGGCTAATTACTTTACAATATTGTATTGGTTTTGCCATACATCAACATGAATCTGCCACGGGTGTACACAGCTGTAAACTCTTCCTTTAAAAGTATCTGCATTTCATATTATTAGGACTTTCCCTCTAGTTCAGCTGAATTAATGAGATTTTGTTATGTTTATGTTAGTGAGGCCAAAGTCTTTTTCTTTTCTTCTAAATAGAATATGTGCAGACAGGAATAAACCTAACATGGAAGATTTCCATCATGAAGTGGCGAGCTCACTGTTCCTAGAAAAGTGAAAGGCAATGCCAAAGGACGTGGCAGGTTGGGAAAGAACAGACTGTAAGCAATGACCTTGAGACACTAAGGTTCTATTATCTTAGGATGTTACTTTTAAATAAATTGTGGATTTATGATGATTGAATCCAGCAATACTATTTGAAAACTTTACATTTTCAACAAAATATATTACAGTCATGAGACACCACACTCCTGAATATAAAAGCCCATGTCACAATTGCCCAGAAAGTCTCATAACACATTCAAGAAAGACTTTTGTACCCCCTCTTGCCTTCCTTAAATAAATGCAATAACCTATCACCCCCTCAGAGGCACCTCCAAGGAGAGAAGCTTGTAGCTTTCTGAGATGTTAAAGTGGGAGAGATTTTATATTCAGAAAGATGTACTGTTCCCCTTTCAACACTCTCACTTTGCATAACATTTTGCCTCTGGGTCAAGAATAAGAATTTGTGACTGAAAGAAAAAACAGCTTGGGAACGGGCCCTGTCAGTCAAACCGTTTTTGAGTAATACTAATGGTGATAATTTTAAATATAATGTAGAACACATTTCTTTCCAAAAGTTCGCAGCATGCATAAAGGTCAAAAACATTGAATTACACTCTTACTCATTTTATTTAATACAAGATATAGGTGGTATCGGAGAAGGCAATGGCACCCCACTCCAGTACTCTTGCCTGAAAAATCCCATGGACGGAGGAGCCTGGTAGGCTGCAGTCCATGGGGTCGCTAGGAGTCGGACACGACTGAGCGACTTCACTTTCACTTTTCACTTTCATGCATTGGAGAAGGAAATGACAACCCACTCCAGTGTTCTTGCCTGGAGAATCCCAGGGATGGGGGAGCCTGGTGGGCTGCCGTCTCTGGGGTCACACAGAGTCGGAAACAGCTGAAGCGACTTAGCAGCAGCATAGGTGGTATAATGTGGAAAATATATTTACGTGAAAGGGCCTTCTTCTCAATAATTGAAAATGGTATTATGTGAACTGTGTGTCATTGCTAGAATGGCTACTTATCTGAAATGCACAAATACCAAAGGCTATCTGGATCTATTTGCATACATTACGGTGTGTGTGTGTGTTTGTGTGTGTGTGTGTGTGTGTATAAGCCAATAGAGCAATTTTTAAATAAATTAAACCAAGGTGAGATTGTTTATTCAACCTGGGTGACTTACTGTAAGCAGATACATTTCCCCCCACCCCCCCAGGAGTAAGTCATCATATGTTTTATTCAGCATAGATTGGATTCAAGGGAAAACCAGAGGTCACATGCTTATTTTTAGATAGATACCACTGAATATACTTCCCTGGTGGCTCAGATGGTAAAGAGTCTGCCTGCATTGTGGGAGACCCAGGTTTGATCCCTGGATTGGGACGATCCCCTGGAGAAGGAAATGGCAAACCAATCCAGTATTCTTGCCAGGAAAATTCCATGGACAGAGGAGCCTAGAAGGCTACAGTCCTTAGAGTTGCAAAGAGTTGGACACAACTGAGCAACTTTACATTCAGTTTAAACAATACCTGTATTTATTCTACATGAGTTTATCATAAAGATGAGATATTATTAAATTATAAGATTATTACCTAATCTTTTGATTAGTTAAAAAGCAAAATGTAATTTTTAACAGTTCCAACAATTTTTTGATTTTTAATTAAAGGCAAAGTAATACGTGAATAAACTTTTAAAAGTCAATAACACTAAACAGCTTATAAACAAAAAAAGACTTTTTCCCTACTTCTCCCCACTCTGTGGTCTCACTACCAAGTATTTTAGAATTTTCTTTTGGTAGTAACTTCCCTATTCATAAACAGCATGTTTATTTACCGATTCACTTTGATTTTTAATACTCAATATTATTTCTCAGACTGTACTATAAAAAACTGGGTTTTACCTCTTTTATACTACATCTTCTTTTATCCTCTCAGCTTTATTGTTTTTGTTCAGTCACTCAGTTGTGTCTGACTCTTTGTGACCCTGTGGACTGAAGAACAGTCTTCCCTGTCCATCACCATCTCCCAGAGCTTGCTCAAACTCATGTCCATTGAGTCGGTGATGCCATCCAACCATCTTGTCCTCTGTCACCCCCACCTCCTCCTGCCCTCAGTCTCTCCCAGCATCAAGGACTTTTCCAATAAGTTGGCTCTTTACATCAAGTGGCCAATGTATTGGAGCTTCAGCTTTAGCATCAGTCCTTGCAATGAATATTCAGGGTTGATTTCCTTTAGGGTTGATTGGTTTGATCTCCCTGATGTCCAAGTGCTCTCAAGGGTCTTCTCTGGCACCACAGTTTGAAAGCATCCATTCTTCAGTACTCAGCCTTCTTTGTATTCCAGCTCTCACATTCATACATGACTATTGGAAAAATCATAGCTTTGACTATATGGACTTTTGTTGGCAAAGTGATATCTCTGCTTTTTAACACGCTGTCTAGATTTTTCCTCTCAATAAAGCAAGTTAATTTAAGGTTGTGAAAGTGTTAGCCACTCTGTCATATCTGACGCATTGCAACCCTATGAGCTGTAACCCAATCAGGCTCCCCTGTCCGTGGAATTCTCCAGGCAAGAATACTGGAGTGGGTTGCCATTTTCTTCTCCAGGGGATCTTCCCTACCCAGGGATTGAACCTAGGTCTCCCATGTTGCAGGCAGATTTTTTAATATCTGAGCCACCAATTTTAAGTAACTTTTTAAAAATTATTTATTATTGAGTTATAACTGGTAAATTTGTATTAAAGCATATAATATGATGATGTAATATACAAGTACATTGAGATAGGATTGTTCCCATCTAGAATATTTTCTTATGTCTTAGTTTATGTTCTCTAGAAAATAGAATCTGAGCAAATCTTAGCAGTAATATTTAACCAGGTGCAATACCAGGGCAGAGTAAGAGAGAAGAGAAGCATTACAAGGCCAGGAAAGAAAATAAATCTCCAGTGGTATGTTATTCAGTTGACTGTCACTGTAGGAAGAGCAATGACTAATCCCTGACCATGTAAGGTAGCCTTGGGCAGTCTCTACTGAAACTACTGAAGTTATGCTTTGGATTCATCCATTAAAGGAGAGGATGAAGAAGATATTCTTCTCTGATACTGTGTTGCTACCTATCACTCATTGGTGAAATTTTTCCCTATGAAGAATAACCTTCACACTTTTGAGGAGTATTGTCTTACCCCTTTGGCAAGATATTGCTGTGGTATCTCAGGGGCTTGCTTCCCTGGTGGCTCAATTGGTAAAGAATCCACCTGCAATGCTGGAGATTTGGGGTTGATCCTTGGGTCAGGAAGCTCCCCTGGAGAAAGAAATAACAACACTTCTTTTTGCCTGAGAAATCCCATGGATAGAGGAGCGTGGCAGGCTACAGTCCATGGGGTCTCAATATTCAGATGTGATTTAGCCACGAAACCATCACCACCACATGGCATTTCAGTACCCTTCTCTGAAAAAAAATTGTGCTATATGTGAGTTCAAAATTAATTAAAGGGTTCCAAGACTCTGGATATCTGCCTTGGCAGATAGATCCCTGGTCTCCGTGTAAGTTCCAAGAGCTAAGGAGACAAGTACAGTTTAGAAAACAAGATACAATACAGGTATGTCTGATATAGTTCATTCCTTGTGGTATTCAGATCTCATGGTACCTTTCTGCTGAGTTTTCTATTGCAAAATGAGACACCACTTTTGGAACACTTCTTTACCAGTTGTGAAAGTACATGTTAAATCAAGTCAAGTTTCTGTGAAGATCAATCTCTATCTCTCAGAGCACTTAAGAAAGAATGTTAATTTTAAAAATTAACAAAAGTTATAGCCTCTACCGCTGAAACCCCTTCATCACATCACTACCCATTCTAGAGTTCTTCACCCTTAGCCAGTACTTCAAACTGCACGGGGAGCCCTAAGAAGGTGATTGTTAGTTGTAGCTCCCAGTCAGCATTGTTATTAATATATTCCTGGGCAGAAGTATTTTCTTCTTGAAAATCAGGACATCTTTTCTAGCAGACTTAAAGCTGCAGGGAAGAAAAACAAAAGTTCAAGGGACTCAGTGGGTATGATGAACACATGTGTTGTCCCGCTTAAATCCGTCAGCTCAATGATCCATTTAATGTAGCTGCTGTAACATGCTACTATATGTTGACAAATGATTCAATGCATGCTGTGTTTCCTGGAAGGCAGCACTGATCTATCTAAGAGGTTTGCCCTAAAACTTACACGTGTCTGAGACTCTTCTATCAGTCTGATTGTTTCTCATTGATAGGGTGTGTGGAATGATTAGTAATTTCTAAGCCCACTGCATGAACTATTTTGTATAAAATATGCCCCTTGGTCTGAATTGATGTTGTTATTATATCATGTTCACAGATAAATGTGTTCTGTAAGCACTTAGACAATGATGCTATAGAGATATCAGAAAAGGCATCCTTCTGTTGGGAATATGCATTAATTCTGGCAAAAATGACCCTTCAAAATACAAAACATCTAATGCAATTGACGAACCTTCATGTAGCAAGCAGTGGTCCCTTTGAAATATCAAGGGCTCAACATCTTTCTTTTCTGTTGGCAGGTTGCACGTTCATGGGTATCAACAGCTAGATGACTTGGTGAGAATGAATTCATTTTAAAACTGCATAATCCTTCTTGTCATACTATCCACCCTGTCTATGGACTCACTGTCAAATTACTCAGGTGGTACAGGAGAGAAGCTATTTAATTCCCCAGAAAGTATCGTTTTTATGCAGTGGTTAAATAGCTCTGTGGTTCAAGCTGCTTTCCCTTCAACTTTACATGAAACAAAGTTTCATTTACTTTGTTTTCACTAACATAAATCCACCTATGTATCTGTCAGACCTATCCAACATCAGTCTTCCAGATTTGTTTTTATTAGGTGATAGACCAACTGTCCACATTTATCTTTGCACACGAATTAGTGCTTATGAGTTCCAGGCCACATTTCTTCCATATAAAGTAGATCACCAAGTTTAGCAAATGCCGTTTTATGTCCTTGGAGAATTGTCCACCACCTCAGTGCCTCAGAATTACCCTGATATGAGTAATATGGAGCAACTCCTTTCCAATTACTGCCAAGACAGAGCATCCATTCATCACGAATTAGCATTTGGACTAAATTGTTTTCCCCTTCTTTCAGTTGGTCAAAGGTCAAGGGAGGTCTTTGGTATATATTCAGGGAGAATGTAAGCAAAGATAGGTCACCTGGAGTTTGGACTTTCTCAAAAAATATTTATGAGCAAGTTTCCTACATGTAATATTTCAGTTATGAGTGAGATAATTATCATAGTCCTGAGGCAATACAGTAAAAATGTACTGTTGGCTTTACTGTATAAAGGAATACTAACTCTAACATAAATTTCAAAGAAAGGAATTGGCAAAAAGTAAATCCTTGTGACAGTACTGCTCTGTGCCAATAAATACACCAGAGCAGCAGAATGGCTTCTGTAAAGGCCATATCGTTGTTAGGTTTACAACAGTCCACTAATTTCTGCCATGCTGTATAAGTTTTATTAAGACCCTGGGTAGAAGAATTGAATGGAGACCACCACTCTGGAATCTTTTGAGTATATGACAGTGACTTTAGTTTCTGCAATCATTCAGAAACACACTATCTTCTTATTTCCTATCTTGAGGATAGGGTTACAGGGTGTTAAGCAGTGGCCAGGTTCTCACTTTGCTCTTCCTATTATAACCTTAATCCATGGGTCAAGAAGTATATGTAGGACTTGAGAAAATACGGTGAAGTTGAAGGACCTTGCACTCACTCCTCCCATGAGAACACCAAAATCACGCCTAACTGCTGAATGAACATCAGTAAAAAAGAATGGAACCTACCAAAAGAGATATGCTACATCTAAAGGCAAAGAAGAAACCACAAGATTAGAGGAGGATCACACTCACAATATAATCAAGTCCAATACCCCCCAGGTGGGCTACCCACAGACTGAAGAACAATTATGTCACAGAAGTTCTCCCATGGGATTGAGAGTTCTGAGCCCTATAGCAGGCCCCCCAGCCAAGGTCTCTGGCATTGGGAGGAGAAGCTTCCAGAACATTTGGCTTTGAAGGCCACTGGGATTTAATTGCAGGAGCTCAATTAAAGATACTGGGAGAAAGATACTCCACTCTTGGAAGGTGTACACTGAGAATAAAATACAAAGGAATAAACCTATGCAAAAGACTTGTGCTTTGAAAACTATGACACTGATAAAAGAATCCAAAGATGACACAAACAGATGTAAAGATTCACTGTGCTCTTGGATTGGAAGAATAAATACTGTGAAAATGACTACCCAGAGTAATCTCCAAAGATTCAATGCAATCTCTATCAAATTGCCAATGGCATTTTTCAAAGCACTACATATTTTTTTAAATTTGTACATAAATACAAAATGCCCAAGGGATCTCAAGAAAAACAGAAATAGAGGAATAAAGCTCTCTGACTTCAGACTATACTATATGCCTACAGTTATCAAAACAGTATGGTTCAGGCCCCAAAACAGAAATACACATCAATGAAACTGGCTAGAAAGCCCCAAAATAAACCTACACACCTATGATCAATTAATCTATGAAAGAGGAGGCAAGAATATACAGTGGAAAAAAGACAATGTCTCCAATAAGTGATACCAGGAAAACTGGAAAACTACATGTAAGAAAATGGCATTAGAATATTCTCAAACATTACACACAAAGACAAACTCAAAATGCATAAAAGATCTAAATGTTAGGGTGGATACTATAAAACTAGAGGCAAACATAGGCAGACCACTCTTTGACATACATTGCAACAGTATCTTTTTGAGTCTATTTTCCAGAATAGGGGAAATAAAAACAAAAATAAACAAATGGGACCTAATTAAACTTAAAAGCTTTTGCACAGGAAAGGGAACCATAAATAAAAAGACAACCTTCAGACTGGGAGAAAATACTTGCAAGTGGTGCAATTGACAAGGGTTTAATTTCCAAAATATACAAAACAGCTTATGCAGCTCAAAATTTAAACAAAACAAAACAAAAAAAAACAATATGAACAACCAAATTGAAAAATGGGCAGGAGATCTAAATATATATTTCTCCAAAGAAGACATACAGATCACGAAAAGGCACATGAAAATGCTAAACACCACTAATTACAGAGAAACACAAATCAAAAGTACATCAGTCGAAGTGACCATAATCAAAAATCTACAAATAACAAATATGGAAGAGGGTGTGGAGAAAAAGGAGCCCTCCTTTTTGGTGGGAATGTAAATTGGTGCATCCACGATGGAAAACTGTATGGAGTATCCTTAAAAAGCAAAAAATAGAGTTACCATATGATCCAGCAACCTAACTTCTAGGCATAGATCAGAGAAAATCATAATTCAAAAAGATACTATGCATTTCAATATTCATACAGCATTATTTACATTTATAATACCCAAAACATGGCAGCAATCCATCAATAGATGAAAGAAAAATTAATAAGAGCTACATATACCCAATTGAATACTACTTAGCCATTTAAAAGAATGAAATAATGCCATTTATAGCAACATGAATAGACCTAGAGATTATTATACAAGGGAAGTAAATCAGACAAGACAAATTTCATATGATTTCTCTTATATGTTTCATCTAAACAATTATATAAATGCACTTATCTATAAAACAGAAAAAGAATCACAGCCATAGACATCAAATTTACGGTTACCAAAGGGCAAAGGTGGGAGAAGCGTAAATTAGTAAGTTTGGGGTTAACAGATGCACACTCCTATACATAAAATAGACAACATGAACCTACTATATAGCAAAGGGAACTATCCTAATATCATGCAATAACCTATAACATGATATAATGTAAAAAAAGAATATATATGTGTGTGGGTATATATATATATATATATATATATATATATATATATATATAAATTACTTTGGTGTACACCTGAAACTAACAACATTGTAAATAAATTTTATATCAACAAATTTTTTTATGAAAAAGAATAAAAAAGTATATGTAACAATACTGGTAGCTACTAAGTTGTTAGAGAAATAGATCCTAATTGTGTTTATATGTGTAATCAAACATATGTTAGGAAAATAATCATAGGATGGATTCATGAATAAATTGAACCATCTGTGAGATGAACCTTGTACCAAATTCTGTTTATCACCCCATCTCCTTATGCCTCCACATAAGTGGCCCTTCAGGTACTCTGGAATCAATATATACCCCTTTAAATTTATCAAGGTACTATTGTGAGCTCTTAAATAACGTCACACAGGTGACTCCACTCCACAGTCTTCAGAATTAGCATTGCTTTTCCTCATACTAAATGCTATGGGTGCTTGATCTACCAATATCTTAAAATCTATGTATTTAGATCTCAATTGATCACAAGGAAAAGCTTAAAGGTTTTAAAAGTTCAATGCTACTTCTTGACAAAGATAATTACTACTTCACTTATCAATAGCAATGAGGTCCATATTGTTTACAAATAGGTATGTGATTAAAATCCAAATTAATGTCTTGAGTATATGTTCTCTAGAATTGTCATAGTTTTAGACCAAGTAAGCTTCAGTTCAGTTCAGTTCAGTTACTCAGTCGTGTCTGACTCTTTGCAACTACATGAATCACAGCATGCCAGGCCTCCCTGTCCATCACAAACTCCCGGAGTTCACTCAGACTCACCTCCATTGAGTCAGTGATGCCATCCAGCCAACTCATCCACTGTCGTCCCCTTCTCCTCCTGCCCCCAATCCGTCTCAGCATCAGAGTCTTTTCCAATGAGTCAACTCTTCACATGAGGTGGCCAAAGTACTGGAGTTTCAGCTTTAGCATCATGCCTTCCAAAGAAATCCCAGGGCTGATCTCCTTCAGAATGGACTGGTTGGTTGGATCTCCAGAACCAACAAAAACTTAAAGGAAAGATATAGTATTAATGTATTGATGCTTAGGAGGGCCAGGCAATGTGAGTGATGCTAAAATGAAATGTTGCAAAGAATAACAGAAAAAAATTAAGCTAATTCATTATCAAGCTCTGCTGCTACTGCTGCCAAGTCGCTTTAGTTGTGTCTGATTCTGTGCGACCCCATAGACGGCAGCCCACCAGGCTCCCCTGTCCCTGGGATTCTCCAGGCAAGAATACTGGAATGGGTTTATCAAGCTCTAATACTTCTTAAAAAACAGTTAGCATCTTTGGAAGAGTTCATTTTAAAAAGACATTAAAATGTAGTTTTAATGTCTAAAACATTGACATTAAAACAGAGAGGTGAGAATTCCTCCTCTCTGTCTCTACACTATGCTTCCGTGTAGGTTGTTTGATCTATAATGGAGTTTCTGGGGAAAACAAGTAGGCATATTCAGATGAGTCACAATCAGGGTGGCTCAGGTGGGACAAGGCATGAGACATAAGCCTAAAAAGATTTCAAACATCTTGTAATGTGTGCACTGAATAGTTAGCAATACTCAAAATGGAGTATTCTTAAAAATATAATAGTTTTTTTTTTTAAATAACCTGAGTCCAAGTAGAAATAACACATTAGTCCAACTAACAGGCACAATAAGTTATCAATTTACTACCTCTAAGCACTAACTGTTCTTTTGTGTTCCTGCTTTGTGCTCTGGAGAAGGAAATGGCAACCCACTCCTGGAGAATCCCATGGGTGGAGGAGGTTGGTGGCCTGCAGTCTATGGGTCGCAAAGAGTCAGACACGAGTAAGCGACTTCACTTTGTAATACCAATACTGTGCCCCAACTTTAATTTCTCCTTTGCCAGACAGTACAATAGAAGCTGTGCCAATAAAGGTCCCTGGAATGATGTTGTGAGACTATGGCAAGAGGAAAGACATGTCCTCTAGGTCTTGGGGTGGTTTTCTTCTCCAGCATGGCTGTCGCTCAGTGTGCTGGAAGCCAGTAACAATCGTCTTAGTGGTTCTCGCAGACTACTTCCACCTGAAGCATATGCACAAGTGTGTTTCTTGGCCTACATGGCAGACCATTCCTTTGGAACAGCTCTAGCCCGCCTGCCCTATCCAGAACACAACTCATCCATGGACCAAGTCCAATCTATCTTGCAGTGAGTTTCTCAACCACCTAGGACACTCTTCCTATGAACCAGTTCCAACACAATTGAACCTGTATCTACAACAGCATCTGGAGAATTTCTTTACCATGTGAGCTATTCCCATGACTCAGCTTCAGACTGCCACACTTGACAGCAAGTTTATCCACCACCAGCAGCCTGCTCCTCTTGACCAGCCATGATTCAGCACTCGGGAAGTTTCTTTCTCAACAGCCTTCTGCATCTATGCTCCTTTCCTCTCCAACAAAGTCAGAATCTTAGTTCTTGGAGGATATGGGGAATCTTTTAAGCACCTAATTTCTCCTTTATCCACTCTTCATCAGCCCCAAGATAGTGGTCACTTTCTTCATGTATCTTTACTGTATCCCTCACCATAATTATATGCCCAATTCAGTTTTCCTTTTACTAATTCATATTTATATTAAATTTTGCATGTTCAAACTTCAGATTGAAACTTGACAGACACAGGTAACATCTTCTTGGAAATTTTGGTTATGTGAATGCCTTTGACTATGGTGGATTTTTTGAGTCCAGTTGCCTTCCACCTAGGAGACACCTTGTAAATCTGAATCTGGATAACTATTGTCCTTAGTGCCATTTTATTGTAAAATTAAAAGTTGTAATTTGGTGCAGTGGAACAGCTTAAAAACCCTAGCAGTCACCACACTGGGACACTCTGATACTTGAAAACTCATTGATTCCAAATCAAATGACTATATGACTTCTGCTATGTTTTGTTCCCTGATGATACCTTCTTAAGGGATTTGTCTCTCCTTTCTCCTCAGGACTATTTAGTCTCCCATTAGAGAAAGCTACTCCTTCACTATTAGCATTATTATAGGAGTCTTTTTCATTCCAATATTGCTGTTTTTCAAAGGATACAACATTGCTAAGTAGGATAGGAATTGTTTTAAAGTTGGAATTGTTATAACAAACCTTTCTAGAAAGCTGCTGCTGCTGCTGCTAAGTCGCTTCAGTCATGTCCAACTCTGTGCGACCCCATAGACGGCAGCCCACCAGGCTTCCCCGTCCCTGGGATTCTCCAGGCAAGAACACTGGAGTGGGTTGCCATTTCCTTCTCCAATGCATGGAAGTGAAAAATGAAAGTGAAGTCACTCAGTCATGTCCGACTCTTCGAGACCCCATGGACTGCAGCCTACTAGGCTCCTCCATCCATGGGATTTTCCAGGCAAGAGTACTGGAGTGGGGTGCCACTGCCTTCTCCTCTAGAAAGCTACTTCTGGATAAAGGATTTAAAGTGGCTATTTCAATTTCTTCCAGGGCTTCCCTGGTAGCTCAGCTTGTAAAGAATCCATCTGCAATGCAGGAGACCCTGGTTTGATTCCTAAATCGGGAAGATCTACTGGAGAAGTGATAGGCTACCCATTCCAGTATTCTTGGGCTTCCCTGGTGGTTCATCTGGTAAAAAATCTGCCTGCAATGCAGGAGACCTGGGTTTGATCCCTGGGTTGGAAAGATCCCCTGGAAAAAGGAAAGGCTACGCACTCCAGTACTCTTGCCTGGAAAATCCCATGGACAGAGGAGCCTGGTGGGCTGCAGTCTATGGGGTTGCACAGAGTCGGACACGACTGAAGCAACTTAGCAGCAGCAGCAGCATGTCCATGGGAGCGCAAAGAGTTGGACGTGACCGAGTGACTTTCACTTCACTTAATTCTGCTACCATCACTCCTCTATTGTATTTACCAGTTGAAATATGAGAATTAGTTAATATGAGAGTAAAACTTGGCAATGCAGGAGATAATGGCTTTTCAAATATTTTATTAATTCTAGGCATCTTAATGTTTTTATGAACCCTTGCTCATCTCCAGTCCAACAAATCAACAGTTTGAGTTACAGCATTGCTAATATTACATTTTGCTTTGTGTGTAGAACTGAAATTCCCTAGATATCATTTTATAAGTACTGATTCTGCAAAATGAAGTAATTTAGGTTTCATTTGTTTTATTTTATAGGACACATAACATAATGCTGAATTTGCATCATATAGAAATATGGTGCATTTAAATGTAAAATGTCCTAAAGATGCAAATAATCTACACTATCCACTAAATTTCCTTCTCACTAAAATAACATTCTAATTAACCTTCAAATAATTTTAAAACAGCAACTATGACTGTCAAATATTTTGCAATAATAAGCATAGTTTTATTTATAATAGAGTTTCCCACCAATTTGCCTACAGAAGAGATACTTCTGCTTTCTAGAATAAAATTAAATGGAGATGAAATGAATGCTCTGTCCACAGAGCTGCACTGGGGATGCAGATGTTAGTGTCTTATGTACAAATCTGATTAAGCATCAGCCCGTCTCAAATTACATCATTTCATCGCATGAGTAAACATGAAGACTAGCACTGACACAGCCATTTCAGAATGTCTACATTCAAAAAGCATTTTTAAGGTCTTGGTACTATATGAGTAACATTATTTAATCCATTTAAAAATGTAGTATTATCAGCCTCATTCAAAGATGAGAAAACTGAGGCAAAGAGAGCTTACTCACTCTACCAATTTTAAACAAAAACTTGTTGACCTTGGATTTACACCCAGACACCCACACTGCTGAGTTGTATCTTTAATTCAGATTGGGTATCTGAAAAACATATTCTAGATTACCGAAAAGTCATGTATAGAAAGTCTTGTTTCACCAATAAATGTGAAAATTCTAAATACATAAGGTAAGACATAGTACATTCCATCAGCTTCTAAGGGCAATGAAATATCTGCTACTTTGCTTACAAAGAATAGCACTAGGTTAATCCACATTCATCCTGAAAACATTTTTCCCTATTTATGAATTAAATCTATCTCATATTTTGTCTTAGACAACTATTAAAATAATTACCTGCTAAATTATAATTGTCAATAAAACTATTATTTAAAAATATTGGGTTGGTCAAAGTTTCATTCAGTTTTTTCTAAAAGATCTTCCAAAACACCCAAACAAACTTTTTGCCAACCCAGTATCTAATTTGTCACTCCAAAAGGTCACAGCAGTTAGATGGCATTTTTAAAGGATTAATCTATTAAAATTTTTTAAAAATAACATTGCAAAAATAAGATTACCAAAGAAGAATCTTACTAACCTCATTCTGAGGTAAAGAATTTCACCTCCTTTCTCAAAATTTTAACGAACATCTATTGTACAAATTAGGTTAGAATACTGACACTGGAAATAGGAAGTTTATCCTGTGTCTTCCCCTGAATTTTTAAGCATTTTTTTTTCTGTATTTTAAAAATAAATGATCACATTAAAGGGAAGATGAATCAAAACACACATACAAGTGTTTTTCTACTATTTCAATAACATTGCATGCTATTTTGCTGAAATGGTTGTTTCCAATATTCTTTTACATAATTTAATTATACAAGTAGTGTAGCTATAGTGGTTCCAATTCACTGGCCTTCAGTGCTACTTAAATGGCTTGTGTTTCAGGATCAGTGAGTAGCACTGCTAACTTCGCGCTCCTTCTGCCAAGCTGTCCATCAAAGGAAGCAGCATCTCTCTCTTCAAACTCCTTTCACTTCAAACTCTTCTTTTCTAGGGTCATTAAAAGAAAGAAGTAGGTTCATATCATTGATACAACAGACCATTGCTGTAAAGATATGAAATTTGTTCCACTTGTAAAAGACTGTGAGGTTACATTTTAAAGGGATTCTAATGTTAAGCCTCTATCTTTATTATAATACTATGGAAAGGCCCAAGTAATTTGATAAATAAATTAATAATGACAATAATACCAAATTGAATATAAATTGAAATAATACCAAATTGAATGACTACTGATTTTATAAATGAAGGATTAACTTTCAACATTAAAATTTGATAATTTGGTCATATAGTCAAGTCAGCATTAACTTAAGAACATGAAGAGTAATTCAGCAAAAACTGTACAGATAAATGTATGAGCTTAAACTTGGTCTTAAAAGAGCTGAGTTAAATGAACATATGTTAGATTATGTTAAAGACTAGAAGATGATATGCTATTCAGGGAGATTAGTTTATTGTAGTATCTCAAGTCAAGTTGAGGGACCACTAAATATACCTGATATATTAAAAACAAAAAAAGTGATAGGAACCATTGATATAAAATGACCCACAACATTTTCAAACATATGTACTGTACCCAAATTCTAGGAAGCTCAACATAGAAAAATTACATTTTATATTGTTGTTGTGGTTGTTCAGTAGCTAAATTTTATCTGATTCTCTGCAACCCCACGGAGTGCAGCAAGCCAGAATTTCCTGTCCTTCACTATCTCCCAGAGTTTGCTCAAATTCATGTCCACTGAGTCCAAATGATGTCATCCGACCATCTCATCCTCTGTCGTCCCCTTCTCCTCCTGCCCCCAATCCCTCCCAGCATCAGAGTCTTTTCCAATGAATCAACTCTTCACATAAGGTGGCAAAATACTGGAGTTTCAGCTTTAGCATCATTCCTTCCAAAGAAATCCCAGGGCTGATCTCCTTCAGAATGGACTGGTTGGATCTCCTTGAAGTCCAAGGGACTCTCAAGAGTCTTCTCCAACACCACAGTTCAAAAGCATCAATTCTTCGGCGCTCAGCTTTCTTCACAGTCCAACTCTCACATCCATACATGACTACTGGAAAAACCATAGCCTTGACTAGATGGACCTTTGTTGGCAAAGTGATGTCTCTGCTTTTGAATATGATATCTAGGTTGGTCATAAACAACACTGAAAGGTGATATTATTAACCTTATTTTGCCAGGATTGAGACTGAAGCTTTGAATTTAAATATACAGGTAATTTTGAACACAAGTATAACTGACTTCATAGTTTGTGTTGACATATTTGATGATGAGTAGCATAATTTGTCAAACACTTCTAAATGTCTCTCCTCCCAGAACACAGAGTTGCACTTTCTGAATCCCCTATAACTGAGTTGTTACCAGAGGAATGGTTGTGACCTCCATGTGAGTGAATTGAGGTCTGTCTTTTCCAGTATTTTATTTCCTTATGAGATCCTCTGAGCCACCTTCCTTTGGCCACAATGACCTCCAATGTCCCAGGTGATAGCTACCTTGTTACTCTGTGTCCCAAACAATGGACATTCAGGTGAGAAAGAGTAAACCTTCATTGTTACAAGCTGCTAAAATGTGAGCAGTGTTTATCACTTCAAAATAACTAGTCTTTTGAGTTTACTATAACACAGATAAACAATGGGCAATAAGAACAGCAAATCCTCAAAAGAGGTACAGCTAAATCCTGGTTAGGAGCTTGACCCAGAGTATTTAGCCTTTTCACTTACTTTTCTCACTTACTGGAGCCATAATACACATTTAACATCTTTTGAGTTTGCATAGTTGTGGGAGCTGAAATCTGTGTAAGCTGGCAAATGCTAGGCCAGAGGGATAAATAAAATATACATAGATAAAAAACATATAGATAAAAATACAAAGTTTTATCTAAAGTCACAGTAGGAAAAATCATGGCAAAACGTAAATGATTGAGTACTCCCTATCCCAGAGAAGGGATTCTAGTTTAAAACTTGAGATTCTTCAAAAACCCCACCAAAAGCAAAATGCCAGTCTAGTCCTAATTCTGTCACTTTCATTTATCTCCCTACAGTTTATATTGCTTCTTGCTACCTATACTTAATGACGTTACTACAAGTATAAGCACAAAGTGTCATCCAATGCATTTTACTTTCTATTGCTATTTTTATTCCACTAAAAATAATGGTATAATAAATAATAAAAACTTAAAAATGTTTTAAACATTAATTTATTTATTTTAATTGGAGGCTAATTACTTTACAATATTGTGGTTTTCAATACAAGTCTCCATCATCCTGTTCTACACCTTTCTTTGCTTTATGGTGATTAATATATGTGCATGTTTGTTGTCTATGATAGTCATCATTACTTGTTCACCAGAATTAAAATATAACTTTCTCAAAGAAATGTTATTAGTTCAGTCCTATCCAGACAGTACTGGGGTTTGTCTCCTCTTTGGTACCCAGTGCCTCCTGTACCTTTTATAAAACACTGCACTACATTGCATGACCTTGAGTTCAACATTCTTTTTCTTCCTCCAAATCTCACTATTCATTTTTATACATTTTCATATATAATGAAATCTAAAAATATTCCTTCTCTTCTCATATCTTGACTTATCATAATTGGTTTTCAGTGAAAAAGTTTTCTCCTTTTACGTACAAAGACGCATTTAAAATTGTCAAGTATTTTTTCCCCAAGCTTTCACAATTTTCCCAGTGTGTTTCTCAGTTTTACGTAGCTGTTGGTTCACTGATAATAAAAGCATATATCTCACTTTCCTTGAAATTCAAATAACTTTTAATTCACTGGAAAAGCACTGTGCTTGCATTCACAGTGCCTTTGTTCTAATATTTTTACTTCTCCAATAATTCTCCATTGTTGTCTGTAAAACCCTTCCTACATCTCAGAGTCAGTTTGTATGACTCTTCTCTGATTCCTTACTGACTGACTTTGATTACAGTCTACTCTGCCCCATTAAGCTATTATGTCAGTTGAATTATTCGTAATAATCAGCACCTTGCATAGTAGCGGTATGTTTGTATCTGAAAACCTATAAATCACAAACTTTTACAAGTTTATTATGACCTTGATGTGTACAACTTTATGTGTTTCTTATCATGGCTCTGTTTATGTAGTAAACAGTCAGCAAATATAATGTAAAATCCATAAATGAGCTACTGGAGTCACTACTGTACTTAACTACTGAATAACAACAACAACTGGAGCCAACTAGATTAATTTGAAGGGCTATTTGGATTAAATATATTAAACAGCATGAAAGAGTTAGTGCTCAAATATTCACTAATTGAGTTGTTCATACAACTGAAATTTGTTAAATTGATGTGTAATAAGCTTGGTGAAAATGACTTATCACTTGTTAAGTCCCCTGCTTATTAGGTCAGCTGCAGATTTGGCATGCTAATATGTGTATTTCCAGTGGAATCTCTCAATCTCCTAAAATTCAATTGAAGTATGTTGATAAAAATGAAGGAAGGAATCAAGGCGGTTATAAGTAGATTGTTGTTCACTTTTCAATTATATTTTCAAAATTCAAAGGCATAAATATTGATGCAAATCTTGGGATCTGACTCAGTTCAGTTCAGTCGCTCAGTCGTGTCTGACTCCTTGCGACCCCATGAATCGCAGCACGCCAGGCCTCCCTGTCCATCACCAACTCCCGGATTTAACTCAGACTCACCTCCATTGAGTCAGTGATGCCATCCAGCCATCTCATCCTCTGTCGTCCCCTTCTCCTCCTGCCCCCAATCCCTCCCAGCATCAGGGTCTTTTCCAATGAGTCAACTCTTCGCATGAGGTGGCCAAAGTACTGGAGTTTCAGCTTCACCATCAGTCCTTCCAATGAACACCCAGGACTGATCTCCTTTAGGATGGACTGGTTGGATCTCCTTGCAGTCCAAGGGACTCTCAAGAGTCTTCTCCAACACCACAGTTCAAAAGCATCAATTCTTCAGTGCTCAGCTTTCTTCACAGTCCAACTCTCTGACTACACAATGCTGAAAATAAGCAAGAAGTGAAATATGTACTCAGTTACTCATATTGTTTATTTCTACTGAATAAACTGCTTTTGACCTCACCCATATTAAGTTGGCTGAATTGTGACATTCTACTTATAAATTAAAATTGTTATAATTACCTTTTTTTGATATAAATTTATTTATTTTAATTGGAGGCTAATTACCATATAGTATTATATTGGATTTGCTCTACATCAACATGAATCCATCATGGGTGTACACGTGTTCCCCATCTGGAAACCCGTCCCACCTGCCTCCCCATCACATTTTGGGTCATCCCAGTGCACCAGCCCCAAACATCCTGTATCATGCATTGAACCTGATTGGCAATTCGTTTCACATATGATATTATACATGTTTCAATGCCATTCTCCCAAATCATCCCACCCTCACCCTCTCCCACAGAGTCCAAAAGACTGTTCTATACATCTGTGTCTCTTTTGCTGTCTCACATATAGGGTTATCATTAACATCTTTCTAAATTCCATATATATGTGTTACTATACTGTATTTGTGTTTTTCTTTCTGGCTTACTTCACTCTGTATAATAGGCTCCAGTTTCATCCACCTCATTAGAAATGATTCAAATGTATTTGTTTTAATGGCTGAGTAATACTCCATTGTGTGTATGTACTACAGCTTTCGTATCCATTCATCTGCTGATAGACATCTAATTACCTCTTATATTTACTCTGAAGAATCATGTCCTTTAAAAGATAGACCAAACAAAACTCCACATCCTAAATGACAGATTAATTGAATGTGAACATATGGATCAACAGTGGCTCAGTTGGTAAATAATCTGCCTGCAATGCAGGAGACCCAGGTTTGATGCCTGAGTAGGGAAGATCCCCTGGAGAAGGAAAAGGCAACCGACTCCAGTATTCTTGCCTGGAGAATCCCATGAACAGAGGAGCCAGGCAGGCTACAGTCTGTCATACTACAGAGTCGGACATGACTGAGTGATTAACTTTTTGAAAATATTAAGCTATTTAATATCTTCTGAAAAAAAAATTGATTAACTAAATTTCCCCTTTTAAGCAAATAAAAACCTCCAGTCACTATAGTGTATATACACTATAATTTTACACGTCACAAAAATTAAATTGAAACAGTTTTGACACATGATATAAATCTTTACTTAAAAATACATTATTTTAAAAAGATCTTAAAGATTTAAAGAGCTAAGAGTAACCATGCTACTGCTGCTGCTAAGTCACTTCAGTTGTGTCCGACTCTGTGCGACCCCATAGACGGCAGCCCACCAGGCTCCCCCGTCCCTGGGATTCTCCAGGCAAGAACACTGTAGTGGGTTGCCGTTTTCTTCTCCAGTGCATGAAAGTGAAAAATGAAAGTGAAGTTGCTCAGTCGTGTCTGACTCTTAGCGACCCCATGGACTGCAGCCTACTAGGCTCCTCCATCCATGGGATTTTCCAGGCAAGAGTACTGGAGTGGGGTGCCATTGCCTTCATATAGCTAAAATTGTTTTTGTCAACTTTTTAAAAGGTTTTGAATTTTTCATCTATGACTACTTACTCCAATGCTGAGAATACCATCAAAAACCATTGGCATCAAAGAGTAGAACTAATTGTAAAAATAGCTTGAGCATTCTATTTAGAAGACTTATCCTTAATCCCATACTTCTAAAATGGTAGCTTTTAAATTTGGGAACTTAGTTTGATTTTAATTCAAAATTAAGAACTCTGGGCAATTAAATTTTTGATACATCTCTTTAAATGTATCAGTATGCTTATTCTCTCAAATAGGATGTTTAATTCTGGACACGGAAAATAATTTAAATTATTATTTGAGAAAATATATAGCAAAAGTTATTGATCTTCTAGCTTTATGTAGACCCAGTCCAAGACCAATTTCATTCATTAAACTATTTAAAGCAATTTCTAATGAAACATCTTGATTTCCTGTGTTTGTCCTTGAGAGAAGCTGAAAAGCTGGACTATAAAAGCAGAATTACCTGGAGCAGAAGGTATTTTTAAACACATGTTTTCCCAAAGTAGGCAGCTGCTCACTGCATGAATTCTTTGAGCACTGCTGTGCTCAGCAGCTAAGTTTCTTTACTTGATGTTACCAGGGCAAGGAAGATCACCTCAACACATTGTTTTCCTATTATTTTTACTATGTTCTCAGTACTATCAAAGGGCTGATATTTGACAGTGAAGAAATTATTTAAAAGATACTTGGAATAAACTGAAATTTCTATTTTAGGGGAATATTAACAGCAGGTCTTCACAGTTACTTTAGTGAGTACTTTCTAAAAACTAGGACAATCACTCTATATTTTCTGTACAGGGAAATATTCCTGCCTGGAACATTTATTTTCTTTGGTTGTTTTATTACTTAGTTGACCCCACCTCCCCAGATTTTAGTGCTAAACATAATTAAGTCAAAGTGAAAATATTTGTGTTCTTATCACATATTCTGCCTTTGGAACTATGAATGTGTAAATATATCTGTTAGCTGGTTGCTCAAAGAAAATGTTAATAAATGCTAACACTTTTTTTAGATATGCTAACCCTTCACCACATATGATAAATTATGCCAGGCTAGAATTATCTATCATTAAAAATGTATCTATGTATCATGCAAATGTGATTCTGGTTTTGTAGCATTTGAGACCTGTATTGATAGATGTATAAGCAGAATGATACTCTTTTGGAGTTGAAGTCAAGGAAGTCCTGCATCAAGTTGAGTTAGAGAGTACAGAATTGTTGGATGAACAGAAAAAAACAAACTCCTAAACTGACAGAGAATCTTAATGGTTGACAAATTATAATTGTTCCCCTCCCACAGAAAAGTAAAAAAATGACTAAATGTTTATTTTCCCCATCTCTAACATTGAGTGGTCAAGGGTATAATGCTTTCCTGACAGTCAAACATGAAGGATGGGTGAACACTGATTAACTAGCATATGACAGCAACTCTTTGGTGCCGTCCCAGAAAGTTGATAACGTCTTATGAGTGTCAGGTAGCTAGAATAAATTGAAACATCTTATTCTTCAATTATGTCTTTTGCAAACACTAATCTTAGCATTCTTGTCTAGTATTCAAAATGTATTTCACTGACATACAAATAGCATTCTTTTCAGTTGGCTGTGACTTCCACACTCTTATTACATAGCTATAAAAAAGTAAATATATTATTTTTAATGGCTAACTTTTATAATGTTTTAGTTGAGATTTATTAAATTGAAGAAAAGAGTTTACTTTAAGTAGTAGACAGAGCAATAACCCCCAAAGATGCTCATTCCCTAATCCCAGAACCTGTGAATGTCATCCTTATTGGTAAAAAAGAGACTTTGTGAAAACCTGTGACAGGAAGATTATTCTGAATTATCCTAATGGGGCCAGTGTAATCACAAGAATCCTTTAAGAAGGAATCAGAGGGCCAGAATCAGAGAGCTGTGATAATGGAATCAGACATTTAAATGCAGGGCATTGAAGATGGAGGATGAAACCACAGCCAAGGATGCAGGCGACCTCTAGTCTCTGAAAAGGAAACAGATTCTCCCCCAGGACCACCAGAAAGCAATATAGCCCTGTGGGCCCTTTTTTACCCAGTAAGACCCATTTTAGACTTCTGAATTTCCAAGCTAGTAGTTAATAAAGTTGTGCTGTTAAACCACCAAGTTTTTAGTAATATTGTAAAGTAGTAGTAGGTGAGTAATGGATCTTATGCACAAAATTTTATGTGGGGAGCAGAAACTTCAAGAAAATTCACTGAAATAATTCCCAGTGACACTGTATAGGATGACTAATTCAGAAATGGACTAAATTGCTAAATTATTTTTTCCTTAACTTTTGCAGCATCTAGAGGTTGTCCACATTCCTTGGCTTGTGGCCTCCTTGTTCCACCTACAAAGGGACCAGCATGCATCTCCCTGACCATTCTTCAATACTCACATCTTCTAAACCTAGCCAGGAATTTTGCAATTTTAAGAAACCATATAATTAGGTTGGGCCCTACTTCATCCAGGATAATTTCCTCACCTCACGGTCCTTAACTTAATCACACACATGAAACCCCTTCTGCCATATAAGATCACATATTCACAGATTCTAGGGTTAAAATGTGGATATTTTGAGACTTCCTATTCTGCCTACCATAGTAATCTACAACATTTCATTTTTTGCTTCATTAGTGATAAAAAAATTAAGAGGTAAAGGAAACAAATTTGATTGTTGACAAAATGATTTTGATTGGTAGGGTATTAGCTATTCTTACATAGATAACTGCAAATTTCTAGGCTTTTTTAGAAAACCTAAACCATCCACCAAAATAAGAAGAAAACAAAGACTTAAAAGAAATATGTAAACAGAGGAGAGCTTTTAGCCCTATGAAACAATTCAGTTATACAACCTACCTATTCAAAAAAGTGGAGACACTCTCTTAGGCAGAATTTTTTTTTTTTAATTTTATTTTATTTAACTTTACAATATTGTATTGGTTTTGCCATATATCAAAATGAATCTGCCACAGGTATACATGTGTTCCCCATCCTGAACCCTCCTCCCTCCTCCCTCCCCATACCATCCCTCTGGGTCATCCCGGTGCACCAGCCCCAAGCATCCAGTATCGTGCATCAAACCTGGACTGGGGATTCGTTTCAGATATGATATTATACATATTTCAATGCCATTCTCCCAAATCATCCCACCCTCTCCCTCTCCCACAGAGTCCAAAAGACTGTTCTATACATCTGTGTCTCTTTTGCTGTCTCGTATACAGGGTTATTGTTACCATCTTTCTAAATTCCATATATATGCGTTAGTATACAGTATTGGTGTTTTTCTTTCTGGCTTACTTCACTCTGTATAATAGGCTCCAGATTCATCCACCTCATTAGAACTGATTCAAATGTATTCTTCTTAATGGCTGAGTAATACTCCATTGTGTATATGTACCACTGCTTTCTTATCCATTCATCTGCTGATGGACATCTAGGTTGCTTCCATGTCCTGGCTATTATAAACAGTGCTGCGATGAACATTGGGGTACACGTGTCTCTTTCCCTTCTGGTTTCCTCAGTGTGTATGCCCAGCAGTGGGATTGCTGGGTCATAAGGCAGTTCTATTTCCAGTTTTTTAAGGAATCTCCACACTGTTCTCCATAGTGGCTGTACTACTTTGCATTCCCATCAACAGTGTAAGAGGGTTCCCTTTTCTCCACACCTTCTCCAGTATTCATTGCTTGTAGACTCTTGGATCGCAGCCATTCTGACTGGCGTGAAATGGTATCTCATAGTGGTTTTGATTTGCATTTCTCTGATAATGAGTGATGTTGAGCATCTTTTCATGTGTTTGTTAGCCATCTGTATGTCTTCTTTGGAGAAATGTCTATTTAGTTCTTTGGCCAATATTTTGATTGCGTCATTTAGTTTTCTGGAATTGAGCTGTAGGAGTTGCTTGTATATTTTTGAGATTAGTTGTTTGTCAGTTGCTTCATTTGCTATTATTTTCTCCCATTCTGAAGGCTGTCTTTTCACCTTGCTTATAGTTTCCTTTGTTGTGCAGAAGCTTTTAAGTTTAATTAGGTCCCAGTTGTTTATTCTTGCTTTTATTTCCAATATTCTGGGCAGTGGGTCATAGAGAAAACTATAAAACACTGGTGAAAGAAATCAAAGAGGACAGTAATAGATGGAGAAATATACCATGTTCATGGATTGGAAGAATCAATATAGTGAAAATGTGTATACTACCCAAAGCAATTTATAGATTCAATGCAATCCCTATCAAGCTTCCAATGGTATTCTTCACAGAGCTAGAACAAATAATTTCACAATTTGTATGGAAATACAAAAAATCTAGAATAGCCAAAGCAATCTTGAGGAAGAAGAATGGAACTGGAGGAATCAACCTGCCTGACTTCAGGCTCTATTACAAAGCCACAGTCATCAAGACAGTATGGTACTGGCACAAAGACAGAAATGTAGATGAATGGAACAAAATAGAAAGTCCAGAGATAAATCCACGCACCTATGGACACCTTATCTTTGACAAAGGAGGCAAGAATATACAATGGATTAAAGACAATCTCTTTAACAAGTGGTGCTGGGAAAACTGGTCAACTACTTGTAAAAGAATGAAACTAGAGCACTTTCTAACACCATACACAAAAATAAACTCCAAATGGATTAAAGATCTCAACGTAAGACCAGAAACTATAAAACTCCTAGAGGAGAACATAGGCAAAACACTTTCTTAGGCAGAATTTATGCAAGTGCAATTTTCCGAACATGGAATATAGTAATTTAACAAATTTCTGAGCTGCTCAGATGAGAACAGAGGCACTGATAAATTATAACATGTCAGGAAGAGAGTCATTAGAATAAGAAGTAAAATGAAATTATGTTTGATGAGGAGAAATTGAGACAATTGTAAGTGGTAAACCAGGATTAATACATACATATACAGTGGCTGTCATTACACATCACACATCAGAAGTACTACAAAAGAAACTACTGTTTAATGAGAAGTTTTTCTCTTGCCACTTCAATTTTCTCATTTGATTCTTGTAATCTTACACTTTTCCTATATTTGTATAGAAATATCTAAATATTTTTAAATAAAGTAGAGACCTAAGTAATTAAACTCACAGGCATGACTATGAAAATGAATTTATATGAAATCGTTATCTGGACAATAATGTTTTATAAGAAACTAACATTTTCAACAAATAATTGAATCACACAGCTCTAAACTTCATTGTACTTCTAATTTATGGTAAATTGAGCTATAAAGCTGATGCATTTGTTAAAGGACATTTATCATATCAACATGTCTATCTCAGTAACTTTAGATTTCTCACAATTACTAGGGTTGGCAGATTAATAAATAAAAATATAGGACCCTCAGTAAAATTTGAGTTTGAGATAAAAAGCTTTTATTATATCCATATTTTATGCAATATCTGTTTTCCATCTGAAATTCAAAATAATTCCCATATTTTTCTGGCAATCCTAACTGATTAGGAAAATACAATCATAAAAAAAAAAAATTACAATGGTAAGAAAGACCATTCCAAAACTTCAAGATTTATTTCAATGAGAAATAAAAATGTGTGAATCAAGAAAGCTGGATGATTGTTCATTTTTTCATTAATCTTTGCTTTCTAAGCATGTTTCAAATTTATTTTCAACTTTTTATCTTCATTCTATACTTGTGGGTCACTTTTGATGTCTTGCTTATTATTATCTAATAAAAGGAAATAGAAGAACTTTAAAATGTGCAAGAAGAATTTCATCTCCAAGCAAAAGTAGATCTGATAAAAAACAAATTAATCTGAAAGAAGTATCAAAGAAGTCAAAGTTGTAATATTCAGTAAATGCATAAATATAATATACCCATGTTTTCTTCACATGAAATTCATCATAATTATTTTATTCATGTTCCAGGAGTTTGGGATTTGCCTGTCATTTTGGATTATTATTTACATTGTTTCATTAATCACTGTGTCCAAAGAGGGGAAAGTCCTGGCTTAACATAGCATAGTAGAGGTATAGAGTTTAGAGGGATAACATATGACCTCATTTTAAAACAAAATAATGAAAATATAGATTACAAAGCATTGTTTATATCTATCTCAGCCTTCATGTAAATCTAAAGAGTGTTAAATTACATTGGAAACAACATTTACAACAACACAAATGGATCTTGAGGGTATTATGCTGAGTGAAATAAGTCAGAAGGAGAAAGCCAAATATATGCTCTCTCTCATGTGGAATCAAAGAAAGCTGAAGTCAAAGAAAGAGTGTATAATGGTCACTTCCAGGGACTGGGCTGTGGGAGAATTCAGGAGATGTTGGTCAAATGGAACCAATATCCAGCTATAAAATAAATAAGTTATGTGGATCTAATGTGCAACACAGTGGCTAATATTAACAATGCTATATTATGTACTTTAAAGTTGTTAAGAAAAGATCTTAAATGTTACCACCACCACAAAAAGGGTAAATATGTGAGGAGACAGCAGTGGTAACCAACTTGACTGTGGTGGTCGTTTTGAAAGACATATATGGAACAAATTAGATTTTATACAAGCTTTAAAACTTACATATGTATTATGTCAATGATATCTCAGGCCATCATACAGAGTAAAATAAGTCAGAAAGAAAAACAAATATTATAAATTATATATATATATAAATTTTATATTATATATATAAATATATATATTATTTTATATTTTATATATACATAAAAAATATATATGCACACACACATAGATACATAATCTATAAAATTGTGCAGATGATCTTATTTGCAGGGCAGGAATAGAGACGCAGACATAGAAAATGGACATGTGGACATGAAGAGGGGAAGGGGAGTTGGAATGAATTGGGAGATTGGGATTGACGTATATACACTACCATGTGTAAAATAGATAGCTAGTGGGAAGCTGCTGTATAGCATAAGGAGCTCAGCTCAGTGTTCTGTGATGACCTATAGGGGTGGGATCAGTTCAGTTCAGTTTCTCAGCTGTCCAAGTCTTTTCAGCCCCATGGACTGCAGCAGGCCATGCTTCCCTGTCCATCACCAACACCTAGAAATTGCTCAAACTCATATCTGAGTCACTGATGCCATCCAACCATCTCATCCTGTCATCCCCTTCTCCTGCGTTCAATCTTTCCAGCATCAGGGTCTTTTCTGATGAGTCATTTCTTTGCATCAGGTGACCAAAGTATTGGAGCTTCAACATCAGTCCTTCCAATGAATATTCAGGACTGATTTCCTTTAGGATTGACTAGTTTGATCTTCTTGCTGTCCAAGGGACTCCCATGAGTCTTCTTCAACACCATAGGGATAGGAATGAGTTCCAAGAGGGAGGTGGGGCTAGTGGTAAAGGATCTGCCTACCACTGGGAGGAGATGCAAGAGACACAGGTTCAATCCCAGGGTTGGGAAGATACCCTGGAGTTGGAAATGGCAACCCAGTCCAGTATTCTTACCTGGGAAATTCCATAGACAGAGGAACCTGGAGAGCTACAGTCCATGGGGCTTCAGAGAGTAGGACACAACTGAGCATGCACACACACACACACACACACACACAACATAGCTGATTCATTTGTTCTGCCGCAGAAATTTCACTAAAATGTAAGGTAATTGTAGACCAATTTAAAAAATGAATGATAAAAGAAAAGACAAAAACAATATCTCAATAAAGCTGAAACACTTTTTAAATAAAGTAAAACTGGAAAGTTTCTCTGGTAATGTGGAAGAAATTGTCAATACCTTTGAAATACGGGAAAAGAGATGCATTTCAAAAGTGGTAGACTTCAATTTATAAAAGAAATATTTTATGAATAGTAGCCAGAGACCCATCATAAAGAAAAGTATCTAGAAGTTTTGATGTTTTGCAGGACAGACTCTGATAACTAGTTAAAATTTTTTGACAAAAGATCTAGTGGAGTCTTATGAATGAAGCAGTAAGTCAGTCCCAAAGTCATGCTAAATTTGAATGTAAATATGGTAACTTAACATTACCTGCTCTGAGTTGCCTTATTTTTTCATGTCTACTAATTCAGATCCCCAAGTTTGTTATAGTTTCCTTAATACACAATACATTTCCTACTTCAAACCCATCAAATTATTCTGCCAGAGTTTCATGGAAGACATGAGACTCATAATCAAAGGCAAGAAACTTTATTACTCATGGATTAACAGGCAGTATGAACTTTACATTACCATTAATTCCTTTTATCTTTCTTGAGTTCCACAGGGACATCAAGGATGGGCCCAGATGGATGATAAACACTTAAGACTTGTGTCATGATTGAGTAAGTCCAATGTTAAAACTCCTAATCATATATAGAGGGTTGCTAGCAAACCTGCCCAACTATCCTAAAATAATATCATATTGATTATTCTGTTCAAACTGTTCATGGGGTTCTCATGTCAATCCTAAAAGAAATCAGTCCTGAATATTTATTGGAAGGACTGATGCTAAAGCTGACGCTCCAATTCTTTGGCCATCTGATGCGAAGAACTGACTCCTTAGAAAAGACCCTGGTGTTGGGAAAGATTAAAGGCATGACAAGAAAGGGACAACAGAGGATGAGATAGCTGGATGGTATCACTGATTCAATGGACATGAGTTTGAGCAAGCTCTCGGAGTTGGTGATGGACAGGGAGGCCTGGCATGCTGCAGTCCATGGGATCGCAAAGAGACTGAACTGAAATGATTTTGCTCAAGAAAGAATTGTGAACTCTGCCCTGTAGAAAGAAACACTATCTCTAACTTCCTAGGCTGTTTAATATCCTTTAAAGATAGTACAAGGAGATGTACAAAAGATGTGCAAAAGTGTGAGACTCATGGAGAATTGTCTCTCAGCAATATGTTCACATCAAAATTCTTTGAGGAGAATAAAATTTTAATAATAAAATATTTGCAAATGATGTGACTGCTAAGGGCTTAATTTCCAAAATATATAAGAAGCTCATACAACACAATAACAGAAAAAGCAACCCAATCAAAAAATAAGCAGAAGACCTAAATAAACAATTCTCCAAAGAAGACATATAGGTGGACAACAGGCACATGAGAAGATGCTCAATATCACTAGTTATTATAGAAGTGCAAATAAAACTATAATGGAGGTATGACTACACTCTTGTCAGAATGGCCATCATTAAAAAGTCTGGCCATCGCAGAGAAGAAAGGGAAATAAAAGGAATCCAAATTGGAAAAGAAGAAACAAAATTTTTACTATTTGTAGATGACATGATACTATACATAGAAAATCCTAAAAATCCATAAAAATTCTACAGCTCATTGAATTTGGTAAATTTGTGGATATAAGATTATCATACAGAATCTGTTGGATTTAATATATCATTATAATATAATAGATTAATATTCACAGTTCTCTTCTTGTCTAATACACAAGTATTAGAAGTACTCTTATTAAATAAGAGTGAATTGCACACCACCTGCAAACCAAAAACCAAATCAGTCCTACCACCGGCTTTTGCATATAAACTTTTATTGGAACACAGTGAAACACATTCATTTACATTATGACAGAGAACATGTATCTCTCAAAACCCAAACTATTTATTCTCTGGTGTTACCAAAAATGTTTGCTCTCCCCTGTATAACACAATTGAATTATGTATTATTTGCAAAAACCACAGGAATAATTTATCTTCACATTATTTTTGTTAAATATACCAATTACATTGAGATATATAGGTTAAAACATAAATGAAACACACCCACTCTCCCCTACCAGTGCTCTCCCCTTCTCAGGGGAACCAGTTAATTTTAATCTTTATCCATTTAGACCATTTAATTTTTAATTACTGAAAATGTACTTTTATATTTAAACTACTGAGAGTCTATATAAAATACACATATAAAAGTTTAACACTCTGGCTTTAAATACAATCTAATCAACACCTACACCCATCTTATCCTTTTTGTCTCTTACACATTACCAGCATTATCAGTTTGCAATGAGTTATTTCAGACTAGTACCAATAGAGTTAAATGATTATTTTTACCTATAGAAATACATAATTTTATTGTACATGCATTTGTGTCAAATAAATTTCTTCAGATGCCATTCTTCTGCAACTGTCATTTTTCACTTGTCTTCAGCATTTATTGATATTACTAAGTTTATGGATTTACATTTTCTTAACCTTTAAATAGATTGTTTGTGCTATAATTTAAAAAATTATTCTACTTTAAAACATTTAGTCATTTCTATTTCCTTTGTATGCTACATAAAACTTACTTCCTGCTTGAAGAGCTAATTTAAATTGCTATTTTAAATTATATTACCTTGAATGACTTCAAAGTTGGACATCCTTTCTTTGTTGAAAATTGTACTATTACTCTAAAACTGCATATTCACATACTTTGATATCTTTCCCCACCTTAGTGAATTGTTTATCCATTTTATTTCTTAAAGGTTAAAAAAAAATGCAATCCAGATGAACAATAATATTTACAATATAAAGCAATGAGTCAAAAATACTAAAAATGCAAATAAGTAGGAAAGTATTACCCACAAATCAAGATAAACAGTGAATCAAAAGAAAATGAACCCACAAATTACAAAGATAATGGAACTAGCAGACAATGACTTTAAAGAAATTATTATAAACAAGGTTATGATTATAAAGAAAAATGAATAGAAAATAAAAGCTATATAAAGATAAATGAAACTGCTAGAGATGAATATAAAATCTGAAATAATATATTCACTAGTTATGATTAACCACAGGTTAGACACTGCAGAAAAAGTAAAGTGAATTGAATACATGGCAATAAAACTATAATTAAATAAAGAGAAAAATGCTGAAAATTTAACTGAATTTCAGTAAGCTTCAGAAAAATATTGACCAGTTTAGAATATATATTATAGGATTCCAAAAGAGTGGAAAAGATTAATAAAATATTAGAAAATGTAATGACCGAATATATTCAGAATTTACTTAAAAGCATAAATGCTTCAGTGAAAGAGGGTATGGGAGAAAGATAAAAGAAACATATTCAGTCCACAGCTAAGAATAAACTTTAGGATGAAAAAAATGGATTTCTCCCAAGACTGGGGATAAGACAAGAATATCCATTCTGATATTTCTATTCATCATTTTAGTGATCATCATTAAGCTAGTGGAAAAAAGCAATGAAAGCAAATTATATAGATAGTAGAACGAGGTAATATACTATATCTTACAACAGGTTATATATTCAGAAAATTTTAACACAGAATTCTGCAGACTTCACAAAAGGGCCAGTTACTGAATATCTTAAGCTTGAAGGCCATCAGTCTCATTGGCAACAACTCAATTCTGAAATTGTACCTTGAAAATTGCTGCAAACAAATGCAAACAGATGGCTGTGACTGTGTTCCAGTAAAACTTAGTTTGTAAAAACAGACCAGTGATATCAGCAAAATGGAGGTGTAACATCTTCACCAGGTGGCTCAGTGTTAAAGAATCCACCTGCCAATGCAGGAGATTCAGGAAACATGAGTTTGATATCTGGGTTGGGAAGATCCCCTGGAGTAGGACAAGGCAACCCAGTCCAGTATTCTTGCCTGGGAAATTCCACAGACAGAGGAGCCCTGTGGGCAACAGTCAATGGCATCGCCAAGAGTCAGATACTACTGAGCACAAGACAATTTGTTGTTTTTGATAGAGAATTTTAGTTCCATTCCTCCCCAGGAACACCAAAACACATAGAAAACTGCCAGAATTAACCTTCCTGGGCCTCTGGAAGACATTTACAGCAACAAAGCAAATGCTTAGTCAGGATAAAGGCCACTGAAAGAGAGTGAGATTTTTGTGGCATATTAACTAACCCTCACCCTCAACCCTTCTCCACATGGTGGTTATCTTGAAGATATTAGCCTCTGTTCCTGATGTGGATAGATAATTCTTGAGGGAGCAGAACAGACCTTGTAACCAGGCAATTGTATTTATGTATTTGCACCCTCCCCCAGGACTGCCACAGAGGGCTTCACTTTGCTTTGCCTAATTTCACTCTACCAGGTCATAGATGCTCTGTAGTCCTCAAAAGACAATGAAAGTATAAAAAAAAAAAAAAAACAAACAGATGCTACTGAAATGGTGGTAGGGCACAGAGGGTGAGAACCAACAACAAAGCAGACAGTAACACACTGAATTATGAGAAGAAAAACCAGGAAATGAATGTTTAGAGGTAACAGGGATTTTAAAAAGCAACTGTGTATATGGGGAAATTAGCTCCACATGAATTCTCATGTCAGTAAAAATATTCATAACAGACCTCAGAAGACAACAAGCTTTCAACTTTCACTGGTCTTTACTGTCAGAACAAACAGTAAATATAAACCAGGCAGAGTGTTAAACGTCCTGGCTCAACCCAAAGGAGTGTCCAGAATTTATATGAAAAGCTTTAGGAGTAATATTTCTTTTCTTATTTTCTTTCTCTCTCCCTTAAACTTTCACTTTTGTTTTCTTCTATCTTCTTATATTCCTTCTTCCCTTTATATCTTTCTTACTCTTTTTTCTTAGTCTTTTTTTTCTGCTCATCATAATATTCAAAGTGTCCAATTTTTAACAGAAAATTTAAAAGTTTTCAAAGAAATAAAAATATTGTCCATATATGGGAAAATAAGAAGTTCATAGGAAAGCTGTCCATGAGAAGGTGCAGCTGTTGGATTTTCTAAATGGATATTTTAAATCAACATTCTTAAATATTCTAATAAGTTAAAGTAAGCCAGTGACAATGACACACAGTGCCTGAAAAACTATGGATGTGACACCTGTGACACTGTGCAGGAGGCAGGGAACAAGACCATCCACAAGGGGGAAAAAATGCAAAAAGGCAAAATGGTTGATGGAGGAGCCCTCACAAATAGCTATGAAAAGAGAATTGAAAGGCAAAGGAGAAAATGAAACATATATCCATTTGAATGCAGAGTTCCAGAGAATAGCAAGGAGAGATAAGAAAGCCTTCCTCAGTGGCCAAGGCCAAGAAATAGAGGAAAACAAGATAATGGGAAAGACTAGAGATCTCTTCAAGAAAATAAAAGAGATTCCCTTGGTATCTCTTCAACAAAAGAGATACCAAGGGAACATTTCATGCAAAGATGGGCATAATAGAAGACAGAAATGGTATGGACCTAACAGAAGCAGAAGATATTAAGAAGAGGTGGCAAGAATACACAGAACTGTACAAAAAATCTTCACAACCTAGATAATCATGATAGTGTGATCACTCACCTAGAGCCAGACATCCTGGAATGCAAAGTCAAATGGGGCTTAGGAAGCATCATTACAAACAAAGCTAGGGGAGGTGATGGAACTCCAGTTGAGCTATTTCAAACCCTAAAAGATGATCCTGTGAAAGTGTTTCACTCAATATGCCAGCAAATTTGGAAAACTCAGCAGTGGTCACAGGACTAGAAAAGATTAGTTTTCATTCCAATCCCAAAGAAAGGCAATGCCAAAGAATTCTCAAACTACCACACAACTGCACTCATCTCACACGCTAGCAATGTAATGCTCAAAATTCTCCAAGCCAAGCTTCAATAGTATGTGAACCCTGAATTTCCAGATGTTCAAGGTAGATTTAGAAAAGGCAGAGGAACCAGAGATCAAATTGCCAATATCTGTTGTATCATCGAAAAAGCAAGAAAGTTCCAGAAAAAACATCTACTTCTACTTCTATGATTAGGCCAAATCCTTTGACTGTGTGGATCACAGCAAACTGTTGAAAATTCCTAAAGGGGTGGGAATTCCAGACCACCTGATCTGCCTCTTGAGAAATCTGTATGCAGATCAGGAAGAAATAGTTAGAGCTGTACATGGAACAACTGTTTCCAGATCAGGAAAAGAGTACATCAAGGCTGTATGTTGCCACCCTGCTTATTTAACTTATATGCAGAGTACCTCATGAGAAATGCTGGGATGGATGAAGCACAACCTGGAATCAAGATTGATGGCAGAAATATCAGAAAGCTCAGATATGCAAATGACACCAACCTTATGGCGGAGAGTGAAGAAGAACTAAAGATAGCCTCTGAAAGTGAAAGAGGAGAGTGAAAAGTTGGCTTAAAGCTCAACATTCAGAAAACTAAGAACATGGCATCTGGTCCCATCCTTCATGGTAAATAGATGGGGAAATAACGGAAATGGTGACAGACTTTATTTTTGGGGGCTCCAAAATAACTGCAGATGGTGACTGTAGCCATGGAATTAAAAGACACTTACTCCTTGGAAGAAAAGTTATGACCAAACTAGATAACATATTAAAAAGCAGAGATATTAGTTTGCCAACAAAGGTCTATCTAATCAAAGCTATGATTTTTCCAGTAGTCATGTATGGATGTGAGAGTTGAACTATAAAGCCAGCTGAGTACTGGAGAATGGTGCTTTTGAACTGTGGTGTTGGAGAAGACTCTTAAGAGTTCCTTGCAGTGCAAGGAGATCAAATATGTCAATCCTAAAGAAATCAGTCCTGAATATTCATTGGAAGGACTGATGCTGAAGCTAAAACTTCAATACTTTGGCCATATCATGCGAAGAACTGACTCATTTGAAAAGACCCTGATGCTGGGTAAGATTGAAGGTGGGAGGAGAAGTGGACGACAGAGGATGAGAAGGTTGGATGGCATCACTGACTCAATGGACATGAGTTTGAGTAAACTCTGAAAGTTGGTGATGGATAGGAAGGCCTGATGTGCCACAGTCCATGGTGTTGCAAACAGTCGGACATGACCAAGCGAATGAACTGAACTGAGCTGATCTGAGTAACAAAGACTGTAAACAATGTACAAAAAAATAAAATATCAATAAAGAAATAATGTTATAAAAAGGAATGAGATTAGAGATTCTGGGGCAGAAAAGTAAAACAGTTGAACTGAAAATTTTGCTAGAGCTTTTCAACAGATTTGAGAAAATGTAACTCTAAGATATTACATTTATATCAATCAGATGGAGAAGAAGGAATGAAAATGAATAAAGAAAAATGAACAGAGTTCTAGAATCCTATGGGACACTATCTATCATACCTATATATTCACTGTGGCAGTTCAAGAAGGAAAGAGGAAAAAGAAGCAGAGAGAATATCTGAAAATAATAACTGAAAAATTCCCAGATCTCTTGAAATACATGCATCTGGAAAGCCAAGGAGTTTAATGAAGTATAAGTGGGTTAAACAAAGAAATTCACACTAATGTACATTATTTTTAAACTCTAGAGTGCCAAAGATAAACAGAATCTTGAAAGCAGAAAGAAGTGACATCACATACAAAAGCTACTCAATAAGATTAGCAACTGATTTGTCAACAGGAACATTGAAGGAAATGTCAAAGTACAGAAAGATAAACATTGCCAATCCTCAAGAATAAAGGAGAAATTAAGAATTTCCCAGATAAAAGAGGCTGAAAGGTTTGTTTCTAGTATAACCTACTTTTTAAAACTACTAAAGGAAGTCCTTCAGATGTAAAATAAAAGACACTAAGGAATAACTTGAAGTGAAGTGAAGAAAGTTGAAGCACTGATAGAAGTAACTACACCGGTCAATATAAAAGCCAGTATTTTTGCATATTTTGCTTACTAGCAACTTTTCCCTATATGATTTACAAGACAAATATTATGTCTTAATGAATTACACTGTATACAGATGTAACCTTTAAAATATTAAAAAGTAAAAAGAATATGAAGTTAAAACAACCATGATGTATAATAGAAGTTTTTCATAATATTGAAACTAAGTTAGTACTAATTTAATAATATTGTTAAACATTTAAGGTGTTAAATTTAATTTTCAAAGAAAACATTAAGAAAATAATTTAATCATACATAAAATGTTAAAGAAATCAAAACAATATACTAAAAGGAAATCAAACACAAAAATAATGAAATGGCTAAATTCAGGACCAAAAAAGATATACAGAAAACAAACAGCAAAATAGCCGAAGTCCTTCCAAATAACTACTTTAAAACTAAACAGATTAAACTCACCAGTGGAAAAACTGATACACACAGGATGTATAAAATCTATGATAAAACTGTAAGCTGTCTACAAAAGACCCACTTTGAGCCAAAAGACAAAAAAGTTGAGTGTGAAAGGATTGAATAATATAGCCTAAGTAAACAGTAACCGAAAGTAAACTGCAGTGGCTGTACTAATATCGGACAAAATAGACCACAGGTGTTAAAAATTGTTAAAAGAGGAAAATAAAATCATATATAGATGAAAGGAAAATTCATTCAAAAGATAATTATAAATATTTACCAAAAAATAGACCTCCAAAATATGTAAATCTAACATTGATGTGATTGAAAATAGAAATTTCTACAATTATTGTTGTTGACTTCAATATCCCATTTTCAATAATGAATAAACCAACAAAAGATCAAAAAGGAAATAGAGGACTTGAACAATATCATACACCAAGTATTCCTAAAAAAGATATAGACTGGATTCTTTCCAAAAAGAAAAAAATATACTTATCAAGTATACATAAAACATTTTCTAGGTTAGTAGGCAACAAGTCTCACTAAATTTCACAGTTTTGAAATTACAAAAAGCAACTTAATCAAACATGTAGAATACTGAAAGTTAGGTAGGAGGTTAGGCAGGAAAAAGAAAAAGCCACAAATGTGTGGAATTCAACAGTACACTCTTAAACAACCAATTTGTCAAATATATATATATATATATAAAAGATATCATTGGAGAAATTAGAAAATACTTGACACAAATAAATATAAAGAAATAACATACTCAAACTTATGGGATTCAGCAAAAGCAATAATCAGAGGGAAATTTATAGCTGTAAGAGCCTAATTTAAAAATCACAAATCAAAAACTCACCTTTATATCTTCAGAAAATAGAGAAAATAATAGTGTAATAAAGCAAAGGGGCTTCCCAGGTTGTGCTAGAGGCAAAGAATGCCCTGCCAAAGCAGGAGACATAAGAGATATGGCTTTGATCCCTCAGTCGGAAAGATTTCCTGGAGGAGGGAATGGCAACTTGCCTGGAGAATCCCATGGACAGAGGAGACTGGCAGGCTGCAGTCTATGGGATCACAAAGAGTCGGATATGACTGAAGCGACTTAGTACATACATGCACATATAAAATTAAGAAAAAAAGCAGAAGGAAATAAAGATTACATTAGATAAAATCACAGTAGAAAAACAATAGAAGAAATTATTAAAACTAAAAGTTGGGTCTTTGAAAAGAAAAAAATTGATAAACTCTTTCCTAGATTGACCAAGGAAATGAGAGAACATGCAAGTAACTAAAAATTACAAATGAATATAGGGACAATACTAACAATCTTAAAAAAAATTATAAAAGAATCATAAGAGAACACTATGTACAGGGTATTCGTTTTCTAAAAGGCTTCCATAACAAGGTACCAAAGACTCGGTAGCTGACAAGATAAATTTATTATCTCATGTTTCTGGAGATCAGCAGCCTAAAATTACGTGTTGTCAGACCATACTCCCTTTGAAACATGTGGGAGAATTTTTCCTATCACCTTCCTAGCTTCTGGTAGCTTTCTGCCAACATTTGGCATTTCTTGGTACATAGATGTGTGTGCAGGCTCAGTTGCTAAGTCATGTTCAACTTTTTTCCATGTCATGGACTATAGCTGAAAAGGGTCTTCTGTCTATGGGATTTTCCAGGCAAGAATACTGGAGTGGGCTGCCATTTCCTCCTCCAGGCGATCTTATGCATGACTCAAAAACTCCATCCACACATGAATTTTCTGTGTGTTTCTTCACACGATCTTCTGTGTATGTTTATGCTTGAATTTCTATTTCTGTAAGAACACCAATCATAATGGATGAGCGCCCACTCTAATTACCTCATTTTAACTTAATTACATAAGCAAAGATGTCATTTCCAAATAAATGCCACATTCTGATCAGGGACAAGATGAAGATGTCTGATTTTTGCCACTATTTCCCATTGTACTGGAAATTCTAGCCAGAGCAATTAACTAACAAAAGAAATAAAACAAAGCTAAACTGGAAAGTAAGAGATGAACTGTCTCTACTGGCAGATGACATGATGCTATACATAGAGAAAAACAAGGAGTACACTCATGGAAACATATACTACCAAAACTAATAAACAAATTTGGCAAAGTTGCAGAGTACAAGATCACCACAAACAAGCTGTGCATTGATACACTGGAAATAAACATCCATACATGACCACTGGAAAAACCATAGCCTGGACTAGACGGACCTTTGTTGGCAAAGTAATGTCTCTACTTTTCAATATGCTATCTAGGTTGGTCATAACTTTTCTTCCAAGGAGTAAGTGTCTTTTAATTTCATGGCTGCAGTCACCATCTGCAGTGATTTTGGAGCCCAAAAAGATAAAGTCTGACACTGTTTCCACTGTTTCCCCGTCTATTTCCCATGAAGTGATGGGACCAGATGCCATGATCTTTGTTTTCTGAATGTTGAGCTTTAAGCCAACTTTTTCACTCTCCACTTTCATCAAGAGGCAAGAGGCTTTTTAGTTCCTCTTCACTTTCTGGCATAAGGGTGGTGTCATCTGCATAACTGAGGTTATTGATATTTCTCCTGGCAATCTTGATTCCAGCTTGTGCTTCTTCCAGCCCAGCGTTTCTTGTGATGTACTCTGCATATAAGTTCAATAATCAGGGTGACAATATACAGCCTTGACGTACTCCTTTTCCTATTTGGAACCAGTTCTAACTTTTGCTTCCTGATCTGCATATAGGTTTCTCAAGAGGCAGGTCAGGTGCTCTGGTATTCCCATCTATTTCAGAATTTTCCACAGTTGATTGTGATCCACACAGTCAAAGGCTTTGGCACAGAATTCTAGTAATAGCTCATAATTAAGCTTCTCTGTGTCCATCACTTTTATAAATGTTTTACATATATTAATTCATGCAGTTTTCACAATAACCATATAAGTTCTATTATCAGTCCTTCTTTACATATTAGAAAATTAACTTGCCTAGCATAAGTAGGAAAGCTAGAATACAAATCCATACTGCTTGTCCTGGAATACATGTCTATAATTATGTTTTCCTACCTTGTATTGTACTCTTATTACTGTAATTATATAATTTAATGTTCAATGCAAAGGGCTTGACAATGACATTAGAAAATGTGTTTAGATATATTAAAGAATGAAAATGTTGCTTTTTGGAGGGTAAGCTGATGAAAATGATAATGAAAAAAAATTGATGTGTGGAAGAACCAATACAATATTTTAAAGTAATTCAGTTCAGTTCAGTTCAGTCGCTCAGTCATGTCCGACTCTTCGTAACCCCATAAATCACAGCATGCCAGGCCTCCCTGTCCATGACCAACTCCCGGAGTTCACTCAGACTCACATCCATCAAGTCAGTGATGCCATCCAGCCATCTCATCCTCTGTCGTCCCCTTCTCCTCCTGCCCCCAATCCCCCCTAGCATCAGAGTCTTTTCCAATGAGTCAACTCTTCGCATGAGGTGGCCAAAGAACTGGAGTTTCAGCTTTAGCATCATTTCTTCCAAAGAAATCTCAGGGCTGATCTCCTTCAGAATGGACAGATTGGATCTCCTTGCAGTCCAAGGGACTCTCAAGAGTCTTCTCCAACACCACAGTTCAAAAGCATCAATTCTTCGGCGCTCAGCTTTCTTCACAGTCCAACTCTCACATCCATACATGACCACAGGAAAAACCATAGCCTTGACTAGATGGACCTTTGTTGGCAAAGTGATGTCTCTGCTTTTGAATATGCTAGCTAAGTTGAACACCAATTAAAATAAATTTAAATTAAAAAAAAATTAAAAGCAGGTTAAAAAAAAAAGAAAAAGTAGCAGTTGATAAGAACATGGTCATACAAGGTTAGCCACTTAATCCATTATTCCAAACAACATATAGTATATTTTGGATATAAAGATAAAATATTGAGTGACAACTTGATATTGGTACTACACATGATTCTTATATTTGAAAATAATTTCTGAGACCTAGAGGAGCATGTGTAAAGTAGATAGATGGTTTTGAAAATTTGTTGGCTAAATGTTGATAATTTTTTATTAAAGTATTCTTTGGCTTATTTTCATATTTAATGGCAACATTAGGAAGACAAATATACTCCAAAACATTGAATATGGTTTTCCTTTATGTTATGTTTCTGAGGAACTCTACCATTTTCTATCTCTAATATATTTTTTGTTTCTGTTTTATTTAGTTTCGTCATTCTTCTAGAGGTGTTTTTTTTTTTTTTCTACTTTACAATCATGTGACTTTTTTTGGCTTTTTTAAATCTTACACTATGTAACTATTTAAGAATATACATTAATGTGTGGAGATGTTTAAACCACATTGAGAGAGTACTTAAATTTTTATGAAAGAAGGGGCACATTAAGAAATTTCTATGTATGTAGACACAATATGTATACTTAAATATTAACTCACTATATGTGCTTGTGCATATACAAATATATGCAAACACATTATATCATATTTTCTATATAACTTTAAATTAAAAAAAGTAGACTGATACTTAAAAATAGCTGTTTTTTTAATAGTGAAATAAATTTTCCCCTTATTTATCTATTTTAAAATTTTTCTATAATGAACAATACATTGTACATAATTTAAAAAATGGTTGAAATGTTAACTTGTTGATGAACAATGAACAGTGTTATGAGATCAATGATTTATACAGAATAACAGCTATTCATTGGCCTTAGCAAGAAGAGTGTGTATAGTAAGAATTAAAAGGCACTTATATATCTATTATTCCACAGTAAATTCCTTTTTTTAAAAAAAAATTAAAAAGAAAAACTTGAAGCAGTAATTTGTAATGAACATTCTTCAAACATTGGACAAAGAATCCAGGTTCTGAAATTAAGGGAGGTCACAGAGATGATGCTCGTGCTTTTCCAGAGAGAGGAGATTAGATATATCTTTATGCTGATTTTGGAGAGTGGTTGAAGATGTAGATGAGAGGGAATATACTTGATAAATAAGATTTTTGAGGGGGAAAAAGAGTAGATGGTGTGTAGTTCATACATAGAGAGGCAGATCTTTTTTGAAAAGAAAATACTTTTATCCAACTAGAAGAATGAAGACAATTGACATTACATAAATGAAGAGTGGATATAGAAATTGATCTATGAAAGAAATACAGAATATGGCACTTTGAAATGTTTGAAGACTCAAATACATCTTTTCTTTTGTTCTATAATTTATATATAAACAGCAACATGCTTTTATTGATAATTAATTAATGGCCCACAGCAAATCTTGGCTCACAGAAATGTTTTGTTTATGCCTCAGAGAAATTAGAGAATTCCAAATGAAAATCTGTATTTCTGCCTCATTTTGAAAGGTTGAAAGTGTTCTTTTGCTGATTCTAAAAATTTCCATAATAACAATAGTTTGAAAATCACAAGTCTGGGACAAGTTAAGCTGTTTTGATTTGGGAGGACCAGCTGCCTTATAAGAAATCTACAGCCCTGTGTGGACTGCTCCAATCTCTGCTGTACACCACTGCATTCTACGTCTTAAAACCTACGTAATTCCTTCTCATAATATGTAAGCATTAAAAACCTTGGGAACTATCAGTTATATTACTAAAAAATATGTCCAATGGTGAGGCAGCAAAGGAACACAATTGCTCTCATTCCAAGAAACCAATAACCGATGTGTAGCATTGTGGAGAGAGGTCCAATTACCTGCCCTTTGATGAGGCCCTTATATCTCAAGGGCTTCCCTGGTGGCTCAGAGGGTAAAATGTCTGCCTACAATGCGGGAGACTCAGGTTCGATCCCTGGATCCAGGGTCCAGAAGATCCCCTGGAGCAATAGTAAGAGTTATATTTGGACTCAAGTTCCAAATTATGGAAAATCAATGTTAGATATATCTTCTTATATAGTTGCCTATTTCCCTTTTGTTTTGTTTTCAGTGATATTTTAATGGAAGTTTAGAGATGACTATGTCAGGGTTAATATGCCAAAGTAATATGTCACCTAAGTATAGCTCAGTAATAAAGAATCTCCTGCAATGCAGGAGAGGTAGGCTCAATCCTTGGGTCAGGAAGATCCCCTGGAGGAGGAAATGGCAACCTGCTCCCTTATTCTTGCCTGAGAAATCCCATGGATAGAGGAGCCTGGCAGCCTACAGTTCAGAGAGTCACAAGAGTCAGACATGACTTAGCAACACCACCACCACCACCACCACTGAGACTATATTTCTTACCAGTTTAGCCTCTATTTTTCCATCTAGGTGTTCTGTGCCCTCTATTTCTCATACTGAAATACATGTCTAAGGAAAAGGTATGGAGTGGGGCTTATGGAGAGATATATGTGATGTGGTAGAAGAGAGGGAGGGAGAGAAGAAAAGAAGGAGAAAGAAATGTGAGTGGATTCTTGCAACCTAATAATATAACACATTTATTTTCCCAGATGATGGATCTGAAAAATAAACAAAATAACTTTTGCAACAGTAAATCTTTTTTTACACATTACCTGTGCTCAGGCTGGAAAGAGAAGAATGCTTAGTGGACGCTATAAAAGAAAAAAGCTTTAGCCCCAGGGAAATGAGATAAATCCCTGAGGACTCTGAGGAGAGAAATGGAGAAACTATCACAAGATGACCAGTCCTTAGACCTGGAAGTCCATCCGCAGCACCTGAGAGCCAGCTCAGCTCCCACAAGAACTTCCTATTTATGACAACACTTAAACCACATGAATCCAAGAAGTTACCTGGATTATTTTACAGTTGGCTTCTAGTTCAAAGCAGATCATCTATCACCTGCTGAATATTTAATCTACTCTGCCAGGCCTTAACACCTGAGCCCCCTTCTACTTATTCAATATATTAAACAATCTTTCATTCCCAAGGACATGTATTAAGCCCCTCAAAAAAGGGAATGGGTACCTAGATATGTATCACTACACTCAGAATAGCACTCCCAATTTTAAACCAATAATTAAGTCCTCCAAAATCAGGAAGAATAATCCCCAGGTTCATGTCTACTTCCCAAGCCAGTATCAGGGTCAAACTGATTGGAAAACTTTCTCAGAACTTGCACAGAGAAAAATTATACTTTTGTCATACAAGTTGAGGAAACTGGATATAATCCTGAAAGCAATTGGTAGCACTTGTGTTTTAAATGAGAGATTAGAATATATATATATATATATATATATATATATATATATATATATATATATATATGGAATATTGTTGTGACTAGTGTAGAAAATGAAAATAGCAAGTAAGGTTAGGAGACAGTCTAAGTAGCATAAATACCTAGAGGAAAAGTTGTTAAAAATTTAATTGACTTGGAACACGGTGCTTAATTTCTTGGAATTTAATTATAAAATGAAAATAATAATAGACGTACAATTATGTTATGAGATTTCATTTGTATGGTTCCTAAGACCATCTGACATTGTGAAACTATATAATATAAAGCTTCTACTACCAAAGTGTTGATTCCCTAAGGGTAGGAAGTGCATCATGGTCATGGTGGAGAGTTCTGACAAAATGTGGTCCACTGGAGAAGGGAATGGCAAACCACTTCAGTATTCTTGCTTTGAGAAACCCATGAACAGCATGAAAAGGCAAAAAAATAGATACAGAAAGATGTACTTCCAAGGACAGTAGGTGCCCAGTATGTTACTGGAGAAGAGTGGAGAAATAATTCCAAAAAGAATGAAAAGATATAGTTAAAGCAAAAACAACACCTAGTTGTGGATGTGACTGGTGGTGGAAGTAAAGTTTGAGGCTGTAAAGAGCAATTTTGCATAGGAACCTGGAATGTTAGGTCCATGAATCAAGGCAAATTGGAAGTGGTCAAACAGGAGATGACAAGAGTGAACACTGACATTTTAGGAATCAGTGAACTAAAATGACTGGAATGGGTGAATTTAACTCAGATGACCATTTTATTTACTACTGTGGGCAAGAATCCCTTAGAAGAAATGGAATAGCCATAATAGTAAACAAAAGAGTAAAAAATGAAGTATTTGGATGCAATCTCATAAACGACAGAAGGATCTCTGTTCATTTCCAAGGCAAACCACTCAATACCACAGGAATCCAAGAACATGTCCCGACAAATAATGCTAAATAAGCTGAAGGTGAATGGTTCTATGAAGATCTACAAGACCTTCTAGAACTAACACCCCCAAAAGATGTCCTTTTTGTTATAGGGGACTGGAATGCAAAAATTACAATCAATAAATACCTGGAGTAACGAGCAAATTTGGCCTTGGTGTACAGAATGAATCACGGCAAAGTCTAACAGAGTTTTGCCTAGAATGCACTGGTCATAGCAAACAGCCTCTTCTAAAAACACAAGAGAAGACTACATATGGACATCACCTGGTGATCAATACCAAAATCAGATTGATTATATTGTTTGCAGCCAAAGATGGAGAAGCTCTATACAATCAGCAAAAACAAGACCAGGAGCTGACCTTGGCTCAGATCATGAACTCCTTAATGCCACAGACTTAAATTGAAATAAGTAGGGAAAACCACTAGACCATTCAGGTATAAATAAATCAAATCTCTTACAACTATAGAGTGGAAGTGACAAATAGATTCAAGGGGTTAGATCTGATAGAGTGCCTGAAGACCTATGAACAGAAGTTCATAAAATTGTACAGGAGGCAGGGATCAAACCATCCCCAAGAAAAAGAAATGCAAAAAAGTAAATTGGTTGTTGGAGAAGTCTGTACAAACAGCTACGAAAAGAAGAGAAGTGAAAGGCAAAGGAGAAAAGGAAATATATATTTATCTGAATACAGAGTTCCAAAGAATAGAAAGGAGAAATAAGAAAGCCTTCCTCACTGATCAATGCTAAGAAATAGAGGAAACAAATAGAATGGGAAAGACTAGAGATCTCTTCAAGAAAATTAGAGATACCAAGGGAATATTTCATGCAAAGAAGGGCACAATAAAGGACAGAAATGGTAAGGACCTAGGAGAAGCAGAAGATATTAAGAAGAGGTAGCAAGAATACACAGAAGAACTGTACAAAAAAGATCTTCATGACCCAGATAACCACGTTGGCGTGATCACTCACCTAGTGCCAGACATCTTGGAATGCGAAGTCGAGTGGGCCTCAGGCATCACTACAAAGTTAGTGGAACTGATGGAATTCCAGTTGAGCTTTTTCAAATCCTAAAAGATGATGCTGTGAAAATGCTGCACTCAATATGCCAGCCAATTTGGAAAACTCAGCAGTGGCCACAGGACTGGAAATGGTCAGTTTTCATTTCAATCTCAAAGAAAGGCAATGCCAAAGAATGCTCAAACTACCGCACAATTGGACTTATCTCACACACTAGCAAAGTAATGCTCAAAATTCCTCAAGGCAGGCTTCAACAGTATATGAACTGTGAACTTCGAGATGTTCAAGCTGGATTTAGAAAAGGCAGAGGAACCAGAGATCCATTTGTCAATATCCATTGGATCATTGGAAAAGCAACAGAGTTCCAGACAAAACACCTACTTCTGCTTTGTTGACTATATCAAAGCCTTTGACAGTGTGGATCACAACAAAGCATGGAAAATTCTTCAAGAGATGGGAATAGCACACCACCTGACCAACCTTCTGAGAAATCTGTATGCAGATCAAGAAGCAACACTTAGAACTAGACATGGAACAATAGACTGGTTCCATATCAGGAAAGGAGTGCACCAAGGCTGTATACTGTCACTCTGCTTATTTAACTTATATTCAGAATACCTCAGGAGAAATGGTGGGCTAGATGAAGCACAACCTGGAATCAAGATTGCCAGGAGAAACATCAATAACCTCACATATGTAGGTGACACCACCCTAATGGCAGAAAGCGAAGGAGAACTAAAGAGCCTCTTGATGAAAATGAAAGAGGATAGTGAAAAAATTTGCTTAAAACTCAACATTCAGAAAACTAAGATCATGGCATATGGTCCCATCACTACATGGCAAATAGATGGGGAAACAGTGGAAACAGTGAAAGATTCTTTTTTTTTGGGGGGGGGGGGGGCTCCAAAATCACTGCAGATGGTGACTGTAGCCATGAAATTAAAAGATGTTTGTCCCTTGGAAGAAAAGTTATGACCAAGATAGACAGGATATTAAAAAGCAGAGACATTACTTTGCCAACAAAGGTCCATCTAGCCAATGCTATGGTTTTTCAATAGTCATGTATGGATGTGAGAGTTGGACTGCGAAGAAGGCTGAGCGCCTAAGAATTGATGCTTTTGAACTGTGGTGTTGGAGAAGACTCTTGAGAGTCCCTTGGACTGCAAGGAGATCCAACCAGTCCATTCTGAAGGAGATCAGCCCTGGGATTTCTTTGGAAGGAATGATGCTAAAGATGAACCTCCAGTACTTTGGCCACCTCATGCGAAGAGTTGACTCATTGGAAAAGACTCTGATGCTGGGAGGGATTGGAGGCAGGAAGAGAAGGGGACGACAGGGGATGAGATGGTTGGACGGCATCACCAACTCATGGACATGAGTTGGAATAAACTCTGGGAGTTGGTTGCAGACATGGAGGCCTGGTGTGCTGCAGTCCATGGGGTCACAAAGAGTTGGATACGACTGAGTTCTACTCAGTCTACTGAGTTCTACTGAGACTGAACTCTACTGAACTGAAGGAAGTGCATCTAAGCGCATATTAAGCACACAAATGCTTTTCAATAATTGATGAATATCTGTATGTTTAATATTAACTAACATCATACTCTTTAAAATAGGCTCAGTTACCATGAGCTTCTAAATTTATTAAAGAATTTTATTTCTTTGTACAGTTGATCCTTGAACAACACAAGCTTGAACTTCAAAGTTCTACTTTATGTGTTTTTTGTTTTTCAATGGTACTACAATACCACATAACTCATGGTTGATTGGGTCTAAAAATACAGAAACAGAGATATGAAATAAGAGTGGATATTGAGGAACCAGGAACACAAAAAGTAGACTATAAATTATACACAGATTTTAGATTGTGCATAGGGCTGATGTGTCTAATGCTGCATTGTTCAGGAGACAATAGAATTCAATGGTTTTTCATAAGAATTTATAATCTAGAGCACATACTTGACTGTATAATTAAAGAAGACATGAGGAAGATAGTAAACTTTGGAGACTCTTTTTGATGCTTAAAAACATGATGTGCCCGGACCGAAGATAAATTGGAAGATGCATAACTGGAAAGAATTTATTCATTGATAAATGTAACTCCCAAAATGTCAATGTGCTGAATGTCATAATTATTTAATTCTAATATATAGCAATTAATCAATTTTCACATAACGGATTTTCATACAGTTAGATAATTAACGACTTTACTATCATCCCCTAAGTTAATCTTGTTTTAATGCTCAAACTTTCAAGCTTGGATAAAAACTTCCTTTTGGAATAAAAGAAATGTTTTACAAAACTTTGGGAGTATTATTTGTTACGTCTATTATTTGAAAAGGCAGTTTTTCAAGAGCATAATCTTTAAGTAGATTTTAAAGTATGACTGCATCTGTAAAGGAAACACAATGAAACTCATTTACCATTTAATCCAAAACTCATTTTTTGCAGATGGACCATAACTTTGAAACAGCAGTTCATTACCAATAACTGTGAAATTACCAATAACATGTCTTAAAAGAAATTGCCCATATGTAGAACATATTATGTTTCAAGGACAGAAGTTTCTTAAGTCTAAACGATGGGTTCAGTTCAGTTCAGTTCAGTCACTCAGTCATGTCCGACTCTTTGCGACCCCATGAATTGCAGCACGCTAGGCCTCCCTGTGTATCACCAACTCCCGGAGTTCACTTAGACTCACATCCATCGCGTCAGTGATGCCATCCAGCCATCTCATCCTCTGTCGTCCCCTTCTCCTCCTGCCTCCAATCCCTCCCAGCATCAGAGTCTTTTCCAATGAGTCAACTCTTTGCATGAGGTGGCCAAAGTACTGCAGTTTCAGCTTTAGCATCATTCCTTCCAAAGAACACCCAGGGTTGATCTCCTTTAGAATGGACTGGTTGAATCTCCTTGCAGTCCAAGGGACTCTCAAGAGTCTTCTCTAACACCACAGTTCAAAAGCGTCAATTCTTCGGTGCTCAACTTTCTTCACAGTCCAACTCTCACATCCATACATGACCACTGGAAAAAACGTAGCCTTGACTAGATGGACCTTTGTTGGCAAAGTAATGTCTCTGCTTTTCAATATGCTATCTAGGTTGGTCATAACTCTTTTTTCCAAGGACTATGGGTACCTCTTTAAATTAATGGATATGTATTGAATTTTATAAAAATAGATTTGTGCACTAGTGATGTTATTTTATTCCATGCAAGTCAAATATTCTTTCAAATACTAAACAAACCACAGGTATATTTAATAGAAGAAAATTTCCTTAAAATATTTATTCTCTAGTTACTATTTGTATACTTTTTAATAGGGAGTCAACATAGTGATTAAAAAGACAGACACATTCAGGGATCCAAGACATCTACTAATCTGCTCTCATTGCTAAAATGATACTAACAATACTCTTTTCATAAAATTTTTAGAAAGATAAAATGTTTCTATATATAATCCTTCAAATAGTGTCATATACATGAATAACTTCACAAAAATAACCTATTATTATTACTAATGGTTTATATAGTATAATCAATTACATCACAGACACTTTCACAAAGCCAGTAATAAAACTAGGGAAAGAGTACATGAAACCAATGTATTTTAATGTCATGTGCCATAGATATTAAGCAGACATCCTACGGCAGGCAAATGTGCATGCTAATTATTATCAGAAAACTCATTAAAGCTTCAATATTCTAGCTAACTCACTGTGAAGGAGGTTCATCGGTCTGACCTTGTAAGATATCTTGACTCCCACAGTGTCACACGATGGCTTTTCCATTCCAACTGTGGTATACCTATTATTTTGTTTGGCACAAAGTAATTTATGGTGAAGATTTGAATGGGAAAACAGCATATAATTTCATGTTTAGCTTTCTCTTACAGATTTAAACTCAACTCCTCTCTTCTTCAAGCTTTCCCAGCATCAGGCTCTTTTCCAATGAGTCAGTGCCAAAGTATTGGAACTTTAGCTTCAGCATCAGTCCTTTAAATGAATATTCAGGACTAATTTCCTTTAGGGTGACTGGTTTGAACTCCTTGCAATTCAAGGGACTCTCAAGAGTCTTCTTCAACATTATAGTTCAAAATTATCAATTTTCCAGAGCTCAGCCTTCTTTATGGCCCAGCTCTCATATCCATACATGACTTCAAGGAAAAAACCACAGCTTTGACTAGATGGACCTTTGTTGGCAAAGCAATGTCTCTGCTCTTTAATATGCTGTTTATGTTTGCAATAGTTTTTCTTCCAAGGAAAAATCATCTTTCAATTTCATAGCTGTGTCTTTCAATTTCATGGCTGCAATCACCATCTGGAATGATTTTGGAGCCCAAAATTAAAGTAATGTTTCCATTCACAGTTTCCGTTGTTTACCCATCTATTTTCCATGAAGTAATGGGAAGAGATGCCATGATCTTAGCTTTCAGAATGTTGAGTTTTAAGTCAATTTTTTTCACTCTCCTCTTTCACTTTCATCAAGAGGCTCTTTAGTTCTTCTTCACCTTCTGCCATAAGGGTGGTGTCATCTGCATATCTGAGGTTATTGATATTTCTCCTGGCAATCTTGATTCAAGCTTATGCTTCATCCAGCCTAGCATTTCGCATGATGCATTTGCATATAAGTTAAATAAGCAGGGTGACAGTATACAGCCTTCGTGCACTCCTTTCTTGATTTGGCATCAGTCTGTTGTTCCATGTTCAGTTCTAAGTGTTGTCTCTTGACCTGCATACAGATTTCTCAAGAGGCAGGTCAGGTGGTCTACTATTCCCATCTCTTGAAGAATTTTCCACACCTTTCTGATTCACAGAGTCAAAGGCTTTGGCATAGTCATAAAACAGAAGCAGGCATTTTTCTGGAACTCTGTTGCTTTTTTAATGATCAAACAGAGGTTGGCAATTTGATCTCTGGTTCTTCTGCCTTTTCTAAAACCAGCTTGAACATCTGGAAGTTCACGGTTCACATACTGTTGAAGCCTGGCTTGGAGAATTGTGAGCATTATTTTGCTAGCGTGTGAGATGAGTCCAATTGTGCGGTAGTTTGAACAATCTTTAGCATTGTCTTTCTTTGGGATTGGAAAGAAAACTGACCATTTCCAGTCCTGTGGCCACTGCTGAGTTTTCCAAATTGGCTGGAATATTGAGTGCAGCGCTTTCACAGCATCATCTTTTAGGATTTGCAATAGCTCAACTGGAATTCCATCACCTCCACTAGCTTTGTTTGTAGTGATGCTTCCTAAGGCCCACTTGATTTCACATTCCAGGATGTCTGGCTCTCAGTGACTGATAACACCACCATGGTTATCTGGGTGATGATCATCATCTTTGTATAGTTCTGTGTATCCTTGCCATCTCTTCTTAATATCTTCTGCTTCTGTTAGGTCCATACCATTTCTGCCCTTTACTGTGTCCATCTTTTTATGAAATGTTCCCTTGGTATCTCTAATTTTCTTGAAGAGATCTCTAGTCTTTCCCACTCTGTTATTTTCCTCTATTCCTTTGCCTTGAGCACCGAGGAAAGCTTTCTTATCTCTCCTTACTATTCTTTGGAACTCTGCATTGACATGGGTATATGTTTCATTTTCTCCTTTGCCTTTTGCTTCTCTTCTTTTCATAGCTGTTTGTAAGGCCTCCTCAAACAACCATTTTGCCTTTTTCATTTCCTCTTCTTGAGGATGTTTTTAATCACTGCCATCTGTACAATGTTATGTACTTCTATTCATAGGTCTTCAGGCACTCTGTCTATCAGATCTAATATCTTTCATCTATTTGTAACTTCCACTGTATAATCATAAGGGATTTGATTTAGGTCATATCTGAATGGTCTGGTGGTTTTCCCTACTTTCTTCAATTTAAATCTGAATTTTGCTTTAAGCAGTTCATGATCTGAGCCAGGGTCAGCTCCCAGTCTTGTTTTTGCTGAGTCTATAGAGCATCTACATCCACAGGTGCAAAGAATATAATCAATGTGATTTTGGTATTGACCATCTGGTGATGTTCATGTGTAGAGTCGTCTCTTGTGTTGCTAGAAAAAGGTGCTTGCTATGACCAGTGCAATCTAGGCAAAACTCTGTTAACCTTTGACCTGCCTTGTTTTCCATTCTAAGGCCAAATTTGCCTTGTACTCTAGTATCTCTTGACTTCCTACTTTTGCATTCCAGTCTCCTATGATGAAAATGACATCCTTTTTTTTTTTTTTTTTTTTTGGTGTAGTTCTTGAAGATCTTGTAGTTCTTCATAGAACTGTTCAACTTCAACTTCTTCAGCATTACTGGTCGGGGAATAGACTTAGATTGCTGGGATTTTCAATGGTTGCCTTGGAAATGGACAGAGATCCTTCTGTCATTTTTGAGATTGCTTCCAAATACTACATTTTGGACTCTTTTGTTTACTATGATGGCTACTCTACTTCTTCTAAGGGAATCTTGCCCACAGTAGTAGATATAATGGTCATCTGAGTTAAATTCACCCATTCCAGCCCACTTTAGTTCGCTGATTCCTAAAATGTCAGTGTTCACTCTTGCTAGCTCCTGTTTGACCACTTCCAATTTGCCTTGATTCGTGGACCTAACATTCCAGGTTCTTATGCAAAATTGCTCTTTACAGCCTCGAACTTTACTTCCCCCACCAATCACATCCACAACCAGGTATTGTTTTTGCTTTGGCTCTGTCTCTTCATTTTTTCTGGAGTTATTTTTTCTCTCTTCTCCAGTAGCATATCAGGCACCTACCAACCTGGGCAGTTCATCTTTCAGTGTCCTGTCTTTTTGCCTTTTCATGCTGTTCTTGGGGTTCTCAAGGCAAGAATACTGAAGTTGTTTGTCATTTCCTTCTCCAGTGGACCGCATTTTGTCAGAACTCTCCACCATGGGTCTATCTTGGCTGGCCCTACATAGCATCACTCATAGTTTCACTGAGTTAGACAATGTTGTGGTCTTTGTGATCAGTTTGGTTAGTTTTCTGAGCTTGTGGTTTTCATTCTCTCTCTCCTCTGATGGATAAGGATAAGGGGCTTACAGAAGCTTCCTGATGGGAAAGACTGACTGAGGGGGAAACTGGGTCTTGTTCTGATGTGCACGGCCATACTCAGTAAATCTTTATTTCAATTTTCTGTTGATTGATGGGGCTGTGTTCCCTCCCTATTGTTTGACCTGAGGCCAAAAAATGGTGGAGCTAATGAAGATAATGGCAACTTCCTTCAAAAGGTCCCATGGTTAGATAACTTAGATTAAGAAAATAGGTGATACTGATACTATAGTTTAATTAAATGGGGTAAACATAGAGGAAATTTTTTTTAAATGCTAAATGAGGAGTTATTGATGAAACTAGGGATTTCCTAAAGAAAAAACTAAAATCAAATGTTTTAAGGTGATTCTAGTACTCAGTTTCCAGTGTGTAGGGCTGAGGGTATAAAAATTTCTCCCCACCACCACCAACCAAGTCTCCAACACCAGCTTGGAATCCTATAAATCAGATCAATAAAAACCCCCAAAATAAATGCATGGTACCTATGGTCACCTTATCTATGACAAAGAAGAGAATAATATACAATGGAGAAAAGATAGTCTCTTCAATAAGTTGTGCTGAGAACATTCGGCAGCTACATGTAAAAGAGTGAGTGCCTGAAGAACTATGGACATAATTTCATAACATTGTATAGGAGGTGATGATCAAAACCATCCCCAAGAAAAAGACATGCAAAAAGGCAAAATGGTTGTCTGAGGAGGCCTTACGAATAGCTGAGAAAAGATGAGAAGCTAAAGGCAAAGGAGAAAAGGAAAGATATGCCCATTTGAATTCAGAGTTCCAAAGAATAGCAAGGAGAGATAAAGCCTTCCTAAGTGATCAATGCAAAGAAATAGAGGAAAACAATAGAATGGGAAAAATTAGAGATCTCAAGAAAATTAGAGATACAAAGCAAACTTTTCATGCAAAGATGAGCACAACAAAGGATAGAAATGGTATGAACCTAACAGAAGCAGATGATATTAAGAAGAGGTGGCAAGAATACACAGAAGAACTGTACAAAAAAATCTTCATGATCCAGATAACCATGATGGTGTGATCACTCACCTAGAGCCAGACAACCTGGAAAGGAAAGTCAAGTGGACCACAGGAGCATCACTACAAACAAAGCTAGTGGAGGTGATGGAAATCCAGCTGACCTATTTCAAAGCCTAAAAGATGATGCTGTGAATGTGTTGCATTCAGTATGCCAGCCAATTTGGAAAAATCAGCAGTGGCCATAGGACTGGAAAGGTCAGTTTTCAATCTAGTCCCAAAGAAAGATAATGCCAAATATTGTTCAAACTACCGCACAATTGCACTCATCTCACATGCTGGCAGTGTAATGCTCAAAATTCTCTGAGGCAGGCTTCAACAGTATGTGGATTGTGAACTTCCAGATGTTCAAGCTGGATTTAGAAAAGGCAGAGAAACTAGAGATCAAATTGCCAACATCCACTAGTTCATAGAGAAAGCAAAAGAAGTCCAGAAAAATATCTACTTCTGCTTCTTTGACTATGCTAAAGTCTTTGACAGTGTGGATCACAACAAAGTCTGCAAAATTCTTCAAGAGCTGAAATACCAGACTGCCATACCTGCCTTCTGAGAAATTTGTATGCAGGTGAAGAAGTAACAGTTAAAACTGGATATGGAACAACAAACTGGTTCCAAGTCAGGAAAGGAGTACGTCAAGACTATATATTGTCACCCTGGTTATTTAACTTATATGCAGAGTACATCATATGAAGTACTGGGCTGAATGAAACACAAGCTGGACTCAAGATTGCTGGGAGTAATATCAATAACCTCAGATATGCAGATGAGACTGCACTTATGTCAGAAAACAAAGAGGAACTAAAGGTCCTCTTGATGAAGGTGAAAAAAGAGATTGAAAAATCTGACTTAAAACTTAACTTTCATAAAACAAAGATGATGGCATATGGTCCAATCACTTCATGGAAAATAGATGGGGAAACAAGGCAAACAGTGAGTTGGTGATGGACAGGGAAGCCAAGTTGCTGCAATCCATGCTGTTGCAAAGATTTGGACATGACAGAGTGACTGAACTGATACCATGGAGAAAAGCTAGCCTTTTCAATAAGCTGTGCTGGGAAGATTGGGTAGCTACATGTAATAGAGTGCAATTAAAATATCCTCTAACACCACACATAAAAATAAACTCAAAATGAATAAACCCTAAATGGAAAACTCGATAATATAAAGTCCTAGAGGCAAACATATAGGCAGAACACTCTGACATAAATCACAGCAGTTTCTTTTTCAATCCACTTTCTAGAGTAATATAAATAAAAACATATACAAATGAAACCTAATTAAACTTTAGTAAGTGCTTTTGCATTACAAAGCAAATGATAAGACAAGAAAACTACCTACAGAATGGTGGACCATATTTGCCAATGATACAATAATTGGCAATGAATCAAACTGCAATGAATCAATCAACAAGATATAGAAACAGCTTGTATAGCTCAATATGAAAACAACCCAGTCAAATAATAGGCATAAAATCTAGTTAGATATTTTTCCAAAGAAGACACACCAGTGGTCAAGAGGCACTTTAAAAGATGCTGAAATATCCCTAGTAAATCGGGAAATACAAATGAAATTATCCTGAAGCATCATCTCACATTGTTCAGAAGGTCCATCACCAAAAAGTCTACAAATAATAAATGTTCTAAATGGTATGGGGGAAAAAAAAAAAAGGAATATTGGTGAGAATGCAAATTGGTACAGCCACTATGGTGAACAATATGGAGGTTCTTTAAAAAACTAAGAATAGAACTACTATGTGATCCTGCAATCCTACTCCTCGGCATATATACAGAGAAAAGCATATTCTAAAAAGACATATGCACCCCAATGTTCATTCCAGCACTATTTACAATAGCAAAACCTGGAAGCAACCTAAATGTCCATCTACAGATGAAGGGATAGAGAATGTGTGGTATACATATACAGTGGGAAACTACTCACTCATAAAACAATGAAATAATGTGTTTTTCTGCAATATGAATGGCCATGGAGATTATCATGCTATGTAAAGTAAGTCAAAGACAAATATCATATGATAGTGTTTATATGTGGAATCTAAAAGATGGGATAAAAATGAATTTACATAGAAAACAAACTCATAGTTACCAAAAGGGAAAGGCAAGGAGGGAGCTATAAATTAGGAGTTTGGAATTAATATATACATACTATTATCTTTAAAAAAGTAACCAACAAGGACCTACTATATAGCACAGAGAACTATATTCAATATTTTTAGTATAAGGAAAAATAACCTTAGTATAAGGAAAAATAAATAATATATAGATATAGATATATTTGGGCTTGCCAGGTGGTGATTGTAGTAAAGAACCCACCTGCCAATGCAGGAAACATAAGAAATGTGGGTTCAGTCCCTGGGTTGGAAAGATCCCCTCGAGAAGGGCATGACAACTCACTCCAGTATTCTTGGCTGGAAAATAGCATAATGAGAGGAGCCTGATGGGCTATGGTCCATAGGGTCATAGAGTTAGATATGACTGAAGAAATTTAGCATGTATGGATGAGGTGTATTTATATCCATCTATATCTGAATCATTTTGCTGTATACCTGAAACTAATACAGCACTGTAAATAAATGATACTTCAATAAAAATTACTTAATAAATTTTAGATTTATTAAAGTCAGTTGATTAAAAAAAGCTGTTAATAAATTCAATTTACTTTTTTAAATATAAATGTATTTATTTTAATTGGAGGCTAATTACTTTACAATATTATATTGGTTTTACCATAATCAACATGAATTTACTTATGTACACACAAATGAGGTATATTTGTCTACATTAATGAAGTGTATATATTTGATATTAGTTTGAATTACTAACAATTATTTTCATTATATATTGTATTATGGATGAATATTGACAGTCTCCCTCCAGGTCTCTGCTGCCTAGTGTATTACTGATGGTTGTAAATGCCAATGTTTCTCATCTACTGAGTATCTGATTTTTCTTCTTAGAGTTAAGAAAAATTTTTTTCTCTCTTCATCTCTATCTATAGTATTTCATATCCTTAAATGTACTTAAAGACATTTTTTTTTCTCCTTTTTCTAATTTTTGGCTATTTTTTGAAAATTTTCACATCATTCTGATTGTAGAAACATGAAGATGTAGAAGGTGGGTGGGCTCATAAGCAAACTGCAGACAGAAAGTAAAGTTACTGGTTAAGTGTCCAGATACAGGATAGCTAAAAATAAGTCATATCTGCAGACTAACCATTGCACCTTGAGTACCAGTCTATAAATATTAGGATTTACAAACCAGTGGTAGTGTGCTCTTATTGGGAAATCAATAATAGAATTTTTCTTTGAGTGATGCATTTAAAATTATGCTATATAATAACATTTTGTTAGAAGTCAGAATAGTAAGTATCTTTGAGGGTTGGGGGATACAGAGTGACTGGATAAGATTACTAGACAAGACTTTAAGGAGATAAATTCTATTATGGATTTGGGAGCTGGTTTAATAGAATTGCTCTGTGTGTGTGCTCAGTCCTTTTAAACTCTTTGGGACCCCACAGACTATTGCCCACTAGGCCCTTCTCTTCATGGGATTTTCTAGGCAACAATAATGGAGTGGGTTGCCATTTCCTACCCCAGGGGAACATCCCAACCCAAGGATTGTACTGTGGTCTCTTGTGTCTCCTGCATTGGCAGGTGGATTGTTTAACAGTTATGCCACCTGGAAGCCCTCATTCTGTTTGTATTTACAATTTCATACTTAGTATAGTTATACTTCTCTGAGTGTATCTTTATATCAATAAAAAGTTTAAGGTCCTATATTCATACTTTATTATTCAAGAGTATAAGAACTGCCTTTATTTTTATATAGATTCATTTAGAAATGATATTTATTAAATAACAATTATTTGTTAACATGGAAAGGGTTTCATTATTTTTATAATTGTTACTGTAATTGTTGTAATCAATTATTTAAAAGATATTTTATAGTTTATTTCTGGTTATAAACTTTATTAAACTAACATGACTTAAGAAAAATCAATTAATAAATGAGCACCATATGAAGGAACAAGAAACAACTATAAAACATTAGTATTACATTAGGTAGACATTTCACAAAATTTCAAATTTAATATATTTTTGGTGATTATATTTAGTGTTGGAAAGGAGTTTATTAAGATTTTGCAAAAGTAAGGACATTAGATCTCTTCCCTTGGGTCTCAAGAGAAAAGACTATTTTTAAAAGATTAGATATTATCTGTATTTTCAGTAAATTACTAATTCAGAAAAAAATAAGTGGTTAATTCATTATTTTACCCAGTGGACCAGTTGATGGAATTTTAAATTAACCCATTTAAGTTAACATCCCTCTCACACATGCAAACACCTCATCCTCAGTCCTGAATATTCATTGGAACAACTGATGCTGAAGCTGAAACTCCAATACTTTGGCCACCTGATGCAAAGAAACAACTCATTTGAAAAGACCCTGATGCTGGGAAAGATTGAAGGCAGGAGAAGAGGGGATGACAAAGGATAAGATTGTTGGATGGCATCACCAAGTAGATAGAGATGAGCTTGAGTAAGCTCCAGGAGTTGGTGACGGACAGGGAAGTCTGACATGTTGCAGTCCATGGGGTCACAAAGAGTCAGACACGCATCAGTGACTGAACTGAATCTCTCTCTCTCTTTTTTTTTTTTTTTTTTGTCTTTTTTATTTTAATTTTTTAACTTTACAATATTTTATTGGTTTTGCCTTATATCAACATGAATCCACCACAGATATACACGTGTTCCCCATCCTGAACCTTCCTCCCTCCTCCCTCCCCATACCATCCCTCTGGGTTGTCCCAGTGCACCAGCCCCAAGCATCCAGTATTATGCATTGAACCTGGACTGGCGACTCGTTTCATATATGATATTATACATATTTCACTGCCATTCTCCCAAATCATCCCACTCTCTCCCTCTCTCACAGAGTCCGAAAGACTGTTCTATACATCAGTGTCTCTTTTGCTGTCTCACATACAGGGTTATTGTTCAGTTGAGTGCAGTTCAGTCTCTCAGTCATGTCCGACTCTTTGCGACCCCATGAATCACAGCATGCCAGGCCTCCCTGTCCATCACCAACACCTGGAGTTCACTCAGACTCACGTCCATTGAGTCAGTGATGCCATCTAGCCATCTCATCCTCTGTAGTCCCCTTCTCCTCCTGCCCCCAATCCCTTCCAGCATCAGAGTCTTTTCCAATGAGTCAACTCTTCGCATGAGGTGGCCAAAGTACTGGAGTTTCAGCTTCAGCATCATTCCCTCCAAAGAAATCCCAGGGCTGATCTCCTTCAGAATGGACTGGTTGGATCTCCTTGAAGTCCAAGGGACTCTCAAGAGTCTTCTCTAACACCACAGTTCAAAAATATCAATTCTTCAGCGCTCAGCCTTCTTCAGAGTTAAACTCTCACATCCATACATGACCACAGGAAAAACCATAGCCTTGACTAGATGGATCTTTGTTGGCAAGTAATGTCTCTGCTTTTGAATATGCTATCTAGGTTGGTCATAACTTATCTTTCTAAATTCCATATATATGGGTTAGTATACTGTACTGGTGTTTTTCTTTCTGGCTTACTTCACTCTGTATAATAGGCTCCCGGAGAAGGCAATGGCACCCTACTCCAGTACTCTTGCCTGGAAAATCCCATGGATGGAGGAGCCTGGTAGGCTGCAGTCCATGGGGTCGCTAAGAGTCGGATAGGACTGAGCGACTTCACTTTCACTTTTCACTTTCATGCATTGGAGAAGGAAATGGCAACCCACTCCAGTGTTCTTGCCTGGAGAATCCCAGGGACGTGGGAGCCTGATGGGCTGCCATCTATGGGGTCCCACAGAGTTGGACACGACTGAAGTGACTTAGCAGTAGCAGTAGCAGCATAATAGGCTCCAGTTTCATCCACCTCATTAGAACTGATTCAAATGTATTCTTCTTAATGGCTGAGTAATACTCCATTGTGTATATGTACCACTGCTTTCTTAGCCATTCATCTTCTGATGGACATCTAGGTTGCTTCCATGTCCTGGCTATTATAAACAGTGCTGTGATGAACACTGGGGTACACGTGTCTCTTTCAGTTCTGTTTTCCTCAGTGTGTATGCCCAGCAGTGGGATTGCTGGGTCATAAGGCAGTTCTATTTCCAGTTTTTTAAGGAATCTCCACACTGTTCTCCATAGTGGCTGTACTACTTTGCATTCCCACCAATAATGTAAGAGGGTTCTCTTTTCTCCACATCCTCTCCAGCATTTATTGCTTGTAGACTTTTGGATCACAGCCATTCTGACTGGCGTGAAATGGTACCTCATAGTGGTTTTGATTTGCATTTCTTTGATAATGAGTGATGTTGAGAATCTTTTCATGTGTTTGTTAGCCATCTGTATGTCTTCTTTGGAGAACTGTCTATTTAGTTCTTTGGCCCATTTTTTGATTGGGTCATTTATTTTTCTGGAATTAAGCTGTAGGAGTTGCTTGTATATTTTTGAGGTTAGTTGTTTGTCAGTTGCTTCATTTGCTATTATTTTCTCCCATTCTGAAGGCTGTCTTTTCACCTTTCTTAGAGTTTCCTTTGTTGTGCAGAAGCTTTTAAGTTTAATTAGGTCCTATTTGTTTATTTTTGCTTTTCTTTTCAATATTCTGGGAGGTGGGTCCTAGAGGATCCTGCTGTGATGTATGTCGGAAAGTGTTTTGCCTATGTTCTCCTCTAGGAGTTTTATAGTTTCTGGTCTTACACTGAGATCTTTAATCCATTTTGAGTTTATTTTTGTGTATGGTATTCTAGTTTCATTCTTTTACAAGTGGTTGACCAGTTTTCTCAGCACCACTTGTTAAAGAGATTGTCTTTAATCCATTGTATATTCTTGCCTCCTTTGTCAAAGATAAGGTGTCCATAGGTGTGTGGATTTATCTCTGGGCTTTCTATTTTGTTCCATTGATCAATATTTCTGTCTTTGTGCCAGTACCATACTGTCTTGATGATTGTGGCTTTGTAGTAGAGCCTGAAGTCAGACAGGTTGATTCCTCCAGTTCCATTCTTCTTTCTCAAGATCGCTTTGGCTATTCGAGGTTTTTTGTATTTCCATACAAATTGTGAAATTATTTGTTCTAGCTCTGTGAAGAATACCGTTGGTAGCTTGATAGGGATTGCATTGAATCTATAGATTGCTTTGAGTAGTATACTCATTTTCACTATATTGATTCTTCCAATCCATGAATATGGTATATTTCTCCATCTATTAGTGTCCTCTTTGATTTCTTTCACCAGTGTTTTATAGTTCTCTATATATAGGTCTTTAGTTTCTTTAGGTAGATATATTCCTAAGTATTTTATTCTTTTCGTTGCAATGGTGAATGGAATTGTTTCTTTAATTTCTCCTTCTATTTTCTCATTATTAGTGTATAGCAATGCCAGGGATTTCTGTGTGTTGATTTTATATTCTGCAAGTTTACTATATTCATTGATTAGTTCTAGTAATTTTCTGGTGGAGTCTTTAGCGTTTTCTATGAACTGAATCTCTTTGAAGCAATTTGATATTGCACTCATCAAACTACAGTCTTGTCAGTATCACTGAGAGTGAAAAAGTTGGCTTAAAACTCAACATTTAGAAAACTAAGATCTTGGCATCTGGTCCCATCACTTCATGATAAATAGTGAAACAATGGAAACAGTGACAGATTTTATTTTGGGGCCCTCCAAAATCACTGCAGATGGTGACTGCAGCCATGAAATTAAAAGACACTCGCTCTTTGGAAGAAAAGTTATGACCAACCTAGGCAGCATATTAAAAAGCAGAGACATTACCAACAAATGTCCATCTCGTCAAAGCTTTGGATTTTCCAGTAGTCATGTATGGATGTGAAAGTTGGACTATAACAGAAGTTGAACACTGAAGAATCGATGCTTTTGAACTGTGGTGTTGGAGAAGACTCTTGAGAGTCCCTTGGACTGCAAGGAGATCCAACCAGTCCATCCTAAAGGAAATCAGTCCTGAATATTCATTGGAATGACTGATGCTGAAGCTCTAGGTGACTAGCAAGCTCCATTTCCCATATTTTAAACTACCTTTTGTGAAAGTGAGAGATACTTGACTCCCATTTGCTTAATGTACATTAAAAGATAAATTCTACTGTATGCAGCCAACAGCCTATGTCCACTTTCACTTCTTCACCACACTCAGTTCAAATTCCCTGCCCCCATCCCAATCTCTTTTTTACCTGGTTGGCTTCTGCCACTTCTGCCAGGCTGCCTCCATCCTGTCCATGTTCTTTCTGCCGGGTTTCCTCCTTCCATGGCATCCTTGCCAGGATGCCTCTGTCCTTGGTCTGTGGTTCGTGGTCTCCCATCTCCACATGAGGTTTGCAGCAGCCCTCCTATGAATATATGCTCCTCATTGCTCCATCTCTAACACTTCCTCTGGGCTCTCAACCCACTCTCCCCAGGTGTGAAATATTTTTCTAGCCTTCTCCTAATTGTTTTAACCTGAAATGGATTTTAAATGCTGTCATGCAGAGATAGTGGAAACACACCAAATCTGTTAGAGTCAGAACTCTCCTCATTTAAAAAGAGGAGAGCCAAAATTGAAAACACATTATAAGACTGATGAAAGCAGTTTGAAATATGAAGCAATAGAGAATGTTGTGCTTAAAATTTGTTAAGAAGGACATGCGTTATAAATTATTTAAAGAGATTACTGAATATAATTTTATTATATATTTGCATTGTGTTGCCTTCAAAATATATTTTTGCATACTCTGTGAAAAAAGCTGTCATGTAAGGCAACTGTGACAGGTGACTTGAAAAAGATAAATAATAATAAATGATCATTTAAATAGTAATACATTTTATATAGTAATTTAAAACAGATTAAAGAGAATGCTGAATGAGATAAAGAGAATGTAATGCAACTAAAAATCCAATGCTTAAAACATGCAATTAACAACTGAAGCTCACAAAATTCAATCAATAGTGTATTACAAAAAAATTCTTTGAGAAAAAACACTCCCACCTTTGTCAGCCCCTCTAATAAAATTACAGATTTCATTCTTTGGTTTCTCTGCTACAGCTCACCACCCTGCCCCATGAACCCACAGTTATATAAGCATGTGATAAGCATGTTCTTAGGCCTAGTCAATAATAATACTGCAGTCTAGCAATAATGAATGCTACAAATCCTGCAAACGTCATCCTATGAATAAAGGTCTTCTTTGGAATTCTCATTCAGAAGTTTAGAGACCAAAAAAAAAAAAAGCAACTACATTTACTTTTTAACATTTTAAAAATGTATTTACTTTTAATTAGAGGACAATCGTCTTACAATACTCTGTTGGTTTCTACCATACTTCCACATGAATAGCCATAGGTGTACATATGTCCCTCCCTTTTGAACCTCCCTCCCACCTCCCTCCCCATCCCACTGGACTAGGTTGTCACAGAGCACCAGGTTTTAGCTCCCTGCATCATACAGCAAATTCCCACTGACTATCTATTTTATATATGGTAATGTATATATATCAATATTATTCTCTCAATTCACCCCACCCTTTCCTTTCCCCTCTGTGTCCAAAGTCTGTTCTCTATGTCTGCATCTCCATTGTGGAGAACACTATGGAGATTCTTTTAAAAACTAGGGATAAAACTATCATATGACCCAACAATCCAACTACCAGGCATATATCCTAATAAAAAAAAAATGAAAAAGACACATGTACCCCAATATCCATTGTAGCACTATTTACAATAGCTAGGACATGGAAGCTACCAAGCTGTCCATCAACAGTTGGATGGATATAGAAATTGTAGTACATATATGCAATGGATTATTACTCAGCCATAAAAGGGAACATATTTGAATCAGTTCTAATGAGGTGGATGAACCTAGAGCCTACTATACAGGGTGAAGTAAGAAAGAGAAAAACAAACCATATTTAGAAAGCAAAGATAGTTGCTTCTGGCTCTATTAATCATCGAACAAGGGCATCTCTGCTCTGAGAATAAAAATCAAGAATGCATAATAAGAAGTAAAAGATGGATTGGAAGAGAAAGAAAGCAAAAGACTTCTCACGTGGAAGGTCTTGCTTCCAGCTTCCTTGAGTCCTCAGATGCTCTGAGCCTCCACTGAGTCTGTTACATATTCCAATGCATGCTGTCCCCACCTGCCCTCTGCCTCTTCCTTGTGTCTCCTCTGTGTTTCTTCTTGCCATCAGAGCTTACCTCTCACAATGCAGGCTGAAAATAGTAAACATTTCTGCAGCTCCAATTCAGCTAGGCTACAGATCGACTCTGGTTTATGGCTCTTGAAGAGAAATCTGCTGATAAAATGAGAGACATGTCAAAAGAAAATGTTCCCTTTTCTTAAGGTTTGAATATTGTTTAAGAATGGTTGGATGCTAATAAAGACCTACTATATAGCACAGGGAACTCTACTCAATACTCTGTCATGGCCTATGTGTGAAAAGAATCTAAAAAAGATTGGGTATATGTATGAACATAATTATTTCACTTTGTATTACATCAGAAAGTAGCACAGCTTATAAATCACCTATTGTCCAATAAAAATGTAAACAAACAGAAAAGAATGGTTGGGTGCTGGAGACAGGGATGAGAAGATAAAAAGATTCACAGAAGAGCTGACTTTGAGCCTCAGAACCATGAAACCTCTCAGAGAAGATAATCTGAAAATTATATTCACTTTAAGAAAATGAAACCTCCATTATTTAAGCATTTCTAAGTACACATCCTATTACATACAGCTAATTGACTGTCAAATGATATGCTTCTTCATTAATTTTAGCCTACAAATAGAATCCTACCGAGAATATAACTCCAAAAATCAAGGCAGGAAAAACAGTTTTTCTACAAAGAAGATATAACCAGGTAGCAGGGGATGAACAAGAAAAGTTAAGAGCATACATCAATGCCAGAATGTAAAGTACCAAAGGAAAGAAAAAAAATAAAGGTGGAGGAATGGGGATATTTTAAAATAACAGAATCTACTGTGTGATTTGTGGATTCCCATAAATTGCAGGTGGCCATGTTAAACATGAAGGAATCTTGTTCAAGAAAAAGAAAACTTTTTTTTTTAATTAAAGAAATTATATATTTTTTCCTTTCCCATGAAGTTTCTTTCAAGTAGGTATGTTGTTTTTTTATTAACAGTATGCAATAGACTAATTGTGCCCCCCAAATTTATATTTTAAAACCTAATCCCCAACATGAGTAATTTGGAGGTAGGGCCTTTGGAAGGTGGTTCGATTATGAAGATGGACCCCTCATGATTGGGATTAGTGCCTTATAAAAGTAGCAGAAAGCTCTCCCACCTTCTGCAATGTGAAGACACAGTGAAAAGCCTACTATCACTGACCCAGGAAGGGGGTTCTCACCAGACACTGAATCTGACAGTACCTTGATCTTGGACTTCCCAGCTTCCAAAACTGTCAGATAAATCACTGTTGTTTATGAGACTATGGTATGTTGTTGTTGTTGTTCAGTTGTTAAGTCCTGTCTGACTCTTTGTGACTCCACGAACTGCAGCATTCCGGGCTTCTTTGTCCTTCACTATCTCCAGTAGTTTGCTCAAACTCCTGTCCATTGAGTCAGTAATGCCAACCAACCATATCATCCTCTGTCATCCTCAGCTGCCCATTCTCCTGCCCTCCATCTTCCCCAGCATCAGCAACTTTTCCAATGAGTTGGCTCTTCACATCAGGTAGCCAAAGTATTGGGGCTTCAGCTTCAGCATCAGTCCTTCCAGTGAATATTCAGGGTTAATTTCCTTTAGGATGGACTGATTTTATCTCTTTTCTGTGAAAGGGACTCTCAGGAGTCTTCAGCACAATTCGAAGGTATTAAATCTTTGGTACTCAGCCTCTCTATGCTCCAACTCTATGTTATAATAAGACATTATTCAATATTCTCCTAAGAAAAGAAAATTTGAAATTTGAAACATTGTATGCATTTTACTGTTCATCTTTATATTGTGTAATAATCACTTTAAAAGGCAAATATTAGAGCATCTAACCTGTAAATAGAATTACAAAAATTGTACAATTTATGTTTTGTAGCTTATTCCCAAGGGTGACTCCAGCAGGCCCAAAGAGACAAATGGAAGCCAGATCAGGAAGGTTGGGCAAGGAAGGAAATGTTCTTCCAGACATGGAACTTGCTAAGAGGGTGCACTCTAAGGAAGCAGAATTATTCCTGGGCCAATAAGATTCTCACAGGCTTCTGAGAGCTCGTTAAGTCCCTTGACTAAAGGCCTGAGAGCTGAAGTATTCCACCTCCTGTCAGCCTCAGCTCCTGGATGGACAGGCTACAGCCCAGCTGCATGTGGACAGGCAAAAAGTTGAGTTGGTCATTTTTTTTGTTTGTTTTTCCCAAGAGCCCATTGTCTTGACCTACAGCAGAAACAATTCCCAGGGATCTTAGCCTCTGCCCTGGGACACACTAGCTGGTTTCCTGGTTTGGGGTTGGGCTAGAAGCTAGAGACTAGATACTCCCAGGACACAGTCTCCAGCTGGCTGCCAACCAGAGAGACAGGAGCTACCAGCCGAGATGGTTGTGCCCCACTGAGACTTCCAGGGCACATGTACACAACTTGGACTCTCCGTTTTCAGTCCTGGGCAAAGAGTGATGGCAGAAAACAGTCCTTCTCATGCCAAATGGACCTGGGTCGCCTGAAAGCAAACCATCAGTTATCTCTGGTTCCCTAGGGAGAGAAAAAAGCCAGATCATGCCCATAGATTCAAAGGATTTGGGAACAGGCATGGACAGTGCCCCAAGGAAGAGGAGTCATGTAGAGGAACTCTGTGTGAGTGAAGTCTCCAAGAGTCCAGCACATCACTGTACCATCAGATGTCAATTAGAGAACACAGATTTTAAAGTAAAATGACTAAGATGTTAAGATGGTGACAGCAGAGCATTAAACAAAGCATGGAGGCCACTTGAATGTGGACTCAAGTGAGACTACAGAGATCTCAAGCCCAAGAGTCCCATTCGGTATGAACACTGGTTCTGAAAGAACTCCTAATGGCCAAAGCTGGAAAAATTTGAGCCACAAAATAAATATAAAAAATCAGATTAGAACCCAAAGTATAAAATAAATATTCACAAATCCATGTTGATATAAATAAGTAATCAGAAACAAGGACAGATCTTCTTTACAGGAGAACTATAAATAATTCATGTAGTTACACCCCCTCTTTTCCAACTCATCCCCAGGTAGAGTTTAATTCATTTCCCCTTCATCATGGGCTGGATGTAGTGATTCAATTAAAGAAAAGATTATAGTAAGGGAAACTTTAAAGAAATCTGGCAAAAGCCATTCTAAACAAATACCAGATATTAAAATCACTAACAATAAGAAGAGGAAAGAATATTTTACAGAAAAAAAAAAAAAAACTTTGATAAAGAACTGGTCATGACAATCTTAAAAATTACCCAGTCAAGTGACTTCTTGCAGTGTCTCTGCACAAGGTGGCTCAGTGGTAAAGAACCTACCAGCCAATACAGGAGAGGTGGTTCAATCCCAGGGTCAGTAAAATCCCCTGAAGGAGGAAATGGCAACCCACTCCAATATTCTTGTCTGGGAAACACGTGCACAGAGGAGCCTGGAGGACTGCAGTCCATGGCATCTCAAAGAGTTAGATTGCAAAGACAAAGAATGTATAAAATTCTCTACATGAATAATAAAGGGAACATTTCACCCATGACAGGATCCTCACTGAATGGATATGGTATTCTAGCAATGCTTTTGTGATAGAATTTTAGGGTGGTGCACCCCCTCACACCAATTCTCAACCCTTTCTGTTCATACTTCTTCTGCTAGATATTTAGTTAAAAGTTTAGCTAAGAACTATTGCAGAGAGGGAGGAGCCAAGATGGCGGAGGAGTAGGACGGGGAGAACACTTTCTCCCTCACAAATTCATTAAAAGAGCATTTAAACGTCGAGTAAATTCCACAAAACAACTTCTGAATGCCGGCAGAGGACATCAGGCACCCAGAAAAGCAATCCAACTCTTCGAAAGGAGGTAGGAAAAAATATAAAAGACAAAAAAAGAGACAAAAGAGGGAGGGACGGAGTTCTCTCCCGGGAAGGGAGTCTTAAAAAGAGAGAAGTTTCCAAACACCAGGAAACCTTCTCACTGCTGAATCTGTGCCGAGCTTTGGAAGCACAGAGGGCAACATAACAGGAAGAAAAAATAAATAAACAATTAAAACTCGAAGATTGCGAGTCCTACGGTAACTCCCCCAGCGGAGAAGCAGCGCAGACGCCTGCACGCGCCATTAGCAAGCGGGGGCTGGGCAGGGAGGCGCAGCGTGGGCTGCATCGCTTAGAGTAAGAATCTGGCCTGAATACCCTGAGCACTATCTGAGCGAAATAATTTGGGCTAGCAAACCAGACTGTGGGATATCTACCACGCGAAAAGCCAGCCCCAACCTAAGACACCGCCAGGCCCGCGCACGGAACAAAGAACTGAACAGAGATAGCTGGCTGCAGACCTTCCCCCTCCGGTGACAGGCAGCCAGAGCCGGAAGGGGGCAATCGCAGCCCCAGAGAGACATTATCTATAAAACTGTAAGCAGGCTTCTTTGCTAACTAAAACTTTTTGGGGGTCTGGACGGTTAACATCTGCCTGAGAAGGTGCGCCGGTTTTACACCCAGATAACCGAGTGGCAGGGAGGCGATAAGTCGCAGCATTGGCACTCGCCAAACACCTCATCACTTGAGCTGCTCGGACCTGGGAAGAGCACAAAACTCAGGCCCAGCTGAGTCTGCGCCTCTGAGGACTACCCGAGTGCCTGAACCTGAGCGGCTTGGACCTGGGAGGTACATGCAACCCAGGGCCAGCCTCGGATTGTTCCCGGCGGAACAACCTAGAGCCTGAGCAGTGTGGGCAGGGAGGCTACACGCGCTGTGAGAGGGGGCAGACCCAGTGTGGCTGAGGCATTGCGAGCGCACGCCAGTGTTATTTCTTTGCAGCATCCCTCCCTCCCTCCCCACAGCGCGACTGAACAAAGAGAAGAAATACAGCTCCACCCATCAGAACACCGACACAAGCTTCCCTAACCAAGAAACCTTGACAAGCCACCTGTACAAACCCACACACAGCGAGGAAAAGCCACAATAAAGAGAACTCCACAAACTGCCAGAATACAGAAAGGACACCCCAAACTCAGCAATTTAAACAAGATGAAGAGACAGAGGAATACCCAGCAGATAAAGGAACAGGATAAATGCCCACCAAACCAAACAAAAGAGGAAGAGATAGGGAATCTACCTGATAAAGAATTCCGAATAATGATAGTGAAATTGATCCAAAATCTTGAAATTAAAATGGAATCACAGATAAATAGCTTGGAGACAAGGATTGAGAAGATGCAAGAAAGGTTTAACAAGGACCTAGAAGAAATAAAAAAGAGTCAATATATAATGAATAATGCAATAAATGAAATTAAAAACACTCTGGAGGCAACAAATAGTAGAATAACAGAGGCAGAAGATAGGATTAGTGAATTAGAAGATAGAATGGTAGAAATAAATGAATCAGAGGGAATAAAAGAAAAACGAATTAAAAGAAATGAGGACAATCTCAGAGACCTCCAGGACAATATTAAACGCTACAACATTCGAATCATAGGGGTTCCAGAAGAAGAAGACAAAAAGAAAGACCATGAGAAAATACTTGAGGAGATAATAGTTGAAAACTTCCCTAAACTGGGGAAGGAAATAATCACCCAAGTCCAAGAAACCCAGAGAATCCCAAACAGGATAAACCCAAGGCGAAACACCCCAAGACACATATTAATCAAATTAACAAAGATCAAACACAAAGAACAAATATTAAAAGCAGCAAGGGAAAAACAACAAATAACACACAAGGGAATTCCCATAAGGATAACAGCTGATCTTTCAATAGAAACTCTTCAAGCCAGGAGGGAATGGCAAGACATACTTAAAGTGATGAAAGAAAATAACCTACAGCCCAGATTATTGTACCCAGCAAGGATTTCATTCAAGTATGAAGGAGAAATCAAAAGCTTCTCAGACAAGCAAAAGCTGAGAGAATTCTGCACCACCAAACCAGCTCTCCAACAAATACTAAAGGATATTCTCTAGACAGGAAACACAAAAATGGTGTATAAACTCGAACCCCAAACAATAAAGTAAATGGCAACGGGATCATACTTATCAGTAATTACCTTAAACGTAAATGGGTTGAATGCCCCAACCAAAAGACAAAGACTGGCTGAATGGATACAAAAACAAGACCCCTACATATGTTGTCTACCGGAGATCCACCTCAAAACAGGGGACACATACAGACTGAAAGTGAAGGGCTGGAAAAAGATTTTCCATGCAAATAGGGACCAAAAGAAAGCAGGAGTAGCAATACTCATATCAGATAAAATAGACTTTAAAACAAAGGCTGTGAAAAGAGACAAAGAAGGTCACTACATAATGATCAAAGGATCAATCCAAGAAGAAGATATAACAATTATAAATATATATGCACCCAACACGGGAGCACCGCAGTATGTAAGACAAATGCTAACAAGTATGAAAGGAGAAATTAACAATAACACAATAATAGTGGGAGACTTTAATACCCCACTCACACCTATGGATAGATCAACTAAACAGAAAATTAACAAGGAAACACAAACTTTAAACGATACAATAGACCAGTTAGACCTAACTGATATCTATAGGACATTACATCCCAAAACAATGAATTTCACCTTTTTCTCAAGCGCACATGGAACCTTCTCCAGGATAGATCACATCCTGGGCCATAAAGCTAGCCTTGGTAAATTCAAAAAAATAGAAATCATTCCAAGCATCTTTTCTGACCACAACGCAGTAAGATTAGATCTCAATTACAGGAGAAAAACTATTAAAAATTCCAACATATGGAGGCTGAACAACACCCTGCTGAATAACCAACAAATCACAGAAGAAATCAAAAAAGAAATCAAAATTTGCATAGAAACGAATGAAAATGAAAACACAACAACCCAAAACCTATGGGACACTTTAAAAGCAGTCCTAAGGGGAAAGTTCATAGCAATACAGGCATACCTCAAGAAACAAGAAAAAAGTCAAATAAATAACCTAACTCTACACCTAAAGCAAGTAGAAAAGGAAGAAATGAAGAACCCCAGGGTTAGTAGAAGGAAAGAAATCTTAAAAATTAGAGCAGAAATAAATGCAAAAGAAACAAAAGAGACCATAGCAAAAATCAACAAAGCCAAAAGCTGGTTCTTTGAAAGGATAAATAAAATTGATAAACCATTAGCCAGACTCATCAAGAAACAAAGGGAGAAAAATCAAATCAATAAAATTAGAAACGAAAATGGAGAGATCACAACAGACAACACAGAAATACAAAGGATCATAAGAGACTACTATCAACAATTATATGCCAATAAAATGGACAACGAGGAAGAAATGGACAAATTCTTAGAAAAGTACAACTTTCCAAAACTCGACCAGGAAGAAATAGAAAACCTTAACAGACCCATCACAAGCACGGAAATTGAAACTGTAATCAAAAATCTTCCAGCAAACAAAAGCCCAGGTCCAGACGGCTTCACAGCTGAATTCTACCAAAAATTTAGAGAAGAGCTAACACCTATCCTGCTCAAACTCTTCCAGAAAATTGCAGAGGAAGGTAAACTTCCAAACTCATTCTATGAGGCCACCATCACCCTAATACCAAAACCTGACAAAGATCCCACAAAAAAAGAAAACTACAGGCCAATATCACTGATGAACATAGATGCAAAAATCCTAAACAAAATTCTAGCAATCAGAATCCAACAATACATTAAAAAGATCATACACCATGACCAAGTGGGCTTTATCCCAGGGATGCAAGGATTCTTCAATATCCGCAAATCAATCAATGTAATACACCACATTAACAAATTGAAAAACAAAAACCATATGATTATCTCAATAGATGCAGAGAAAGCCTTTGACAAAATTCAATACCCATTTATGATAAAAACTCTCCAGAAAGCAGGACTAGAAGGAAGATACCTCAACATAATAAAAGCTATATATGACAAACCCACAGCAAACATTATCCTCAATGGTGAAAAATTGAAAGCATTTCCTCTAAAGTCAGGAACAAGACAAGGGTGCCCACTTTCACCATTACTATTCAACATAGTTTTGGAAGTTTTGGCCACAGCAATCAGAGCAGAAAAAGAAATAAAAGGAATCCAAATTAGAAAAGAAGAAGTAAAACTCTCACTATTTGCAGATGACATGATCCTCTACATAGAAAACCCTAAAGACTCCACCAGAAAATTACTAGAATTAATCAATGATTATAGTAAAGTTGCAGGATATAAAGTCAACACACAGAAATCCCTTGCATTCCTATACACTAATAATGAGAAAACAGAAAGAGAAATTAAGGAAACAATTCCACTCACCATTGCAACGAAAAGAATAAAATACTTAGGAATATATCTACCTAAAGAAACTAAAGACCTATATAGAAAACTATAAAACACTGGTGAAAGAAATCAAAGAGGACACTAATAGATGGAGAAATATACCATGTTCATGGATTGGAAGAATCAATATAGTGAAAATGAGTATACTACCCAAAGCAATTTATAGATTCAATGCAATCCCTATCAAGCTACCAACAGTATTCTTCACAGAGCTAGAACAAATAATTTCACAATTTGTATGGAAATACAAAAAACCTCGAATAGCCAAAGTGATCTTGAGAAAGAAGAATGGAACTGGAGGAATCAACCTACCTGACTTCAGGCTCTACTACAAAGCCACAGTTATCAAGACAGTATGGTACTGGCACAAAGACAGAAATATAGATGAATGGAACAAAAGAGAAAGCCCAGAGATAAATCCATGCACATATGGACACCTTATCTTTGACAAAGGAGGCAAGAATATACAATGGATTAAAGACAATCTCTTTAACAAGTGGTGCTGGGAAAACTGGTCAACCACTTGTAAAAGAATGAAACTAGAACACTTTCTAACACCATATACAAAAATAAACTCAAAATGGATTAAAGATCTCAACGTAAGACCAGAAACTATAAAACTCCTAGAGGAGAACATAGGCAAAACACTCTCTGACATACATCACAGCAGGATCCTCTATGACCCACCTCCCAGAATATTGGAAATAAAAAAAAATAAATAAACAAATGGGACCTAATTAAACTTAAAAGCTTCTGCACATCAAAGGAAACTATTAGCAAGGTGAAAAGACAGCCTTCAGAATGGGAGAAAATAATAGCAAATGAAGCAACCAACAAACAACTAATCTCAAAAATATACAAGTAACTCCTCCAGCTCAACTCCAGAAAAATAAACGACCCAATCAAAAAATGGGCCAAAGATCTAAATAGACATTTGTCCAAAGAAGACATACAGATGGCTAACAAACACATGAAAAGATGCTCAACATCACTCATTATCAGAGAAATGCAAATCAAAACCACTATGAGATACCATTTCACACCAGTCAGAATGGCTGCGATCCAAAAGTCTACAAGCAATAAATGCTGGAGAGGGTGTGGAGAAAAGGGAACCCTCTTACACTGTTGGTGGGAATGTAAACTAGTACAGCCAATATGGAGAACAGTGTGGAGATTCCTTAAAAAACTGGAAATAGAACTGCCTTATGATCCAGCAATCCCACTGCTGGGCATACACACTGAGGAAACCAGAAGGGAAAGAGACACGTGTACCCCAATGTTCATCGCAGCACTGTTTATAATAGCCAGGACATGGAAGCAACCTAGATGTCCATCAGCAGATGAATGGATAAGAAAGCGGTGGTACATATACACAATGGAGTATTACTCAGCCATTAAAAAGAATACATTTGAATCAGTTCTAATGAGGTGGATGAAACTGGAGCCTATTATACAGAGTGAAGTAAGCCAGAAGGACAAATACCAATACAGTATACTAACGCATATATATGGAATTTAGAAAGATGGTAACAATAACCCTGTATACGAGACAGCAAAAGAGACACTGATGTATAGAACAGGCTTATGGTCTCTGTGGGAGAGGGAGAGGGTGGCAAGATTTGGGAGAATGACATTGAAACATGTGAAATGTCATGTATGAAACGAGATGCCAGTCCAGGTTCAATGCACGATGCTGGATGCTTGGGACTGGTGCACTGGGACGACCCAGAGGGATGGTATGGGGAGGGAGGAGGGAGGAGGGTTCAGGATGGGGAACACATGTATGCCTGTGGTGGATTCATTTTGATATTTGGCAAAACTAATACAATTATGTAAAGTTTAAAAATAAAATAAAATTTAAAAAAAAAAATAAAAAAAAATATTTTAATAAAAAAAAAAAAGCTACTGAAAAAAAAAAAAGAACTATTGCAAAGAGATTTTGCAGATATAATTAAGATCCATAGTTAGTTGACATTAAAATGAGGAGATTGTCAGAATTCCTTGGTTGTGCAGTTGTTAGGTCTCTGTGTTCTCACTGAGAGGATGCAGGCTTGCTACTCTGTTAGAGAACTAAGATCCTGTATAGCATGTGATATGGCCATAAATAAATAAAATAGGGAGATTATTTTGGTAGGCCAGATCTAACTGTGTGAATCCTTTAAAAGCATAAAGTTTTCTTCAGCTGGTCACAGGAGAGGAAACCAGAGAAACATGCATTGGGTGGTATGGAGGAGAGTACCATTCATGTTTTGAGGTGCCTTTCAGGGAAGATCCCCTGGAGAAGGAAATAGCAATCCACTCCAGCACTCTCGCCTGGAAAATCCCATGGGTGGAGGAACCTGATAGGCTACAGTCTATGGGGTCGCAAAGAGTCCATCACTTTCACTTTCAGGCACAGGCCAAGGAACAATCTCCAGTTGCTGAGAAGGTCACTGAAGAACAGCTAACAGGAAAATAGGAATCCTAATTCTGCAACAGGATGCAAATGAATTCTGCCAACCACAAGTGAGCTTAGAATACCCCGAATCCTCATTAAGAACCATATCCCTGACCAATATCTGGATTTCAGTCCCATCATGAGAACCTAAGCTGATTCAGCTCTGTCATCTTTGGATTTCTGATCCCCATAAAATGTGAAATAATAGATGTGTGCTACTTGAACACATTTGTTTTAATAATTTATGACCCAGTAATAGAAAAAATATATACTATATATATCCTTAGTGAAGCTAGCTGCTGCTGCTGCTAAGTCGCTTCAGTCGTGTCTGACTCAGTGCGACCCCATGGACTGCAGGCTACCAGGCTCCTCTGTCTATGCAATTTTCCGGGCAAGAGTACTGGAGTGGGTTGCCATTGCCTTCTCGTAGTCAAGCTAGGGGAACCCACAAATCTTATCTATGATTGGAAGGTGCTGTATAATAGTCCAATTTATGTAATATTATTCATAATTTGGGGGATTTTTTTAATTAAAAATATATGTATTATTCTGTCAGTATTGTTGGACTCTTTGCTACTCCTTGGACTGTAGCCTGCCAGGCTCCTATGTCCATGATATTTCCCAAGCAAGAATACTGGAGTGGGTTGCCATTTTTGCTAGAGGGAATCTTCCTGACCCAGGGATCAAAATGGGGTGTCCCACATTGCAGGCATATTCTTTACCACCTAAATCACCACGGAAGCCCAAATGTGTAGTTCTTATGTTTTATTAAATCAGATCAGATCAGATGCTCAGTCATGTCCGACTCTTTGCTACCCCATGAATCCCAGCACGCCAGGCCTCCCTGTCCATCACCAACTCCCAGAGTTCACCAAGACTCATGTCCATCGAGTCAGTGATGCCATCCAGCCATCTCATCCTCTGTCGTCCCCTTCTCCTCCTGCCCCCAATCCCTCCCAGCATCACAATCTTTTCCAATGAGTCAACTCTTCATATGAGGTGGCCAAAGTACTGGAGTTTCAGTTTTAGCATCATTCCTTCCAAAGAAATCCCAGGGCTGATTTCCTTCAGAATGGACTGGTTGGATCTCCTTGCAGTCCAAGGGACTTTCAAGACTCTTCTCCAACACCACAGTTCAAAAGCATCAATTAGTTGGTGCTCAGCCTTCTTCACAGTCCAACTCTCACATCCATACAAGACCACAGGAAAAACCGTAGCCTTGACTAGACGAACCTTTGTTGGTAAAGTAATGTCTCTGCTTTTGAATATGCTATTCTAGGTTGGTCATAACTTTCCTTCGAAAGAGTAAGCATCTTTTAATTTCATGGCTGCAGTCACCACCTGAAGTGATTTTGGAGCCCAGAAAAATAAAGTCTGACACTGTTTCCACTGTTTCCCCATCTATTTCCCATGAAGTGGTGGGACCAGATGCCATCATCTTCCTTTTCTGAGTGTTGAGCTTTAAGCCAACTTTTTCACTCTCCTCTTTCACTTTCATCAAGAGGCTTTTGAGTTACTCTTCACTTTCTGCCATAAGGCTGCTGTCATCTGCATATCTGAGGTTATTGATATTTCTCCCGGCAATCTTGATTCCAGCTTGTGTTTCTTCCAGTCCAGCGTTTCTCATGATGTACTCTGCATATAAGTTAAATAAGCAGGGTGACAATATACAGCCTTGAATAACTTCTTTTCCCATTTGGAACCAGTCTGTTGTTCCATGTCCAGTTCTAACTGTTGCTTCCTGACCTGCATACAAATCTCTCAAGAGGCAGATCAGGTGGCCTGGTATTGCCATCTCTTTCAGAATTTACCACAGTTTATTGTGATCCACACAGTCAAAGGCTTTGGCATAGTCAGTAAAGCAGAAGTAGATGTTTTTTCTGGAACTCTTTTGCTTTTTCTATGATCCAACAGATGTTGGCAATTTGATCTCTGGTTCCTCTGCCTTTTCTAAAACCAGCTTGAACATCTGGAAGTTCATGGTTCACATATTGCTGAAGCCTGGCTTGGAGAATTTTGAGCATTACTTTACTAGTGTGTGAGATGAGTGCAATTGTGTGGTAGTTTGAGCATTCTTTGGCATTGCCTTTCTTTGGGATTGGAATGAAAACTGACCTTTTCCAGTCCTGTGGCCACTGCTGAGTTTTCCAAATTTGCTGGCATATTGAATGCAGCACTTTCACAGCATCATCTTCCAGGATTTGGAATAGCTCAACTGGAATTCCATCACCTCCACTAGCTTTGTTTGTAGTGATGCTTTCTAAGGCCCACTTGACTTCACATTCCAGGATGTCCAGCTCTAGGTCAGTGATCACACCATTGTGATTATCTGGGTTGTGAAGATCTTTTTTGTATAGTTCTTCTGTGTATTCTTGCCATCTCTTCTTAATATCCTCTGCTTCTGTTAGGTCCATACCATTTCTGTCCTTTATCGAGCTCATCTTTGCATGAAATATTCCTTTGGTATCTCTGATTTTCTTGAAGAGATCCCTAGTCTTTCCCATTCTCTTTTTTTCCTCTATTTCTTTGCATTGATCACTGAAGAAGCCTTTCTTATCTCTTGCTATTCTTTGGAACTCTGCATTCAGATGTTTATAGCTTTCCTTTTCTCCTTTGCTTTTCGCTTCTCTTCTTTTCACAGCTATTTGTAAGGCCTCCCCAGACAGCCATTTTGCTTTTTTGCATTTCTTTTTTATGGGAATGGTCTTGATCCCTGTCTCCTGTACAATGTCACGAACCTCATTCCATAGTTCATCAGGCACTCTATCTATCAGATCTAGGCCCTTAAATCTATTTCTCACTTCTACTGTATAATCATAAGGGATTTGATTTAGGTCATACCTGAATGGTCTAGTGGTTTTCCCTACTTTCTTCAATTTAAGTCAATTTATGTTTTATTAGGTCTTTTTATAATATCAAATTAATGTTAAGAAAATAAAGAGACACAGGTTATATAAAACAGTCTTTTGGACTCTGTGGGAGAGGGAGGGAGGTATGATTTGGGAAAATGGCATTAAAACGTGTATAATATCATATAAGAAACGAATCACCAGTCCAGGTTCGATGCAGGATACAGGAAGCTTGGGGCTGGTGAACTGGGATGACCCAGAGGGATGGTATAGGGAGGAATGTGGGAGGGGGGTTCAGGATGGGGAACACCTGTACGCCCGTGGTGGATGCATGTTGATATATAGCAAAACCAATAGAATATTGTAAAGTAAAAAATAATAATGTTAATAATTTAAAAAAAGAAAATAATACAAACAAGGAAAATCTATGAATAAAGTGTGAATGAAAGGAAACTTTCATAATATGACAAACAATATCTATCACATATTAAAGCAAAAATAATATGTAAAACTGACAGTAGAATGACAAAACACTGATGGAAGAAATGACCACTTTTGTTTAAAATGGCTTTTATGTGCCAACAATTCAGTTATAAAGAAAAATAATAACAAATATTGAAAATGAGAACAAGTAACAAGATGGCAATGACTTGCTCAAAATAGCTCTGACATTTCAAAAATTATTCAGTTACAAAGAAAATAAGAACACAAATTATTGTTTCCAACAGAAGAAATACTTATTTGCCTGCAAAATCCAGGAAAATTTATGAACATTCTTAGGATTAATAAGGCAATTCTTTATACTTTTGTTTAAAATATCCTTAAAGAGAGAATAATTGTTTTCTACATATGGTGTTTTTGACAAGCTAGTATAATGAACATAAATCTTATTCATAATATCAATCAAAATATAAAATACGTAGAAAACTTAACATAGCAGAATTATATTGTAATGTAGATGAAAAGAAGGCAGTCATAGGAACTGAACATGTAGTCTTAAATTTCTGTGTTAAAGATTTTGGTACTTGTTCAATTTTGTCTTTTATTTTTCACTTCAACTATGTCAATTTATCATTGTTGGAATTTGTACAGTTCCTCTATTGTTTAATTTCATCTATTCCCCTTCATTCACATCTATTACACTCAATTCTTCTCCTGTTACAATAGGCCACCTTTCAGTTCAGTTCAGTTCAGTCACTCAGTCGTGTCCAACTCTTTGCGACCCCATGAATCCCAGCACGCCAGGCCTCCCTGTCCATCACCAACTCCCGGAGTTCACTCAGACTCACGTCCATCGAGTCAGTGATGCCATCCAGCCATCTCATCCTCTGTCGTCCCCTTCTCCTCCTGCCCCCAATCCCTCCTAGCATCAGTCTTTTCCAACGAGTCAAACTCTTCGCATGAGGTGGCCAAAGTACTGGAGTTTCAGCTTTAGCATCATTCCTTCCAAAGAAATCCCAGGGCTGATCTCCTTCAGAATGGACTGGTTGGATCTCCTAGCAGTCCAAGGGACTCTCAAGAGTCTTCTCCAACACCATAGTTCAAAAGCATCAATTCTTGGGCACTCAGCATTCTTCACAGTTAACCTCTCACATACATACATGACCACAGGAAAAACCATAGCCTTGACTAGACGAACCTTTGTTGGCAAAGTAATGTCTCTGCTTTTGAATATGCTATCTAGGTTGGTCATAACTTTCCTCCCAAGGAGTAAGTGTCTTTTAATTTCATGGCTGCAGTCACCATCTGCAGTGATTTTGGAGCCCCAAAAATAAAGTCTGACACTGTTTTCACTGTTTCCCCATCTATTTCCCATGAAGTGATGGGACCGGATGCCATGATCTTCCTTTTCTGAATGTTGAGCTTTAAGCCAACTTTTTCACTCTCCTCTTTCACTTTCATCAAGAGGCTTTTGAGTTCCTCTTCACTTTCTGCCATAAGGGTGGTATCATCTGCATATCTGAGGTTATTGATATTTCTCCCGGCAATCTTGATTCCAGCTTGTGTTTCTTCCAGTCCAGTGTTTCTCATGATGTACTCATGCTGCTGCTAAGTCGCTTCAGTCATGTCTGACTCTGTGCAATCCCGTAGATGGCAGCCCACCATGCTCCCCCATCCCTGGGATTCTCCAGGCAAGAACACTGGAGTGGGTTGCCATTTCCTTCTCCAATGATGTACTCATACCTTGTGTTAATTGTATATTCAGGGTTTCCCTGGTCGTTCAGTGGTAAAGAATCGATAGCTTATGGTGAAGAGTGTTGGGTTCATGATCTGCAAAGGAGAGACTTTTGCTTCAGGACCAAAGACATGGCTTCAGTCCCTCAGAGCTTTATGTGGCAAAAGATTTATCATGGTGAAAAAGGGACAGAGAAAGCTTCTGACATTGACATCAGAAGAGGGCAGAGAATGCCCGACTTGCTACTCCTACCAAGGTCTTATATGCTTTTTCAATTTATTACTAACAATAGAAAGGTCTTATCAGACCCACTACCACAACACACATCCTAAGATAACAGGGTTAGTCAGAGGTTCTTAAGAAGGAGAAACATGTCCTCAAGCAAGACACATTGCTGTTATATAATTATTAGCATAGAGTTTAAGGAAAAATATACCCTTGAGCAAGATGAGTTGTTTTTTTGTGCAATCATTAACTCTGGACTTAAAGAAGGTTAATCTCAGGCAAAATAGATTGTTCCCATAACAACTCAGAGCTTAAAAAAAAAGTCTTATGTGACTAAGATGAAGGAATATAGAAAAAAAAAAAAATGTCCCTTCCTCCTCCTCAAGGGCCCTGGTCTTCCTTATCAACCTACCTAAGAATTAGCTTTCTCAGAATCCACCTGCAAATGGAGGAGTTGAGGATTTTATCATTGGGTCAGGAAGATCCCCTGGAAAGGGAATGTCAGCCCATTCCAGTATTCGTGCCTAGGAAACCCCATGTACAGAGGATCCTGGTGGGCTATAGTCCATGGGGTCTTAAAAGAATTGGATACAACTTAGTGACTAAAAACAACAACCAACAATTATACATACATTTTATTTAGGTATATTCTTACAAAGTGTGTATTTATATTTAAGGGGAATGTATTAAATTCCACATTTTTTAATATCTCATTTTTATAGAGAAATCTGGTTTTAAAACACTCTATTGTTATATTTATATCTAATACTTTTTCAAATTACTGGACAGTAGATCACAGTATGCACCCAGCTTACAATAATGGAAAATGATATCACCTCCAAATCTTTACATGACAAATACTTTTAAGTGAGCATATTTGTACATATTCCTTTTGGAACACTGCAGGACTTTGTGCTATTTATTTATTTATTTTTATTTATTTTTATTTTTTAACAATATTGTATTGATTTTGCCATATATCAACATGAATCCACCACAGGTATACACGTGTTCCCCATCCTGAACCCTCCTCCCTCATCCCTCCCTGTACTGCTAGCTTAATCTCAGAATAGCTGTTCTCTGCTCTCCTTCCAGCCACCAACACATTAGGGTCCCTATTCCCATTATTCACCAACAATTAAATTTTTTACTTTATTTTTTTGCCAGTCTAGTAGAATATTATTTTATCTTTTTATTTTTAATTTGTATGTCTCAATTCTAATTTGAATATTGTTTCCATGTAAAGTTTCCTTTTGCAAATTGCCTATTTATACTATTTACCAGTTTTTCTCTTGAGTTGCCCTCTTCTTAATGATATGCAAAATTCTTTGGATATTATAGACATTAATCATTTTTCAGTTTTAACATAGTAGAATATCTTCTTAATGTTATCTTTCTATTAATTTTGTGATATGCTTTACTAAATAGAAATCTTTAATTCTATTATAACCTCATATATTAGTATTCTGTATTGTGTTTGGCTTTTGAAATTTTGTTTTTTAGTTTTATTTTGTTGTGTGGTAAAACACAGCATGAGATGTTCTATCATAAATACATTTTAAGTGTACGGTACAGTATAGTTGCAGCAGATCTGTAAATATATTTATCTTGTTGAGCTGAAACTGTAACTTTTGATTAGTAAGTCCTCTTCTTCTTTCCCCTTAGCTCCTAGAACCAGCATTTCACACTTGAAATCTATGAATTTGACTATGTTTGCTACTTCATATAAATGGAATCAAGAAGAATCTGTCTTACTACAAGTGGCTTATTTCACTCAATTTATACTTAAGAAATCCTTCCCTATTCTAGGTCAATGATATATTCTATATATATATGCATGCAAAGATTGCCTTGGGCCAAAGGTCAGTCCAACTAAACAGACGTACAAGTAGGAAGGACTCAATACACATCATAACACTGTGGAAACAATTGTCAAAACACCATTTAATCACTTCATACTTGCAAGTGTAAAGATTGTAGTAATACTGGCTATGTGTAAAAAGCAAAAAAAAAAAAAAAAAGAGAGAGAGAGAGTCTTTTACAAAGGATACTTTATATTTTCTGTTGAAATAGACCAAATATATTTACATTAAGACTGAAATTTCCCATGAGGAGCTGATGATCTAAGCCACAGTCAGCTCCAGGTCTTGTTTTTGCTGACTGTATACAGCCCTCTCCATCTTCAGCTACAAACAATATAACAATAAAAATTTTCTTTTTAATATTGACCATTTGGTTATGTCCATGTGTAATGTCATCTCTTGTGTTGTTGAAAAAGAGTGTTTTCTGTGACCAGTGTAGTCTTTTTGCAGAATTCTATTAGTTTTTGCCCTGCTTCATTTTGTATTCCAAGGCCAAACTTTCCTGTTACTCCAGAAATCTCTTGACTTCCTACTTTTGCATTCATATCCCCTATGATGAATAAGGCATCTTTTTTGTGTGTTAGTCCTAAGAAGTTTTATTTTTTTTCTTTTTTTATTATTTTATTTATTTATTTATTTTACTTCACAATATTGTATTGGTTTTGCCATACATCAACATGCATCTGCCATGGGTGTACACGTGTTCCCCATCCTGAACACCCCTCCCACCTCCCTCCCCATACCATCCCTCTGGGTCATCCCAGTGCACCAGCCTCAAGCTTCCTGTATCCTGCATCAAACCTGGACTGGCGATTCATTTCTTATAAGATATTATACATGTTTTAATGCCATTCTTCCAAATCATCCCCCGCCCCTCCCTCTCCCACAGAGTCCAAAAGACTGTTCTATACATCTGTGTCTCTTTTGCTGTCATGCATACAGGGTTGTCATTCAGTTCAGTTCAGTCACTCAGTCGTGTCTGACTCTTTGCGACCCCATGAACCTCAGCACGCCAGGCCTCCCTGTCCCTCACCAACTCCCGGAGTTCACTCAGACGTTACCATCTTTCTAAATTCCATTTATATGCGTTAGTATACTGTATTGGTGTTTTTCTTTCTGGCTTACTTCACTCTGTATAATAGGCTCCAGTTTCATCCACCTCATTAGAACTAATTTAAATGTATTCTTTTTAATGGCTGAGTAATACTCCATTGTGTATATGTACCACAGCTTTCTTATCCATTCATCTGCTGATGGACATCTAGATTGCTTCTAGGTCTTCATAGAACTAGTTAACTTCAGCTTCTTCAGCACTGGTGGTTGGGACATAGACTTGGATTACTGTGATGTTGAATGGTTTGCCTTTGAAATGAATTGAGATCATTCTGTCATTCTAAGGTTACATCCAAGTACTGAATCTTGAACTTTTGTTGATTATGAGGGCAATTAAATTTCTTCTATGTGATTCTTGCTCATAGTAGTAGATATAATGGCCATTTTATTTAAATTCACCTATTCCTCTCCATTTTAGTTCACTGATTCCTAGGATGTTGATGTCTACTCTTCCCATCTCCTGCTTGACCACGTCAAATTTACCTTGATTCATGGACCTAACATTCCACGTTCAAGGCTTTGGTCTATTCAGTAGTCTTGTACAGATGTGAGAGCTGGACAATAAAGAAGGCAGAACGTCAAAAAATTGATGCTTTCCAATTGTGATGACTCTTCAGAGTCCCTTGGAAAGCAAGCAGATCAAATCAGTCAATCTCAAAAGAAATCAAACCAGAACACTCTTTGGAAAGATTGATCTGGAAGCTGCATCTCCTGATGTGAAGAGTTGATGAATTGGAAAAGACCCTGATGCTGGGAGATTAAGGCAAAATGATAAGACAATGACAGAGGATGAGATGATTGTATGGCATCACTGATTCAGTGGACATGAACTTATGCAAACTCTGGGAGATACTGAAGGGACATGGAAGCCTGGCATGGTGCAGTCCATGGGGTCGTGAAGAGTTGGACACAGCTTGATGATTGAATAATATTTACATTGAATGTGAATCTTTGCCCAAGACTTTAAGAAGCTCCACTGAGAAGTTTAAATGTTCTGAATATGAAATATCATAAAATCTTTCAGAATTTTATTTTGTTAAAATTTATATAGATATCTAATGTCTGAGACGACAAATATATATTTTTGTAGACCTCTTATTTAAAGCTTTTGAAATGTTTGAGGTGGAAGCATTCATCTTCTCCTTCTGCCAGACGTCCAAGTGCATGGTGTTCTTCTCACCTGTAATTCTTGTGAACAAGATATTCTGGAATCAATTATTGCACTAATGATTAGAAGAGAACTAAGGGGACTTCTGTGGTCATATATGCTTATTTATATCAGTGAAATGTGGGTAAATAAGTCTAATCATTAAAGCTATCACATACAGCCTGGTGAAACCAAAAGATTATTATATACAGAGGGAAACATACTTTTTGCACATGGTTTGGAGTATTTGATTTTTTTTTTCTATTAGGGGTGTTCATTTTTTTTCACATATCCCTGGGCTCTACAAATAAATACATTCCTGAGCAACTTTTGGATGAAATAGTCATTCTTCTGAGTAGCATTTTTACTGTTTCAATTTTCCTAAAACTTTCCTCCTTTAAGGTAAATGGCTATCTAGCAGAACATTAATAACAAAGAATTTCCCATGTCACTCTCTTCATTGACTTGCAAATGTAATCATTCTTGTTCTCTTTTGAAAATAGAGGATTGCAGTGTACTGCCTTACAGGCTGCAATTCTCATCAGAGAGTTGCACAAAGAGCTTATTCCATTTCCAATTCATATCTGGAAAAACACCACTGAAATATGCCATATTTTGTATGTAAAGTTTATTCTATCCTTCAATGAGAAAAGAAGAATCTACCTTTCTACCTAAGATATAAGTAATATAATTAAAGTCAATGGAACAGTCCATATCAGAAAAATGAGAAAATCTGGGTCCAAGAGTCAAATTTGTTATTGTTTAGTTGCTAAGTCATGTCTGACACTTTGCAACCCCATGGACCGCAGCATGCCAGGCTTCCCTGTCTTTCACCATCTCCCTGAGTTTGCTCAAACTCATGTCCATTGAGTCAGGGATGCCATCCAAGCATCTCTGCTGCCTTCTTCTCCTTTTGCCTTCACTCTTTCCCAACATCAGGATTCAAGAGTCAAGTACAAGTCAAATGACTTAAAATAGAAATATAGGTGAATTCAAAACAATGGAGAAAAATGGGATTATTTTCAAGTTTTAAAGAAAGATTTAAGTAGATTATGGTTTTCTATATTCCTTTAAGAACTACTTTATAAGCAGAATATGTTAGAGCTGTGAATGCATATGTGTGTGTGTGACGTGTGTATTCTATTATTGTGGCATATATTTCACTTATTTGATTAGGATAGGTCTTAAAAATGAATAGTTTTAGTGATAAAAGATTATAGTGAATTTATAGGTTACAGTTAACATTAAAAAAGAGAAATAAATTTGGAAAATTCTAATTGACTGGACCAATTAAAACTCTTTTTCATCATATAACAGAGAACTGGAAAAATAGAAGATAAAAGTATTAAAATCATAATCCAGGAACAGACTGGACAAGTGATTTCATTATGGTTTGTTGCCTTGATTTTTTTAGATAAAATCTACTGCTACTTGTCTATCAGCTAAAGATATGGGTAACAGTAACAAAACATGCCCTGTTAGAGAAATATTTTATACAGCATCATCTCACAAGTCTCTCCAACTTCAGCATTTTTGAGAAAAAAAGAAGCCTAATTGGAAAATAAAGATATTAAAAAAAAAAAAAAAATCCCAAATCTATTTCAGTATATATTTACCAAAGGGTGTCTTTCCTTCCTATACACTGCAGTGAGAATTTTTTAAGTCAAGAATTCAGTTTAAATAACTGATAATAAAGGATTCCTATATAAAAAAAAATAGGGTATTTATGCTCTTGTTTTGTTTTATAAACTTCAATTGCAACTTGTTCAGTTGATCCTCTCCAAAGTCTTTCAAATGATGGCTTGTATTTTAATTTAGAAAAAGTTGAATTTAGGATTTGGTTGCAGTTTTAGGCTAGAGACATTTAAGTTTCTGATTTCAACTTCCCTTTAGAAAACTCAGCTGAAAGAGACGGGGAAACAGTAGTCATAAAACTATGTTTTTTCCAGAAAAGCTCCATGGCTGGAATTTTGCTGTGAAAAATTGCCACCCCATAATGTGTACTAGTTTATACTTACCTACTTTTATTATACGTTTTCTAGTTCTGAATCATTAAGTGTTAAAATTATGGTTTATTTAGGTGTAGTGCTGCAGGAAGTTATAACAACACTCATAGTATTTCAAATACTAATTGTAAAAAAATGTTCTAGCAAGTTGAAATTTTGAAGGTAGGCAACTAGCATTCTTGATGCTAAATTTGCTTTCTTGGAAGGTTAGGGACATTTAGAACTCCCAGTAGTTGTTCAGGGCACAAAGACACTGTCAATCTCTCCTAGAGTATAACTTAGTACTCTGGAAATAAAAACAGATATTCTCCAGGTCCAATACTTACTCTCTTGATTAAATTTATATTTGAGTATGAGACCAGAGCTGGTAAGCTTCTCAATTCTTTTTACTGTGCTAAATGTAGATAAAAAGTTAACAAAGGATAGACCGAGCTGCCTAATGTTAAAGATACAGATGTATTTGGGAGAGATGATACCTGTCATATGAAGGGTCTGGCTCCCTGCCCAGACAGGGCCTCAGGCTGCAAACTCAGATGTGGTTGTAAATTCCACGATTTGTTTGTAATATTTGCATATGCTTGAAGGAGTGTGACCTTCGTGGAAATAGCTCATATTAAGCAAATTCACAAGAGACTAACCTACTGACCAAATGACAAACCGTTAATGTGTAAAGAGGAATGCAAAATGACAAATTATTAATGTGTTGAGAGAAATGTAAAATGACAAACCATTGATGTATGTAACTCTCAAGGAGATTATAACATTCATTTCCTTTATTTGAGAAGATGCTCCTAGTGGAAAAATCCTCATTAAAGGCACAAAAAAGTTATAGTTGGATCTAGGAAATAATTATCGCTTAGGATCGCATCTGCTGAGCAGGTCTGTTCTAATGGACACGGCTAAAAGCCTAATAAAACAAACATCTTACTCTTTTGAGTCTTAAAGATAATATGGCTACTATTTCCTTTCTGTTCATACAGCCTTCTTTTAGTTATGGTATATTACAATAAACTGAGAGGAACCAAGTTTGGTTAATTCAAATCTTACATAGAGTCCTGATGTATGGAGGGTGGGTAGTGTAGCTGATCACTACAGCTCCAGGAGTTGAGGGTTACCTTTGTGGTCCAGTGGTTAAGAATCTGTCTGCTGATACAGGGGCTGCTGCTGCTGCTAAATCACTTCAGTCGCATCCGACTCTGTGTGACCCCATGGACGGCAGCCCATCAAGCTCCCCCGTCCCTGGGATTCTCCAGGCAAGAACACTGGAGTGGGTTGCCATTTCTTTCTCCAATGCATGAAAGTGAAAAGTGAAAGTGAAGTCACTCAGTCATGTCTGACTCTTAGCGACCCCATGGACTGCAGCCTACCAGGCTTCTCCGTCCATGGGATTTTCCAGGCAAGAGTACTGGAGTGGGGTGCCATTGCCTTCTCCATTGATACAGGGGACACAGGTTCAATTCGTGATCTGGGAGGATTCCACACTCTGCAGAGCAACTAAGCCCGTGTTCCATAGCTACTAAGCCCATGTTCTAGGGCCCTTGAGTCACAACTACTGAGCCAGAGTGCCTAGAGCCTGTGCTCCACAACAAGAGAAGCCACTGAAATGAGAAGCCCAAGCACTTAACAAAGAATAGCTCTGGCTTGCCACAACTAGAGAAGACCCAGAACACCAAAGATAAATAATTTTTAAAATATGTGGTTGAAATGGACTTGAGATCTCCCTTTTTCCAGCCTGCAACCTCTCCCACTCACGCTATCCTGTTTAATCCCTAGAGAATTCTGGAGCTTTGCCAACCAAGATGCAAAACCACTGAATTAAAGGAAGCAGTATCCTCTGATGGTCAGGGATGAAATCTTATTTGCCCAAGGTTTCTTTGCTCATAAAGCAAGATGATAATACCATATTCTTGTACTAGTCTGGATGAGCTAGTTTACAATTTAGTAACAGCAACTCTTAAATCTTAGTGACAAGTTTACAATTTAGTAACAGCAATTCTTAAATCTTAGTGACATAAAAAAAAAAGCTTATTCTTCACTCATGTTCAGGCTCTTCACAATTTTCCTACACTGATCTTGTTCTCACTCAGGACTTACACATTCTCTGAACACTGCTGGAAGCTGAAGAAGAAAAAGAGAGGATGTGGATGCACGTGCAGGCTCTAGAAACTTCTACCCAGAAGTAAAATATATTAATCCTGCTCACTTAGTCTTGACCAAAGACAAGAAACCAATTTCAAGGGTGATGGGAGTGAAACACAGCTGAGAGGAATACTAATCATTGTAACATGCAACCTAATACTAACTTTTACTTCAAACTTGAGAGGTGGTCAAGGAAATGACCTAAGGAAAGTAGCTTAGGTAAAATATTATGGCAATTATTCTGTTTATTCTGGGGTCTATGTTTGATGGAAGAGAGAAATTTAAGGTTATTTTGGAACACTTCCCAGTAGTAGAGTTTTATTTACCTTTCACCATTGGTCCCTCAAGTGGGAAGTAGAGTGGACACAAGCCCATCAGTGTTAGAAAGAGAACATGAGAACATAGCAGTGCTTCCTGGAAACTTTCTTGTTTTACTGAGTTCTATCTTGTTTTCTTATTTTCCTTAACATTAAATATGTTAACTCTCTCACTGGTCTGGAGAAACCAAATGGGCAATTTAATCAAAGCAACATCTTAGAGATGATGGAAAATTTTCATGTTACAGAGATCTTGGCAAGTGGGCAAACACTGGGGGCAATATCTGATAATAGAAAGAACATGAAAACTTGTTCTTTCACAATCAGTTATCAATGCTACTGAGAACTGACTACTGAAAATAGAGAGTATTTGGTGGACTTGTCAATGTCTATCTATTCCTTAGACCTAAACATACATTTTGGTGAAAAATCATTGAATTATACATTTTGATATATGTTGTAATTATTATAGATAGATTGATGGGAAAGTTTGAAGGAAGGAGAAGGGGGTCACAGAGAATGAAATAGTTGGATGGCATTACCAACTCAATGGACATGGATTTGAGCAAACTCTGGGAGACAGTGAAGGACAGGGAAGTCTGACATGCTGCAGTCCATGGGGTTGCAGAGTCAGACATGACTTAGTGACTGAAAGACAGCAACTATATATATATATGTATATATATATATATATATATATATATATATATATATATATATACTCTTTCAAGTGTTTTACAAAAAATCATTTTCATCTGAATAGTATTTTCAAAATGTGACCCAAAGTGGCATTTTACATTTCCCCTTCATGGTCTGTACAACACTAAGAGCAGAGACATTACTTTGCCTACAAAGGTCCATATAGCCAAACAGTGGTTTGTCCAGTAGTCATCTATGGATGTGAAAGCTGGACAATAAAATATGCTGAGCACCAAATAACTGATGCTTTTGAACTTAGAAGACTCATGAGAGCCCCTTGGACAGCAAAGAAATCAAACCAGGCAATCCTAAAGGAAATTAACCCTGAATGTTGACTGGAAGCACTGAGGCTGAAACTGTAGTTGCAGTACTTTGGCCACCTGATGCAAAGAGCCAACTCATTAGAAAAGACCCTGATGCTGGGAAAGATTGAAGGAAGGAGGAGAAGGGGACAACAGAGGATGAGATGGTTGGATGGCATCACAGACTCCATGGATATGAGTTGAGCAAGTGCCAGGAGATGGTGAAGGGCAGGGAAGCCTGGAGTTCTGCAGTCCATGGGGTCACAAAGAATCAAACACGACTGAGTGACAGGACAGTGAACAACAAGAAGAGTAAGTAAATGCAAGAGAAGGTCACATCCTCAGATACCAGGGCCCTTACCCTGCTTCAGATAGAGACGTTATGATTATTTCTATCTATGTATATTTACTTTTTTTTTAGGTTTCTATGTGAAATCACCACAGCTAACAACAACAACAAATCAAAAATTAAAAAAAAGTGAATTCCATTAACATGTATTAAAAGAGTCTGATAGTATGATGATTAAGACTGCAGTTTCTGAGACTAGCCTGCTTGAGTTTATTAAAACAAGTTTGATATACAGTAGATCCAAGCCTTCTGCTTAGTTAGCCATTGATTTACTCAAAGGAATGGTAAGCAAAGCCCATTTTCAGGTTCATATTTACAAATTCAAAGAATACACAAAAACATTTACTAATGTGCTAATTATATGGAGAAGGAAATGACAACCCACTCTAGGATTCTTGCCTAGAGAATCCTGTGGATAAAGAAGCCTGACTATAGACCCACTGCTGTCCTCTAGAAGTAAATCAGGATATCTGACAATTGCTTAGACTAGTATCTTTACACAGCACAGAAACCTTTTGAGGGATGAAATTTTTTACGTTTTCATACTTATGTTCATGCTTCAAAGTTTGTGGCAATTACATTATTGGAGGTAAATCTTGTTATTAAAGTCTTATTTTAGATGATATGACCAACTGATAGCTCAGTCTTAAGGAAAAATAGCTTTGAATTGAGTCTATTTCTTCAGAAATAAAGCTTCTAAAATTTATATTTGCCTTGTAAATTCATGATAATTTCTAGTTCAGAGGTTAAAGAGGATTTGAAAGTAACTTTTACTTCCAATTCAGCTAAAAAAATATAAAATGTGCTTTAAAAGTAAATTATTGCATGATCTATTTAGTATTCAAAACATTTGAGGGGAATGGCAATGAAATGCTAGTGACAAGAAGATGTTCCTAGATTTCGAACTTCTGCTTAGTATACAGAAAGCTGGAAAAGACATTGTTTCCAACATTTCACCAAGGAAAAACATATACTCCATAAGGTCATATCGTTTTCTTGAGCTCATTAAAAATCTAAAGTCACAGGATAATCAACTAGTTTGACATAGAAGCAAAGACCAAGACTTGAAGGACAGACAGTGATAAGAGCCTCCTGGGAACAGAGAACAAAATTAAACCAAAGCTCTCTTAGAAGACAATAATTAGGTTTTAGCCACACTTTCAAGGGATTTCTAAAAGTCGAGTATGGACTGGAGGGAGAAACTATCGACTTTGGTAGTTGTGAGGGGGAGTTTGGCCTCATTAACTCTTTCTTCTCCACTGGCCTCAATGGGTGCTCACAAATGACACTGAGAGCTGGGCAGGGTACCAGAGCGTTTCCTGGAGAGCTGGAGGCTTCCCAGAGGAAGCTGCAGAGTGTCATGAGAAAGAGGGTAGAAATCACTGAGAAAATCCACTCCATACACAGAGAGAAAAGGCCAGCTCAGTAATGAGACTAAAGGAATACCATAGAGGAATCCCTCAGAATAATTTTAAAAAAAAAGTTTATAAATGTTAATCTAAGCATGTCAATAATTTAAGGAAATTTAAATGATCTAAAAAAGCAAACTAAGCGGCGCGGCCCGGGAAGGTCTGTGTCTGGGGAGGGGAGAGGCTGGGAGCGGCGTTCCCAGCAGCCCCTGCGAGCGACGTCGCTCGTTGTAAAAAAAAAAATAATAATAATAAATAAATAAATAAAATAAAATAAAAAAGCAAACTAAAATATAAAGATTGGTATACTGGATTTTTTTTTAAAAAAGGATAAATATATGCTGTCTACAGGAAATTCACATAAATATAATAAAAATACAAACTACAGTTGTAGCTTTAAGATTTCTGTTTCAATCAATCAGATCAGATCAGATCAGTCGCTCAGTCATGTCCGACTCTTTGCGACCCCATGAATCGCAGTATGCCAGGCCTCACTGTCCAACACCAACTCCCGGAGTTCACTGAGACTCACGTCCATCAGAGTCAGTGATGCCATCCAGCCATCTCATCCTCTGTCGTCCCCTTCTCCTCCTGCCCCCAATCCTTCCCAGCATCGGAGTCTTTTCCAGTGAGTCAACTCTTCGCATGAGGTGGCCAAAGTACTGGACTTACGGCTTTAGCATCAGTCCTTCAAAGAAATCCCAGGGCTGATCTCCTTCAGAATGGACTGGTTGGATCTCCTTGCAGTCCAAGGGACTATCAAGAGTCTTCTCCAACACCACAGTTCAAAAGCATCAATTCTTTGGTGCCCAGCCTTCTTCACAGTCCAACTCTCAGATCCATACATGACCACAGGAAAAACCATAGCCTTGACTAGACGAACCTTTGTTGGCAAAGTAATGTCTCTGCTTTTGAGTACGCTACCTAGGTTGGTCATAACTTTCCTTCCAAGGAGTAAGCGTCTTTTAATTTCATGGCTGCAGTCACCGTCTGCAGTGATTTGGGAGCCCCAAAAAAATAAAGTCTGACACTGTTTCCACTGTTTCCCCATCTATTCGCCATGAAGTGATGGGACCGGATGCCATGATCTTCGTTTTCTGAATGTTGGGCTTTAAGCCAACTTTTTCACTCTCCTCTTTCACTTTCATCAAGAGGCTTTTGAGTTCCTCTTCGCTTTCTGCCATAAGGGTGGTGTCATCTGCATATCTGAGGTTATTGATATTTCTCGCAGCAATCTTGATTCCAGTTTCTGTTTCTTCCAGGCCAGCGTTTCTCATGATGTACTCTGCATATAAGTTAAACAAACAGGGTGACAATATACAGCCTTGACAAACTCCTTTGCCTATTTGGAACCAGTCTGCTGTTCCATGTCCAGTTCTAACTGTTGCTTCCTGATCTGCATACAAATTTCTCAAGAGGCAGGTCAGGTGGTCTGGTATTCCCATCTCTTTCAGAATTTCCCACAGTTTATTGTGGTCCACACAGTCAAAGGCTTTGGCATAGTCAATAAAGCAGAAACAGATGTTTTTCTGGAACTCTCTTGCTTTTTCTATGATCCAGTGGATGTTTGCAATTTGATCTCTGGTTCCTCTGCCTTTTCTAAAACCAGCTTGAACATCAGGAAGTTCATGGTTCACATATTGCTGAAGCCTGGCTTGGAGAATTTTGAGCATTACTTTACTAGCGTGTGAGATGAGTGCAATTGTGCGGTAGTTTGAGCATTCTTTGGCATTGCCTTTCTTTGGGATTGGAATGAAAACTGACCTTCTCCAGTCCTGTTGCCACTGCTGAGTTTTCCAAATTTCCTGGCATATTGGCTGTAGCACTTTCACAGCATCATCTTTCAGGATTTGGAATAGCTCCACTAGAATTCCATCACCTCCACTAGCTTTGTTCATAGTGATGCTTTCTAAGGCCCACTTGACTTCACATTCCAGGGTGTCTGGCTCTAGGTCAGTGATCACACCATCGTGATTATCTGGGTCGTGAAGATCTTTTTTGTACGATTCTTCTGTGTATTCTTCCATGGCTTCTTAATATCTTCTGCTTCTGTTAGGTCCATACCATTTCTGTCCTTTATCGAGCCCATCTTTGTATGAAATGTTCCTTTGGTATCTCTGATTTTCTTGAAGAGATGTCTAGTCTTTCCCATTCTGTTGTTTTCCTCTATTTCTTTGCATTGATTGCTGAGGAAGGCTTTCTTATCTCTTCTTGCTATTCTTTGGAACTCTGCTTTCAGATGTTTATATCTTTCCCTTTCTCCTTTGCTTTTTGCTTCTCTTCTTTTCACAGCTATTTGTAAGGCCTCCCCAGACAGCCATTTTGCTTTTTTGCATTTCTTTTCTATGGGAATGGTCTTGATCCCTGTCTCCTGTACAATGTCACGGACCTCATTCCATAGTTCATCAGGCACTCTATCTATCAGATCTAGGCCCTTAAATCTATTTCCCACTTCCACTCTATAGTCATAAGGGATTTGATTTAGGTCATTCCTGAATGGTCTAGTAGTTTTCCCTACTTTCTTCAATTTTAGTCTGAATTTGGTAATAAGGAGTTCATGGTCTGAGCCACAGTCAGCTCCTGGTCTTGTTTTTGCTGACTGTATAGAGCTTCTCCATCTTTGGCTGCAAAGAATATAATTAATCAGATTTCAGTGTTGACTATCTGGTGATGTCCATGTATAGAGTCTTCTCTTGTGTTGTTGGAAGAGTGTGTTTGTTATGACCAGTGCATTTTCTTGGCAAAACTCTATTAGTCTTTGCCCTGCTTCATTCCATATTCCAAGGCCAAATTTGCCTGTTACTCCAGGTGTTTCTTGACTTCCTACTTTTGTGTTCCAGTCCCTTATAATGAAAAGGACATCTTTTTTGGGTGTTAGTTCTAAAAGGTCTTGTAGGTCTTCATAGAACCGTCGCACTTCAGCTTCTTCGGTGTTACTGATTGGGGCATAGACTTGGATTACTGTGATATTGAATGCTTTGCCTTGGAAATGAACAGAGATCATTCTGTTGTTTTTGAGATTGCATCCAAGCACCGAATTTCGGACTCTTTTGTTGACCATGATGGCTACTCCATTTCTTCTGAGAGATTCCTGCCCGCAGTAGTAGATATAATGGTCATCTGAGTTAAATTCACCCATTCCAGTCCATTTCAGTTCGCTGATTCCTAGAATGTCGACATTCACTCTTGCCATCTTTTGTTTGACCACTTCCAATGTGCCTTGATTCATGGACCTGACATTCCAGGTTCCTATGCAATATTGCTCTTTACAGCATCGGACCTTGCTTCTATCACCAATCACATCCACAGTTGAGTATTGCTTTGCTTTGGCTCCATCCCTTCATTCTTTCTGGAGTTATTTCTCCACCGATCTCCAGTAGCATATTGGGTACCTACTCTCCTGGGGAGTTTCTCTTTCAATAAAAACAATAAAATCAGTAGTAATTTGAAAGATACAATCAAAACTATCAAGAAATTAGGTCTGATTTATATTTGTACCACTCTCCCCCAAATAGCAAAAGAATACACTTTATTTTTAAGTGGACATAGGACTTTAATAAAGATAGGCCCAATTCTGAGTCATGGTCAAGTAACTGAAATCATATAAAGTAAATTTTGTGGTCAAAGTGTAATTATATTAAGAATGAATCATAGAACAGAAAAATTCCTAGAAAACTCCTAAATATGTAGAATAAATATCACTCTTTAAACTAGCTTACACGTAAAAAAGGAAAATATCAATTGGAATTTAAAAAATATTTAATACTGGTTGAAAATGAAACCACAATGTATAAAATTTTATGAGATGCAAATAGTACTATTTAGAAAGGAACTTAATAGAAAAGAGTAAAGAGAAATAGAGGAAACTAAACCTAAAAAAAGATAAATAAATAATAAGACAAAAACAGAAATTAAAATAAGAAAGCTGTGGTACATATACACAATGGAGTATTACTCAGCCATTAAAAAGAATACATTTGAATCAGTTCTAATGAGGTGGATGAAACTGGAGCCTATTATACAGAGTGAAGTAAGCCAGAAAGAAAAACACCAATACAGTATACTAACGCATATGTATGGAATTTAGAAAGATGGTAACAATAACCCTGTATATGAGACAGCAAAAGAGACACTGATGTATAGAACAGTCTTTTGGACTCTGTGGGAGAGGGAGAGGGTGGGATGATTTGGGAGAATGGCATTGAAATATGTATAGTATCATGTATGAAATGAGTCACCAGTCCAGGTTCGATGCACGATACTGGATGCTTGGGGCTGGTGCACTGGGATGACCCAGAGGGATGGTACAGGGAGGGAGGAGGGAGGAGGGTTCAGGATGGGGAACACATGTATACCTGTGGCAGATTCATTTTGAAATATGGCAAAACCAATACAATATTGTAAGGTTAAAATAAAATTAAAAAAATAAAATAGAAAATAAAATATGAAAAAAAAGGAAATTAAAATATAAAAACAACAGAGAAAATTAATGAAATCTGACTAGGCAGTTGCTTGAAAAGAACTATGTAACTGATAAATCAAGCCAGAATGACCAAGGAAAAAAAAAAGTAAAAAACAAATTAAAACATAGAAGATATCATAACACATGAAATATATATTACAGTGATTACAATATGTATTAAACTTATGTGGCCCTATATATGTTTAATAAATTTAATTCATAGTTGAAAACTTTCCAGAAACATCAACTTTTCCAGGTCAAGTTGACTTCAGTGGAGATTCCTACAAATCATGTATAGAAGAAATAATACCAATTATATTCAAACATTTTCATAAAGTAAAAGTGTATCTAAAAATTTGTATTCCTTTTATAAGGACTGCTTTTGTCTGATATAAAAATTAGATGCAGACACTACAACAGAAGTAAACTGTAGACAACAATCACTAATGAAAATAGAAACAACAAAGTATTAGTGAATGAAATCTAGCAATATATTAAAAGAAAAATATTATCATGACTGATAGGTTTTATCTGGGAAGTGCAAGGCTGATTCAACATTTAAAAGTTAGCATAATTCAATAAGACAGAAACATGGGTTCAGGCAGCAAAATGCATGTTAGGAATGCTCATTAAGTTTCCATAACTTAGAGGCTCAACAATTAAAATGTTCAACAAAAATCACTTATGCCTGAGTCTCAAATAAAAAACCCAAATCAAATATGCTAAAATTAGTAAAGATGTATATAAAGAAAATGTGGCCCAAATATGCATATTTGAAAACTTACAATATTTCACACACTTTCATTGAGAAGTTGGGAGAAGAGGCACATACATAGTCATTTGATTCTCTTGTTATTTTTAGTAAATTGGAATTTTAGTTTTAACTCTTTAATGCTCTTTCTTCAACTTTTACTTCAGGCTTTTCCCGCACTAAGAGTTGGTAGCAGCACTTTCTATTACGATATCATTTTATCACATGAAAGTGAAAGTGTAGTCACTCAGTCATTTCTGACTCTTTGAGATCCCCATGGAGTCTTCTGTCCATGGAATTCCCCAGACAAGAATACTGGAATGCATTGCAGTTCCCTTATCCGGGGGATCTTCTCAACCCAGGAATTGAACCAAGGGCCAGATTCTTTACTGTCTGAGCCACCATGGAACCTACTGTGTGCCTGATATTCTAAAAGTATACATGCATGCATGCTAAGTCACTTCAGTCACATCCAACTCTTTGCGACCCCCATGGACCATAGCCTATCAGGCTCCTCTGCCCATGGAATTCTCCACACAAGTATACTGGAGTGGGTTGCCATGCCTTCCTCCATAGGATCTTCCCCACCCTGGGATTGAACTCATGTCTCTCATGTCTCCTGCGCTGGCGGGCAAGTTCCTTACTACAAGTGCCACCTGGGAAGCCCCTCTAGAAAGGTAGCCAAATCATTTAATTAAGGAAGTAGTAAAAAGATGAGGGGGTTGTGTATCTGAAGAGCACTTAGTAACACTTAGCTCAATAGCATAATATTATAGATTATAAAAGAAAATGTAAAGAATTTATATTTGGCCACTGTCTGGTTGGCAGTGTAACAGAGTCGCATTGACTATAGACCCACTGCTGTCCTCTAGAAGTAAATCAGGATACCTGACGATTGCTTAGAGTAGTATCTTTACACAGCACAGAAAACTTTTGAGGGATGAAATTTTTTAGGGTTTTATACTTACGTTCATGCCTCAAACTGAATTTTACTTATGTTTAGTTATTTCACCAAATTTGTTCAATCCAGGGAAATCTTCAAAATAAAGTTTATATAAAATTTAATTACTTTCTTCTGTAATTTTCATGAGACAAATCTCTGAATATAAAATAGCTTTGTTTTGTCCATGATGTGTGTGTGTGTGTGTGTATTGTAATTGATAAATTTAGGCAAATTTAAGTAAAATGAACCATAAAATATGATGGAGGATTTTTAAAAGTTATCTTATTTTCAATAAGTACCTAATGCTGAAAAACAAGACAAAAATATATTTAAAAACTCAATGATTAATAAGGTTAAAAATGTAGCCTGAATATGTAGCCTGAACATTTCTAAAGGAACTATGCACTGATATTTTTATAATGCATCTAACAGTAGAAACAATGTCAGATTTTATTTTTTTGGGCTCCAAAATCACTGCAGATGGTGACTGCAGCCATGAAATTAAAAGATGCTTACTCCTTGGAAGGAAAGTTATGACCAATCTAGACAGCATATTCAAAAGCAGAGACATTACTTTGCCAACAAAGGTCCATCTAGTCAAGGCTATGGTTTTTCCAGTGGTCACGTATGGATGTGAGAGTCAGACTGTGAAGAAAGCTGAGTGCCAGAGAATTGATGCTTTTGAACTGTGGTGTAGGAGAAGACTCTCGAGAGTCCCTTGGACTGCAAGGAGATCCAAGCAGTCCATTCTGAAGGAGATCAGCCCTGGGATTTCTTTGGAAGGAATGATGCTAAAGCTGAAACTGCAGTGCTTTGGCCACCTCATGCGAAGAGTTGACTCATTGGAAAAGACTCTGATGCTGGGAGGGATTGGGGACAAGAGGAGAAGGGGATGACAGAGGATAAGATTACTGGAGGGCATCAACGACTCGATGGACATGAACTCTGGGAGCTGGTGATGGACAGAGAGGCCTGGCGTGCTGTAATTCATGGGGTCTCAAAGAGTCAGACATGACTGAGCAACTGAACTGAACTGAACTGAACTTGGTCCTCAGTGACATCTCTTGTCTTCTTTTCGGTCCTGAAATGTGCAGTTAGAGCCTAATAACTACTTAAACTATGATTTTTAAAGGGTTTTACCTAAGTTTAGTTAAGGTTTGTAAAAAATCTCATAGTGAGAATACAGATACACATATACTTTTTTTATATAAAACACATACTCAACTTTTCTGGTTTGATATAAGGTGAACATTTTACACATTAAAGAGGAGAAATAAATTATTTCTTACTGTAGAGTTCAAAATATGCTTCATCAATTACCACAAGGACAAAAACTACTTTAAAAATGCAAGTTTACACAACTTAATTGACATAGAAATATATATTAAACCAGTGGGATATGGTACTTCCATATACCTTTTTCTGAAATACCTAGTTAGCAGAGACATGATTTTGCCAACAAAGGTCTGCCTAGTTAAGGCTATGGTTTTTCCAGTAGTCATGTATGGATGTGAGAGTTGGACCATAAAGAAAGCTAAGTGCTGAAACATTGATGCTTTTGAACTATGGTGTTGGAGAAGACTCTTGAGAGTTTCTTGGACTTCAAGGGGATCCAACCAGTCCATCCTAAAGGAGATTAGTTCTGAGTGTCCATTGGAAGGACTGATGTTGAAGCTGAAATGCCAATACTTTGGCCACCTCATATGAAGTGATGACTCATTTGAAAAGACCCTGATGCTGGGAAAGATTGAAGGTGGGAGGAGAAGGGAATGACAGAGGATGAGATGGTTGGATGGCATCACCAACTCAATGGATATAAGTTTGGGTAAACTCTAGGAGCTGGTGATGGACAGGGAGGCCCAGTGTGCTGCGATTCATGGCATCACAAAGAGTCGGACATGACTGAGAGACTGAACTGAACTGAACTGAGTTATAATAAAATATTATCCCTTATCATGATTATTACCTTTTACCTATATGTCGACTTGTTTATACATTCTGACCAAAATGGCACACTACATGGCAGATTTGTGTTCCTTCTGCTATATTTTTGTATCACATATTTGCGTTTAAAAAGATTTCTTTTAATTATGAAAAAAACAGTTACTTTTGCATGATTAATACACAAATATTGATTGAAATACCTCTGTTATTGCTTAGAACTCATCAATGAAAAGACAGGCATGATACCTCTGTAGCTCGCGCTCTATTCCTTGCTTCTGAATGGAAAAGACACATTTTCCCCTAGTCCCTCTTTATAGCAGTAAAAGAGAGGAGACCCAGTTTTATTCCACAGGTCTTCTCCTCTTCTTAAATTTTGGAAGAGCTTTTAATAGTTAAATATTTGATTAGCTAGTGTAGTTTGCCTGTCATGCTTGAATACGTCTGTCATCATTTTCCAAACTATTAAGGTATATGGTTTACCTTTATTACACAAAAGCAATCCCTGTTTTACATTGGAAAGTGTTATTTTGAAAACTCTAAGTTCCTGTAGCATAAAGAAGATACTCAATAGCTCAGTATTTTTATTTCATTATTTCTCTTCTTCATTTTTTCATTCTTCTGGCACCATACCTTGTCTTAGTTCAGACTGTCCTAATAAAATATTGCAGGCTAGACAGCTTAAATAATGTTTAAATATTTAAAAAATAAAACATAATTTTCTCATGTTCTGGAGCCTGAAAATTCAAAAATCAGAGTGGCAACATGGTACTTAGAGTTTAGAAATTCTCTGGCTTGCAGACACAAGCTTTACTATATCTCATTTGGTCTTTCTTTAATGTATGCATGTGAAGAGTGAGAAAAAGAATTCTTTGGTCTCTTTCATACGGACACTAATTCTATATTATTAGAACCCTACCTACCCTGATGACCTCTTTAAACTATTTCCTTAATGGGGTCATCTTCAAATACAGCCACATTATTATTTAGGGCTTCACCATTGGAAATTTGAGTGACTGAAACATTCATTCTATAACACAGTGGGATTGAGAACAGTGATAAAGACTGGCTTGGGGATAGTGGAAATCATCCAGAGCAGGACAGACAGACATGAGTATACTAAAAGACTGGTGAAAATGAAGGCATTTTTAAAAAGACTCAATAAGGATACTGAGAGCATCCAGAGATATAACAGAGGAACTGTGGATATGTTCATTTTGGTTGGCAAGGGAAAATAATATTTCAGTAAGGCGGGCCTGACTCAGATGCTGCCATAGGTTGCATGAAAAGAGAACTGAAATGTGTCTTCTGGGTTCAGAACCATGGCCAGCGGAGGCCAGAGAGTGATTAAAGGGAAATTTTTTGAAGAAAATTTGATTGGTTTTCACTGTACAAAGTTGCTATTTATTTTGTGATGCTAAATTTGTTACAACCATGATACTTCACACAATGAAATTCATGTTTCATAGGTTGAAATTAATGAAACCAATTTTCTTTGATAAATAGCATGAAAATTTGTCCAGTAGAGGTGCTTCCCTGGAATGATAAGAAACTCCTGTAAATTGAGTGTTAATTAGCACAATCAGCTCACAGTGGATAAAAAATGGATGCTTGTTTCTTTGAAGAAAAAATTACAACATATTCACTGGAGCTAATTTTAGAGTCTAGGGTTCACTAAAAACTGCTGTTATCAAGCAAATGAGAAGACATGACAGACAGAAAAATATTTGTGAAAGACACACCTGATAGGAGACTGTCATCTGAACTATAAAAATAACTCTTTACAGTTTAAGCCTAGCTAAAAAAAGAACCAAAGGTCTCCACAGTCATCAAACCAAAAAAAAAAAAAAAAAAGATATATGAATGACAGAGTATAAAAATGATGCTCCCATCATATGTCATCAGGGAAATTCAGATTAAAACAATGAAATACCACTACACACTTACTAGAAAAACTCAAATCCAGAACACTGACATCATCAAATTTTGGCAAAGATAGGGCAGCAACAAAACCTCTCATTCATTGCTGGGGGGAATGCAAAAGGGTTCAGCCACTTTGGAAGACTATTTGTTGGTTTTTTGCAAAAATAAACATATCTTTACCATATGACCCAGCAACCATGTTTCTTAAAGCATTTACCCAAAGAACTTGTAAATTTGTGTACACACATAAATCTGCACACAGATGTTTTTAACAACTTTACTTGTAATTGTCAAAATTTGGAATCAGTCAATATGTCCTTCTGTAGGTGAACAAACTGTGGAGCATCTGCATACTGGAATATCATTTATTACTAAAAAGAGATAATGCATCAAGCCATGAAAATGTAGAGGAAACATATAAGCAGGTTAAAAAGTGAAAAAGGCTAATATGAACACTGCATAATGTATAATTTCACTATATAATACCCGATAGGGGAAACAAAGAATGAACAGACTGAGCAGATAAAGGTGAAAACTAAGATTATAGCAACTGGTCCCATCATTTCATGTAAATCAGTTCAGTTCAGTAACTGAGTCATTTCTGATTGTTTGCAAACTCATGTCTGCAGCACACCAGGCTTCCCTGTCCATCACCAACTCCTAGAGCTTGCTCAAACTCATGCCCATAGAGTCAGTAATGCCAACCAACCATCTCATTCTCTGTCATCCACTTCTTCTTCTGCCTTCAAACTTGCCCAGCATCAGGGTTTTTTCCAATGAGTCAGTTCATTGCATCACGTGGCCAAAGTTTTGGAGTGTCAGGTCTAGTATCAGTCCTTCCTATGAATGTTCAGGACTGATTTCCTTTAGGATTGACTGGTTGGATCTTCTTGCTGTCCAAGGGACTGGCAAGAGTCTTCTCCAAGACCAGAATTAAAAAGCATCAGTTCTTCAGCACTTCACTTTCTTTATGGTCCAACTCTCACATCCCAAACATTACTGGAAAAATCATAGCTTTGAATATATGGACATTTATCAGCAAATAATGTCTCTGCTTTTTAATATACTGTCTAGGTTGGTCATAGCTTTTCTTCTAAGGAACAAGCATCTTTTAATTTCATGGCTGCAGTCACCATCTGCAGTGATTTTGGAGCCCAAAAAATAAAGTCTGTCACAGTTTCCATTGTTTCCCCATCTATTTGATGCCATGAAGGGATGGGACTGGATGCCATGATCTTAGTTTTTTGAATATTGAGTTTTAAGCCAGCTTTTTTACTCTCCTCTTTCACTTTCATCAAGAGGCTCTTTAGTTCCTCTTTGTTATCTGTCATAAGGGTGGTGTCATCTGCATATCTGAGGTTATTGATATTTCTCTCAGCAACTTTGATTCCAGATTGTGCTTCTTCCAGCCCAGTATTTGTTTATAGTGATGTTTCCTAAGGCCCACTTGACTTTGGACTGCAGGATATCTGGCTGCAGGTGAATGATCACACCATTGTGGTTACTGGGTCATTAAGTTCTTTTTTTCATATAGTTCTTCTGTGTATACTTGCCATCTCTTTTCAATATTCTATGCTTCTGAGGTCCATACTGCTTCTGTCTTTTATTGTGTCCATCTCTGCATGAAATATTCCCTTGGTATCTGTCATTTTCTTGAATAGATCTCTAGTCTTTCCCATTTTATTGTTTTCCTCTATTTATTTACATTGACCACATAGGAAGGCATTCTTATCTCTCCTTGCTGTTCTTTGGAACTCTGCATTCATATGGATATATCTTTCTTTTTCTGCTATGCTTTTTGCTTCTCTTCTTCTTCTTAGCTATTTTCAAGGCCTCCTCAGACAAACATTTTGCTTTCTTGCATTTCTTTCTCTTGGGGATGGCTTTGATTTTTGCCTCCAGTACAATGTCACGAACCTCCGTCCATAGTTCTTCAGACACTCTATCAGATCTGACACCTTGAATCTGTTTGTCACTTCTTTTGTAATCATAAGGGATTTGATTTAGGTCACACCTGACTGGTCTAATGGTTCAACCTCTTTTCTTCAATTTAAGTCTGAATTTTGCAATAAGGAATTCATGATCTGAGCCAGTGTCAGCTCCCAGTCTTGATTGTTCTGGCTGTATAGAGCTTCTCCATTCTCACCTGCAAAGAATGTAATGAATGTGATTTTGGTATTGACCATCTGGTGATGTTCATGTGTAGAGCTGTCTCTTGTGTTGTTAGAAAAGAGTGTTTGCTGTGACCAGTGCATTCTCAGCAAAACTCTGTTAGCCTTTACCCTGCTTCATTTTGTACTCCAGGCCAAACTTGCCTGTTACTTTAGGTATCTCTTGACTAACTACTTTTGCATTCCAGTCCACTATGATGTAAAGGACATCTTTTTTTTGTTGTTTTTTGGTGTTATTTCTAGAAGCCTTGTAGGTGTTCCTAGAACAGTTCAGCTTCTTTAGCATTAGTGGTTGGGGCACAGACTTGGATTACTGTGATATTGAAATGTTTGCCTTGGAAACAAATAGAGATCATTCTCTCACTTTTGAGGTTGCAACCAAGTAGTGCATTTTGGACTCATTTGTTGCCTATGAGGTCTACTCAATTTCTTCTAAGGGATTCTTGTGCACTCTAGTAGATGTAATTCTCATCTGAATTAAATTTTTCTGTTCCAGTCCATTTTAGTTCACTGATTCCTAAAATGTCGATGTTCCCTCTTGCCATCACCTGTTTGACCACTACCAATTTACCTTGATTCATGGACCTAACATTCAAGGTTCCTATGCAATACTTTTTTCTTACAGCAGAGGACTTTCCTTCCATCACCACAACTGGGTGCTATTTTCCTTGGGCTCAGCCTCTTCATTTTTTCCTAAGCTATTTCTCTGATTTTCTCCACTAGCATATTGGGCACCCACCAATCTGGGGAGTTCATCTTTCAGTTCAGTTCAGTTCAGTGGCTGAGTCATGTCTGACTCTTTGAGACCCCATGACCTGCAGCACGCCAGGCCTCCCTATCCATCACCAACTCCCAGAGTCCACTCAAACCCATGTCCATTGAGTCGGTGATGCCATCCAACCATCTCATCCTATGTCGTCCCCTTCTCCTCCTACCCCCAATCCCTCCCAGCATCAGAGTTTTTTCAGATGAGTCAGCTCTTCTCATCAGGTGGCCAAAGTATTGGAGTTTCAGCTTTAGCATCATTCCTTCCAAAGAACACCCAGGACCGATCTCCTTTAGAATGGACTAGTTGGATCTCCTGGCAGTCCAAGGGACTCTCAAGAGTCTTCTCCAACACCACAGTTCAAAAGCATCAATTCTTCCGTATTCAGCTTTCTTCACAGTCCAACTCTCACATCCATACATGACCACTGGAAAAACTATAGCCTTGACTATATGGACCTTTGTTGGCAAAATAATGTCTCCGTTTTTTAATATGCTATCTAGGTTGGCCATAACTTTCCTTCCAAGGAGTAAGCATCTTTTAATTTCATGGCTGCAGTCACCATTTGCAGTGATTTGGGAGCCCAGAAAAATAAAGTCAGCCACTGTTTCCACTGTTTCCCCATCTATTTCCCATGAAGTGATGGGACTGGATGCAATGAGCTTAATTTTCTGAATGTTGAGCTTTAAGCCAACTTTTTTACTCTCCTCTTTGACTTTCATCAAGAGGCTTTTTAGTTCTTCCTCACTTTCTACCATAAGGGTGATATCATCTGCGTATCTGAGGTTATTGATATTTCTCCTAGCAATCTTGATTCCAGCTTGTGCTTCCTCCAGCCCAAGGTTTCTCATGATGTACTCTGCATATAAATAAAATAAGCAGGGTGACAATATACAGCCTTGCCATACTCCTTTTCCTATATGGAACTAGTCTGTTGTTCAATGCCCAGTTCTAACTCTTGCTTCCTGACCTGCATATAGGTTTCTCAAGAGGCAGGTCAGGTGGTCTGGTATTTCCATTACTTTTAGAATTTTCCACAGTTTATTGTGATCCACACAGTCAAAGGCTTTGGATAGTCAATAAAGCAGAAATAGATATTTTTCTGGAACTCTCTTGCTTTTTCAAAGATCCAGTGGATTTTGGATATTTGATCTCTGGTTCCTTGCCTTTTCTAAAACCAGCTTGAACATTTGGAAGTTCGCAGTTCACGTATTGCTGAAGCCTGGCTTGGAGAATTTTGAGCATTACTTTACTAGCATGTGAGATGAGTGTGTACTCAAAATGTGTGGTACTTTGAGCATTCTTTGGCATTGCCTTTCTTTGGGATTGGAATGAAAACTGACATTTTCCAGTTCTGTGGCCACTGCTGAGTTTTCCAAATTTGCTGGCATATTGAGTGCAGCACTTTCACAACATCATCTTTCAGGATTTGGAATAGCTCCACTGGAATTCCATCACCTCCACTAGCTTTGTTCGTAGTGATGCTTTCTAAGGCCCACTTGACTTCACATCCCAGGGTGTCTGGCTCTAGGTGAGTGATTACACCATCTGATTATCTGGGTCATGAAGATCTTTTTTGTACAGTTCTGTGTATTCTTGCCACCTCTTCTTAATATCTTCTGCTTCTGTTAGGTCCATACCATTCCTGTCCTTTATCAAGCCCATCTTTGCATGAAATCTTCCTTTGGTATCTCTGATTTTCTTGAAGAGATCTCTAGTCTTTCCTATTCTGTTGTTTTCCTCTATTTATTTGCATTGATCGCTGAAGAAGGCTTTCTTATCTCTTCTTGCTATTCTTTAGAACTCTGCATTCAGATGTTTATATCTTTCCTTTTCTCCTTTGCTTTTCACTTCTCTTCTTTTCACAGCTATTTGTAAGGCCTCCCCAGACAGCCATTTTGCTTTTTTGCATTTCTTTTTCTTAGGGATTGTCTTGATTCCTGTGTCCAGTATAATGTCATGAACCTCCGTCATAGTTCATCAGGCACTCTATCAGATCTAGTCCCTTAAATCTATTTCCCACTTCCACTCTATAGTCATAAGGGATTTGATTTAGGTCATACCTGAATGGTCTAGTGGTTTTCTCTACTTTCTTCAATTTCAGTCTGAATTTGGCAATAAGGAGTTCATGATCCAAGCCACAGTCAGCTCCTGGTCTTGTTTTTGCTGACTGCATAGAGCTTCTCTATCTTTGGCTACAAAGAATACAATCCATCTGATTTCAGTGTCAACGATCTTGTGATGTCATCTGGTGATGTTAACCTTTTGGTGTTGCATCTTTTTCCTTTTCATACTGTTCATGGAAAATAGATTGGAAAAAATGAGGAAACGGTGACAGATTTTATTTTCTTGGTCTCCAGAATCACTGTTTACTGTGACTGCACCCATGAAATTAAAAGACACTTGCTTCTTGAAAATAATACTATAAAAAATCTAGACAGCATATAAAAAGCATAGACATCACTTTGCCAGCAAAAGTCCATACAGTCAAAGGTATGATTTTTCTAGTAGTCACGTATGGATGTGAGAGTTGGACCGTAAAGAAGGCTGAGCTTCAGGGAATTGATGCCTTTGACTTGTGTGCTAAAGAAGACTCCTGGTCTGCATGGAGATCAAACAAGTCAATCTTAAAGGAAATCTTCCCTGAATATTTATTGGAAGGACTGATGCTACAGCTCTAATACTTTGGCCCCATGATGCGAAGAGCCATTTGACTGGAAAAGACCCTGATACCAGGAAACACTGAAGGCAAAAGGAGAAGGGAACAGCAGAAGATGAGATGGTTAGTGTCATCAACACAATGGACATGAATTTAAGCTAACTCTGGGAGACATGGGGGACAGAAATTGCTGTTTTTCTAAAGTCCATTAAAAGCTTCCACACAACAAAGAAAAGTATAAGCAAGGTGAAAAGACAGCTTTCAGAATGGGAGAAAATAACAGCAAATGAAGTAACTGACAAAGAATTAATCTCAAAAATATACCAGCAACTCCTGCAGCTCAATTCCAGAGAAATAAATGACCCAATCAACAAATGGGCAAAAGAACTAAACAAACAGTTCTCCAAAGAAGACATACAGATGGCTAACAAACACATTAAAAGATGCTCAACATCACTCATTATCAGGAAATGCAAATCAAAACCACAATGAGGTACCATTTTACACCAGTCAGAATGGTGCTATCCAAAAGTCTATAAGCAATGAATGCTGGAGAGGGTGTGGAGAAAAGGGAATGCTCTTACACTGTTGGTGGGAATGCAAACTAGTACAGCCACTATGGAGAACAGTGTGGAGATTCCTTAAAAAACTGGAAATAGAACTGCCTTATGACCCAGCAATCCCACTGCTTGGCATACACACCAAGGAAACCAGAATACAAAGAGACTTGTGTACCCCAAAGTTTATTGCAGCACTGTTTATAATAGTCAGGACATGGAAGCAACCTAGATGTCCATCAGCAGATGAATGGATAATAAAGTGCATACTGATAATGGAATATTACTCAGCCAATAAAAAGAGTACATTTGGATCAGTTCTAATGAGGTGGATGAAACTGGAGCTTATTATACAGAGTGAAGTAAGCCAGAAAGAAAAACATCAATACAATATAATAATACATATATATGGAATTTAGAAAGATGGTAATGATAAACACCCTCTTCCAACAACACAAGAGAAGACTCTATACATGGACATCACCAGATAGTCAACACTGAAATCTGATTGATTATATTCTTTGCAGCCAAAGATGGAGAAGCTCTATACAGTCAGCAAAAGCAAGACCAGGAGCTGACACTGGCTCAGACCATGAACTCCTTATTGCCAAATTCAGACTTAAATTGAACAAAGTAGGGAAAACCACTAGACTATTCAGATATGACCTAAATCAAATCCCTTATGATTATACAGTGGAAGTGAGAAATAGATTTAAGAACCTAGATCTGATAGATAGAGTGCGTGATGAACTATGGAATGAGGTTCATGACATTGTACAGGAGACAGGGATCAAGACCATTCCCATAGAAAAGAAATGCAAAAAAGCAAAATGGCTGTCTGGGGAGGCCTTACAAATAGCTGTGAAAAGAAGAGAAGCAAAAAGCAAAGGAGAAAAGGAAAGATATAAACATCTGAATGCAGAGTTCCAAAGAATAGCAAGAAGAGATAAGAAAGCCTTCTTCAGTGATCAATGCAAAGAAATAGAGGAAAACAACAGAATGGGAAAGACTAGAGATCTCTTCAAGAAAATCAGAGATACCAAAGGAACATTTCATGCTAAGATGAGCTCGATAAAGGACGGAAATGGTATGGACCTAACAGAAGCAGAAGATATTAAGAAGAGGTGGCAAGAATACACAGAAAAACTGTACAAAACAGATCTTCACGACCCAGATAATCACGATGGTGTAATCACTGACCTAGAGCCAGACACCCTGGAATGTGAAGTCAAGTGGGCCTTAGAAAGCATCACTATGAACAAAGCTAGTGGAGGTGATGGAATTCCAGTGGAGCTATTCCAAGTCCTGAAAGATGATGCTGTGCAAGTGCTACAGCAAATATGCCAGCAAATTTGGAAAACTGAGCAGTGGCCACAGGACTGGAAAAGGTCAGTTTTCATTCCAATCCCAAAGAAAGGCAATGCCAAAGAATGCTCAAACTACCACACAATTGCACTGAATTCACATGCTAGTAAAGTAATGCTCAAAATTCTCCAAGCCAGGCTTCAGCAATATGTGAACTGTGAACTTCCTGATGTTCAAGCTGGTTTTAGAAAAGGCATAGGAACCAGAGATCAAATTGCCAACATCCGCTGGATCATGGGAAAAGCAAGAGAGTTCCAGAAAAACATCTATTTCTGCTTTATCAACTATGCCAAAGCCTTTGACTGTGTGGATCACAATAAACTGTGGAAAATTCTGAAAGAGATGGGAATACCAGACCACCTGATCTGCCTCTTGAGAAATTTGTATGCAGATCAGGAAGCAACTGTTAGAACTGGACATGGAACAACAGATTGGTTCCAAATATGAAAAGGAGTACGTCAAGGCTGTGTATTGTCACCCTGTTTATTTAACTTATATGCAGAGTACATCATGAGAAATGCTAGACTGGAAGAAACACAAACTGGAATCAAGATTGTCAGGAGAAATATCAATAACCTCAGATATGCAGATGACACCACCCTTATGGCAGAAAGTGAAGAGGAACTAAAAAGCCTCTTGATGAAAGTGAAAGTGGAGAGTGAAAAATTTGGGTTAAAGCTCAACATTCAGAAAACAAAGATCATGGCATCCGGTCCCACCACTTCATGGGAAATAGATTTAGAAACAGTGGAAACAGTGCCAGATTTTATATTTCTGGGCTCCAAAATCACTACAGATGGTGACTGCAGCCATGAAATTAAAAGACGCTTACTCCTTGGAAGGAAAGTTATGACCAACCTAGATAGCATATTCAAAAGCAGAGACATTACTTTGCCAACAAATGTTCATCTAGTCAAGGCTATGGTTTTTCCTGTGGTCATGTATGGATGTGAGAGTTGGACTGTGAAGAATGCTGAGCGCTGAAGAATTGATGCTTTTGAACTGTGGTGTTGGAGAAGACTCTTGAGAGTCCCTTGGACTGCAAGGAGATCCAACCAGTCCTTTCTGAAGGAGATTAACTCTGAGATTTTTTTGAAAGGAATGATGCTAAAGCTGAAACTCCAGTACTTTGGCCACCTCATGCGAAGAGTTGACTCATTGGAAAAGACCTAGGAGGTGCTGGGATGCTGGGAGGGATTGGGGGCAGGAGGAGAAAGGCACGACAGAGGATGAGATGGCTGGATGACATCACTGACTCGATGCACGTGAGTCTCAGTAAACTCCGAGAATTGGTGATGGACAGGGAAGCCTGGCATACTGCGATTCATAGGGTCACAAAGAGTCGGACACGATTGAGCGACTGATCTGATCTGATCTGATCTGATCTGAGTGATAAACTGTATGTGAGATAGCAAAAGAGACACAGATGTATAGAACAGTCTTTTGGACTTTGTGGAGGACAGCGAGGGTGGGGTGATTTGGGAGAATGGCATTGAAACATGTATATTGTCATATATGAAATGAATTGCCAGTCCAGGCTCGATAGATGATACAGAGTGCTCATGGCTAGTGCACTGGGATGATCCAGAGGGATGAGATGGAGTGGGAGGTGGGAGAGGGGTCCAGGATGGGGAACACATGTACACCCGTGGCAGATTCATGTCAATGTATGGCAAAACCAATACAGTAGTGTAAAGTAATTAGCCTCCATTAAAATAAATAAATATATATTAAAAAAAAAAAAAAAAAAAGTCCATGAGGTCACAAAGAGTTGTTTGTGACTCAGCATCAATAACAACATAAGGATGGTTAGGGCGGTCAAGCTACTCTGTATGATACTACAATAGTGGATGTCTGTCATTATACTTTTATCTGAACATGTACTACACCAAGAAGGCACCATTATGTAAATTACAAAAGCTGGATGATTACATAGATTCTTCTTCTATTATCACAAATGTATCACTCTGTTGGGGGATGCTGATAATGGAGGAGGGCACACAAGTGTCTGTACCTTCTGCAAATTTTGTTGTGAACCTAAAACTGTTCTAAAAAATAAAGTCCATTAAAAAAAAACTCTGTTAGTTACCAGCTCTCCATGAAAACATCTAACAAACTCATTTCACCCAAATAACCTGAAATAATCTCCAGTAAATTTATTAAAATCTCTGCATGTTACAGTACCAGTAAAATGGAAGAATCGAGTGAAAATATTACAGAGAAACCAAAATCCATCCTGATCATGATTTGTAGAAAACTGCCATGAAAGCAAATGATAGGTCCTCTAAGAAAGGACTTTGAAAACAAAAGAAAATGTGATGATTCTGAATACCTATCACTAAGTTGCTCCATAACCCAGTGGACTCCACACTATGTCTTCAAAACAATTATTGTACCAAGTTGCTAAATATTTTTGAATATCAAACATTCAGTTAGAATGTACTTGTATTGTTTACAATTTTACATAACCAAAAATAGTAAACATTTAAATAGACATTTATTATAGCTATGTACCCTGCTTTTTTATTTATTAAAAATATATCTCATACTTTCAATGACTTTGTAATTAAATGCATAATAAGTTTTGTTCCATCACAGTGTGCAGGTTTAAGCATTTTAAACGCCAATAGATGATTATTTTCCTTTATTTATGGCTAAATAGGTGGTGCTAATGGTAAAGAACCCACCTGCCATGCAGTAGACATAAGAGATATGGGTTTGATCCCTGGGTTAGGAAGATCCCTTGAAGGAGGGCACAGCAGCTCCCTCCAATATTCTTCCCTGGAGAATCCCATGGACAGAGGAACCTGGTAGACACAACTGAAGCAACTTAGCACATACACATATGCCTAAAAGCAATTCTTTAAAAAACGTTGGACCATATTGAGAAAGGATACACATGATTTTTTCTGCTTTTTTGTGTTTCCTTATTAAAATAATCATCTATTAGGAAAGCAGAATCAAGTGCTTAAAGTTACAAGTAATTATTATTTCCTTTAATGGTGTGTATGAATGCAATTAATTTGAAAAATTTGTCTTTCCCAGAACCCCAAAGTCAGAAAGTGTACTTATTTTTTTTTTAACAAAAACTCTTTCTTAACAAAAAAAAAAAAAAAAATGAGAGAAATAAAATTGCCATCACAGAGGAACTAATTATTATAAAGTAGGTCTCAGAGACTGCTAGCATTACCTGAGGTATAGGCAGCTATAGGAAGAACTAATTAGGATTTGCTATTTAAACAGTACTGACTAAAACAACCTTTTAATAAATGTATTTTTGGAATCCTTTCCCTTTTATGTGAATAGTTTATGGATAAGCTCACTTGTCCATGTCACTAATTTGCGAGTCCTTTAGACATTAAATGCTATATGCTAACTACTTAAATATTTGAAGTTTTAAAACAAAATGCATCTTTTCAAATAATTAGATAAAATATACTCTTCACATTTTAGTTTTTAATAAAGAAATTGATCAGGTCATAGTGAAAAGGTGCTTTGATTTAACCTTGAAGAAGTTTTTATAACTCATTCTGTGGCTTTTTTAAATTAATCAGAACATTATTACAACAGAAATTTAGGTGAGAAATAATAATTATAAAAATGTACAATTTTGCAGAATATGAAGAATGCAAATTTTAGTAAGATTTGGTTGTTAGATCCTATTTAAACTCTTACCAGGAGATAGTGAAGGACAGGGGATCCTACCATGCTATAGTGCATGAGGTCCCAGAGTCAGACACAACTTAGAGACTGAACAACAACAAAACTCTTACTACTAGTGGAACAGTAAATTAAAGTATTCCCAAAGTGACTTTCAGATGTCAAATAACTGATTCCCCTCATCTATCTATTATTATGATGTGCTAGAATTTTAACTCATATTTACTAAAATGCACTCATTTCAACTGTATAGTTTAACAAACATTTACAAGTGTCCATACCTGTGTAAATTCCACATAGTATGTTTATTGAATCTTTCCTTCTTCTCTTATGCCTATTTGCAGTCAACACCTTCCCAACAATTAGCTATTGGCAACCACCAATATGCTCTCACTATATTCAATTGCTTTAAAATTCCTTGTTAACAGAATCATGTGAAAAGAAGTATCATGGATCCTGACTTTTTGCACTTTGCATAGTGATTTTGAAATTTACCCATGTTATTGTTCATATAACTAATTTGTTCCTTTTTAATTACTGCTGAGAACTATTCCATTTTGTTGTTGTTGTTGTTGAGTCGCCCAGTTGTGTCTGACTCTCTGTGATCCCATGGACTGCAGCACCCCAGGCTTCCTTGACCCTCCTAGACTTTGCTCAATTTCATGTTCATTTCATTGGTGATGGTGTCCAGTCATCTCATCCAAAGCCCTCTTCTTCTTCTGTTCTCCATCTTTCCCAGCCTCAGGGATTTTACCAATGAGTCTTCTGTTCGCATCAGATGCCCAAAATACTGGAGCTTCAGCTTTAGCATCAGTCCTTCCAGTGAATATTCAGGGTTCATATCCCTTAAGATTGACTGGTTGATCTCCTTGCTGTCCAAGACTTTCAGGAGAATTTTTCAACACCACAGTTCCAAGGCAACAATTTTTTGGCATTCTGCCTTCTTTACAGTCCAGCTCTGGCACCCCTACATGATCAATGGGAAGACCATAGCCTTGACTACATGGACCTTTGTCAGCAAAGTAATGTCTCTGATTTTCAACACACTGTCTAGGTTTGTCATCACTTTCCTGCCAAGAAGCAATCGTCTTCTGATTTCATGGCTGCAGTCACCATCTGCAGTGATTTTGGAGCCCAAGAGGAGGAAATCTGTCACTACTTTCACATTTTCCCCTTCCATTTGCAATACAAATAGATGCCAGATGCCATGATCTTAGTTTTTTCCTAATATTTAATCTTAAGCCGGATCTTTCACCCTCCTCCTTCACCCTCATCAAGAAACTCTTTAGTTACTCTTTGCTTTCTGCCATAAGGGTGGTATCATCCGCATATCTGAGGTTATTGATGTTTCTCCCGTTATCTTGATTCCAACTTGTAACTCATCCAGTCCAGCATTTCTCATGATGTGCTCAGGGTGACAGCTGACAGCCCTCTCATACTCCTTTCTGGATCTTAAACCAATCAGTTGTTCCATATAGGGTTCTAACTATTGTTTCTTGACCCACATACAGGTTTCTTAGGAGACAGGTAAGAATTTCTGGTATTCCCATCTCTCTAAGAACTTTCCACAGTTTGCCATGATCCACCCAGTCAAAGGCTATAGTGTAGTTGATGAAACAGAGGTAGATGTTTTTCTGGAATTCCCTTGCTTTTTCTATGATCCAGTGAATCTTGGCAATTTGATGTCTAGTTCTTCTTCCTTTTCTAAACCCACCTTGGACATCTGGAAGTTCATTGTTCCCATAATGCTGCAGCCTAGCATGCAAGCTTTTAAACATAACCTTACTAGAATGAGAGATGAGTGCAACTGTCCAATGGTTAGCATGTTCTTTGGTACTCCCCTTCATGGGGTTGGGATGAAGTTTGACCTTTTCCAGTCCTGTGGCCACTACTGGGTCTTACAGATTTGTTGACATAATGAATGCAAAACCTTGATAATGGAAGCATCCTTTAGGGATTTGAATAATTTTACTGGAATTTCATGGCATCCACTAGATTTATTAACAACAGTGCTTCTTAAGGCCCACTTGACTTCACATTCCAGTAATGGCTCTGGATGATTAATTGTAGTAACCTGGTTCATTAAGTTCTTTCTTATACAGTTCTTCCATGTATTATTTCCATCTCTTCTTGATTTCCTCAGTGTCTACTAGGTCTGTACCATTTTTATACTTTTTTGTGCCCATCCTTGGGTGAATGTTCCCTTGATGTTTCCAATTTTCTTGAAGATATCTCTAGTCTTTCCTCCTTTTGTTGTTTTATTATATTATTATCATACTACTAAGAGAAGAATAAGGCCTTCTTGTCTCTTCTAGCCATTTTTTGGAACTCTGCACTTAATTGGATGTACGTTTCCCTCTCTCTTTTGCTGTTCTTGTCTCTTCTTCTTCTGCTACTCTTAAAGCCTCCTCAGATAACCACTTTGCCTTCTTTCTTTTCTTTTGCTTTGGGGTGGTTTTGTTTGCTGCCTCCTGTACAATATTATGAAACTCTGTCCACAGTTCTTCAGGCACACTCTTAACTAGCTCTAGTTCCTTGAATCTATTCATTATGTCTACTGCAAATTTATATGGGATTTGATTTAAATCATACCTGTTTTTATCAGTTTTTTTTTCCCAGCCTGAATTTTGCTATGAAAAGTAGATGATATGAGCCACAGTCAGCTCCAGGTTTTGTTTTTGTTGACTGTATACAACTTCTCTATCTTTGGCTACAAAGAATGCAATCAAGTTGGTTAATTCCATTGTAGACTATACCAAAATGTGTTTATCCATTCATGAGTTAATAGGCATTTGACTGTGCCTTTTAGAAAGCTATTATGAAAATTTTATGTTCAAGTCTTATGTAAACATGCACAAAATTTAAAAAGCTACAGTTCTGATATATTCTGTGAGCAAGTCTTTTTGCACTGCTTTCATTTTCTAAAAGTATGTTTTTCTGGGTTTTATTCTTTTTTTTCCCCTTATAGTAAGTTTCTATCCTCATTCTCTCAGTCTTTACAACTCCATGAACTACAATCAACCAGGCTCCTCTGTCCATGGGATTCTCCAGGCAAGAATAGTGGAGTGGGTTGTCATTTCCCATTCTGGGGTATCTTCCCCATCTAGGGATTGAACCCATGTCTCCTGTGTCTCCATATGGAATTAAAGCCCACTTCTTAACTGATTTTTATGTGAACTGTTCCTAAGCTGAAGCAGGTATGCTTCAGGATGAATTTTCTAATGACACAGAGCTCCAGATTCTGTTGTTCTGTTTTTTTCATAGTGTTCACAAATATGGTGGCTTGACTTTGCTTTTCTGGGCCAGCTTCCCTCCTTCACTTTTATCTGGACCTTTCCCCTCTTTTTTCCCGTTTTGGTCTCTACATTGCTTATTTTCGTGCCACATCCAGAAGTTCCTTTTCAGTGTGCTATCTGATCCTAAAGCACATAGTTAGCTGGTCAGTTTTGAGAGTTCTTGTAATGGTATAGATCGAATCATGTGGAACTAGCACTTTCACATGCTGTACTGAGTTCCACTGGTTCTTCTCTACAAATATACTATTAACATGAACTGTTTGGATCTGTTTGCCTTTATTCAGTTTTGAGATTTGTGGGGACAGCTCATCTCCGAATTTTGCTGCAAAAATAGTATTCATAGGTTTCATACTGCAGATATATAACTGCTCTCCTGCTCTTTATCAGGATTTAGAAAACTATGCTGTAATCTCCATCTGCCCAGAATCTCCAAGTTATTTTTAAACGCCTTCATACAGCTGGCTCAGAAAATGCTTTAGTCACTGGTTTTTGTTCCCAAAGTCATTTTCTCATTAATTTATAATTAGCTATGGTCATTCTGCCAGTAAATCGTTAATGTTGAGACAGGTCTCTTTATTTTGATGACTTGCATCAATGTTAACTTTAAGAGGAAAAAACTATAAACAGTTCTGCAATATTTTCAAGGAGTCAGACTTAAATAGGGGCATATACTGCTGCTGCTAAGTCGCTTCAGTCGTGTCAGACTCTGTGCAATCCCATAGACGGCAGCCCACTAGGCTCCTCCGTCCCTGGGATTCTCCAGGCAAGAACACTGGAGTGGGTTGCCATTTCCTTCTCCAATGCATGAAAGTGAAAAGTGAAAGTGAAGTCACTCAGTCCTGTCCGACTCTTCGCAACCCCATGGACTTCAGCCTACCAGGCTCCTCTTTCCATGGGATTCTCCAGGCAAGAGTACCAGAGTGCGTTGCCATTGCTTTCTCCAAGGGGCATATATGGCCTCCTCTTTAAGATCTTTATTGTATTATAAGATACAAAGTTCCTCATTTTGATTGTTTAAAACTCTTACTAGCCATATTTTTTAGCTTTTAAACCTATTCCTTCATATTTTAGAATAAAGCCAATGTTCAAACAAGTAGAAAGAGAATGAGTGTAAAATTCAAAATATACTTAATAATAATAAAAAACAAAACCTATAGAAGTTAATTTCAGCATGTTTGGATAGGAAAACTATTCATGGAGTGGGAATATGCTTAGTTTTACTATAGATAATGGCTTAAGTATTTATTATGGGACTTAGTTTTGTCACCAAAATGCAAGTTTATGGGCTGGCATACACAGTGAGGTGAAATAATACCAAAATATTGGAGTTTAGAGCAGAGAAACATTTACTGAAGACCATGCAAGGAGAGGGGTGGCTTGTGAATTAAAAACATCTCAAACTCTCAGGAAAACCCTCTTCAAGGAGAGAGGAGAGAGGGGCATGAGGAGTGGTTGTAAAAATCTCGGTGTCAGATCCCTTGTTCTGGAGGTCAGGTAACACGTTCTTGTAAATCTTGAACAAGTGTTATCCTCTGTCCTGACATGAAAGGGCATGTCTTAAGGAATGACTTTCCCCTCCAAGGTCCGGTCCTGCTGAGGAGAGGCCGAGCTCAGCTGGCAGTACCCCAGGGCCGGGTCCTCAGACCCTGCTCAGCTGTCATTGCTGAGGGAGCCAGGCACCCAGCCCAAATGGCCCTCAGGCCCCTAGGTTGCCCATATGGCAGGGAACTGGTGGGCGTGGAAGGGGACAGGTCCCACAGAAAGTGTCCCAAGAAGATGGGTGCTGCCATGAGGAGGCAGAGATGGGGATGGGGGGGTGTGTGTCATAACTTCCTCAAGGCCTGGGCCTGGCCAGTGGGTGACCTTGGTCACCTCCAGAGGATTCTGGAGACCAGCAGGACACAGTCCTCCACCTGTAACATGGGACCCCTGCTCACCCACTTGCCTAAGGATACATGAGCTGGAGGGCCATGAGGAGAAAGCTGGGATCCACCTCTGACCTCATTCTCCTCTTGCTGATGATCGTCACTCTGCTGACCACTGACTGAATGGAACATCTAACAGTTGCTAACAGACAGTTACTTATCTGGGGGGAGAAGCCCACTGACATGCTGACCAACGGCTGAGCAGGATCACTAATGTTTGCTCATTGACAAGTTGCTCATTTGGGTGCAGGGCCCACGGTGGCCCTGACCAATAGCTGTAAGACACATGTGAAGGCTCACTCGTGCCACCTCTTTGTGACTCCATGGACTGTAGTCTGCCAGTCTCCTCTGTCCATAGAATTTTTTAGGCAAGAATATTGGAGTGGATTGCCATTCCCTATTCCAGGAAATCTTCCCAATCTAGGGATAGAACTCATGTATCCTGTGTCTCCTACATTGGCAGGCAGGTTCTTTACCCCTGCAGGCACTTGGGAAGCACTAAGGGATCATTAATGGTCTTAGTAACCATTGCCTGGTAATGGGGTGAGGTGGGTGGAGTAATAGCCCGCAATAATGTCCCATTGCTAGGGTTTATACAGGGCTATGCTCTATTACAGTTTGACCAACACATCCAGCATAAATTAGCACTTACTATTTTAGGAAGGCGGAGAAGGCAATGGCACCCCACTCCAGTACTTTTGCCTAGAAGATCCCATGGACAGAGGAGCCTAGTAGGCTGCAGTCCATAGGGTCGCTAGAGTCGGACACGACTGAGCAACTTCACTTTCACTTTTCACTTTCATGCACTGGAGAAGGAAATGGCAACCCACTCCAGTGTTCTTGCCTGGAGAATCCCAGGGATGGGAAGCCTGGTGGGCTGCCATCTATGGGGTCGCACAGAGTCAGACACGACTGAAGCGACTTAGCAGCAGCAGCATTCTAGGAAGGGCCTTTCAGTTACTGAGGGTAAAGAATCCACCTGCATGCAGGAGATGCAAGAGACATAAGTTCAATACCTGGGTTGGGAAAATGGCCTGGAGTAAGTCATGATAAACACTCCAGAATTATTGACTGAAAAAAACCCATAGACAGAGAAGCCTGGCATCTATGATCCATAGGCTTGAAAGGAGTTGGACACAAGTGAAGTGATTGAGCACACATTCTAGAAAGAAATGCTACAGAGCCACATGTCGATATAATTCCCTCTCTTTGGTCTAAACTAATGGGTTTCTTATTGATCTCTCATGCTCAGCTCATGATCTCACATTTTAGGTGAATGACCTACGGACCTTCTAAAACTACTACCCAAAAAAGATGTTCTTTTCATTATAGGATACTGGAATGTAAAAGTAGGAAGTCAAGAGATACCTTAAAAAACTGGCAAATTTGTCCTTGGAGTACAAAATGAAGCAGGGAAAAGGCCAACAGAGTTTAGGCAAGAGAATACATTGGTCATAGGAAACATCCTCTTCCAACAACATAAGAGAAGTGAAGACTACACAGACGGATATCACAAGATGGTCAATACCATGGTCAATGGTCAATACGAAATCAGATTGATTATCTTCTTTGCAGCTGGGGATGGATAAGCTCTATATAGTCAGCAACAACAAGAACAGGAGCTGACTGTGGTGCAGATCATGAACTCCTTATGGCAAAATTCAGACTTAGGGTGAAGAAAGTAGGTAAAAAGACTAGACCACTCAGGTATGGCCTAAATCAAATCCCTCACAATTATACAGTGGAAGTGACAAACAGATTCAAGGGATTAGACCTAATAGAGCCATTGAAGAACAAGATGATAGATGTAGGTTCATGACATGATAACTACAAGAAGCAGTTATCAAGACCATTCCCAAGAAAAAGAAATGCAAAAAGTCAAAATGGTTGTCTGAGGAGGCCTTAAAAATAGCTGAGAAAAGAAGAGAAGCTAAAGGTAAAGGAGAAAAAGAAAGATATAACCATTTGAATAGAGAGTTCCAAAAAATAACAAGGAGAGATAAGAAAGCCTTCCTCAGTTATCAATGTAAAGAAATAGAGGAAAACAAGAGGATGAGAAAGACTAGAGATCTCTCCAAGAAAACTAGAGATACCAAGGGAACATTTCATGCAAAGATGGGCACAATTAAGGACAAAAACAGTATGGACCTAACAGAAGTAAAAGATATTAAGAAGAGGTGGCAAGAACACACAGACAGACTATACAAAAAAGATCTTCCTGACTCAGATAACCATGATGGTATGATCACTCAACTAGAACAAGATATCCTGTAATTCAAAGTCAAGTGGGCCTTAGGAAGCATCACTACGAACAAAGCTAGTGGAGGTGATGGAATTCCAGTTGAGCTATTTCAAGTCCTAAAAGATGATGCTGTTAAACTGCTTCACTTAATATGCTAGAAAATTTGGAAAATTCAGCAGTGGCCACAGGACTGGAAAAGGTTGTTTTCATTCCAATACCCAAAATATTCAAACTACCACACAATTGCACTCATCTCATACACTAGCAAAGTAATACTCAAAATTCTCCAAGCCATGCTTCAAAAGTACATGAAACATGAAATTCCAGATGTTCAAGCTGGATTTGGAACAGGCAGAGGAACCAGAGATCAAATTGCCAACATCCGTTGGATCACCAGAAAAGCAAGAGAGTTCCAAAAAACTCATCTACTTCTGCTTTATTGACTATGTCAAAGCCTTTGACTGTGCCTCACAACAAACTGTGGAAAATTCTTATAGTGATGGGTATATGAGATCACCTTACATCCTCCAGAAAAATATATGTTGGTCAAGAAGCATCAATTAGAACTGGACATGGAATAACAGACTGATTCCATATTGGGAAACGAGTAGGTCAAGATTGCCTATTGTCACCCTATTTATTTAACTTACATGCAGAGTATATCATGCAAAATGCCAGGCTGGATGAAGCAAAAGTTGGAATTAATATTGCTGGGAGAAATATCAACAACCTCAGATATGCAGATGACACTGCCCTTATGGCAGAAAAAGAAGAGGAATTAAAGAGCCTCTTGATGAAAGTGAAAGAGGATAGTGAAAAAGCTGGCCTAAAACTCAACATTCAAAAAAAAAATCATGGCATCCAGTCCCATCACTTCATGGCAAATAGATGGGAAAACAGTGAGAGATTTTATTTTTTGGGGTTCCAAAATCACTGTAGATGGTGACCGCAGCCATGAACTTAAAAGACGTTTGGTCCTTGGAAGAAAAGGTATGACAATCCTAGACAGCATATTAACATTACTTTGTCGACAAAGGTCCATCTAGTCTTAGCTATGGTTTTTCCTGTAGTCATGTATGTATGTGAGAGTTGGGCTATAAAGAAAGCTGAGCATCAAAGAATTGATGCTTTTGAACTGTGGTGTTGGAAAAGACTCCTGAGAGTCCTTTGGACTGCAAGGAGGTCAAACATGTCAATCCTAAAGGAAATCAGCTCTTAATATTCATTGGAAGGACTGATGCTGAAGTTGAAGCTCCAATATTTGGGCTCCCTGTTGCGGAGAACTGACTAATTGGAAAAGACCCTGATGCTGGGAAAGGTGGAAGGCTGGAGGATAAGGGGATGATGGGGATAAAATGGTTGAACGGCATAACTGACTCGGACGTGGTTTGAGCAAGCTCCAGGAGTTGGTGAAGGACAGGGAAGCCTGGCGTGCTGACATCCATGAGCTCACAAAGAATCAGGCATGACTGAGTGACTGAACTGAACCTAGAACACATCCAGGGTAGAAAATGAAAATATGTACAGTATTGTTCAGTTATCTTAAAACTGAACATCTCCAACATTTTTATTAGTCAGCCTAATTTATTTCAGACTTTTTGCCAATTACTTGTTGACAATTTTTGCCCCCTTGTAATTTTGTGATTTATTGTCATCTGGCTTAGCAACAAAGATTTACAATATCTTGTCCTTAATTTCTCCAGTCCTTCAACACAATATATGACTTAGTACCTAGCTTTAGAAAAGTCATATACACTGAACACTTCTGTTTTCCAACTTATGAGTTATTTATGTAAGTATATGAGAAAAGTGAAAATTGCTCAGTTGTGTCCAACTGTTTGTAGCCCTTTGGACTATACAGTCCATGGAATTCTCCAGGTCAGAATATTGGAGTGGACAGCCTTTCACTTTTTGATGGCATCTTCCCAACCCAGGGATTGAACCCAGGCACCCTGCATTGCAGGCAAATTCTTTAAATGCTGGGCCACAAGGGAAGCCCAGGAATACTGGAATGGGTAGCTTATCCCTTCTCCCATGGATCTGCATGACCCAGGAGTTGAAGTGTGTGCTCCTGCATTGCAGGCAGATTCTTTAACAACTGAGCTATTAGGGAAGTGGAAAAAAGAAATGACACTGAAAGATGAACTCCTCAGGCTGGCAGGTGCCCAATATGCTAATGGAGATGAGTGGAGAAATTACTCCAGAAAGAATGAAGAGACAGATCCAAAGAGAAAGAAACACTCAGTTGTGGATGCAACTGTTGACAGAAGTAGTAAAGAACAATATTGCATAGGAACCTAGAATGTTAGGTCCATGAATCAAGGTAAATTGGAAGGGGTAAAACAGGAGATGGCAAGAATGAACAATGATATTTTAGGAAACAGTGAACTAAAATGGACTGGAATGGGCAAATTTAATTCAGGTGACCATTTTATCTACAACTGTGGGCAAGACTCCCTTAGAAATGGAGTAACCGTCATAGTCAACAAAAGAGTCTGAAATGTAGTACTTGGGTGCAGTCTCAAAAATGAGAGAATGATTTCTGTTTGTTTCCAAGACAAACCATTCAATATCACATTAATCCAAGCCTATGCCCCAACCACTAATGCCAAAGAAACTGAAGTTGAACTGTTCTATGAACACTTATAAGATCTTCTAGAAATAACATCCAAAAAAGATGTTCTTCTCATCATAGGGAACTGGAATGCAAAAATAGGAAGTTAAGAGATAACTAAAGAAACAGGCAAATTTGGCCTTGAAGTAAAAAATGAGGCAGGGCAAAGACTAACAGAGTTAAGGATCCAGATAACCATGGCCTTGTGATCACTCACCTAGAGTCAGACATCCTGGAATTTGAAGTTAAGTGGGCCTTAGGAAGCATCATTACAAACAAAGCTAGTGGAAGTGATGGAATTTCAGTTGAACTATTTCAAATCCTTAAAAATGATGCTGTGAAAGTGCTGCACTCAATATGCCAGCCAGTTTGGAAAACTCAGCAGTGGCCACAGGACTGGAAAAGGTCAGTTTTCATCCCAATACTAAAGAAAGGCAAAGCCAAAGAATGTTCAAACTGTCGTACAATTGCACTCATTTCACAATGTAGCAAAATAATGCTCAAAAGTCTCCAAGCAAGGTTTCAACAGTATGTGAATGGTGGACTTCCAGTTGTTTAAGCTGGATTCAGAAAAGGAAGAGGAACCAGAGATCAAATAGCCAACCTCCTTTTTATCATGGAAAAAGCAAGAGAGTTCCTAAAAGACATCTACTTCTTCTTTATTGACTATGCCAAAACCTTTGACCCTGTGGATCACAAGAAACTGTTGAAAATTCTTAAAGATATGGATATACTAGACCACATTAACTCCTCCTGAGAATCTGTATGCCCATCAGGAAGCAACAGTTAGAACTGGACATGGAACAACAGACTGGTTCCAAATAGGAAAAGGAGTACGTCAAGGCTGTATACTGTCACCCTACTTATTTAACATATGCAGAGTACATCATGCAAAATACTGGGCTGGATGAAGTACCAGTTGAAATCAAGATTGCCAGGAGAAATATCAACAACCTCCTATGTCATATGTAGATGACATCTGCCTTGGGCAGAAGAATTAAAGAGCTTCTTGATGAAAGTGAAGGAGGAGAGTGAAAAAGTTGGCTTAAAACTCAACATTCAAAAAACGGAGTCATGACATCTGCTCCCATTACTTTAAGGCAAATATATTGGCATCAGTGGAAACAGTGAGAAATTGTATTTTCTTGGGCTCCAAAATCACTGCAGATTGTGAATGCAGCCATGAAATTAAAAGATATTTGCTCCTTGGAAGAAAGGCTATGACCAATCTAGAAAGTATATTAAAAAGAAGAGACATTACTTTGCCAACAATAGTCTGTCTAGTCAAGGCTATGGTTTTTCCAGTAGTCTTGTATGGATGTGAGAGTTGGACTATAAAGAAAACTGAGCACCAAAGAATTGATGCTTTGTAACTGTGATGTTGGAGAAGACTCTTGAGAGTCCCTTGGACTGCAAGGAGATCAAACATGTCAATCCTAAAGGAAATCAGTCCTGAACATTCATTGGAAGGACTGATACTGAAGCTGAAGCTCCAATATTTTGGCCCCTTATTGCAGAGAACTGACTCATTGGAAAAGACCCTGATGCTGGGAAAGATTGAAAGAAGGAGGAGAAGGGGACAACAGAGGATAAGATGATTGGATGGCATAAGAGATTTGATGGACATGATTTTGAGCAATCTCCATGAGTTGGTGAAGGACAGGGAAGCCTGGTTTGCTTCAGGCAACGAGGTTACAGAGTTGGACAGGACGATACATCTGAACTGAGCCGAGCTCAATAAATTCTCAAGAGTTGGTGACTTAATTTATTTTCTTCTTCCCATGATCATGTTCCCTGCACCTTTGTGTGATATTTTCTCTTTAGTCAGGAAACATCTGCCTAGAAGCTTTGCAAACAATTTCAATGGTGCCAAAAAAATTCAGGTAAATATATACATATATTAGGGAATATATTAATGAGCATACGACATATATATATGTTATGCACTACATACATATGGAGATGGTTGGATAGCATCACCAACTCAATGGACATGAACTTGAGCAAACTCCAGGAGAAAGTGATGGACAGGGAGGCCTGGAGTGCTGCAGTCCATGGGGTTGCAAAGAGTCAGACACGACTTAGCAACTGAACAGGAACAACAATGTATGGAGTAGGAAATGGCACCCCACTCTGGTATTCTTGTCTGGAAAATTCCATGGGCAGAAGAGCCTGGTCCTCTCTGGTCCATGGGGTCAAAATAATCAGACTTAACTGAGCAACTAAAAAATAAATCCTACTGTTGCAGTAATAAATATACATACTTAAAACGTTTAAATTTATAAAGTGCATGTCTATATAATAATGAAGATTTATTTACAAACATAAAGGGGGAAATATGCCAAAAATAAAATTCTCATGTTGATATTGATACATACCAATTTCCAACTCTGCACATTTAACAAAGTGCCCTATAAGATATTCTGATGTAGTATATTATTTAATTATCCTATTCACATCCTCTCATATAAATAGAATTGTGAAACAAATTTCCTAGGAATTCTCTTCTTCATGTAAAGTCCTCTAGCTATTAAAATGTGGAGTACTGGGGCAAAAGTGCAACTAAGATTACATAAGGAAGTATAGCAGGATAATACTTATTTTCATAAAAAAAGGAACAACTGTATAGCCTTATCTTTAAAATATGATTCTATTCTCAGGAAACCATCCTCAAATTTAATTTATATATTTTTTATTGCACAATTGGTTTTGTACTATATGATACTTTATTATAAAATCATTAGCATTTCCATTTGCAATTTAATAAAAAATCTGGGACCAAATGAGAAATGTATTTTAAAAAATAAGTACAAGTATGAAAAAAGTCAAATTTGAATTCAAAAACCACATGAATATATTGTTCATGGAGAAGATTTAGTGCTCTGTTGGACATTTAAACTATTTTACTATGTAAACCTGCAATACTGACCTCATGCCCAACCAACCCTTGTCCTTGTTAAATGGTGAGGAGGAAAGAGGTGATCCTTTGTACTCCTGAAATTTTACTTCCAGTGGTTGGATAACAGTGTTAGCAGTACAAGCCAGCTGGAGATTTTGTAAAGAGCAGTTCAAAAGGCAGAGATGACCCTCTTTGATGAGAGGCGGTTAACATTTCCTCAGTAACCAGCTCTTAGCAGCTGTCTGGCTGTGGCAGCCACAAGGGTGCTGGAGACAGAGCAGTGGCCCCAGGGCCTTTCTCATTCAACCCATCAGCAGTGGGGCAAATTACATACTTCATATCTCAATTTTAAAATTTGAGATACAAAGATAACTTCTGGAAGGTAGAAATGCCTGCTGTTGTTAAACTAGGTAGCAGTATTTATATTCTTTCCAGTACAATATATTTATATTTCACATTGTCTTTAATATGTATTATATAGTCTTATACTTATGTCTTTATATCACAATTGTCCCAGTTTTGAAGTTCTTGAGGGTAAGACACAAATCTAAGTCCTCTTTATATTCATAAATTTCTTTATAGTCACTTCACATAGGGCAGTAACCAGAATGTAGTAAATATTATATAAAATTGAGTATATTTAATCACTAATAAAGCAATCATGCTATAAAATCTGAATATAAACTCAATTAATGACAGTATTAAAATAAAAATAATCATATAATTTTTTCTACAGTGTTTTTTGTCATAGTAAATGTTTTAAATAATAATGTTAAATTCAGGAGAAGGAAGCATTTTGGAAAATATAGCATGAACAAAATGTATCTGGTATGACACTCTAAAATCTGTTATTTAAGGTAAATTAAGGGTTTAAGACTTGAAAATAGCAACTGTTTTATAAATCTTTTAATGTGTAAATTGAGTTAGTCAATGAATACTTTTCAGACAAAGGCACTTACCAAGATGAAGACCATTCTCCTATAACTCAAAATTTCACTGATAAAAGAAAAAAAAAATACTCATTAGCATGTTGTGAACATTCATACCACATGGGGAATTAACCTAGGAACTATTTTCTTATCAAATTACTTTTTGTGCTATGCCACAAAACTAAAAGTAAAAATTATAAACAATAAGATATAAGTGCCATCAAATTGTTTATGATGCATCATTTTCCACACCAATCATTTTATAATCAGTTATAATTATTTCAACCCCAAATAAGAACAGAATGGGGTAGGAATATAACCATGGTGTTTACAGTATTATCTTATTAAAAGGAAAACCACTTTTATTATGATTTAATAAGGCAACAGTTTCCCCCTCCCCCTTGGTTTATTGTATATATATGTGTATATATATGTGTATATATATATATATATATATATATACATACACACATATAGAGAATATGATGAAATTCCAGCAGAACTTTTCAAATCTCTAAAGGATGCTGCCTTTATCAAGGTTTTGCATTCATTATATCAGCAAACCTGGAAGACTCAGCAATGGCCACAGGACTGGAAAAGGTCAGTTCTCATCCCAAACCCCAGGAAGGGGACTACCAAAGAACATGCCAACTATTGGACAATTGTACTCATCCCATGCTAGTAACATCATGCTTAAAAGCTTGCATGCTAGGCTGCAGCATTATGGGAACCAAGAACTTGCAGATGTCCAAGATGGGTTTAGAAAAGGAAGAGGAACTAGACATCAAATTGCTAAAATTCACTGGATCATAGAGAAAGCAAGGGAATTCCAGAGAAACATCTACCTCTGTTTCATGGAATACACTATAGCCTTTGACTGGGTGGATCATGACAAATTGTGGAAAGTTTTTAGAGAGAGAGGAATACCAGACCTCTAACCTGTCACCTGAGAAACCTGTATACAGGTCAAGAAGAAACAGTTAGAACCGTGTATGGAACAACTGATTCGTTCAAGATTGAGAAAGGCGTATGAGAGGGCTGTGTGCTGTCACCCTGAGCACACCATGAGAAATGCCAGGCTGGATGAGTTACAAGCTGGAATAAAGACAGGTGGGAGAAACATTAACAACCTCAGATATGCAGATGATACCACACTTATGGCAGAAAGCAAAGAGGAACTAAAGAGTTTTTTGATGAGGGTGAAGGAGGAGGGTGAAAGGGCCGGCTTAAGACTAAATATTAGAAAAAAAACTAAGATCATGGCATCTGGCATCTATTTGCATTACAAATCGAAGGGGAAAAGGTGGAAGTAGTGACAGATTTCCTCCTCTTGGGCTTCAAAATCACTGCAGATGGTGACTGCAGCCATGAAATCAGAAGATGATTGCTTCTTGGCAGGAAAGTGATGACAAACCTAGACAGTGTGTTGAAAAGCAGAGATATTACTCTGCTGATAAAGGTCCATATAGTCAAGGCTATGGTCTTCCCAATCATCATGAAGGGTTGTGAGAGCTGGACTGTAAAGAAAGCAGAATGCCAAAAAATTGATGCCTTGTATACCTGTGGTGGATTCATTTTGATATTTGGCAAAACTAATACAATTATGTAAAGTTTAAAAATTAAATAAAATTAAAAAAAAATTGATGCCTTGGAACTATGGTGCTGAAGAAGACTCCTGAAAGTCCCTTGGACAGCAAGGAGATCAAACCAGTCAATCTTAAGGGATATGAACCCTGAATATTCACTGGAAGGACTGTTGCTGAAGCTGAAGCTCCAGTATTTTGGGCATCTGATGTGAGCAGATAACACATTGGTAAAATCCTTGATACTGGGAAAGATTGAGGGCAGAAGGAGAAGAAGGCATCAGAGGATGGGATGGTTGGACATCATCACCGATGAAATGAACATGAAATTGGGCAAACTCGGGAGATGTTGAGGGACAGGGATGCCTGGGGTGCTGCAGTCCACGGGATCACAGACAGTCAGAAACAACTGGGCGACTGAACATCAACAACAGTACATATCTCCCCTCCTTCTTGAGCCTCACTCCCTCGCCCTCATCCCTCCAGAATAGGCCCCCACAGAGCACCAGGCTGTTTCCTGTGCTGTGTAGCAGGTTCCCACCAGCTTTCTCTTTTACATATGGTAGTGTATGTATGTTAATGCTACTCTCTCAATTCATCCCACTCTTTCCCCAATGTGTCCACACATCTTTTCTCTATGTCTGAGTCTCTACTTCTGCCCTGCAAATAGGTTCATCTGTACCATTTTTCTTGATTCCACATATATATGCTGATATACAATATTTGTTTTACTTTTCTGATTTTTTCCACTCTATGACAGTCTCTAGCTACATCCACAGTTCTACAAATGACCCAATTTATTCCTTTTATGGCTGAGCAATATTTCACTGAATATATGAAACATGTGCACATACTCAGATACTTAGTTGCTCAATTGTATCTCATTCTTTGCAACTCTTTGGACTGTAGCCCACTAGGCTTCTCTGTCCATAGAATTTTCCAGGACAGAATTCTGGAGTGGATTGCCATTTCTTCTGCCAGGGGATCTTCCTTACCCAGGGATCAAATCCATATCTTCTCTGTCTCCTGCATTGGCAGACAAAATTTTACCACGGAGCCACCTAGAAAGCCATACGTGTACCACATCTTCTTTATCCATTCGGTTTCTGTAAAGTTAAAGCTGACAGTTGGACCCTGAAATAGTGTGATTCCACAACAGGAACTACAACACTGCGAATGCTCTTCTCTGTCACCTAATGCACAACAAAGGAGGCAAGAGTACATAATGGAGAAAAGATTTGTCTCTTAAATAAATGGTGTTGGGAAAAATGGACAGCTTTGTGTAAAAGAATGAAATTAGGGTACTCCATAGAAAATATTTATAACATAATTTATTTTAAAACTTTTGCTTATTAATTAGGTATTTAATCCATTTTGAGTTTATTTTTGAATACCATACACCGTACACAAAAATAAACTCAAAATGGATTAAAGGCCTAAATGTAATTAAGGGGCAATAGTTTTAAAATAAGCATTAGAACATGGCACTTAGAACCATATGTGATAGAGAAGAACCTCTACAATGCTGTAGTTCTGTGTGGAATCACACTATTTCAGGGTCTAATTATCAGTTTTAACTTTATAGAAACTGAATTTCACCACAGCATTCACAAATGAATAGACATTTAGGGAATCGTTCGTGTGTTAATCAAAGTTGCACAACTAGAGGACATTAGAATACAAGGAGAATGTTAATTTTCATAAATTTTTCATACTCAAAAATGTCAGCCATATTGAATGGCTTCTTCCTGATATCATATATCTTAGGTGGTTACACAGTTTAGGAAGTTTCATATTAACCATGCAGGAATAAGTGCTGTGCTTTAACAATTCTGAAGACTTAAAATCATTTTTTTTTCAAATATTTTTATTGTCTTCCCTTAGCATTTTCCTCTTCAAGCAAGTTGACATTCCTTGCTTCAAGAGAAGTTTGGATTTATCCTAGAACAGATAATTTAATTGATTAATGAATTGTAAAATCCATAGCAAATAGAACAGCATGAAAGCAAAAATATTTAAACACACTTTAAAAATATATTTTATTGTTAAGATTTATAGAAAAGTTGTAAAGATAGCAGTAGTTGCAAAAGATAGTAGAAAAACAGTTTCTCCTGTTGTTAATATCTTATATTACCATGGTGCATCTGTCAAAATAAAGAAGCTGGCATTAACACATTAGTATTAAATGAACTGTAGATATTATGCGGATTTCACTTTTCTGTTAAAGTCTTCTTTTTGTTTTAGGATCTTTTACAGGATCCCACATTTGGTGTGTTTAAGATAATCTTTGCCAGATTTCTGAGCTCTAAAGTTACTATTTTTCTCTTTGCATAACCTCTCCTTGGGAAGCAAGTCTTTAAATCTACCTCACCCAGGGGTGGGGCTGGGGTGTGGGTGGAGGAGAAGGTGGAGGGCCTGGTAGTTAAGCATGTCTCCTGAAGGGAGAAGCACCTACATATGCTATTTTGAATCCTCCTGCAAAGAAGACGTGTCCTTTTTTTTAGCTTTCATTTGTTTATTTATTCAATAGTTTATCTTGGTATTTTTATTTAAAATATTACCCCAGCTATATCAAGATATAACTGACATACAATATTTTATAAGTTCAAGGGGTAAAAAAATGAAGATATGATGCTTAAATATTGTGAAATGATTATCACAATAGGGTTAGTTAACATTTCCATCACCTGTGTATTTACCATTGTGTGTGTGTGTGTGTGATGAGAACATTTAAGACCTAACCTCTCAGCAGCTTTCAATTATATAATATCAATATTATTTTAACTATAGGCATCAGGGTACATTAGATCCCAGAACTTACTCAACTTATAACCAAAAATGTGTATCCTTTGGCCAACATCTCCCATTTCCTCCACCCCTCAGTCCCAGGTGACCACCATCCTTCCTTTCTTCTGCTTCAGTTTGTATGACTGTAAGTTGGATTTTTTAAGTGATAACATACAATTTCACTTAATATAATGCCCTCAAAGCCCATCCATGTCATCACAAATGGCAAGATTTCCTTCTTCCTCATGGCTGAATAATATTCCATTGTGTGTGCAAAATATCTCGTTTATTTATCTGTAGAGAGACCCTTTGTTTCCATATCTTGGTTACTGTGAATAACTCTGCAACCAACATGGGAGTGCAGATATCTGTTAATGATTTCATTTTCTTTGTTATACACCCAGACGTGGGATTACTGAATCATGGTGGTTCTACTTTTCACTTGATAATGAACCTCCAGCATGAAGTGTTTTCTATAGTGGCTGGAACATCTCACATTCGTACCTGCAGTGCACTCGAGTTCCTTTTTCTCCACATCCTATCTCCTGTCTTATTGATGGTAGCCATTCTAATAAGTGTAACTTTACATTTCTAACAGGTATAAAGTGAAACTCATTGTTATTTGGATATGTACTTTCCTGATGACTGTTGATGTTATTTTTGATGTTGAGCACCTCTTCATATATTTGTTGGTCAACTGTATGTCTTCTTTGGAAATTTGTTTATACAATACTCTGTCCTTTAATTAATCATCGTTTTCTTGCTGTTGAGCTTTATGAGTTTCTTATATACTTTGGATGATCACCCTTATCAGATTGATATGAGGTTTGCAAATATTTTCTCCCATTTCATAGATTGTCTTTTCATTTTTATGATTTTTTAATTTTGCTAAAATTTAATTGCTATTTTCTTATCAATTCACTCATACTTCTTTTTGTGACTCATACCAATTTATGAAATATATATTTTATTAATTTATAAAGTATTTGACAAATGCTAACAAATATTCCTGATGGTGAGATTTAAAGTGATACTTTATTCTTTGCATTCTTCTCCATCATGTGAGTTTATTTTTAAAATGAGCATTTATCACTTGTTAAAAAATTCTAAAATTATAATTTTAAAATGTCACTCAAAATCCAAAATGAAGAGCATTTTTCTCTAATAGAAGGTTGAAATGTCTTTATTCAAAGCCTGTAATCAGAAAGGTCAGGAAAAATTAGTAATTGCATTTGTATTTACAAGATTTTAAACAATTACTCAGAAGTAGGCTAATTTTAGTATCTTTGTGCTGTGCTGAGTTTAATTCCTTTCTTGAATGTGTTGCATAGATTGTTACTTGTCAGTTGATTGTGTAATTGAACATTTTAATCACTTCTACTTTACTCAAGGAAGGGATAGTGGAAAATGAGTTTTTATGAAGTCTAAATTTAGAGACACTAAGCTTTATCTGTTACATAGGAATATTTTTCTTATTGACTCATCATATACATACACACACACACACACACACACACACAAAGCATGAAGTTTCAGTCAATGGATTCAATCAGGCCAAATTAAAACTTTATCTTTAAAGTTGAAAAGAGACTAGAACTTAATTTTTCTCACCACAAAAATGAGATGATAGTGATATGAAGTGACAGAGCGGTTAACTAAAGCTGAGTGCTAATCATAATATTGTATAAATGTAACAAATCAACAATTTGTACACCTTAAATTTGCACAGTGATACATGTCAGTGTCTGAACTAAAAAAAAAAAAAAAAAAACAGGAAAAGGAATCAGACAAAACATGTACACATATACACACAAAAACAAAGTAAGCTGGTATTGTTATCTTTAGGACAAATTCTAATGCCAGAATTGTGGTATTTCCTACTGTATTGTTTCCAATAGTATGAGTTGGCATGTTTCTTTATTTTTTGATGTCCTATCATTTTATTATATTCATTTGGTACAGATTTGTTTCACTCATCTTGCTCAGGACTCAGTATAATTTTTTTTAATTAAAATTATTATTAATCTCTAGAAAAGTATTCTCTATCATGATAAAATGTGTACTTTGCCCATTTTATCTATACTTTTATTTTGTAAGTCATTTTACAAATATGGAAGACCAACTCACTTTGCTGTCTCAAATTCTGAAATTTGTTGTTTTCATCTTCTGTCTCACAACACTAATCTGGGCTTATGTCCTATGCAAACCTTCAGCCTGTTTTCCCATATTAATTTTAAGTCTACAATGTAAATAGACATTAATTATTCATGTTTAAATATATATATATATGTATATTACTGCATAGTATATGACTTAATTGTATATATTTGGGGCACATGTTCATATGATCACTATTTTCTTTTGAAGTTTCTCTGAAATTTAATTAGCATGATTTAAAATATAATTTTTGTAATATCCACTTTTATATACCACTATCACTAAGTAGTCATACTTTATAAGCTCAGCTTATATCTACTGGAAGATTATTTATTTTTTAGATATGTAACACTATCTTTCTTAACACTTAAAAATTTACCTGAAAACTTGAAGTGAAGTCATTCAGTCGTGTCTGACTCTTAGCAACCCCATGGACTGCAGCCTACCAGGCTCCTCCATCCATGGGATTTTCCAGGCAAGAGTACTGGAGTGGGGTGCCACTGCCTTCTCCATACTTCTCCAACTTAAAAGAACACTGTAATATAGAAACAGATTGCTTTAAGTTTCATGACACAACTTACATATGTGTGTGTTTAGTCGCTCAGTCATGTCTGACTCTGTGACCTCATAGACTGTAGCCTGCCAGGCTCCTTTGTCCATGGAATTCTCCAGGCAAGAATACTTCAGTGGGTTACCATGCCCTCCTCCAGAGGATCTTATTAACCCAGGGATCATACCCAGGTCTCCTACATTGCAGGAAGATTCTTTACCATCTGAGCCACCAGGGAAGCCCAAGAATACTGGAGTGGGTAACCTATCCTTTCTCCAGAGAATCTTTCTAATCCAGGAATTGAACCGGGGTCTCCTGTACTGCAGGCAGATTCTTTACCAGCTGAGCTACCAGAGGACTTACATGCTATATAAGAAGAAAATAAGGGTAAATAAATTGGATAAATATTTCTAAAATGTCTTCAGTAAGAGTCAACTTTTTCTGAAACATTTTTATCTCAGAGTTGTCCATGTTTTCTTTATCCACACAACTTTCTCTTCTAGGGCATTAAGAGATAGAAATATTTAGCCACGCTTAAAAGAGCCTTCTTTTCCTAGTCATCTCCTCTAGTAAATAAACATTCAGTTCTACCAGAAGGTGTTGAACAATGGCTTTTGAACAACAGCCACAACATACATTTCTGTCTCAAATTGTGCTATATACAGATTGCTGTTAGAATATTGAAGGTTTTTGTTAGCCAGTCATAATACCAAGGTTAACATTAGTATTATAACAGAACTGAGAGCAGTAGTTTTATGATGGTCTTACTAATTGTATCATGAGTTTACTGATACTGACATTTTAGGAAAAGTATTCACGTGTGGACCTTTGGCACATGACGTGCATAAATAAAACCTCATATTAAATCACATTTATTTTTTATAATAAGCCATAATTGACCATGTTTTATCACTACTTCAGTAAAAAAGTATGATAAAATTAGCTAAATACTATTTATAATTTTTATCTCCCTCTATGTGTGTGTGCTAAGTCGCTTCATTCATGTCCTCTTCTTTGTGACCCTATGGACTGTGACCTGCCAGGCTCCTCTCTCCATGGGCTTCTCCAGGCAAGCATACTGAATAGGGTTGCCATGCCTTTCTTCAGGGGATCTTCCCAACCCAGGGATGAAACCCACATCTCTTGCATCTCTTGCATTGGCAGGGTGGTTCTTTATCACTAATATGACCTGGGAAGCCCTATCTTCCTCTGGGAGGGCTCAAAATACTCTCTTTCTTTCTGTTAAGTGTTCACTAGGTTTTGTGAAGTAAAGTTCAATATTTTGAAATATAAACTAAATTTCAGAAGAATCAACCTAATTAAAATAAACTGTTTCCTGAATACAAAATTTTAAAAATCTATCCTTAAAATTTCACAGATGCATTATCTTTGTGGTAATAATTAGAGTTATTTGTTCTGATTGTGCCTTGTTTATTTAAAACATTTAATTATCAACATCCAAAATCTAATTATACCTAGTAAAATTAGGAAATCATTCTTCTTATACCTTTATATTTTCCCTTTCTATCATGATTTTTGTGTACATATTATCTAGTGCTTCTGTATATTTTTATTCTTAATTGCCTTTACAGTAGGTGCATTTTTCAAGAGCTCTTTTGATGCTTAAATTCTCTTATAAAACTCATTCAGATAATCTATGCTTAATTAAACTTTTATTTTTATCTCCTCCTGTGTGTTTGTGTGTGTACTTAGTTGTTCAGTTTTGTCTGAGACTTTGAGACTCCATGGACTATAGCCTGGCAGGCTCCTTTGTCTGTGGGATTCTCCAGAAAAGAATACTGGAGTCAGTTGCCATTCTGTTCTCCAGAGAATATTCTCCACGCAGGGATTGAACCAGGGTCTCTTGCATTGCAGGTGATTTCTTCGCCATCTGAGCCACTACCAGGGAATCCCTTCTCTCTTCCTTACATAATTTAAATTATAATATCAATGCTTTCTCTAAAACAAAATGATATAAATACCTCCATGATTAATGCTGCTTTCTAAAGCCTACCATCAATTAGAATATAAGGATAGTTTTCCAGATGCTCTGCCATGTTTAATTATGCTATGCTCTGCAAAGCATAAGTTATAGAATGATATATACTTTATTGACCCTTTTGTGAAAAGAATATATACGTATATATGTATACATATAATAGTTACATATACATAATTTCTATTGTTATACTCAAATGCTTTAAAATTTTTTACAATGTAAAAATTATAACTGGAATATATATATTTATTTGTGTATATGGGTTGGGAAGATCCTCTGGAGAAGGGAAATGCTACCCACTTCAGTATTCTGGCTTGGAAAATTCCATGTACTGTATAGTCCATGGGGTCACAAAGAGTTGGACACGACTGAGCGACTTTCACTTCACTTCACTTCATACATACATACAGATATAGGCTTCCATGATGGCTCAAATGGTAAAGGGTCCATGTGCAGTGCAGAAGATCTGGGTTCGATCCCTGGGTTTGTAACATCCCTTGGAGAAGTGAATGGCTAACCACTCCAGTATTCTGGCCTGGAGAATTCCATAGACAAAGGAGCCTGGCGGGCTACAATCCATGGGATTGCAAAAGAGCCAGACACAACTGAGTGACTAACACTTTCAATAGCTCCCCATCATTCGTGACATTAAAAATATCAACAGTTTCTAACAGACTTTTTTTTTTTTCCAGTTAATGATAATATTTAAGGCACAGTAGAGTTGCTAATTTTAGAAATGTACCTAACAGTCTATTTTAAGGGGAGGGATAGATGTTTTGGTTTTTTTTTTTTTTTGCATTTTTTTTCCGGTTTCAATGAGATATAATTGACCCCTAGAACTGACAAAGTTTAAAGTGTAGAGTATAATCATCTGACTTACATATATCAGAAAATGATGGTCACAATGCATTTAATGAGCATCCATCATCTTCTATAGATAAAAATTTAAACAAATAGAAAAAATTATTTTGATAAAAAATCTTAGGATTTGCTCTTAACTTTCATACATCCCTAGTACTTATTTATAACAGAAAGTTTATACTTTTTGATCACCTCCATTCAGTTCCTCCTCCCAATAACCCAGTCATCTCTGGTAACCACAAATTTTATTTCTTTTTCTGAGAGTAACATTCCATCATATATACGTAATATATATATATAATACATGCAGGCATGCATGCTCAGTCACTTCAGTAATGTTCAACTCTTAGGGACACTATGCACCATAGCCCACCAGGTTCCTCTGTCCATGGGATTCTCCAGGCAAGAATATTGGAGTGGGTTGCCGTACCCTCCTCCAGGGATTCTTCCCAACTCAGGGATAGAACCCACGTCTCCTGTATTAAAGGTGGATTTTTTACCACTGAGCCATTGGGGAAGAAAATATAAAATATAAAATATGCATGGTATAAATTACATCTTCTTTATCTACTCTGTTGATGGACTTTTAAATTGCTTCCATATCTTGGCAGTTATAAACAGTTCTACTGTGAACACTGGGGTACATGTATCTTTTCTAAATATTGTTTCTCTTTTCTTAAGATATATAACCAGGATTGGAGTTACTGGATCAAAATAGTGCTATTTTTAGTTTTTTGAGGAATCTCTATACTGTTTTCTGTAGTATTTTCATGTTTCATATTTTTGTGTTCTTTCAAATATTTTCCTTTGTGAAAATAAAACCAATTACTTTGTCCAGCTTTGTGTAGTTTTATCCAGTCTTGTAAAACTAAAACATTCATGTATGAATTCTACCAAATTCATGTATGAATAAAATTTTCAGGCTATACAATTTTGTTAGTACTATTCATTTCAAGACTCTCAATATAATAATAATAATTTTATTTTTTTCTATATTAAATTTAATGAATAAATGTCTGAAGGAAGACTCATATGCAGACATACTTCTTTATAGAACATCTGCATAACTTAAGTGTGCACAGGATTTGTTTTTATATTAAATTCTTTGAAGTACTATTAGAACTATTTACTTTTTTGAAAGACTCTTATATTTGGTAACGTATTTGTATATGCAAAATTAGATCTTTTTTTGGTAAGCTCAGAAAATTGTACTTCCTGTATACCACTGAATATTATTTAAATTAAAAAAAAACTTTTTATTTGGGAATAATTAATATCATGTATTTGGCTGTGTTTTTTCTTCACAATATACTCAATTCTTCAATTGATTTTATTGCCTCTGGGCAATTACCATCTTTTCTTGTCCTCCAGAGCATTAATTATTCTTGCCTAACTCATCAAAATTTACTTTTACTTCAACTTTATTTTCCTTTTTTTAAATTGATGTGAAATTCACATAACATCAGATTAAACAATTTAAAGTGAATAATTCAGTGACATTTAATTTATTTACAATGTTGTACAACTACCGTTTGAACTAATTACAAAACATTTCTTCGTCCCAAACTAAAATTTTGTACTCATTAAGCAATTTTTCCCTATTTATGTCTCCTCCTATTCCTTGACAACCACCCATTTGCTTTCTGTCTCTACTGTACTGATGACATGTTCTGGATGTTTATAATCTCAATGAAGACATGGAATATGTGACTTTTTGCATCTTGACTCTCTCACTTAACATACTGTTTTCTACCTTCATCTATGTCTTTAGCACATATCAGTATTTAATTCCTTTTTTGCTTGAGTAATATTCCATTGCATGTAAATATACTACAATTTGTCTATTCATTTATCCATTGATATTTGAGCTGTGTCCATACTGACATTTTGGCTATTGCAAATATTGTTGTCATAAACATCAATGTACAACTATTTGTTTGAGTATATGTTTTCAGTATGTTGGATTATACAGCTTAGGAGTGGAACTTCTAGTCGTATAGTAATTCTGGTTTTAACTTACGGACACTCAAAGATCCCCTGGAAGAGGAGATGGCAACCCACTGCAGTATTTGCATCTGGGAAACACCATGGACAGAGGAGTAAGGTGGACTACAGTCCACGGGGTTGTAAGGAGTCGGACACAGCTAAGAACACACAAAAGAAACTATTTTTGATAGCAGCAAACAAAATCATTTTATATCCCCACTAGCATTCCACAAGCACTCCGATATCTCCATGTACTTTTCAACACCTGTTATTTTCCATTCTTTTGATTATAATCATCACAGTGGGTGTTTCACCTCAAAGTTTTAATTTATAATTTGATTGCTTTATTTTACAGAATTTATTATTGCTGTAGACAAAAACCTATGTAGTTGGTAAAATCATGTTTCCTATGGTGGCTATCTTCAAAGAAAGGGCTGTTTAGAATTTTCTTCAAAGTTTTTGCTTCTACATACACTTAGGATTTTTCCAGTTACTTGACTATATATAGTCAAGCACAGTATCTAATGGGGAAAAAAATGCCCTCCCTGTCAACAATTACTGATTTCCGCCCTCCCCCACCCCCGGTGATATAGTTAATTCTAGAGTCAGTTAGTGCAAATTATTTGATGAGGAATTTAATGAACTGAAAAACCTTGGGAGCGAATCTGTGGTTTTAGGTATTAGATTCAAGTGCTTAAACTCTCTTTTGAGTTAATTTTTCTGTACGGTATAAGATAGTGGTCAGTTTTTTTTGTTTGTTTTTTTGTTTTTTTTTCACGTGGCTGGCCAGTTTTTTGCAACACCATTTGTTAGACTATCATTCCCCATTGTGTATTCTTAGCTCCTTTGTCATAAATTGACCAAGTGCACAATTTACTACAGTGCCTAGCACATGTACTAAAATAGCATTAGTAATGGTACTAATTCCAGTAATCACCACAGTCCTTATAAAATAAATAGTCTATGGATAATATTATCTATAATCCAGATTTAAAATACAGCACATCGATTATCCCAACAAATTGCTGTAAAAATTAATACAGTACAATATCAGATACATAACAAATATCATATATTAAAACATATAAATGGAATCTAGAAAGATGGTACTGATGATGGTACTATTTGCAGGGCAGCAATGGAGATACAGACATAGAGAACACACTTATGGGCATGGGTGGTGGGGAAGAAGAAGAGGGTGAGATGAATGGAGAAAGTAGCAAGGAAGCATACACACTACTCTATGTAAAACAGATAGTCAATGGGAATTTTCTGTATGACTCAGAGAACTCAAACCAGGGCTCTGTAACAACCTATAGGAGTGGGAAAGGATGAGGGGTGGGAGGGAAGTTCAAGAAGGAGGAGACATATGGCTAATTCACGTTGATGTATGGCAGAAATCAAAGCAATACTGTAAAGCAACGATCCTTCAATTAATCTTTCAGAGAACTAATCCTTTTAGAGAGAGAATAGCATTGAAACATATACATTACCCATATGTAAAATAGATAGCCAGTGGGAGTTTGATGTATGATGCAGGCCACTCAAAGCACCCTCCCGCCCGTGTCAAAGGGGATGATATGACAACCTGGAGGGAGAGGTGGGGCAGGAGGCAGGAGGGGGCTCAGGATGGATAGGACACATGTATGCCTGTGGCTGATTCATACTGATGTATGGCAAATCCATCACACTATTGTAATTATCCTCCAATTAAAAGAAATAAGATTTAAAAAACAAAAATAAGCAAATAAATAAAAATTAAAAATAAATCAGATACATAAATGTGAGGGTATGTTTATGTATTTGCATGCCAGCACAGAGATAGAAGTGTGGAACATTAAATGGCTTTCATTTTCCAGTACTTCCCTGTTGAATCACAACTTGTTATTTTCCCAAATGCAAATCCATGTATCCATGTAGCTCAGAGCTGAGAAAGTTTTTGAAAAGCTGACAGGTAAGGAGACTGTGAGAGTTTGCACTCTCATGCTTTTACAAGATGAACTTCACTGATCTATCAGAAACACTTTTGGGAGGAAAGTCATGAAAATGTTCAAAATGTGTTAGGAAATCTGGTGTCTATGCTGGGGACAAGAATATCAGGTTGGTAGTCAGGAAGCTCTGGAATGAATCCAAAATATATTACTTTATAAACTGCAAAGTTTGGAAATTATTAGCTTCCTAAGCTATAAATTATCAGCTTTTCTTGCTTTAACTTATGGACAAAAATGATTGCTGTACAAGATTGTTGAGGATGAAGCAAATTTAAACTATGGGATCTTCATATAGTTACACATCATATTTTTAACAGTCAACAAACAATATCTCCATTTTTTATAACAAAATAAGTAAAAATGGTTTCCGACCTCAGTAGTTTGGTAGCTTGTTTTACTTTGACTTGTTATAAATGATACCAGTAATGGATAGTTTTCCTTAAATACCAATATCAGTTATCTATAGTTACATTAAATATCTATACCCTTAAAGCACAGATTTTTTTTCTACTATCTATAACGCTGAAAAATAATTTAAATAATTTAAGTGGATACTTTTGATTAGTTATTTAATCCCCCAACACATTATTGATTTGTTCAGATTTTCTACTTCTTCATGATACAGTCTTGGTAGATTATAAAAGAATAAAATACTTACGAATAAAGTTAAATATGAAGATCAAATACTTGAACACTGAAAACTTCAAAATGTATAGAAAATATTAAAGAATATATTAAAAATGATAAGACAAGCCATGTTCATGAAATGGAAAACTTAATATTGGTAAAATGTACATACTATTCAAAGTCATCTGGGGATTCAATATTATCTCCATCAAAATCCTGACAGTATTTTTTATAGATAAGGAAAACAAACTTAGAAAGTTTATATGGAACCACACACACACACAAAAATAACCAAAGCAATCTTGAGAAAGAAGAATAGAGCCAGAAACACCAAACTTCCTGACTGTAAAATATATTTCAAAGCTACAGTAATTAAAATGATATGATCCTGACATAAAGACATACTGACCAACGGAACAGAAGAGGTAACCCAGAAATATGCCCACACATCTATGGTCAAGTGACCTTTGATAGGGCATCAAGAACATAAAATGAAGAAGGACAATTTCGTCAACAAAAGGTGTTGGAAAAACTGGATACTTAACGTGTAAAAGATTAAATTTGGACCCTTAGCTTAAACTATACCCCAAAATCAACTCAAAATTTATTAAAGACTTAAATGCAAGCTGTAAAACTCCTAGAAGACAAATCACAGAGAAAGTTTCTTGACATTAGTCTCAGCAATGATTTCCTGGAAATGACATAAAAAACACAGGCAAGAAAAGTAAAAATAGGCAAGTGAGATGACATCAAACCAAAAAAACTTTTGTACAATTTATGAAACAAGAAATGAAAGAATGAAGAAACGGAATGAAAAGGCAACCTAAAGAACAGGAGAACACATATGCAAATCATGTATTTGATAATGGTCTAATACCCATAATATAAAAGAAACATCTACAACTCAAGAGCAAAAAAAAAAAAAAAAAAAAAGTGTTTGAATAAACATGTGTCCAAAAACAACATACAAATATCCCCCAAGTATATGAAAGGGGTTTCAGCATTACTACTCATCAGAGAAATGCAAATCAAAACCATGTAAATCACTACACATAAATTTTGGAAGAACTTGTTTTCATTAAAGAAAATTTTTCTAGGAATATCATTTGATTTGTCATGTTTCCTTAATGCTGCTAAATGAATTTTTGTAATTGTCTCCATAAAGATATTGCATACCTATTGTTACATTCATCCCTAGATAAATTATATTACTGTATTTGCTTTGTAACTGCATTTCTGTCAACTATAATAAATGTCTTTTTAAAACTCATGCTTGTAAATATTTGTAGTCAGTGAATAAAGCAATTGCTTTTATATATTGCTTCTAATATAATCCCATCCTAGTAAATCCCTTTATTTTTTCTAAGCATTCTTTTTTGCCCTACTGTTCTATAGGTTATTTTTTATTAATTAATTTATTTTTCAGGGAAGGATATTTACAACATTGTGATGGGTTTTGCCATACATCAACATCAATCAGTCACAGATAACTTATGTATATTTTATTGGTTTTTATATTGTGTTTCTATACATGAGTTTGGTTTTTATACTTTCAGTCCTTATGTCTCCAATTTCAATGTGTGCATGCTAAGTCACCTCAGTTGTATCTGACTCTTTGTGATGCCTTGGACTGGCCAGCCAGACTCCTATGTCCTTGGGATTTTCCAAGCAAGAATACTGAAAAGTGAAAGTGAACTGGCTCAGTCGTGTCTGACTGTGCGACCTCATGGAGTACCAGGAGACTACCAGGCTCCTCCATCCATGGGACTTTCCAGGCCAGAATACTGGAGTGGGTCGCCATTTCCTTCTCCAGGGGACATTCCAGACCCAGGGATCAAACTGACATCTTTTATGTCTCCTGCACTTGCAGGTGGATTCTTTACCACCAGTGCCACCTGCATGGACTTTCTCCACTCCAATATTAGACAGTAAAGGTGAGCATCTTTGTCTTATTATGGATACTAAAGTAAATTAATGATTTAAAAAATTTTTTTTAAATTTTATTTTTTTATTTTTTAACTTTATAATATTGTATTGGTTTTGCCAAATATCAACATGAATTCACCACAGGTATACACGTGTTCCCCATCCTGAACCCCCCTCTTTCCTCCCTCCCTGCACCATCCCTCTGGGTCATCCCAGTGCACCAGCCCCAAGCATCCAGTATTGTGCATCGAACCTGGACTGGCGACTCATTTCACATATGATATTATACATGTTTCAATGCCATTCTCCCAAATCATCCCACCCTCTCCCTCTCCCACAGAGTCCAAAAGACTTCTATACATAAGTGTCTCTTTTGCTGTCTCATATACAGGGTTATTGTTACCATCTTTCTAAATTCCATATATATTCACTAGTATAATGTACTGGTGTTTTTCTCTCTGGCTTACTTCACTCTGTATAATAGGCTACAGTTTCATCCACCTCATTAGAACTGATTCAAATGTATTCTTTTTGATGGCAGAGTAATACTCCATTGTGTATATGTACCACAGCTTTCTTATCCGTTCATCTGCTGATGGACATTTAGGTTGCTTCCATGTCCAACCTAGATGGCTAATTACCTTGCAATATTGTAGTGGTTAGCAGAATGTTCACTGGGTATTTATGGTAGATAAGAAAATTCTCTACATTGATCATATTGTTTTTATATCTAATTTTATTTAGATAATATCTAGTTGTTAACTGACTTGGGTTTCTGTCATAAACTTAATGTCATTATGTTGTCAACTATAAAATATAGTCACAACCTGTAAGTTGAGAGTTATATTTTTTTCTGTGAGAACTCTTAGGACTTCAAGCATAGAGGCAAAATCTCACGTAACCCTGAGAAACTGCTCTGAGGAGGCAGGAGAGGGAGTTAGGTTATATAGAAGTTTGCAACAATGAGGGGCAGATAGTCTGAACATCAAAGATTATCATTAAGGAAACCAGATATCTCAAGTTAAGGAATTTAGCTCTCTTCTATGTATGTAAAGATGCAAGCAACTGGGTTCACTGAATCCATTCCTTTCATATGTATCTCAGCTACCTGGGGCCAATATCCTGCTTCTTGATTTTATTACATCCTTAAGTTCCTTGCTCACTGTAAGGAATGACTGATGGCTGCTTGATCACAGGCATTATCTTGGGCCCTCCAGGCTAAGAAATCCATATCTGGATGCTGGAAATCACTGATGGCTGTTATATCTTTGTTTATTGATATGGCAGGAGATATCCCATTTCACAATATTTCTCCTGTCTTCCTTTGAACTCAGGTTGCCAGTAGGCAGGGGTTATAGGGTCACTACAAAGCTTTCCCAATCCTGTGTTTGAGTCTCTGCCAAAATGCAGGTGATAGTAGCTGACTTCAACGCTACAGCAAGCTCTGAACAAATAAGCTGTGCTTGTTCTCATGTGGTTTGCTTCATTTACTTCCACAAGCTATACATTTAGTTTTAAAAGAATCAGTTACATTGACCCTCATGTTTTGATGGGAAGTGTTCTCATTAAAATTCTTATCTATTTGATTCACCTGTTATTTGTAAGTGACGCATCATAAGTTTCTAAATTTGTAAGCATTTTTAATCCAATTATTTTTGGGTATTTATTTCTTAATTAATTCCATTGTAGACAGAGAACTTCACCTACATGAAGTTCACTTTGCATTTTTATTTGTAAAGATATTTTGTGAGCATGATACTTTGGTATGGGAAAAATATGTGCTTTCTGAAGTTGGGTGTAGTTATTTATGAAAATGAAAGTGAGGCCTCTCAGTCATGCCTGACTCTTTGTGACGCCATGGACTATAGCCTACCAGGCTCCTCCATCCATCTATGGGATTTTCCAGGCAAGAGTGAAGGAGTGGGTTGCCATTTCCTTCTCCAGGGTGATCTTCTCAACCCAAGGATTGAAGCCGGGTCTCCCACATTGTAGGCGGACGCTTTTACTGTCTGAGCCACCAGGGTATCCATTAAATCAAGTTTATTACTTACCTTGTTCAAGTCTTCTCTACTGGTTTATGATATTTTACAAATAACTTGGAAAATGCAATTAAACTCTTCTCTCCGTCCAGAAGATCCTTCCACAAAGGTAGAACAGAAACAAGACAGCTTTATTATTGAATACATAGGAAACGTAATGTACATCACAGGGATTCACTGAGACTATGCAAAGACACATAAAAATCTAACCTTTTTATAAGCCAAGTAGGCACACCCACTGTGTATGTGTTATCAAGATAAACAGTAACTAGTCCCCCAAGTAAGAGTACTTGACAATACCATGTGCCACACAGTCACCTTAGATTTACCTGGTAACTGGGAGACCATCTGTGTTAGTTAACTGACTTTATCCAAAGGAAAAACAAACTTCTCATCTTCATGACAGGAAGTACTTTGGGAGTGAGGTGTCTGGCAGCAGCATTTTCTTCCTTAATAATTATATTTCAAAGACATAGCTTCCAGGTTCTTGAGAAATGCCTGAATTTTAAAGCTAAAAGAGGCTTGAACAAGTGAAAATGTTACTCGTTCAGTTGTGACCAACTCTTTGTGACCCCATAGACAGTAGACTGCCAGGCTACTCTGTCCATGAAATTCTCAGGCAAGCATACTGCAGTGGGTTGCCATTCCCTTCTGCAGGGGATCTTCCCAAAATGATTATATTTCAAAGACATAGTTTCCAGTTCCTTGAGAAAGACATGCCTGAATCTTAAAGCTGAAAGAGGCTTATTTACTTTAAAAAGATTTAAATACATTTCAAAGAGAGAGAAAAAGAACTTATATTTTTTCTAAAGTAAAAACTCGAAGGGAGAGGGAAAATTAAATCTCTTTTAATGTGTATTTGTCCTTATAATGTCAAGGATAGAGAGAAGTTTGGCAAAACTAATACAATTATGTAAAGTTTAAAAATAAAATAAAATTAAAAAAATAAAGTATAATAATAAAACAAAACAAAACAAAAAACACATACTATATTGTTGTAATTCTTTATTTTGGGGGCAGATGTCCATTTTCATCTCTTTTATATTTAGTTTTCTTTTACATTCACACTATCTTGGAATTGTTACATCTTTCTGATCAGTTCAATATTTTGTAAATGTATAGATGGCTCAGATGGTAAAAAAATCTGACTGCAGTGCAGGAGAACCGGGTTCAATTCCTAGGTTGGGTTGGGAAGATCCCTTGGAAAAGGGAATGACAACCCACTCTAGTATTCTTGCAAGAATTCCATGGACAGAGGAGCCCAGTGGGCTACAGTCCCTAGGGTCACAAAGAGTCAAACGTGATTGAGCAACCAACACAGTAATAAATATATCACTAATACTTTGGTCTTGAAAGTCTCTTTATATACAGTAAAAATATATTTTATAACATTATTATAATTTGTAATTTTTATAGTTTTCAAACATCATAATTTCAAATAGTTCATGTTTATTTGTATTGAAGTATCTCTTAAAGAAAAAGTATAAAGCTGATTTTTTTTTAAAGCTGATTTTTTAATGTAGAAGTTTAGTGCCATTAATTCCATTCCTTTGGGATTACTAATATATTTTGACTTTGATTTGTTTCTATCATTTTATCTTCTGCCTTCTATGTATTCTGTTTTTTTAAATTTTACTGAAAGATTTTAAAACATACATAAAAGTAATACAACATAAACATGAAGTTTCATCAATTACCTGTGTAACATTACTTCAGTCAAAATAGATAATTCCCAACATTCCCAAAGCCCCCATATCTCCACGTTGCCCCATGTTTCCTATTCAATAACAGACATTTCCCTCAAGGCTATAGAGAATCCGTATCATGAATAATGTGGTAGTTACTTCCTTGCTTGTTTTGTTTTATAATTTTAAACATGAATCCCAAGAGTTTGTCTTTTTCATCTTTTCTGAATGTATATCAAAAAAATCAAACCTTATATATTTTTTGCCTTCATGTTTTTTTTTTCCCAAAATTTTTCAAGATTCATTCTTGATGTATGAGCTGCTGTCCTAAATTTATTTTTATCTTTCTGTCATCTTCAATTGGAGAAAGAGACCCAGATCATTGATCCCTTTTAGAGTTGGTCAATATATGAGTTGCTTTCTGTGTTGTTGTCATTCAGTCCCCCAGTCCTGACCAACTTTTTATGACCACATGGACTGCAGCACACCAGGCATTTCTGTCCTTCACAATCATCCAGAGTTTGCTCAAACTCATATCCATTGAGTCAGTGATGCCATCCAATCATCTCATCTCTGTCATCTGCTTCTCCTCCTCCCTTTAATCTTTGTCAGCATCACAGTCTTTTCTAGTGAGTTGGCTCTTTGCATCAGGTGGCTAAAGTACTGGAACTTCAGCATCAGCACCATTCCTTCCAATGAATAATCAGGGTTAATTTCCTTCAGAATTGACTGGTTTGAACTCCTTGCAGTCCAAGGGACTCTCAATAGCTTTTTCTAGCACCACAGTTCGAAAGCATCAATTATATGGCACTCAGCCTTCTTTATGATCCAGCTCTCACATCTGTAAATGACTACTGGAAAAACCATAGCTTTGACTACACGGAACTTGGTTGGCAAAGTCTTATCTCTGCTTTTTAATATGCTAGGTTTATAATAGCTTTTCTTCCAAGGAGCAAGCATTTTATTTTCATGGTTGCAGTCACCATCTGCAGTGACTTTGGAACCCAAGAAAATAAAGTCTGTCGCTATTTCCATTGATTCCCCATTTATTTGCAATGAAGTGATGGGACTAGATGCCATGATCTTAGTGTTTGAATGTTGAGTTTTAATCCAGCATTTTCACTCTCTTCATTTACCTTTATCAAGCAGCTCTTTAGTTAGTTTCTGCCATTAGGGTCATGTCATCTGCATATTGAAGATTATTGATATTTCTCCCAGCAATCTTGATTCCAGCTTGAGCTACATCCAGTCTGGCATTTTTCATGATGTAAGAGAATGCACTAGTCATAGCAAACACCCTCTTCCAACAAAACAAGAGATGACTATACATGGACATCACCAGATGTTCAATACAGAAATCAGACTAATTATATTTGTTATAGTTGAAGATGGAGAAGCTGTACACAGGCAGCAAAAACCAGGCCAGGAACTGAAAATGGCTCAGATCGTGAACTCCTTATTGCCAAATTCAGACTTAAATTGGAGAATGTAGGGAAAACCAGTAGCCCATTCATGTATGACCTAAATCAAATCCCTTATGATTATACAGTGAAAGTGACAAATATATTCCAGGAATGAGATCTGATAGACAGAGTGCCTGAAGAACTATGGACAGAGGTTCATAACTTTGTATAGGAGGCAGTGATCAAAACCATCCCCAAGAAAAAGAAATGCAAAAAGGCAAAATGGTTTTCTGAGGAGATCTTATGAATAGCTGAGAAAAGAAGACAAGTGAAAGCGGGGGAGAAAAGGAAAGATATATCCATCTGAATGCAGAGTCCCAGAGAATAGCAAGGAGAGATTATAAACATCTTTTTAAGTGATTAATGCAAAGAAATAGAGGAAAACAATAGAATGGGAAGGACTAGAGAGCTCTTCAAGAAAATTAGAGACACCAAGGGAATATTTCATGCAAAGATGGGCACAATAAAGGAAAGAAACAGTACAGACCTAACAGAATCAAAAGATACTAAGGAGAAGAGGCAAGGATACACAAAAGAACTATACAAAAAAATACTATTCACCCCAAAAAAACTATGATGATGTGATTAGTCACCTAGAGCCAGGCATCCTGCAGTGTGAAGTCAAGTGGATCTTAGGAAGCATCACTATGAACAAAGCTAGTGGAGGTAATGGAATTCCAGTTGAGTTATTTCAAATCCTAAAAGAAAATGCTGTGAAAGTGCTGCACTCAATATGCCAACACATTTGGAAAACTCAGCAGTGCCTACAGGACTGGGAAAGGTCAGTTTTCATTCAAATCCCAAAGAAGGGCAATGCCAAGGAACGTTCAAACTACTGCACAATTGCATTCATTGCACATGCTACCAAAGTAATGCTCAAAATTCTTCAGCAGAATATGAACTGAGAACTTCCATATATACAAGCTGCTAGAAAAGGCAGAGTAACCAGAGATCAATTGCCAACATCAGTTAAATCAGGCAAAGCTAGAGATTTCCAGAAAAACAAATATTTATGTTTCATTAACTACGTTAAAGCCTTTGACTGTGTAGATCACAAAAAACAATGGAAAACTCTTAAACGTATGGAAATACCAGACCACTCTATCTGCCTCCTGAGAACTCTGCATGCAGGTCAAAAGCAACAGTTAGAACTGAACATGGAACAATGAACTGGTTAAAAATTGGGAAAGGAGTTCATCAAGGCTGTATATTATCATCCTGCTTATTTAACTTATATGCAGAACACATCATGCAAAGTGCCAAGCTGGATAAGGCACAAGCTGAATCAAGAATGCCAGGAGAAATATCAATAAACTCAGATATGCATGACACCACCCTTATGGCAGAAAGTGAAGAGGAACTAAAGAACCTCTTGATAAAAATGAAAGAAAAGAGTGAAAAAGCTGGCTTAAAACTCAATATTCAAAAAGGGAAGATCATGACATCTGGTCCCATCATTTCATGGCAAAAAGATGGAAAAACAATGGAAACAGTGACAGACTTATTTTCTTTGGCTCTAAAATCACTTTAGACATTGGCCATGAAATTGAAAGATACTTGCTTCATGGAAGGAAAGAAATGACAAAAATAGACAGCATTTTGAAAAACAGAGACATTATTTTGCTAAAAATGTCCATATAATCAAAGCTATGGCTTTTCCGGTAGTCATGTATGGATGTGAGAGCTGGACAATAGAAAAGGCTAAGCACTGAAGAATTGATGCTTTTGAACTGTGGTATTGGAGAAGACTCTTGAGATTCCTTTGGACTACAAGGAGATCGAACCAGTCAATCCTAAAGGAAATCAACCCTGAATATTCACTGAATTGATGCTGAAGCTGAAACTCCAATACTTTGGAACCTAATGGGAAGGGCCAACTCACTGGAAAAATCCCTGATGTTGGGATTGAGGCAGGAGGAGAGGGAATGACAGAGAGGATGAGATGGTTGGATGGCATCACCAACTCAATGGGCATGAGTTTGAGCAAACCCAGGAGATACTGAAGGACAGGGAAGCCTGAAATTCTGCAGTCAATGGGGTCACAAAGAGATGGACATGACAGAGCAAGTGAAAAACAACTCTGCATGTAAGTTAAATAAGATAGTGACAATATACAGCCTTGATGTACTCCTTTACCAATTTAGAACCAGTCCATTACTCCTTGTTTCATTCTACCTGTTGCTCCTTGAACTGCATACAGGTATCCTAAGAGGCAGGCAAGGTGGTCTTGTATTTCCATCTTTGTAAAAATTTTCCACAGTTTCTTATGATCCACATAGTCAAAGGCTTTAGTGTAGTCAATGAAGCAGAAGTAGATTTTTTTCCCTTAGAATTCTATTGCTTTTTATATGATCTAACAGATGTTGGCAATTAGATCTATGGTTCCTCTGCCTTTTCTAAATCCATATTGTGCATCTGGGAGTTCTCAGTTCACTTACTATTGAAGCCTCGCTTGAAGGATTTGAACATTACCTGCTGGCATGTGAAATGAGTGCAATTGTGTAGTAGTTTGAACATTCTTTGGGACTGCCCTTTCTTGGGACTGGAATGAAAACTGACTTTTTCCAGGCCTGTGGCCACCAGTAAGTTTTCCAAATTTGCTGGCATACTGAGTGTGCCACTATAACAGCATCATCTTTTAGGATTTGAAATAGCTCAACCGGAATTCCATCATCTCCACTAGCTTTGTTCATAGTGATGCTTCCTAAGACCCACTTGACTTCTTATTCCAGGATGTCTGACTCTAGGTAAGTGATCATACCGTCATGGTTAACTGGGTCTTTAAGATCTTTTTTGTATAGTTCTTCTATATACTCTTGCCATCCCTTCTTAATATCTTCTGTTTCTGTTGTTGCTGCTGCTGCTGCTAAGTCACTTCAGTTGTATCCAACTCTGTGCGACCCCATAGATGGCAGCCCACCAGGCTCCCTGGTCCCTGGGATTCTCCAGGCAAGTACACTGGAGTGGGTTGCCATTTCCTTCTCCAGTGCATGAAAGTGAAAAGTGAAAGTGAAGTCGCTCAGTCGTGTCCGACTCTTAGTGACCCCATGGACTGCAGCCTACCAGGCTCCTCCCCGCTTGGGATTTTCCAGGCAAAAGTACTGAAGTGGGGTGCCATTGCCTTCTCCATCTGTTTCTGTTAGGTCCACACAATTTCTGTCCTGTAGTGTGCCCGTCTCTGCATGGAATGTTCCCTTGGTATCTCTAATTTTCTTGAAGAGCTCTCTGCTGCTGTTGCTGTTGCTGTTAAGTCGTTTCAGTCATGTCCAACTGTGTGCGACCCCATACACAGCAACCCACCAGGTTCCCCCATCCCTGGGATTCTCCAGGCAAGAACACTGGAGTGGGTTGCCATTTCCTTCTCCAGTGCATAAAAGTGAAAAGTGAAAGTGAATTCGCTCAGTCGTCTCCGAGTCTTCACGACCCCATGGACTACAGCCTACCAGGCTACTCTGTCCATGGGATTTTCCAGGCAAGAGTACTGGAGTGGGGTTGCCATTGCCTTCTCCAGAAGAACTCTCTAGTTTTTCCCATTCTATTGTTTTCCTCTATTTCTTTTCATTGATCACTTAGGAAGACTTTCTTATCTCTCCTTGCTATTCTTTAGAACTCTGCATTCAGATGGGTATATCTTTCCTTTTCTCCTTTGTCTTTGGCTTCTCTTCCCTATTCAAGGCCTCCTGAGACAACCATTTTACCTTTTTGCATTTCTTTTTCTTGGGGATTATTGTAGTCACCATCTCTGTACAATGTTACAAAACTTTGTCCATAGTTCGGACATTCTGTCTATCAGTTCTCATCCCTTGAATCTATTTGTCATTTCCACTGTATAATCATAAGGATTTTATTTAGGTCATACCTGAATGGTCGACTGGTTTTTCCTACGTTCTTCAATTTAAGTCTGAATTTTGAATAAAGGAGTTCATGATCTGAGCCACAGTCAGCTCCAGGTCATGTTTTTGCTGACTGTACAGAGATTCTCCACCTTCACGTGCAAACATTATAATCAATCTGATTTCAGCATTGACTACCTGGTGATATCCCTGTGTATACTCATCTCTTGGGTTGTTGGAAGTGGTTCTTTGGTATGACAAATGCATTCTCTTGAAAGAACTCTGTTAGTGTGGCCCTGCTTCATTTTGTACTCCAAGGCCAAATTTACCTCTTATTCCAGGTATCTCGTGTTCCTACTTTTGCATTCTAGTACCTTATGATGAAAAGGATATCTTGGTCTGGTATTAGTTCTAGAAGGTCTTTCAGGTCTTTGTAGAACCATTCGACTATGTGTAGGACATATATATAGTGTATTGTTGTAGCATCTATACATCGATTCAGAATGGAAGGATCCTTGGTCACATAACATGACTTTAAATTAGCCTCAGATACTGTCACTTTATTTTCCAAAATAGTTTTACAAAAGTACTCAAGAATTCCTCAGTCTGCAGTAAATCAACAAGAATTTCAGGTACTGAAAAAATCTTGTCAAACCTTAACATTTCAGTTTACTATCGTTTATGGAATTCCAGGTGGTGCTTGTGAGAAAAAAATCCACCTGCCAATGCAATAGATAAAAAAAGGCATGCATTCGATCTCTGGGTCAAGAAGATCCCCTAGAGTAGGAAATCGTACCCAACTCCAGTATTGTTGCCTGGTAAATTCCATGGGCATTGGAGTCTGGCAGTTTATAGTCCATGGGGCCACAAAGAAGCACACAAGTGAGCACCTAAACACACATATACACACACACACACAGGATATTCTTATATTTTGTGATAAGTCCCTTAAGAGTATCTAATTCACAATTTGCTACCAACATGCAACATGTTTTTACATGTGTTTACCAGCATGTGAGAGAAAAAGATGAAAATATCAAGCACAAGTGAAGATGTGGAGAAACTGGGACTTACATAGGCTGTTGGTGGGATCAGCAACTGTGTTAAAACACTCATAATCATCAAGTACCATCTCCTGGGAGATATACATGGTTGTACAGAGATTCATGAAAATTAATCCAAGTGTTGTTCCTTGTCTTGTGACTTTGCAGGCCTTCCCATTCAGAAGTGGAGTCTATTTGCCAATATTTGAAACTGATACTAGCTATCTTGCCCAGGAACAAAATGTGGGCTCTTTCAGAGTTTAGGTGTATGCCTTTGTTTATATCAACCCAATTGTGATAATGAGATAATCACTCATAAACCCTGCAGTTTTGAAAGGATAAATAAAATTGACAAACCATTAGCCAGACTCATCAAGAAACAAAGGGAGAAAAATCAAATCAATAAAATTAGAAATGAAAATGGAGAGATCACAACAGACAACACAGAAATACAAAGGATCATAAGAGACTACTATCAGCAATTATATGCCAATAAAATGGACAACGTGGAAGAAATGGACAAATTCTTAGAAAAGTACAACTCTACTAAACTGGACCAGGAAGAAAAAAAAAAAAATCTTAACAGACCCATCACAAGCATGGAAATTGAAACTGTAATAAAAAGTCTTCCAGCAAACAAAAACCCAGGTCCAGATGGCTTCACAGCTGAATTCTACCAAAAATTTAGAGAAGAGCTAACACCTATCCTACTCAAACTCTTCCAGAAAATTGCAGAGGAAGGTAAACTTCCAAACTCATTCTATGAGGCCACCATCACCCTAATACCAAAACCTGACAAAGATGCCACACACACACACACACACACACACACACACAAACTACAGGCCAATATCACTGATGAACATAGATGCAAAAATCCTTAACAAAATTCTAGCAATCAGAATCCAACAATACATTAAAAAGATCATACACCATGACCAAGTGGGCTTTATCCCAGTGATGCAAGGATTCTTCAATATCTGCAAATCAATCAATGTAATATGCCACATTAACAAATTGAAAAATAAAAACCATATGATTGTCTCCATAGATGCAGAGAAAGCCTTTGACAAAATTCAACACTCATTTATGATAAAAACTCTCCAGAAAGCAGGACTAGAAGGAAGATACCTCAACATAATAAAAGCTATATATGACAAACCCACAGCAAACATTATCCTCAATGTTGAAAAATTGAAAGCATTTCCCCTAAAGTCAGGAACAAGTCAAGGGTGCTCACTTTCACCATTACTATTCAACATAGTTTTGGAAGTTTTAGCCACAGCAATCAGAGCAGAAAAAGAAATAAAAGGAATCCAAATTGGAAAAGAAGAAATAAAACTCACAGTTTGCAGATGACATGATCCTTTACATAGAAAACCCTAAAGAGTCCACCAGAAAATTACTAGAACTAATCAATGAATATAGTAAAGTTGTAGGGTATAAAATCAACACACAGAAATCCCTTGCATTCCTATACACTAATAATGAGAAAATAGAAAGAGAAATTAAGGAAACAATTTCATTCACCATTGCAAAGAAAAGAATAAAATACTTAGGAATATATCTACCTAAAGAAATTAAAGACCTACATATAGAAAACTATAAAACACTGATGAAAGAAATCAAAGAGGACACTAATAGATGTAGAAATATACCATATTCATGGATTGGAAGAATCAATATAGTGAAAATGAGTATACTACCCAAAGCAATCTATAGATTCCATGCAATCCCTATCAAGCTACCAATGGTATTCTTCACAGAGCTAGAACAAATAATTTCACAATTTGTATGGAAATACAAAAAACACCTCGAACAGCCAAAGCAATCTTGAGAAAGAAGAATGGAACTGGAGGAATCAACCTGCCTGACTTCAGACTCTACTACAAAGCCACAGTCATCAAGACAATATGGTACTGGCACAAAGACAGAAATATCAATCAATGGAACAAAATAGAAAGCCCAGAGATAAATCCACACACCTATGGACAACTTATCTTTGACAAAGGAGGCAAGAATATACACTGGATTAAAGACAATCTCTTTAACAAGTGGTGCTGGGAAAACTGGTCAAGCACTTGTAAAAGAATGAAACTAGAACACTTTCTAACACCATACACAAAAATAAACTCAAAATGGATTAAAGAACTAAATGTAAGACCAGAAACTATAAAACTCCTAGAGGAGAACATAGGCAAAACACTCTCCGACATACATCACAGCAGGATCCTCTATGACCCACCTCCCAGAATATTGGAAATAAAATCAAAAATAAACAAATAGGACCTAATTAACCTTAAAAGCTTCTGCACAACAAAGGAAACTCTAAGCAAGGTGAAGATACAGCTTTCAGAATGGGAGAAAATAATAGCAAATGAAGCAACTGACAAACAACTAATCTCAAAAATATACAAGCAACTCCTACAGCTCAATTCCAGAAAAATAAATGACCCAATCAAAAAATGGGCCAAAGAACTAAATAGATATTTCTCCAAAGAAGACATACAGATGGCTAACAAACACATGAAAAGATGCTCAACATCACTCAGTATCAGAGAAACATAAATCAAAACCCCCATGAGGTACCATTTCACACCAGTCAGAATGGCTGCGATCCAAAAGTCTACAAGCTATAAATGCTGGAGAGGGTGTGGAGAAAAGGGAACCCTCTTACACTCTTGGTGGGAATGCAAACTAGTACAGTCACTATGGAGAACGGTGTGGAGATTCCTTAAAAAACTGGAAATAGAACTGCCTTATGACCCAGCAATACCACTGCTGGGCATATGCACTGAGGAAACCAGAAGGGAAAGAGACACGTGTACCCCAACATTCATTGCAGCACTGTTTATAATAGCCAGGACATGGAAGCACCCTAGATGTCCATCATCAGATGAATGGTTAAGAAAGCAGTGGTACATATACACAATGAAGTATTACTCAGCCATCAAAAAGAATACATTTGAATCAGTTCTAATAAGGTGGATGAAACTGGAGACTATTATACAGAGTGAAATAAGCCAGAAAGAAAAACACCAATACAGTATATTAATGCATATATATGGAATTTAGAAAGATGGTAACAATAACCCTGTGTACGAGACAGCAAAAGAGACACTGATGTATAGAACAGTCTTTTGGACTCTGTGGGAGAGGGAGAGGGTGGGATGATTTGGGAGAATGGCATTGAAACATGTGTAATATCATATATGAAATAAGTCGCCAGTCCAGGTTCGATGCACAATACTGGATGCTTGGGGCTAGTTCACTGGGACGACCCAGAGGGATGGTACAGGGAGGGAGGAGGGAGGAGGGTTCAGGATGGGGAACACATGTATACCTGTGGAGGATTTTTGTTGATATATGGCAAAACCAATACAATATTTTAAAGTTTTAAAATAAAATTAAATTAAAAAAATAAAACAGCAAACACAAAAAAAAAAAGAAAAAAGAAAAATGAATAGAAGTTGGTTAATTATAGTTGAAAATAAATATCATAAAAGACAGATTTGTAAAAAAAAAAAATCTATATTACATCAGCATAGTATTTTCTATCCATGCAACAAAATTCTACCAAAAATGACAAAAAACACTAACATTCCATCAGTTTGCCAAAAAAGGTCTGTATAGTTAAAGCTATGGTTTTTCCAGTAATCATTTACAGATGTGAGAATTGGACCATAAAGAAGGGAGAGGGCCAAAGAATTGATACTTTTTGATTGTAGTGCTGAAGAAGACTCTTGAGAGTCCCTTGAACAGAAAGCAGCTCAAACTAGTCAATCCTAAGGGAAATCAACCCTGAATATTCATTGGAAGAAATTATGCTGAAATTGAAGCTCCAATACTTTGGCCACCTGATGCAAAGAGCCGACTCATTGGAAAAGACCGTCATGTTGGGAAAGACTGAGAGCAGGAGGAAAATGGGGCAGCAGAGGATGAAATGGTTAGATGGCATCCCTGATTCAACATATGAATTTGAGCAAACTTTCCTGGAGACAGTGAAGGACAGGGAAGCCTGATGTGCTGTAGTCCATGGAGTGGCAAAGAATGGAACACGACTTAGCAGCTGAACACCACCACCACCAACATTGACATGAACCATAGTTTTCCTATTCCATTCAGCAGACCTTCAGACTATTTTTTATAAATCTTGAGAGGAAGTCTCTTTTAGGTAGCATGGAGAACCAAGGGCAATAGTGCTTAATCTTGAGTGAAAATCTCCAATACTTTTATCATAGAAAATTTTACTTTGGGATTGTTCCTTACAATAAATACTAAAATAATTTTATATTCAAGTAAATCCCTTTTTCAAATATATCATGTTTCTGTTATTTCCTTAGAGTATTAAAATATAAGGTCATGGATATACCTCTTTTTAACTGTTAAATTTAACCAATTTGTGAAAGCATGATATTATAAACAAAAAATGACAGCCTCACTTGGGATTAAGGTTGTCCATACTTCAAAAAGAGCTTGTTTTCTGATGATTATTGAGATATCATTCCACTCCCTGGAAATCTTTACCAGGTTTTTCTGTGCATTTAAAACAAAATGTATTGGAATATAGTTGATGTGCAATTGTGTTAGTTTCAGGTGTACAGCAAAATGATTCAGTTTTACAGATACATATAGCCACTCTTTTTAAAATTCTTTTCCCTATAGATTATTACAGATTGTTGAGTTCCTTGTGCTGTATAATAGGTCCTTATTAATAACCTCTTTTATATACAGCAGTGTATACATGTTGATCCCAGTCTCCCAGTTTAGCCCTCCCCTGCCCTTACTCCCATAAGTTTGTTTTCTACACCTGTGACTCTATTTCTGTTTTGTGGATAAATGCATTTGTATCTTTTAGATAGTCCACATACATCTATGCATTTTTTAGTTTTTCATTGTATTTGCCTTAATTTCTTAAATGAGAACACTCAACATACCTTATGATGTCCCCACTTACTTCGTATCATGACTGCTCTCTTTGCCCCTCCCACTCCAGACTCCGTAGATATTTTCTCTCAGGTCTGAATGTGTCACATTCTTTTTTACTTTATAGCTTTTAAACAAGTGGCACTCTCTGCCTGGAATTCTTTTTCCCTAAAATTAATATCGCTGCTTCCTAGACAATCTTCATTTTTTTTCATTAAATATTTAAAGAAGGCCATCTCTGACTTTATAATCACTCATTTTCATTCATTTTCTGGTATCATATTAAATATGATGTCTTTAAATATTTGTTTTTGTGATTATTTATGTAAATTCTCTCTCTTGCACTGGATTTTAAGTTTTAAGAGAAAAATCCTAACTTAACCTTCCTTCCTAATTCCTGGTACCTAGGATTCCTAGTACCTAATACTGAGGCTGTCAAATAGGAAAAAATAATATTTTTCTCAATATGATGCATTAAAGAGTCAGTGAATGAGTGCATACATTAGTGAAGAAGAGGGAGTTCCTAATGACTCCTGGGATTCTGATGTTGTTATCTCATTTGTTTTATTCCTACCTGAAAGTTCATTATCTAGAAGAGTGTCTGGTACTCAAATATAGGTGAAAAAATACTTGTGGAACAAACAGAATTTTGTTTTGTTGGGAGTGAGGCTGATCAAAAGCTCACTGGTTTCTATTTTTCAGTGATTTCCAATCATTCTTTACTCTGAAATTTTCTTCTGTCTCAGAAATAAGAAGTAATCTACATTTTCCAGACAAATATTAAGTCAGACTTTACTGAGTTTTATACATTTTAAATTTCATAACATGTGCCTTACTTACTTAAAATGTACTATACTTATAATGTAATACTATACCTTAGTATAAATATAATACTAACGTAAATAATATAATACCATTATAAATGCATTGCACAATCCTGGTTTTGTAATTTTTAATGTGCAAAAGAAGTGAGCAAAGATACAAACAATAGTTGCTTTCATAAGAGAAAGACTGTAAACCTTATTTAGATGAAGTACAGCATTATGATTTATATGCATCAACAGCTTTTAAAAACTAAAAATAATGCTGTGCTAATCAAAATGATTTTCAATATCAAAACATAAATATCTCAACATTTATGCAGAAAATTAAGTACAGTGCTTTAAGAAACTGAATAAAAGTTTTGGAGTTATGAATAAAATATTTTGGGTAGAAAATAAGGCAGAAAATATCTCAAACACAATTGCCCCCAAATATTACTTATTTAATTAGGAAGCCATCATAGATTCTAAGAAAAAAGTCTGTTTGGGAATTGTTTCTTTGTTTTTGAAAGAAATGCATCAACCATAAAATTTCAACCCACTTCTGGTTGTAACTGTCATAAAATTAAATTTAAAACCATACAATAGTCTACAGACTTCAAGTCAGTTCTTTGAACTAGTGAGTGAAAAAGTTTCAAAGGGAAATAATATAAGCTTTTTGGAAAGAGATACATGTAGCTCCTTTGCCTATGACTCTAAATACTCACTAAACAAAAATCAATTGCACTCCTGGGCATATACTCTGAGAAAACCACAATTCAAAAAGACAGATGTACCCTAATGTTCATTGCAGAGCTATGTTCATATGCAGTGCATATGCAGCTATTACAATAGCCAGAACATGGAAACAATCTATGTCATATATATATATATATATATATATATATATATATATATATATATACACGCACATGTATATATAATATGTATACAAACACACACACGATGGAATATTATTCAGCCTTCAGATCAGATCAGATCAGATCAGTAGCTCAGTCGTGTCCGACTCTTTGTGACCCCATGAATCGCAGCACACCAGGCCTCCCTGTCCATCACCAACTCCTGGAGTTCACCCAGACCCACGTCCATCGAGTCAGTGATGCCATCCAGCCATCTCATCCTCTGTCATCCCCTTCTCCTCCTGCCCCCAGTCCCTCCCAGCATCAGAGTCTTTTCCAATGAGTCAACTCTTCGCATGAAGTGGCCAAAGTACTGGAGTTTCAGCTTTAGTATCATTCCTTCCAAAGAAATCCCAGGGCTGATCTCCTTCAGAACGGACTGGTTGGATCTCCTTGCAGTCCAAGGGACTCTCAAGGGTCTTCTCCAACACCACAGTTCAAAAGCATCAATTCTTCAGCGCTCAGCCTTCTTCACAGTCCAACACTCACATCCATACATGACCACAGGAAAAACCATAGCCTTAACTAGATGAGCCTTAAGAAGGAGCAAATTTGAGTCAGTCAGTCAGTGAGGTGGAAGAACCTAGAGCCTGTTATACAGAGTGAGGTAAGTTAGAAACAGAAAAACAAATATCACATGTTAATTCATATATATGGAATCTAAAAAAAATAATAGTGATGAACCTATTTACAGAGAAGAAATGGAGACACAGACATAGAGAACAGACCTGTGAACCCAGAAGGGGAAGGCGAGGGTAGAACAAATTGAGAAAGTAGCATTTGACCCGTATACACTATTATGTGTAAAACAGATAATTGGCAGGAAGCTGTACAGCACAGGGAGCCCAGCCTGGTGCTCAGTGACAACCCAGAGCAGTGGGATGTGGGGAGGGGGCTTAAGAGGGATGGGATGCATGTGTATATATATACAAACATATATACATATATATATACACACATATATATATACATGTATATACCTATAAAATTATGTCAAATTATATATACACATGTAAAATTATATATATTGTACAAAATTATACACGTGCATAATTATAAAATTATGACTGATTTGTATTGTTTTATGGGAGAGACCATACAATTCCTGATTTACTGAGAGTTTTTCCTAAATGTCCGAATGGGATGAGATGCCCCTTTGTGTGTTTCCGCACAGCTTATCCTTACCTCATCCTAGCCCTACCACACACTACCCGCCTTTTCTACTTTTTCTCACTACATAATAAGCTCAGTATGTCTCAAATACCTCTGTATCCCCAGGCATGCAGTCAGCAATCAATAAATATTTGTCAACTGAACACATGAACGAGCTTTTGGCTGGAAATGTTAGAATATCCTACAGAATTATTCATTAACTTTTGAGTCACTCACGGGTTCAGGAAATCACTATAGGAATAACCTGCTGTTTCCTCTCACATATCTACATCCCTTTATTTCTCAACCTGACAAATTTTATTAATCATTAAAGACTCCTCCAATAGACCTGCCCCAGTGCTCCCAAATGTATTCTGTTCCTCATCTACCTTCCCAAAACACTTTGTTCAAAACAGAGTCCATAAACATCTTACTCTGGACTCAATAGGAAGCTGGAAACTCAGAAAGTCTAGCAATCTTTCCACTGTAGGAATTTATAACAGTGCCCTATAATTGTGCTATTGCATTTCTATGCAGTATATGGGCTTTCTCCAATGAAAATGAAACAGCTCCAGAATCATATTCTTCATCTTTGGGGTCCTATGTATTATATTTCTTTCTGTACATGTTTTCACCATGTTATAGGGCATGAATAGACTCCTAGGTGATTTCTCTTCCTCAATGAAGATATTTGTATTCAATATCAATAAAATTGTAATCTTTAGTAGCAATGTACCCATATAAAATAATCTATTTCAAACTGATTTTAGTTGTTAAACATGTGATTCAGGATGCTATACCAACCAGAGTTTGTAGGAATGAAATTATGGAGATTTATCAAATTTTGTATAGGATTTTTAAATGGAAGCAAACAAGAACCTGAGTAGCCTTATGGAGTGATAAAGTGGCCTTAATGGATTAAATTAACTTACCCTATAAGAATGAAAATTAAGGCATCATTCTTGTCTGAACTGAGCTATTAACATAGTTTTAACTGCAGCCTTTATGGCCAGAAAGTCTTAGAGCAGATGGTAAATTTATACTCCTTTTGCCCCTATGGAGAAGAAAGAAGTAGAAAACAAAGTGCAGGAACTGTGTTTCATGATTAAACTCAGAATGCAAGGGGTGGAAACTATTTCTAAACGGTGTATGAAATTTACCATTGTTTATTCTAAAACTATATAAACAACACATATTTTTATGCTTTGATAAATTTTTCCAAAAACAATAAAAAGGAACTTGTAGTCTCTGAAATACTAGCAATGGTTTTATAAGAATAAATGAAAGAAAAAAACTGTGTATCCTTTTTTCTAATTAACTTTAAATATATAAGCATGAATATATACATGCATTACATGTATAAGCATGAAAAATATTTCCCTGAGCTATTATTTCACCACATCCAAAAAGAGAACTATATTTTGAGCATGTAATAAGTGCCAAACATTCGCTAAAACCCATACAAAAAAGCAAAATGGCTGTCTGGGGAGGCCTTACAAATAGCTATGAAAAGAAGAGAAGCAAAAAGCAAAGGAGAAAAGGACAGATGTAAACATCTGAATGCAGAGTTCCAAAGAATAGCAAGAAGAGATAAGAAAGCCTTCCTCAGCAATCAATGCAAAGAAATAGAGGAAAACAACAGAATGGGAAAGACTAGAGATCTCTTCAAGAAAATCAGAGATACCAAAGGAACATTTCATGCAAAGATGGGCTTGATAAAGGACAGAAATTGTATGGACCTAAAAGAAGCAGAAGATATTAAGAAGAGATGGCAAGAATACAGAGAAGAACTGTACAAAAAAGATCTTCATGACCCAGATCATCACGATGGTGTGATCACTGACCTAGAGAAGAAATCCTGGAATGTGAAGTCAAGTGGGCCTTAGAAATCATCACTATGAACAAAGCTAGTGGAGGTGATGGAATTCCAGTGGAGCTATTCCAAATCCTGAAAGATGATGCTGTGAAAGTGCTGCACTCAATATGTCAGCAAATTTGGAAAACTCAGCAGTGGCCACAGGACTGGAGAAGGTCAGTTTTCATTCCAATCCCAAAGAAAGGCAATGCCAAAGAGTGCTAAAACTACTGCACAATTGCACTCATCTAACATGCTACTAAAGTAATGCTCAAAATTCTCCAAGCCAGGCTTCAGCAATATGTGAACCATGAACTTCCTGATGTTCAAGCTGGTTTGAAAAAAGGCAGAGGAACCAGAGATCAAATTGCCAACATCCGCTGGATCATGGAAAAAGCAAGAGAGTTCCAGAAAAACATCTATTTCTGGTTTATGGACTATGCCAAAGCCTTTGACTGTGTGGATCACAATAAACTGTGGGAAATTCTGAAAGAGATGGGAATATCAGACCACCTGACCTGCCTCTTGAGAAATTTGTATGCAGGTCAGGAAGCAACAGTTAGAACTGGACATGGAACAACAGACTGGTTCCAAATAGGAAAAGGAGTACATCAAGGCTGTATATTGTTACCCTGCTTATTTAACTTATATGCAGAGTACATCATGAGAAAAGCTGGACTGGAAGAAACACAAGCTGGAATCAAGATTGCTGGGAGAAATATCAATAACCTCAGACATGCAGATGACACCACCCTTATGGCAGAAAGTGAAGAGGAACTCAAAAGCCTCTTGATGAAGGTGAAAGTGGAGAGTGAAAATGTTGGCTTAAAGCTCAACATTCAGAAAACGAAGATCATGGCTTGTGGTCCCATCACTTCATGGGAAATAGATGGGGAAACAGTGGAAACAGTGTCAGACTTTATTTTGGGGGGCTCCAAAATCACTGCAGATGGTGACTGCATGAAATTAAAAGACACTTACTCCTTGGAAGGAAAGTTATGAGCAACCTAGAATAGCATATTAAAAAGCAGAGACATTACTTTGCCAACAAAGGTTCGTCTAGTCAAGGCTATGGTTTTTCCTGTGGTCATGTATGGATGTGAGAGTTGGACTGTGAAGAAGGCTGAGCACCGAAGAATTGATGCTTTTGAACTGTGGTGTTGGAGAAGACTCTTGAGAGTCCCTTGGACTGCGAGGAGATCCAATCAGCCCACTCTGAAGGACATCAGCCCTGGGATTTCTTTGGAAGGAATGATACTAAAGCTGAAACTCCAGTACTTTGGCCACCTCATGTGAAGAGTTGACTCATTGGAAAAGACTCTGATGCTGGGATTGGGGCAGGAGGAAACGGGGACGACAGAGGATGAGATGGCTGGATGGCATCACCGACTCGATGGTCGTGAGTCTGAGTGAACTCCGGGAGTTGGTGTTGGACAGGGAGGCCTGGCGTGCTGCAATTCATGGGGTCGCAAAGAGTGAGCAACTGATCTGATTTGATCTGATCTGATACATATATGTATGTATATAATCTGCTTCTTATTATTAAATTTTAAAATTTAATAATTGTACAGTTGATTCACAAGGTTGTGTTAGTTTCTGCTGTACACCAAAGTGACTCAGTTATACATACACAAATACCTATTCTTTTTCAGAGTCTTTTCCCACATAGGTTACTACAGAATATTGACTCGAATTCCCTGTTCTATATAGCTGATCCTGGTTGGTTCCATTTGAGCCACCAGGGACATCCATCTTATATGTAGTAGTATGTAAATGTTAATCTCAATCTCTTAATCTATCCCCTACTTACTTTTCCCTTTAGGTAACCATAAATGTGTTTTCTAGGTCTGTGAGTCTGTTTCTGTTTTGTAAAAAGTTCATTTGTATATATTTTTTAGATTCTATATAGAAGTGACATCATATGATGTCTGTCTTTGTCTGACTTACTTCACTTAGTAAGATGATGTCTAGGTCCATCCATGTTGCTGCAGATGGCATTGTTTCATCCTTTTTTATGGAATTCTGTTCTTATAGTAAACTTATTTCATTAAAATTTCAGACTTTTTCTTATACAATGTAAATATTTTAGACTACATTTTCTCTATGTACTACTGTTTTCATTTTAATTCCATCATAATTTTATAATACCTGTCTCAATTATGTGCTCAGGTAAAGTCAGTGCAACAGCTGCAATATTTCCAATATCTAAATATATATTATCAGATCAGATCATATATATTTAGATATTGGAAATATTGCAGCTGTTGCACTGACTTTACCTGAGCACATAATTGAGACAGGTATTACATATGAATGGAGCAAGTCACAAACACTCTTTCCACAGGAATACTGACCAACAGCCCCTTCACTCATGCCACTCTACATTTAGATTTGTGTGCTAAATGTGAAAGTTAGAACTGCCTAATCTCTCTGTTAGTTAACATTAAAACAATTTAAAATTCCAGTAAGGTGACAAAAGACCCTTATTCTAATTAAAGAAATAGGTGAAGGAAGAAATTCAATTCCCACTAATTAACTTTTAAAATGTTCTAGTTGTGTTATTGTTAATTTCTCCTTTCATACTTGTTAGCATTTGTCTTACATACTGCGGTGCTCCCGAGTTGGGTGCATATATATTTATAATTGTTATATCTTCTTCTTGGATTGATCCTTTGATCATTATATAGTGACCTTCTTTGTCTCTTTTCACAGCCTTTGTTTTAAAGTCTATTTTATCTGATATGAGTATTGTTACTCCTGCTTTCTTTTGGTCCCTATTTGCATGGAAAATCTTTTTCCAGCCCTTCACTTTCAGTCTGTGTGTGTCCCCTGTTTTGAGGTTGGTCTCTTGTAGACAACATATATAAAGGTCTTGTTTTTGTATCCATTCAGCCAGTCTTTGTCTTTTGGTTGGGGCATTCAACCCATTTACGTTTAAGGTAATTACTGATAGTGGGAGACTTTAATACCCCACTCACACCTATGGATAGATCACCTAAACAGAAAATTAACAAGGAAACACAAACTTCAAACGATACAATAGACCAGTTAGACCTAACTGATATCTATAGGACATTTCATCCCAAAACAATGAATTTCACAAGCGCACATGGAACCTTCTCCAGGATAGATCACATCCTGAGCCATAAAGCTAGCCTTGGTAAATTCAGAAAAATAGAAATCATTCCAAGCATCTTTTCTGACCACAATGCAGTAAGATTAGATCTCAATTACAGGAGAAAAACTATTAAAAATTCCAACATATGGAGGCTGAACAACACACTGCTGAATAACCAACAAATCACAGAAGAAATCAAAAAAGAAATCAAAATTTGCATAGAAACGAATGAAAATGAAAACACAACAACCCAAAACCTGTGGGACACGATAAAAGCAGTCCTAAGGGGAAAGTTCATACAATACAGGCATACCTCAAGAAACAAGAAAAAAGTCAAATAAATAACCTAACTCTACACCTAAAGCAACTAGAAAAGGAAGAAATGAAGAATCCCAGGGTTAGTAGAAGGAAAGAAATCTTAAAAATTAGAGCATACACACTGAGGAAACCAGAAGGGAAAGAGACACGTGTACCCCAATGTTCATCGCAGCATTGTTTATAATAGCCAGGACATGGAAGCAACCTAGATGTCCATCAGCAGATGAATGGATAAGAAAGCTGTGGTACATATACACAATGGAGTATTACTCAGCCATTAAAAAGAATACATTTGAATCAGTTCTAATGAGGTGGATGAAACTGGAGCCTATTATACAGAGTGAAGTAAGCCAGAAGGAAAAACATAAATATAGTATACTAACGCATATATATGGAATTTAGAAAGATGGTAACAATAACCCAGTGTACGAGACAGCAAAAGAGACACTGATGTATAGAACAGTCTTATGGACTCTGTGGGAGAGGGAGAGGGTGGGAAGATTTGGGAGAATGACATTGAAACATGTAAAATATCATGTAAGAAATGAGTTGCCAGTCCAGGTTCGATGCACGATACTGGATGCTTGGGGCTAGTGCACTGGGACGACCCAGAGGGATGGTATGGGGAGGGAGGAGGGTTCAGGATGGGGAACACATGTATACCTGTGGCGGATTCATTTTGATATTTGGCAAAACTAATACAATTATGTAAAGATTAAAAATAAAATAAAATTAAAAAATTTAAAAAAAAATTAGAGCAGAAATAAATGCCAAAGAAACAAAAGAGACCATAGCAACAATCAACAAAACCAAAAGCTGGTTCTTTGAAAGGATAAATAAAATTGACAAACCATTAGCCAGACTCATCAAGAAACAAAGGGAGAAAAATCAAATCAATAAAATTAAAATGTTCTAGTTGGCCAGTCTGTATGGCTTCCCATATTCTAGGACAGGGGTCCCCAAGCCCAAGGATCTAATGCCTGATAATCTGAGGTGGAGCTGATGAAACAATAGAAATAAAGTGCACAATAAATGTAATGTGCCTGAATCATCCTGAAGCCATCCCTCCAATACCTGGCCTTTGAAAAAATTACCTCCCATGAAACAGGTCTCTGGTACCAAGAAGGCTGGGGACCATCTGCTCTAGGATATATTTGTTCCTGGAGGTTAACAGTAGCCTATTCAGAAAATAGACTATTTTGATTTTTTCAAGTCTTTCAGTTGTATCTATACAGTGAAAACTTGCAGAATGGGCAACAAACCAAGGTGAATGGGTATAGCCTTATAGATCTGGTTAACACTTAGTAGACAGTAGCAAAGGTTACTATACTAGGTTTTATAATCTAACTCCTTATCGATGCTAGAAATATCAGAACCCATAGATGAGGGCCTTTGATAGCGATCGTTAGGTATTCTCAGTGAAAGTGCTTTGGGGTTTTAGACGGGAAACACACCTAAAGCAGCTGTTTATTATTATCAAATTAAAGGTAATGTCTTTCTTGATCCTACTGCACTTTTATCAAAGTCATCCCTGAGAGACACAATGATTTTTAGGCTTGGAATTCTGACTTAGTTTTAAATGGTGTCAGAGAGACCATCAAATAGGTAGTAAACCTCATAACAAAGTTCAGTCATGAAGTGGAATGATAGATTCAGGTATACTCCCTAGAGAAGAAGCTTAGGCCATTTACTTATCCATCCATTGTATAAAACACAGAGACCTTATGAGACCTCCCTGCAGTATCAGCCATGTGGCTGAAAGCACTTGGTCTCTCCAAGCCAAGACAAGGCAGGCTGTCTGGCTTACCAATGGGAGAGCCTGGAAGGAGGGCTGCACTGCTATTCGGAAACCAGCAAACATAGGCTTTCAGTACAATAAAACCTTAATGGGAAAGGAAAGGTGAGATGCTTTTGACCTATAGTACCAGAGGAACTTTGAGAGTCCCATGAACTGCAAGGAGATCAAACCAGTCAATCCTAAAGGAAATCAACCTTGAATATTCATTAGAAGGACTGATGCTAAAGCTGACACTCCAAAATTTTGGCCACATGATTCAAAGAGCGGACTCTTTGGAAAAGACCCTGATGCTGGGAAAGACGGAGGGCAGGAGGAGAAGGGGGTGACCTTCTCCTTTTGAGGATGAGATGGCATCACCAACTCAATGGACACGAATTTGAGCAACCTCTGGAGACAGTGGAGGACAAAGGAACCTGGCATACTGCGGTCCATGGGGCAGCAAAGAGTCAGGCACAACTTTAGTGACTGAACAACAATGAAGGCAAGAGATGACAACTGAATAAGTATCAGTGAAATGAAGGTCTCACTCTTTATGAAATATTTAGATATTCATATTCTGGGTCTTTAGCCAATAACTTTGCTGTACAGTTACATAAATCAGCTCTGTGTGACTGTACAGTAAAAATTATCCATAAATTGATCTCTCTGTTATGAATAAAAAAAAATCCTGCTCAGCATACTCAGTTACAGTTAAAAAAATCAACACAGTGTACTATATTCATTATGGACATATTTGGGGGGATTTAGAAGTATTCAAGTGGACCATATATATGTCCACCAAAAGAGAACAAGGAGGAAGAGAAAAAAGAGAGATGCTGCCAATAACTGCAAGCTCAGTGGGGACTGGAATCCTCTCTCTATAGCCAGCTTTCTAAATTTATAAGACAAACATGTATTTGAGTGTTCAGGCCTTGCATCGTAGGGCCATAAAGCTGCACATTACCCTTGTACTGACCACATGGCCAGTGTGACAAAGAACTACACCCAATGACAATGGGAAATAAATCCTATGAAAGTGGATGTGGGACAAATGCTAGAACAGAGCTGGTAAGTGAGTTATAGCTGACCTAGTAGCATAAGGAGACTATAAACTGAGTGTAATACTTTTTCTACTCTAGGGTCACATGTTCAGCAACAGAGGTAACCTATAGTTGAAGGTTGGAAAAGTGACTTCTCTAGCCATTAAGCTCCTCCTTGAATTATTTCTTCTGATTCAAATGTGCACAATATACATTAAAGAACTAATTAGAAGGGAATTTCTGGGTGTTTTGAAAACACTTTTATACAAGTTAGGGCATAATCATGATCAAGTGGTTGAATACATTCAAAAAAGTTTATTTTTTTTTCCTGTCTGAATACCTTGAAGCAAGCGTAAATTGCTTGGATGAGACAGAAGGAAAAATAAGGTCTTTTTACATTTTTTTTCTATGCAAATGATGCTCATCTTTTGGTTATCTATCTTGATGGGGAGGAGCAGCAGTGTGGAACATCCAGGATGCCTGATGATCATAAAGTCACGATGCTTGTGAATAATTTAGATGCTATCTATTTGAGTAGCTTCACATTCTCGGTAATATTTTGCTTCAGTGCACGTTATGATGAGTTTGCATTCTCTGTGTACACGCCATCTACGTGATAAGGGAACATATCCAGGAAGATATAGTATGGTTAGCAGTAGCCTACCAATGGGTAATACACAGAGCAGTCAACCTGTGTCCTTAAGACACAGTTGGCATTAAATATACATGAATCTGCTGATGTGATTGCAGGCTAGGCAAGAATGTTATTTTTGTTACTATCAGGTACAGTTATATTCTTTTAACTACATTTAAGAGAACTCAAAAAAAACTTACCTCTGCAAGTATATTGCAAAATTTTGCATTTATTGCTCAAACAGAACCAAAACTATCTAAGGAAAAGTACCAGGCTATTAGACAAAGTAATGCTCAAAATTCTCCAAGCCAGGTTTCAAAAGTACATGAACTGTGAAATTCCAGATGTTCAAGCTTGATTTAGAAAATCCAGAGGAATCAGAGATCAAATTGCCAAACATCTATTGAATCATCAAAAAAGCAAGAGAATTCCAGAAAAACATATAGGTCTGCTTTTTTTGACTTAGAAAAAGTCTTTGACTGTGTGGATCATAGCAAACTGTGGAAAATTCTTAAAGAGAAGGGAATACCAGATGACCCCACCTGTCTCCTGAAAAATTTGTATACAGGTCAAGAAGCAGCAGTTAGAACCGGACATGGAAAAACGGACAAGATTCCAAATCAGCAAAGGATTACATCAAGGCTGTATATTGTCACCCTGCTTATTTAACTTATATGCAGAGTACATCATGAGAAATGTTGGGCTGGAGGAAGTACAAGCTAGAATCAAGATTCCTGTGAGAAATATCAATAACCTAAGGAATGCAGATGACACCACCCTTATGGCAGAAAGTGAAGAACTAAAGAGCTCTTGATGAAAATGCAAGAGGAGAGTGAAAAACTTGGCTTAAAGTTCGACATTCAGAAAACTAAGGTCATGGCATCCAGTCCCATCATTTCATGGCAAATAGATGCAGAGACAATGGAAACAGTGAGAGATTTTATTTGGGGGGTCTCCAAAATTACTGCAGATGGTGACTGCAGCCATGAAATTAAAAGCCCCTTGCTCCTTGGAAGGAAAGTTATGACCAACTTGCTGCTGCTGCTGCTGCTAAGTCACTTCAGTTGTGTCTGACTCTGTGCGACCCCACAGACTGCAGCCCACCAGGCTCCCCCGTCCCTGGGATTCTCCAAGCAAGAACACTGGAGTGGGATGCCACTTCCTTCTCCACTGTATGAAAGTGAAAAGTCAAAGTGAAGTTGCTCAGTCATGTCGGACCCTCAGCGACCCCATGGACTGTAGCCTTCCAGGCTCCTCCATCCATGGGATTTTCCAGGCAAGAGTACTGGAGTGGGCTGCCATTGCCTTCTCCGATGACCAACCTAGACAGCATATTAAAAGGCAGAGATATTACTTTGCCAACAAAAGTCAGTCTAGTCAAAGCTATTGTTTTTCTAGTGGTCGTAGGACTTTCCTGTAGCTGAAATGGTAAAAGAACCTGCCTGTAATGCAGGAGACCAGGGTTCGATCCCTGGGTTGGGAAGTTCCCCTGGGGAAGGAAATGGCAATCCACTCCAGTATTCTTGCCTGGATAATTCCATGGACAGAGAAACCTGTTGGGTTACAGTCCATGGGGTTGCAAAGAGTCATATACAACTGAGCGATTAACACACACACACACGTATGGATGTGAGAATTGGGATTATAAAGAAAGTTAAGCACAAAAGAATCGATGCTTTTGAATTGTGGTGTTGGAGAAGACTCTTGAGGGTCCCTTGGACTGCAAGGAGATCCAACAAGTCCATCCTAAAGGAAATCAGTCCTGAATATTCACTGGAAGGACTGATGCTGAAGCTGAAACTCCAATACTTTGCCCACTGATGCAAAGAACTGACTCATTGGAAAAGACCCTGATGCTGGGAAAGATTGAAGGCAGGAGGAGAAGGGGACAACAAAGGATGAGATGGTTGGATAGCATCTCTTACTCGATAGACATGAGTTTGAGCAAGCTCCAGGAGTTGGTGATGAACAGGGAAGCCTGGCATGCTGCAGTCCATGGGGTCACAAACAGTCGGGCAGAACGAAGCAACGGATATCTAAATGACATCAGGGGGAACCGTGAGGGGCTGAGCCGCACCTCAAGCAGCTGCCAGAGCAGCACAGACAGCGAACTCAAATCCCTGGAGCAGCACGGACTCCGATGGCTCTCTCCGGAGAATGTGGCCCCCTGTCACCAAAGCCAGCAGCTTCAGTGGAATCTCCATCCTCACCCGGGGTGACAGCATTGGGAGCAGCAAAGGTGGCAGTGCAGGAAGGATTTCCAGGCCAGGTATGGCGCTAGGTGCCCCAGAAGTGTGCAACCAGGTCACCTCATCCCAGTCTGTCTGGGCCTTCTCCCTTGTACTGCCCAACAACAGCAGCAGCAGCAACTTCCTGCTCTCCCACCCATGCCTCAACAACAGCCACCCTTGAATAATCACATGATTTCACAGGCAGATGATCTCAGCAACCCCTTTGGACAAATGAGCCTTAGTCGCCAAGGTTCTACTGAAGCAGCTGACCCATCCTCAGCTCTGTTCCAGTCCCCACTTATCTCCCAGCACCCTCAGCAGACTAGCTTCATCATGGCTTCTACAGGGCAGCCCCTCCCTACTTCCAACTATTCCACCTTTAGCCATGCACCACCTACTCAGCAAGTCCTGCCACCCCAGGGCTACATGCAGCCCCCTCAACAGACCCAGGTGTCTTACTGTTCCCCTGGACAGTACCCCAACTCCAACCAGCAATACTGACCTCTGTCTCACCCGGTGGCATACAGCCCCCAGCGTGGTCAGCAGCTGCCTCAGCCATCCCAGAAGCCTGGTTTACAGCCCATGATGCCTAACCAGCAGCAAGCGGCTTACCAAGGCATGATTGGGGTCCAGCAGCCACAGAACCAGGGCCTGCTCAGCAACCAGAGGAGCGGCATTGGGGGCCAGATGCAAGGCCTGGTGGTTCAGTACACTCCACTGCCTTCTTACCAAGTCCCAGTGGGTAATGACTCACAAAATATGGTCCAGCCACCTTTCCAGCAACCCATGCTGGTCCCTGCAAGCCAATCTGTGCAGGGGGCCCTCCCAGCAGGGGGTGTTCCAGTGTATTACAGCATGATCCCGCCAGCTCAGCAGAATGGTACAAGCCCTTCTGTGGGGTTTCTGCAGCCTCCTGGCTCTGAGCAGTACCAGATGCCTCAGTCTCCCTCCCCCTGCAGTCCACCACAGATGCCACAGCAGTACTCAGGAGTGTCACCTTCTGGACCAGGTGTGGTGGTCATGCAGCTGAATGTCCCTAATGGACCCCAGCCTCCCCAGAACCCATCCATGGTCCAGTGGAGTCACTGTAAATATTACAGCATGGACCAGCGGGGTCAGAAACCTGGAGACCTGTACAGTCCTGAGAGCAGCCCCCAGGCCAACACACAGATGAGCAGCAGCCCTGTCACATCTCCTACTCAGTCTCCAGCACCCTCTCCTGTCACCAGCCTCAGCAACGTCTGCACAGGACTTAGTCCCCTTCCTGTCCTCACACAGTTCCCCCGGCCTGGAGGTCCCGCACAGGGTGATGGTCGCTATTCCCTCTTGGGCCAGCCGTTACAGTACAATCTGTCCATCTGCCCTCCCCTGCTCCATGGCCAGTCAGCTTACTCGGTGCACCAGGGACAGAGCGGATTGAAGCATGGAAATCGGAGCAAGAGACAAGCACTCAAATCTGCCTCCACTGACTTGGGGACAACAGACGTTGTTCTGGGACGGGTACTGGAGGTGACAGATCTCCCGGAGGGCATCACCCGTACCGAGGCAGACAAACACTTCACTCAGCTTGCCATGTCCGGTGCCAAGATCCAGTGGCTCAAGGATGCTCAGGGGCTGCCCGGTGGGGGTGGGGGGGACAACGGTGGGACTGCTGAGAATGGCCGCCACTCGGACCTCGCTGCCTTGTACACCATTGTGGCTGTGTTCCCCAGCCCCCTGGCTGCTCAGAATGCCTCCCTTCGCCTCAACAACTCTGTGAGTCGCTTCAAACTTCGAGTGGCCAAAAAGAACTATGACCTGAGGATCCTGGAGGGAGCCAGCTCCCAATAAATGGAGAAGAGAAGGGACCAGCATGGCAGGGGTGGGGGCAGGGTGGAGGGGGTCAAGAGGTCCTGTCAGACCACAGACAGAGGCAGAAAGTAAGATAAGGTCTACAGACAGACACGAAACTGGAGCCTAAGACAGTGGGATGAAGATGGAAACAGACAAACACTCACACTGGCACTGGACTTTCTCACTCCCCTGCCAAGGCTCCCTCTGGTTCCCTGGTTGGCCCATGTCCACTTCCCTCTCTTTCCCATCCTCTTCTATCATTTTTTATCTCTTCTCTCACCATGAAATCAATTCATATTTTTTGGTCAGGTAGAATTGGGAGGGTCCCACACTCCCCTGTTCTCCTATTTCCTTACTATCCCAAGCTCCCTTTTCTTTTTTGGTCTTTATGAATATATTTATATGGACAGAATTAAGAAAAACAAAATTGATTTCCCCTTTCTCTCACCCCATCTTGTCTCTCCAAACCCCACAGAGTTAAAACTTGGACCTCCTTCCACCCGCCCCCACCCCCAGAACACTTGTATATTGTTTGTTTGAGGTTTGTGCCGCAGTAACAGACACAGTATTTAATTGCACATACAGATGTTTGCTGGGTATATTCACTGTAAATTTTATTTAATCTGATTTTTTGTTTGTTGGGGGGTTCTTTGGGGGGAGGTTGATTTTGTTTTAAAATATAAAAAAAAAATCTGAGAAAAAAAAATAAACTGAACTAGACATGAAGAAATGACTGAATTAGGTGATCGACTCTTCTCTAAGTTTTGTTATACCTTAGGAAAAAAGAAAGCATTTTAGCTAAATTTGGTTATGACAATGCCCTGCTTTCATTTCTGAAATTAAAAATAAAGACTATTCATTTTATAAATATTTTAAATGTTAAACTGTTGAACAAAAATTGCAAAAATTAACAGTAACTTCATCAACAGAGAATAGGGCTATCAGTGAAGTCTTATGAAGCGATTTCCTTTTATAATAATTTCAGTCTTATTGAACATTTATGCTTTCCAATCTGTTTTCTTATATACCTTACTCTTTGAATATATTATTTTAATGTTATCATATTACTTATCAAAGTAGTTAAAGTGTTGATCATTCAGTCATGTTCGACTCTTTGCATCTCCACAGACTGTAGCCTGTCAGGCTCCTCTGTCCATGAAATTCTACAGGCAAGAACACTGGAGTATCAGTTGCCATTCTATTCTCCAGGGGATATTCCTGACCTAGGGATCAAACCCAGGTATCCAGCAGTGCAGACAGTCTTACCATCTGAGCCACCAGGGAAGCACTAGCTATTTTATTTAGTTAAGATCTTATTACTGAATAAGAAGATTGCTTGCATATTTCTAAAGAAAAGTGAATATTGTCCAGTGCTTACAAGATTGAGATTTAAAAGCAAAATACTCAGGTTTAAATTCTATTTATCTATCTTCCTGTTATTCACGAATAATTTGTTTCTTAGTTTTGGCTGTTCTATGTAAATTATTACAAAGCTAATAACATTATTTCTTTATTATCTAGGGGCTATTTGTATTTAATTAAATACAGTAGTAGAAGGTAAAATAAAAAATAATTAAAATTAACAGGCATATTCAGCATGGCCCATTAGGAAGCTGAAGGGACTCAAAAATAATGTTCAGGTTTTGATTAAAAGAGGACATTATTTGAATTATAATTTTAAAATATCATGCTAGAAGAGAAGATAAGGAGGTAAAGGCAAAAACAGGGAAACCACCAGGTAACTATTACAATTCAAAACATAGTGGAGACTTGCTGTAGAGATAGACATGCTTGTTATGATATATCTATCAATCTATATGTATATATAGTTTTTTTTTGTAAATATAACTGACAGAATTTGTCTAGAAATTATATGCGGTGTTGCAAGAGAACAAAAGGAGGAAGTTGAAAAAATTCCAACATTGTTGGCATCAGCTACTGGGGAAGATACTTTTTGCATTTACTATACTGAAAGAAAGAAAGAGGAAAAAACAATTTTGGCAGAGATCGGATTTCAGGACAGATGGGACTTCTGAACAGATAAGTTCTAGAAGCTTCTCACCTAAGTAGTGATGTGCTGGAGGTAGCTGGACCTTTAACTTCGGGAAGAGGTCGAAGTAGGAGATATGACAGTCATTACAAGACAGGATTTAAATTTGAAATTATCAAGTGTGAGTATAGGAAGATAAGAGTGATGAATGATTAAAGTGTCTACAGGATAAAAAGAGTGTTTTCTAGAAGGCAAGCACCTTGTTGTTCAGTTTGTCAGTTATGTCTGACTCTTTGCAACCCCATGGACTGCAGCACACCAGGCTTCACTTTCCTTCACCATCTCCTGGAGTTTGCTCAAATTCATGTCCATTGAGTTGGTGATGCCATCCAACCATCTCATCCTCTGTCCGCCCCTTTTCTTCCTGCCTTTAACCTTTCCCAGCATCAGAGTCTTTTCCAATGAGTCAGCTCTTCACATCAGGTGGCCAAAGTATTGGAGTTTCAGCTTTAGCATCAGTCCTTCCAATTAATATTCAAAGTTGATTTCCTTTAGGGTTAACTGGTTTGATCTCCTTGCTGTCCAAGGACTCTCAGGAGTCTTCTCCAATGCCACGGTTCAAAAGCATCAATTCTTTGGCATTCAACCTTCTTTATGGCTCATATCTCACATCCATACATGACTACTGGAAAAACCATAGCTTTGACTATATGGACCTTTGTCTGTAAAATGCTTTTTAATAAGCTGGCTAGGTTTGTCATAGCTTTTCTTCCAAGCAGCAAATGTCCTTTAATTTCATGGCTGCAGTCACCATCTGCAGTGATTTTGGAGCCCAGAAAATAAATTCTGCCATTATTTCTATTTTTTCCTCATCTATTTTCCATGATGTGATGGGAACAGAGTATTTCAATGAACAGGGTTGAATCAGCTGTGGTGATGGCGGCAGACAGGACAAATACATTCAGGACTGGGTAAATGACCACTAGATTTAACAAAGTCATTTATGACATTTTTCTGGCATAGTGGAACCAAAATCTATTCATAAAGAATTTAAGAGAGAAAGGAGAGGAGAAATGAGGAAAGAAATTAGACACAGAAAGCAGAAGGTTATAGGGGCAGAGCAGTGGTGTGGTGCCTGGAGGATGATGCCTGGAGTGTTAATAAGATGGAGAAATTATGCCATTCTTGTCATGCATGATCCTCACAGATCATTTGTACTAGAGAGAAAACAATGCCACAGAACAGAAGCAGAAAGTCTAGAGCCATGTTTATGAGTGAGTGTGAGAGCTGACATCTGGAGCACAGGTGAAAAGTTTTTGTCTTTGGTCAAAATATAAACAATTCATACACAGTAAGGAGAAGCATGCAAAGGCCCAGGTCACAGAGTGCAAGGGGGGAGGGGGATGGTGGAAAGAGCTTGGAGAAATTCTTTTGGGATTGCTTACATTTTTGCTGATGTTTGAGGCTATTGGTCACAGATTTGACCCAATTTAATGTGGCTTTCCTCCAGGAGAAGTAGATATGTGGAGGCTTGGGCTTTTAAGTGAGAGAGAAGGAGGAGAAGTGAGGGTAAAGGTTAGGTGAGTAATTATAACAACAAACCCTGACTTCTTAACTGGTTAAGTGAAAAGTGAGAGCAGAAGTGAATTGTGGTAAGACCTGTGGATTGTCAACTTGGTTACTTTAATGAGTTGGATTCACTGTGCTAGGGACTAGAAAGAAACAGCTGGAAATTCAGGAGTCTGTGGTCATAAACTCGGTGGCTTCAGAAGGATACTACTGAGGGTTTTCAGTTGATGGTGACAAGAGGGTAGTGCTGACACAGATGTGAGTCACTGTGATAGTTTAATGAACCAGAGAACAAGAGGCTGCTGCTGCTGCTAAGTCGCTTCAGTCGTATGCGACTCTGTGAGACCCCATATATGGCAGCCCAACAGGCTCCCCCATCCCTGGGATTCTCCAGGCAAGAACACTGGAGTGGGAAAAAGAGGCAGGGATATGCAAATGTCTCTGGCATTTTAAAGTTAAGGTAGTTTAATACAGAGAAATAGAGACATATGACTATAAATGGGGTTGGGGAAGCAAGCCTAGGGAAATAAAAAAATCAGGAATCATAGACAATTCTCACCAATATACTCAGTCATCTGCAGCATGAAACTGAGTGATTTTTCAGGAAAGAAGCTGGGAGCTGTTGGCAAAACCTTACCTCCGCCAAAGGCCAACCATCTGTCTGTCGCAGCCACAGAACCTCTGATTAGTTCTCTTCCATCTTCAACTTCTCACATGATTCACTCAGTTTGGCAGAATGTAGTTCTTAAGCTTCCAGATCCTGTGACACGTGAGGAAGTATAAAGACTAAATCGTGCTAAATTGCCACCAGAAAAGTAGGTACAGTTTACATATCTGGCTATGCCAATATCATACTCTTTTTCATTTAATTTTTATTTTACATTGAAATATAGTTAGTTTTACATTGTTGTGTTAGTTTCAGGTATACAGCAAAGTGATTCAGTTATACATATACATATATCCATCCTTTTTTAGATTCTTTTCCCATATGCATTATTACACAATATTGAATATAGTTCCCTGTGCTACACAGTAGGTGCTTGTTGATTATTTGTTTTACATAGACAGTAGTGTGTATATGTTAATCCCAAACATAATTTATCCTTCCCCCACCACGATTCCTCATTGGTAACCATAGTTTGTTTTCTATGTCTGAGTCTGTTTCTGTTTGTAAAAAAGTTCATTTGTATCAAATTTTTAGATTCTGCATATAAGTGATACCATATGATATTTATCTTTCTCTGTCTTGACTTCACTTAGTAGGTGAAGACTGATCTGATAGTACTGAACCCATGATTACACTGAACAACCCGAGCAGCATCAGCCTGTGTGCTGGCCATGGAATGGAGAAACCTCACTTGGATCTTCCCCACTTCAAGGTAAACTTGGCTGTCCCAGATGCTGGGCGGCCTTTCACGATTGTCTCAGCTGCACTGAGTTGCCTCCCTGATTATTCTGTCTGTTCAGGGACAGGGCACTCCCAAGGGCTTATTATAGAAGTAGAAAGTCCAGGTAATTCAGAGCCAACCTATGACATGCATGTCTGATAAGCCATGTGCATCCACAACTCACACTGGGAGATATCCATTGACCACAGCAACTCAACTTTTCCCTCTGACTCAGTTTTGCACTTTCTCCTCCACAGATGTTATTCAAAGAGCATTTCCTGATAAATATGGTGAATATTACACTTTTTAATATTAAACTAAACCCAAACTGTGGTGGGTCAGATGGTAAAGCATCTGCCTGCAATGCAGGAGACCCAAGTTTGATCCCTGGGTCAGGAAGAGCCCCTGGAGAAGGAAATGGCAACCCACTCCAGTACTCTTGCCTGGAAAATTCCAGGGACAGAGGAGCCTGGTAGGCTACAGTCAATGGGGTCACAAAGAGTTGGACACGACTGAGCTTTCTCACTTTCTAAACTGTGTACAGCTCAACTCCAGAAAAATAAATGACCCAATCAAAAAATGGGCCAAAGAACTAAATAGACATTTCTCCAAAGAAGACATACAGATGGCTAACAAACACATGAAAAGATGCTCAACATCATTCATTATCAGAGAAATGCAAATCAAGACAACTATGAGGTACCATTTTACACCAGTCAGAATGGCTGCGATCCAAAAGTCTACAAATAATAAATACTGGAGAGGGTGTGGAGAAAAGGGAACCCTCTTACACTGTTGGTGGGAATGCAAACTAGTACAGTCACTATGGAGAACAGTGTGGAGATTCCTTAAAAAACTGGAAATAGAACTGCCTTATGATCCAGCAATCCCACTGCTGGGCATACACACTGAGGAAACCAGAAGGGAAAGAGACACATGTAGCCCAATGTTCATTGCAGCACCGTTTATAATAGCCAGGACATGGAAGCAACCTAGATGTCCATCAGCAGATGAATGGATAAGAAAGCTGTGGTACATATACACAATGGAGTATTACTCAGCCATTAAAAAGAATGCATTTGAGTCAGTTCTAATGAGGTGGATGAAACTGGAGCCTATTATACAGAGTGAAGTAAGCCAGAAGGAAAAACACCAATACAGTATACTAATGCATATATATGGAATTTAGAAAGATGGTAACAATAACCCTGTGTATGAGACAACAAAAGAGACACTGATGTATAGAACAGTCTTATGGACTCTGTGGGAGAGCGAGAGGGTGGGAAGATTTGGGAGAATGGCATTGAAACATGTAAAATATCATGTATGAAACGAGATGCCAGTCCAGGTTCGATGCACGATACTGGATGCTTGGGGCTAGTGCACTGGGACGACCCAGAGGGATGGTATGGGGAGGGAGGAGGGAGGAGGGTTCAGGATGGGGAACACATGTATACCTGTGATGGATTCATTTTGATATTTGGCAAAACTAATACAATTATGTAAAGTTTAAAAATAAAATTAAATTAAAAAAATAAAATAAAATAAAATCACACACACACACAAAAAAGACTGTGGCATCAAGCTTCCAGAGTGTAATGCAACTAGCTTTACTCAAAGGAATATCCTCATATAGAATAAAAGGAAAACAAAAATTCCCGTTGATAACTGTTGTGATTATTCTTTATTTCAACACACTTACTTTTTTTAATATTGTATATTGTAAGACTTAGCTGTATCATTGTCCACAAGCAATATCCTTTATAAAAACTAGCTATGCTTGGAGAAGGCGATAGCACCCTACTCCAGTACTCTTGCCTGGAAAATCCCTTGGATGGAGGAGCCTGGTAGGCTGCAGTCCATGGGGTCCCTAGGAGTTGGACACGACTGAACGACTTCACTTTCACTTTTCAGTTTCCTGTATTGGAGAAGGAAATGGCAACCCACTCCAGTGTTCTTGCCTGGAGAATCCCAGGGACGGGGGAGCCTGGTGGGCTGCCATCTGTGGGGTCGCACAGAGTCGGACACGACTGAAGTGACTTAGCAGCAGCAGCAGCATGCTAGGAGAAAAGGGAAAAAAAGTAGGCAATTGTGTACAAGTCAGACTAAATATTTATTTTTTATTCTATCACAACAATGCAACCACAAAAGGTGCTATTTCCCAACAAAGACTGTGAGTCTGTGTTTAATACTCTATCCCACAAGTCTGTAATGTCAGCTGATTATGGAAAATGGAACTATTTGTATCAGAGACTCTCAAGGTCATGAATCATTTGCTTTATTTTTTTATTATTGCATCTATCTATTACCTATCTACTCACCTATTCATCTATTTTTGCTGCACAATGAATCCTGAGAATAGCAGTATGTACATAGAAAATGGGTTTGGAAACATTTCCAGCTCCTAGGGCCGCCTGCATTCTCTGACTCAGCCCCTTCCTCTCAGCTTACAGCCCCCTGCTCCATCTTCACAAAGCACAGCCTTCAGTCTCTACGAATGACCCTATAATTATATCATGCCCACCCTGCTAGTCTAGGGTACTAGACATAGTCCTACCTTCTCCAGAATCTTAAATACATCTGCAAAGTCACTTTTGTCATGCAAGGTAAAATATTCACAGGTTCTCAGGTTTTGAATGTGGACTCTTTATGGTGAGAAAAGTGAGGAAATTATTCTATCCACCAGGGTAATTCACTCTAACTTGATGTGTGCTACTTCCCAAATTCAAGACATTCAATGACCATTGTACCTTGTGTTCCTTTGTGAAAAACCAAAAATATCAATATATAAACTTATTTCTCATTCTGAAGGAGTATCATATCATTTCACTAACATCAGAACTCTTAAAGGGTTTATCAAAGAGAAGATCCCACAATTTTCATATGCAGGTACATTTCTATAAAAGGTAGCTATCAAAATTGCATTTCATGATCGACATTCCCAATCAGCATGATTCAATGTAGATGGTCGATAAAATAGATCAGCATAATGTACCCAGGATGGTGATACAATCAAAGTTGCTTTAGACTAGATTATAACCAAGGACTCAGGTTGTCAAAGCACTGAGATAAGACACTGATGTATATCACTGCAAGTGCTGCTGAAAGAGAACTGCTTCAGGATAACTTGTTAATTGCTGCTGCTGCTAAGTCGCTTCAGTCGTGTCCGACTCTGTGCGACCCCGTAGACGGCAGCCCACCAGGCTCCCCCGTCTCTGGGATTCTCCAGGCAAGAACACTGGAGTGGGTTGCCATTTCCTCCTCCAATGCAGGAAAGTGAAAAGTGAAAGTGAAGTCCTTCAGTCGTGTCCAACTCCTAGCGACCCCATGGACTGCAGCCTACCAGGCTCCTTCATCCATGGGATTTTCCAGGCAAGAGTACTGGAGTGGGGTGCCATTGCCTTCTCCGTGTTAATTAGTGGAAGGAAAAAAAAAAAAGTCAACTCAATGAGCAAGCAAAAATCGCTCAGTTGTGTCCAATTCTTTGTGACCCCGAGTGCTGTAGCCAGCCAGGCCCCTCTGTCCGTGGAATTCTACAGGCAAGAATAGTGAAGTGGGTAGCTGCTCCCTTCTCCAGGAGATCTTCCCAATCTAGGGATTGAACTCAGATCTCCTGCACTGCAGGTGAATTCTTTACCATCTGAGCCACCAGGGAAGCCCACTCAATGAGTAAAAGGTATAGAAATTTACTGCAGTCCACTAACACACACTCATTCCTATTACCAAAGTCCCAGTATTTGCCAATAAGCACCTTACCTCTCATACAAAAGCCATGAAAATATTATAAATTCAGTGTGTATTATAATTTTATATTTTGTAAATCAAATTATAGATCTGGATTACATCAACCCTTTGATAAAAGTGGTAGCAAAATGCCTCACAGCAATTACAGAATCCCTGCAGTTTTCCAACCAGGTCTTAAACTAAGAACTGAAAAGCATGAGCTTGTTATTGTCATTTTGTAAGTATTCTTGCATAATGACTACTGTTAGCCCACCCAGAGATTCCTGTAATCATTTCTACAATATTATATTGCAGGAGCTATTGCTTTCCCAAATCCTTGCCTTTAATAGACACTTTATTCCAGGTAAATGTAGGTAATCATTTAATGAACTATTTTTCCATAGCATGTCATGAGTTATCAATATACATTCCTTAGCTGATGATGAGATTGTTATTATCTTCAAATATGAATAGAACAGATATCCTTCTCAGATCGCATTGCCAAAATCTTTTCACAAGGACCACTTCAAGTACAAATAACAGTCAAAAAAAATCTAACAGCAAAACATCAGTCACTCTAGATATTTCAGGCTGGAGGGGATTTAATACAGAGAATTAAGGGCAAACAAAACTCTTGGAAGAGCTATATCTTTCAAGAAGTCTAAAAGTGCTAGAATCACAGGAAGCTTTCATCAACAATCTTGGCTGCTGCAGCCTGGAAGCCACTGACTCACAGGAGAACTCACAAGAGCAAATTATATTTTCTTGTCATTTTCTAAAACCCAAGAATCTGGTCATTGTTGCCAATGGAGCAATGATGGTTCTTGCTTCTTTCTCTTTCCAATCTTGCATTTCTTTGGCAGATATTCAGTTATTGGACTCATCAAAATAAAAGAATAGAAGGAGGCTGTATTAATTTCTGACAGATAAGCAGAACCTTATCTGTTGCAACCCTCTGAGCTACATGAGGAGTAACATTGGAAAGTAGAACAGAGAGTAAGAGGTACATATTTTTTTTTTTATGGTGATGACTTTTTTTTAAATTTTATTTTATTTTTAAACTTTACATAATTGTATTAGTTTTGCCAAATATCAAAATGAATCCATCACAGGTATACATGTATTCCCCATCCTGAACCCTCCTCCCTCCTCCCTCCCCATACCATCCCTCTGGGTCATCCCAGTGCACTAGCCCCAAGCATCCAGTATCGTGCATCGAACCTGGACTGGCAACTCGTTTCTTACATGATATTTTACATGTTTCAATGTCATTCTCCCAAATCTTCCCACCCTCTCCCTCTCGAGTAAAGAAGAGATAACTTTAATCCAATAGACTGGATTTAGCTTTGGTTCTTAAAAATTATTTATTAAAGCTTATGCTACCATCTCTCTGGGCTTCCCAGGTAGCATGAGTGGTAAAGAATCTGCCTGCCAATGCAGGAGATGCAAGACTCTGGTTCTATTCCTGAGTCAGGAAGATCCCCTGGAGTAGGAAATGTCAACTCACTCTGATATTCTTACCTGGAAAATCCCATGGACACAGGAGTTTGGCGTGCTGCAGTCCATGGGCTTGCAAAGAGTTGGACATTACTGAGCACACACACATATACCATCTCTCTCCACGTGAACTGTTATTTGTTATTTTTCTTTGATTTTTCTCTATCACTGACACATTTGCTGACTTTCTGAAAAATCAATGAGAACTTCTCACTTGTCATAATTGTTCTGAGAGAGCTCCAGTTACATGTGAGTTAATTATATCTTGAATGTTCAAACCCCAAATATTTTAAAGAAACTTCTGCTAAAATTATATCTACTTAGAGAGCTTTTAAACATAAGACTGACAGCCCTTTTATTTTCTTTTCTCGTCTTGTCATTCTGTTTTTCTACCCTTTTAAAACAATTAGGTATTCCCTATTTTTTTAAAAAAATCATGAAGTTTTATAATTCATGTAATGAATTAGTAATATAATTTTAGTACATTTCTATATTTTTAGCATGCATGTTACATGGTATACCTTAATTTTTTGGAGAGCCATACCTATGGTTATTATTACTGTAGGATTTGGGGTAAAAATGCCTGGAAATGAATGACAGCTCTCACTGTCACTGCTCATGTGCTCTTGTTTGAATGGTTGTGTGTTCTCAGTTTTCTCACATATAAACAGAGTATACTATCAGTACTTATAGAATTTACTGTGATGATAAAATATTAATAGTTCATTGTACCAAGTACATGGTAAGATCAAAGTTACCAACTGTTATACTAACTGTTCGTAAGTGAAAGTATTAGTCACTCAGTCATGTCTGACTCTTTTGGACCCCATGGACTGTAGCCTGCCAGGCTTCTCTGTCCATGGGATTTCCCAGGTAAGAATACTGGAGTGGGTAGCCATTTCTTTCTCTGGGGCATCTTCCCCACCCAGGGATTGAACCCAGGTCTCTTGCATTGCAGGCAGATTCTTTATCATCTGAGCCAACAGGGAAGCCTCAATAACTGCTAATAACAATAAACTATTAATAAGCTGTCCTTGCTCTTACATTTAGAGGCAGGCTTTTAAGTCTGCCTTTAGTCTTTTATAAAGAGAAAATAATTTTAACCTCTTCATTTTTCTGCCCCTAGAGGGTTCCCAGCTTTTTCTTTTCTTTTTGTTTGTTTCTTTTCAAGGCTACTCTTAGAGTTGAATGACTTGTGAGACAAGAAGTCACACACTCTACCGACTGTCACCCATGTCCAGCCACAGCCTTGTTCTCCAGAAATGAGTAAGTGAACTGCAAAGTGTCTTATGCCAGCAAGACCAAGAATCTCCTAGAAAGCTAATCAATGATCCCGAAACTACACAGTTTTTAAAATTCCTTTTCAGCAAACTATAGAAGCTGGGGAACAAAACACAAAAGTCACTGGGTTTGGCCTTAAATATGTACACACTGCATCTTGGCCTTCACATATATGAACTATAAAATAGATGTGAATGTATGTATTTTATTTAATTTTTTAAATTTAATTTAATTTTATTTTTTAACTTTACAATATTGTGTTGGTTTTGCCATATATCAAAATGAATCTGCCACAGGTATACATGTGTTCCCCATCCTGAACCCTCCTCCCACCTCCCTCCCCATACCATCCCTCTGGGTCGTCCCAGTGCACCAGCCCCAAGCATCCAGTATCGTGCATCGAACCTGGACTGGTGACTTGTTTCATATATGATATTATACATGTTTAAATGCCATTCTCCCAAATCATCCCACCCTCTCCCTCTCCCACAGAGTCCAAAAGACTGTTCTATACATCAGTGTCTCTTTTGTTGTCTCGTATACAGGGTTATTGTTACCATCTTTCTAAATTTCATATGTATGTGTTAGTATACTGTATTGGTGTTTTTCTTTCTGGCTTACTTCACTCTGTATAATAGGCTTCAGTTTCATCCACCTCATTAGAACTGACTCAAATGCATTATTTTTAATGGCTGAATAATACTCCATTGTGTAAATGTACCACTGCTTTCTTATCCATTCATCTGATGATGGACGTCTAGGTTGCTTCCATGTCCTGGCTATTATAAACAGTGCTGTGATGAACATTGGGGTACATGTGTCTCTTTCAATTCTGGTTTCCTTGGTGTGTATGCCCAGCAGTGGGATTGCTGGATCATAAGGCAGTTCTATTTCCAGTTTTTTAAGGAATCTCCACAATGTTCTCCATAGTGGCTGTACTAGTTTGCATTCCCACTAACAGTGTAAGAAGGTTCCCTTTTCCCCACACCCTCTTCAGCATTTATTGTTTATAGACTTTTGGATTGCAGCCATTCTGACTGGCGTGAAATGGTACCTCATAGTGGTTTTGATTTGCATTTCTCTGATAATGAGTGATGTTGAGCATCTTTCCATGTGTTTGTTAGCCATCTGTATGTCTTCTTTGGAGAAATGTCTATTTAGTTCTTTGGCACATTTTTTGATTGGGTCATTTATTTTTCTGGAATTGAGCTGTTTTTGCTTGCATTGGGTCTTAGTTGTGGCAAGCAGGTTCTTCAATGCATCACACGGAATCTCTTTTGTGGTACACAAGCTTTCTAGTTGTGGCTCACAGGCTTAGATGCTCTGCAGCATTTGTATCTTAGTTCCCCAACCAGAGATCAAACTCATGTCCCTTGCATTGGAAGGCAGATTCTTAACCACTGAACCACCAGTGAAGTCCCAATGTGAACATATTAATAATATCCTTGCATATATCTGTGTTCTTTTCTTTGCCAATTTTAGTAACATTACATCCATATTTGTTAGGATTTTCTTTCTATTCTAACATTAAACTGTGAAAGTATATCTCCTTCCATACATTAACTCATAAAGTAATTAAATTAACTCAGAAATGTATCTATTGAGGGGAATTCATTTTACTAATTTGGGGGCATACAAAAAGTTATTCTATGGGCACATGAAGTTATTCTAGCATAAGGAAGTAGGCAAAAGAAAAGGTTGATGACTCTAAACCATGCTAACTGCCACCATATTGGGCAATTTGAAACATGATGGGCCTAGAAGAAACTCGGGAGTATGGCATGAACATGGGAAAGAAAAGGATAGCAAGGAAATATTAGATCAGGAAGCAAACACTTAGTCTCAGAGAGGAGAGGCTTAAGGAAAAGATAGAGTAAAATCTGAAAGGGGAAACATCTCAGTGAAAGAGATCATTTTTCCAATGAACCACATAGATGGGCTCATCTTCACCTTGCCTATTATCAGTTTTATCAACTTTTCCATTAAAGTCTAACATGTGTACAGTCAATAATGGACTGTCTGCTTACTACATGTACCACCTGTGTACCTGTTTCATGCCTGAAATTGAGGGCTTTCTCAATGGGGCAGAAGTACTGAATGTCTCTAAGGGTTGTCACAGGTCTAAGATTTAAAAGATTCCCATGCACAAACAAAGGAACTTAATCAGTTGACTGCTTAGTCACAACAGGTAACTCAACACAAATATTTCATAATGATAAAATGATGTATTACATCACTTCATAGTTCAGAGACCCTCATGTTTGCTCTCATAATTTGATGGTCCTTGTTTTATATTAATTTACTCAACAAGTATTTATTTAGACCAGGAGTTTAAGTGAAGAATCTGAAATATCCCTCGAGTCCCTATCATGTATATGGTTAAAGGCAGGTATGACGTCAAGCCAATGCCAGATGATTATGAAGCCCCTCAGATCTAATTCTCACAAGATGAGGTTCTCTGGTTTCCTTTGACAGGCTTTCTCTCTCTCTCTCTCTCTCTCTCACTCTCTCTCTACCTTTTGATTAATCAGTTGTTTTTGTGGTTTGGTTGCCCAATCATGTTTGACTCTTTGAGACCCCAGGGACCAGGGTTTCCCTGTTCTTCATCATCTCAAAGAGTTTGCTCAAACTCAATGTCCATTAAGTTGGTGATGCCATCCAACCATATCCTCGTCATCCCTTTCTCCTCTTGCCTTCAATCTTTCCCAGCATCAGGGATTATTGTTCAATGGGATATTATATATTTTTAGTTTTTTTGGCTACACCCCACAGCATGTGGGATCTTAGTTCCCTGACCAGGGGTGAAACCCATGCCCTCTGCAGTGGAAGTGCAGAGTTTTAATAACTGAGCCACCAGGGAAGTCCCTTTCTTTCTCTTTTACTAGTTCATTAAACATGCTGTAGTATGAGTTATCTTTCCAGTTACTCATTTGCTCCCTTTTGAACTAATTGAGTGTGGTTAACTACACTTATTTCTTGATGCTGTTCTGAAAAAGTTATCATGTCTCATTTTAGAATGTGTTGCACCATTTCATAAATACCCTCATGATTGCTCTCATAATTTTATGGTCTTTGTTTTATATTAATTTACTCAACAAATATTCATTCAATTTATATTACATACTTAACAAAACATGATCCTGTACTTAAGATGCTCACATTATGTAACTGAATAAATACAGTTCTCAGGGGAAGGATGTGGACACGTAAAGAAGAGCAGTTTTCTTCCTACTTCATTGGGATGGAGAGGGAGGGAAGGCTGCAGGTGGAGCTGTTTATGTTCATTTTTAAAACAGAATACATGCTTGCCCAGCAAATGAGGTGTAAAAGATGAGGAGTAAGAAGTAGTGTGAATAAAGCCATGGAGAGGGGACTGATTAATGAAAGGAATGTGTTTGCTCCGTTCAGATAAGCACCAGAAGGTTGCTCTAAGTCAAATAAGGAAATAACTGAGAAAAGGGTCTGTGCCCAGATCTGAGATTCCAGAGAAAGGAGACAGGAGGGATGCTAAAGGGGCTGCAGTTGATCTTAAGGTTTGTAGGGAGCTATTAAAAATAGTAAGCAGAGTGGATAAGACACTCAGATGGAATTTTTTAAATGTGTGGATTAAGAATATATGAATAGGTTATTGAAAAAGAATAGAAATTCCACAGACAAACATGTATGTATGAGGATTTGGTACTTTAATCTGTGGGAAAAGAAAATTGTTTTAGAAGGCTGAATAGTCTAGGTCTGGGTCATCCTGCTAGGGTTAGAATGCTGATTCTACCAATTAATATATGTATGAATTGGGCAAAACCAATAACCATTTGGTGTCTTACTTGCTCCTTCTTTCAAATGCTGTGTTTAATCCTCAAACAAACACCAATAAGGTGGGAATAAATCGAAAGCTCCTGGCACAGTTAAGGGTTGTCCAATATTAGTGATTATTATTATAATTACAAGTTGTTTATCCATTTTAAAATATTTAGATTCATATTTCACACCACTTATATGAATATATTTCAAATGGATCAAACTAAAACTTTTTTTTTTTAATATGGAAGTATTAGAATAAAAAACATAGTCATGACCTTGTAACTTCTGGATAAAGTCTTCTACGTAATTATGCAAAAAACATCAAACAAAAGTGTGCAAGTTTGAGAATCCTACAATTATGGTTTTCTGTGCAAGACATCCCCTGCTGCAAATGAAGACAAGTGACAGACCAGATTTTCCAATACATATAAGAAGTGGTGGCAAGGGTGTGGGGAGATAGGTATTTATGGAGAGCTCACAGGTAGGCAAATAGGTGCGCTCATTTTAGACAGCAGTGTGGCAGGATTTCTTAAAATAAAAATGAAGGCAGGTTCTGTGAACCCATTTCTATGTCTTGGTTATTTACAGTCCTCATACAGGAGGTGGTAGTGGTGATTTAGTCCCTAAGTCTTTTCAACTCTTGCGACCCCACAGACTACAGCCTGCCAGTCTCCTCTGTCCATGGGATTCTTCAGGCAAGAATACTGGAGTGGGTTTCCATTTCCTTCTCCAGGGGATCTTCCTGACCCAGGAATTGAACCTGGGTCTCCTGCACTGCAGGTAGAATCATTACCAATTGAGCTATGAGGGAAGCACACATCATACAGGTAACTTTAAAATACCTCAGTATAAAATGTGTGATATAAATGTGTAAAGAAGCATTCACACCTATACTCAATGAAGAATATAGAAGGATGTTTACTGCACTGCTGTTGGTAGGAGAAAAAAAAAAAAATTAAACTACCTAAATGCCCAAAAATGGAATTTTAACTATACTATGTCTAACCTATGGAATATTATGAACATTGAAAGAGAATAAGACAGAGCTAGACCATTTATATGAGAACAAAACTGTATGACATACGGTTAAGAGAAATAAAAATTGTAAAACAGGGACACTATAAGATCTGCTTTAAACCACAGAAAAGACAGAAATAAAGTGAAGTCACTCAGCTGTGTTTGACTCCTTGCGACCCCATGGACTGTAGCCCACCAGGCTCCTCTGTCCATGGGATTTTTCAGGTAAGAGTACTGGAGTGGATTGCCATTTTCTTCTCCAGGGGATCTTCCCAACCCAGGGATTGAACCCGGGTCTCCAGCCTTATAGACAGATGCTTTACCATCTGAGCCACCAGGGAAGTTATGGGATCTTATTTTCCCAACCAGGGATGGAACTTGGGCCCCCCCAACCCCACCCCACTGAGTTGGAAGCACAGAGTCTTAACGACTGGACCACCTGGGAAGTCCATATGCATATATTCCGCTGTAAACAAGGATATACTTCTGTGGTTGGGCTTCCCTGGTGGCTCAGAAGGTAAAGCATCTGCCTGGAATGCGGGAGACTCAGGTTCGATCCCTGGGTCTGGAAGATCCCCTGGAGAAGGGAAAGGCAACCCACTCCAGTACTCTTACATGAAAAATCCCATGGAGAGAGGAGCCTGGTGGGCTAAGTCCATGGAGTCGCAAAGAGTTGGACACGAATGAGCGACTTCACTTTCACTATGCACATATTAAAGGACAGAAGAAGGTTTGAAAACAATGTCTTCCATTTGTACCCTTCAGATCAGTTCAGATCAGACACTCATTCCTGTCCAATTCTTTGTGACCCCATGAACTGCAGCACGTCAGGCCTCCCTGTCCATCACCAACTCCTGGGGTTTGCTCAAATTTATGTCCATTGAGTCAGTGATGCTATCCAACCATCTTGTCCTCTGTCATCCCCTTCTCCTCCTGCCCTCAATCTTTCCCAGTATCGGGGTCTTTACAAATGAGTCAGCTCTTCACATCAGGTGGTCAAAGTATTGGAGCTTCAGCTTCAGGATCAGTCCTTCCAATGAATATTCAGGACTCATTTTCTTTAGGATGGATTGGTTGGAGCTCCTTGCAGTCCAAGGGACTCTCAAGAGTCTTCTCCAACACCACAGTTCAAAAACATAAATTACTTGGCACTCACCTTTCTATATAGTCCAACTCTCATATCCATACATGACCACTGGAAAAACCATAGCTGTGACTAGAAGGACCTTTGTTGGTAATGTCTCTGCTTTTTAATATGCTGTCTAGTTGGTCATAACTTTTCTTCCATGGAGTAAGCATCTTTTAATTTCATGGCTGCAGTCACCATCTGCAGTGATTTTGGAGTTCCCCCGAAAAAAGTCTATCACTGTTTCCACTGTTTCCCCATCTATTTCCCATGAAGTGATGGGACTGGATGCCATAATCTTAGTTTTCTGAATATTGAGCTTTAAGCCAACTTTTTCTCTCCTCTTTCAATTTCATCAAGAGGCTCTTTAATTCCTCTTCACTTTCTGCCATAAGGGTGGTGTCATCTGCATATCTGAGGTTATTGATATTTCTCCCACCAATCTTGATTCCAGCTTGTGCTTCCTCCAGCCCAGCGTTTCTCATGATGTACTCTGCATATAAGTTAAATAAGCAGGGTGACAATATACAGCCTTGGCATACTCCTTTTCCTATTTGGAACCAGTCTGTTGTTCCATGTCCGGTTCTAACTGTTGCTTCCTGACCTGCATACAGGTTTCTCAAGAGGCAAGTCAGGTGGTCTGGTATTCCCATCTCTTTCAGAATTTCCCACAGTTTGTTGTGGTCTACATAGTCAAAGGCTTTGGCATAGTCAATAAAGCAGAAATAGATGTTTTTCTGAAACTCTCTTGCTTTTTCCATGATCCAGCGGATGTTGGCAATTTGATCTCTGGTTCCTCTGCCTTTTTAAAATCCAGCTTGAATATCTGAAATTTCATATTTCATGTACTGTTGATGTCTGGCTTGGAGAATTTTGAGTGTTACTTCACTAGCGTGTGAGATGAATGCAATTGTACGGTAGTTTGAGCATTCTTTGGCATTGCCTTTCTTTGGGATTGGAATGAAAACTGACATTTTCCAGTCCTGTGGCCACTGCTGAGTTTTCCAAATTTGCTGGCATATTGAGTGCAGCATTTTCACAGTATCCTCTTTTAGGATTTGAAATAGCTCAACTGAAATTCCATCACCTCCACTAGCTTTGTTCAGAGTGATGCTTCCTAAGGACCACTTGACTTCACATTCTAGGATGTCTGGCTATAGGCTGGTGATTACACCATTGTGATTATGTGGGTCGGGAAGATCTTTTTTGTACAGTTCTTCTGTGTATTCTTGCCAACTCTTCTTAATATCCTCTGCTTCTGTTAGATCCATACCATTTCTGTCCTTTATCGAGCCCATCTTTGCATGAAATGTTCCCTTGGTATCTCTAATTTTCTTGAATAGATCTCCAGACTTTCCCATTCTATTGTTTTCCTCTATTTCTTTGCATTGATCTCTGAAGAAGGCTTTCTTATCTCTCCTTGCTATTCTTTGGAACTCTGCATTCAAATGGGTATATCTTTCCTTTTCTTTATCTTTCTCTTCTCTTCTTCACAGCTATTTGTAAGGCCTCAGCAGACAACCATTTTGCCTTTTTGGATTTCTTTTCCTTGCAGATGGTCTTGATCTGTGCCTCCTGTATAATGTCATGAACCTCCATCCATAGTTCTTCAGGCATGCTATCTATCAGATCTAATCCCTTGAATCTATTTGTCACTTTCACTGTATAATCATAAGGGATTTTATTTAGGTCATACCTGAATGGTCTAGTGGTTTTCCCTACTTTCTTCAATTTAAATCTGAATTTGCAGTAAGGAATTCATGATCTTGGCCAGGGTCAGCTCCCAGTCTTGTTTTGCTGACTGTATAGAGCTTCTCCATTTTTGGCTTCAAAGGATATAATCAATCTGATTTCGGTGTTGACCATCTGGTGATGTTTATGTGTAGAATTTTCTCTTGTGTTGTTGGAAGTGATTGTTTTCTATGACCAGTGGATTTTCTTGGCAAAACTCTGTTAACCTTTGACCTGCTTCATTTTGTACTCCAAGGGCAAATTTGCATGTTACTCCCAGTATCTCTTGACTTTTTACTTTTGCACTGCAGACCCCTATAATGAAAAGGACATCTTTTTGGGGTGTTAGTTATAGAAAGTATTGTAGGCTTTGGTGGCTAAGTGAAGACTTTTCTTTGAGAAGTAATCAGCATATTTATTTTGTATTTATATATTTTTTAAGTGAGAGTCGAAGGAATAGCAAAACTGAACAAAAGAGAAGAATAAAGAAGAACGTTCCAGACAGAGGAAGCTGTAAGCTAGATTCATGGGACAGATGGCAAAGTCTGGGGCTCATTTGAGGAACTGGCAGGAGTTGAACTGGACCAGAGAGAACAGGTGTAACAGAAGAAGAATCAAGAGAAGTTAATGGTCCTGAGCTTTGCATAAGTGAGACTACTGTCTTTATTTTGCCCTTGAACATGCATGTCAGTTTGTTCAGGCATAGAATCATTGTCTCATGTTCGTTTTCCTTTTAATATTCTGCAGGTTTGCTCATTACCATTTGGCATGCAGTGTTGCTGAAATGTCAAAGGTTGCCTGGTATTTGTTGCTCTGCAGGTAAATGAACTTGTTTCTTTTATTGAATATAATGCATATTTTTATCTTGTTTCATTAATATTATTTTCTCTGATAGACAATGAGTCTGAGAAACCCACTATTCATGTTATCACTGATGATCCCTTAACTGCAAATTTTCTCCTTTGGGAAATCTTACCACTCATACGTTGAAATTCCTACACATTCTCCATGTTTCATTTTTTCTAATGACTTTATAGCCTGCATTTCAACATCTAATGACTTTCAAGGGAAGGTTTGTTATGCCTTTTCTTCCCCATTAATTTAACTCTTAGTCCTATTAATAACTCATTGTTTTTATTCCTTTACTATTGTTTTAAATTCAGCAACTCTTTGTCAGTCTTTTCATTTTCATAACTACCAGAACTTATTCCATAAGCACAGTGGCCTCTGAAATGTTATAAAGTGATTAATGTAAATTTCTGTTTACATTCTATATCACTCAAGGTTCCTCAGAGAAAGGGAAGCAGAAGGAATAACTAATTAGAGAAACAAAGAAAAAGGGAAGAGAAAGAAAGTAATTTTAAGAAAGTGGTTCACACAATTGTCATAGTTTAGTCACTAAGTTACATCTGAGTTTTTCATAACCCCAAGGACTGTAGCCCGCCAGGTTCCTCTGTCCATGGAATTTTTCAGGCAAAAATAATGGAATGCGTTGCTGTTTCCTTCTCTAGGTCACATAACTGTGGAGGCAGGCAAATATAAAATCTATGTGTTAGGCTGGTACCTGGAGACTCAGGCAGGATTTCTATGTCACAGTCTCACCCCTAATTTTTTCCCCACCTCTGTTTTTGAGGGAAATATTTTTACTTAAATCAACTGATTGCCTATGTTAATCACATCTACAGAGCACCTTCATAGCAGCAACTAGAGGAATATTTGACTGAAACCAGGGGCCATAGCCTAGCCAACATGACACACAAAGTTGACCAACATTGCAATTTATACCAGTTACTGTTATATTAATATAAAACATTATAGTTACTTATGATATTAGAAGTCCTCTGGGTTTGTGTGCTATTCTATTTTTTATCAAACCATCAGCTCTGATTCTCCCATGCAGATTCATTTGATGAAACGTACCATCTTTTCATTTGCCCATGTTTGCTTGTATTTTGTTTTGTTTTTTAATCAATACAGAATTTATGTGAATGCTTTCCAGATTTTGAGGTTGAAATGAATTCTGTCAAATTAGACCCCATTGGATAATCTATCTCAGTTTTCCATTTTACAATCTCTTATAAGTAGTAAAAAATATAATAACCCTTTTAAAAGAAACATGTTTGTAATAATCCCTTTTTAGTCTCTGTCAGGTTGAAAACTCATTTCCAGATAAAGTAACAACTTTAAGTAAAAAGTGTTTGGATCCTCATTCAGAACTGTCTGGTGAAATTGAAGCCCCAAAAGTCACTATCCCAAGCAATCAAAATGATTGGTTTAATAAGCTAGATAAAAGCAATTTTAGAACTTTGTTAAAATAGTTAAAAATAAACTATCATTGACATCTGTTATAAAAGTAAAGGGAGTGGTCAGTGGTTATTAATAAAACAAAGAGTGCCATCTACTGACCACACAGTTCTCTGATGAAAGCCGCCTTCAACATCAACATAATACCACACAATTTCCTGATGTGATAGTGCTATCGTCATTCATTTGATATTCTGAATTTTCCAAGAACTTTTGTTCATTTTAAAAGATCACATTTAAATCTCTAGTTCTGCTAACTGAAGTGGAATTTACATGTGCTTAAATCAAATGACTGCCACTTTACAAAATCACTGTCATCAAGAAGCAATTTTTTTAAAGTGCCCCTTTGTGCTCAGAACTACGTGATATAAAAGAAATATGTCTATATTCTCCTCACACAAGACTCAGCAACAATGGTGGCGACTGAAGAAATGTAAGACCAATTAGGCCGCAGCATCCCACCCACCACATACTGCCAAAAAAAAAAAAAACCCTGCTGAAATGATTACAGAAAAGCAAGCATTGATATAACTTCCTGATAAAGGGGACACTGAAACATTTCATAAGGAGGATTAGAGTTAATACTTTCACCTTTTAATTCAGATACCATTTTAAAGAGGAAGTAACATTTAAAGTTGTTAGGACAATCAAAGTAACACAGTAATTGGAGAAGAGTATCATGTACTACATTTAAATTGCTGTTGCTTAGTTATGTCCAACTCTTTGCAACCCCATGGACTGTAGCCCTCCAGGCTCCTCCATCCATGGTATTTTCCAGGCAAAAATACTAGAGTGGGTTGCCATTTCTTTCTCCCAGGGATCTTCCTGACCCATGGGTTGAATCCATCTTCTGCTTGGCAGGCAGGTTTTAAACAGAAATCAGTGTTTTGTGGCTTCCCTTGTAGCTCAGTCAGTAAATAATCTGCCTACAATGCAGGAGACTCAGGTTTGATTCCTGGGTTTGGAAGATCCCCTAGAGAAGGAAATGGCAACCCCCTCCAGTATTCTTGCATGGAAAATTCCAAGAACAGAGGAACCTGGAGGGCTATAGTCCATGGGGTCGCAAGAGTCAGACATGACAGTGAACAAACCACCATCAATGTTTTAAAAGTGCAGAGGATGAGATGTTTGGATGGCATCACCGATTCAATGGACATGAGATTGAGTAAACTTCAGGAGACAGTGAAGGATGTTAAGCCTGGCATGCTGCAGTGTACAGGGTAGCAAAGAATTGGACATGACTTGGCGACTGAACAACAACAGTTTTAAAAGTTCAGAGACAAAGCTTCCTCATGTGGTCTACTAGTGGCAATGTGAAATTTCCAGAAAGTGGAGCATGGATGGGAGGGCTGTGTGTCCAAATTAGGACTGTAGTATGTAGAGGATTCACTGGCTCCAAAGACAGAAACACAGGGCTGGTTAATCTCCAGGGGATACTTTTCAGTCTCACCACTGACTTCAAGGTTCCAGGTAGAGCAAGGTGGGTGAATACATGACCCTGCACCTTCCACCCTTTATATGTTAATAGATCATACAAGTAACAAAACTGAGACTTCCCTGCTGGCCCAGTGGTTAAGCCTTCAACTTTCAATGCAGGGGTGACACTTCAACCCCTGTTCAAAGAGCTAAGCTCTCACATGCCTTGTGGCCAAAAAACCAAAATATAAAACAGAAGCAATATTGTAGTAAATGTTAAAAATTCTTTTAAAAAAAAAGAAATAAGACTGATGTTCCTTTGAAAGTGCAAAACGCTAATCTCTTCTGTTAACTCTGACATCCTGAGTTTCACCCTGATGAAGGCTTCTCCTGGAACATTGCTAGGCTCTCTCAACAAGGGAGGAATCATGAGTGGTCTACAATAAAAATAGAATTAGTAGTACATTCCCACTTCCTTCCTTTGTTAATTCATTTCATAGAGTACTTTTAAGCAGAATGTGTTTGTATAACCCATTCATCTGTGTTTTGTTTGAGTTAGATTTTTTTATTGTTAAAATAAATAAACAACAGCACATGCTTCCAGTCCCAGGGCCCAACTATTACTAAAACACTGCTTATTCTCCCTGTAAGGCAGAAATGCCATGTGGACAATTAAACATAAGATTGCTAGAAAGACTGTAGGATGAGAGTATCTGTCTTAATGCCAGTAGAGCTTCAGGTTAGTGCAAGAGAAAGATCCCAAGAAATTTTATAGGTAAAATTTAGAACTAATTTTATCCCTTTAAATCTTTATTTTTATCCCTTTAAAACTTGCAATGGTACTCTAGTTCCCTAACTCCTTGTGGCCAGCGAAGTAACAGACCTTACATATATTAGGTCATAATCTCTAGCACCCATATATGTTACCTTTTGTGGAAAGTGGTTTCAAGATGTGATTAACTTGAGGAGCTTGAAAAGGGGACATTATCCTGAAATATCTGAGTAGGTCCTAAACACAATCACAAGTATCCTGATAAGTGGGAGGCAGTTGACATACTAAATGAGAAGGACATGCGAAAACAGAGAAGAAAGAGATTTGAAGATGCAGACCTCAAAAATTTGAAGATTCTTGGCTTAAAGACGAGTGATTTGGCCACAAGCAAAGGAATGGGCTTCCCTGGTGTCTCAGATGGTAAAGGATCTTCCTGCAATGGAGGAGACCTTGGTTCCACCCCTGCATTGGGAAGATCCCCTGGAGAAGGGAATGCAAGTCACTCCAGTATTCTTGCCTGGAAAATCCCATGGACAGAGAAGCTTGGCAGGCTACCAAGCCTGGGTGGGAAAGAGTCAGACACGACTGAGTGACCAACACTTTTACTTCTTTCAAGGAATGGCAGAACCATGAGAAACTGGGAGAAGGCAACACCTTGATTTGAGTCCAGCAAAATTGATTCATATGGGGGGGCCTGGAGAACAGTGAGAAAATACATTTTTGTTGTTTTAACCTCTAATTTTGCAGTAATGTGTCATGGCATCCACAGGAAATCAATATACTCCATGGGGCTTTGTCTTTCTCTTATCCAAGTTTTATAATATAATGCCTTTGGCAGCATGCTTAATCTTTTACACAAAGTGTCTCCAGTCCTTCTCTTTTTCCTGAAATCATTCTGCTCTTTCCCTGCTCACTCTGCTCCAGACACACTTCATGCCTTAACACACAAGTGCATTTCAGAGCAGGCCACGGTTCTTTCCTCTGATAGGAATGTTTCTACTCAGACATCATAATGATGAACTCTCTTGCCTTCTTTAAACCCCAGATTAAATTTACTCTCTCACTGGGTCTACTTCCGAATGACCCTACTCTACACTGCAGCTTCCTTCCCTACCCGTAATTGTATCTGTTCTCTTTTATGATTTTAATCTCATTTCAATCTCTAAAATGGCAAATACATTACTTGCTATGTTTATTTTATATCTTCTTCCTGCTTCCTCTAGGATGTAATCTTCCTAAGGTCAAAGATTTTCTCTCTGTTTCACTAATGTATTCTCAATGAATAGAACAATATTCAATATCAAGCAAATAATAGGCACCAGGAGCTGAATGTAGCTTAGATCATGAACTCCTGTTTGCAAAATGCAGGCTTAAACTGAAGAAAGTAGGGGAAAAAACTAGGACACTTAGGTGTGACCTAAATCAAATCCCTTATGATTATTCAGTGGAAGTGACAAATAGATTCAAGGGAATAGATTTGATAGAGTGTCTGAAGAACTATGGACAGAGGTTTGTAACATTGTGCAGGAGGCAGGGATCAAAACCATCCCCAAGAAAAAATAATGCAAAAAGGCAAACAGGAAATATTAATAACCACAAATATGCAGGTGACACTACCCTTATGGCAGAAAGGGAAGTGGAACTAAAGAGCCTCTTGATGAAGGTGACAGAGGAGAGTGAAAAAGCTGGCTTAAAACTCAACATTGAGAAAACTAAGATCATGACATCTGGTCCCATCCCTTCATGGAAAGTAGATGGGGAAACAAAGGAAACAGTGACAGATTTTCTTTTCTTGGGTTCCCAAACTCACTGTTGATGGTGAACTGCAGCCATTAAATTAAAAGAAACTTGCCCCTTGGAAGAAAAGCTATGACTAATATAGGCAGCATATTAAAAAGCAGAGACATTAACTTTGCCAACAAAGATTCATATTGTCAAAGCTATGTTATTTTTTTTCCAGTAGTCATGTATGAATATGAGAGTTGGACCATAAAGAAGCTTGAGTGCCAAAGAATTGATGCTTTAGAACTGTTGTGTTGGAGAAGAATCTTGAGTGTCCCTTGGACTGAAAGGAGATCACACCAGTCAATTCTGCTGCTGTTGCTGCTGCTGCTGCTGCTGCTGCTAAGTCGCTTCAGTCGTGTCCGACTCTGTGCGACCCCACAGACGGCAGCCCACCAGGCTCCCCTGTCCCTGGGATTCTCCAGGCAAGAACACTGGAGTGGGTTGCCATTTTCTCCTCCAATGCATGAAAGTGAAAAGTAGAAGTGAAGTCGCTCAGTCGTGTCCGACTCCTAGAGACCCCATGGACTGCAGCCTACCAGGCTCCTTCATCCATGGGATTTTCCAGGCAAGAGTGGGGTGCCATTGCCTTCTCCGCCAGTCAATCCTAAAGGAAATCAATCTTGAATATTCACTGGAAGGACTGATGCTGAAGCTGAAGCTCCAATACTTTGGCCACCTGATGCAAAGAACTGACTCCTTAGAAAAGACCCTGATGTTGGGAACGATAGAAGGAAGGAGGAGAAGGGGATGATAGAGGACGAGATAGATGGATGACATCACCAACTCAATGGACATGAGTTTGAACAAAATCTGGGAAATGGTGAACAACAGGGAATCCTGGCATGTTGCAGTCTGTGGGGTCACAAAGAGTTGGAAACAACTAAGTGACTGAACAACAACCACATATTTTTTTTCTTAAAAGAATGAAATTGAAGGAAAGCATTTAAGCATTTACCACAATAAGAGACTGTGATCCTACCCAAATGAATTTTAACTGAGTACAAGATGACACATCCAATCTTCTTGTGTTTTTATTGGTGTTCCGACAGTGGATGAGATGGCTGGATGGAACCATCAACCAATGGTCCTAAGTTTGGGTAAACTCAGGGAGTTGGTGATGGAGGGGGAGGCCTGGCATGCTGCGAATCATGGGGTCATAAAGAGTCAGACATGACTGAGTGACTGAACTGAACTGAACTGATGCTAGTTAAAGGCTCATACTTCATTAATAGGGCCATAGAACTGGCAACTATACTTCTGGTTATCAGGCAGGCTGATAACTTTCTATTTACCTAAGTACTCAATGGAGCTCCCACATAAACATATCCCAAAAATGCTAGGGAAAGTTTTTCCAACAAGGTTGGATCTTATACCTACCACAGAACCCGTCAGATAGTTCCCTAAATAAGCAGAAACTCACAATGAATGAATATAAAGAATGCCTGAATATTTTCCAAGTAAACTGGATAAGGCATGATGGAGGAAAATTCCCTTTGTAGATTACTTATTTAAAATTTTTCCTGATACATTAACGAGGAAAATCAAGAGGAATTTCCTATTTCCTTAGGTAGAAAAGTTGAAATACTGAAAGAGTAAATAATTTTACATTTTTTAAAATTTATTTTGTTGAAGTATAGTTGATAGATAGATAGATATAGTTCATATACAAATTCACTTGTACCATATTTTAGATTCACATATTAATGATATCCTTCCTGAAAGATGATGCTGTGAAAGTGCTGCACTCAGTATGCCAGCAAATTTGGAAAACTCAGCAGTGGCCACAGGACTGGAAAAGGTCAGTTTTCATTCCAATCCCAAAGAAAGGCAATGCCAAAGAATGCTCAAACTACCACACAATTGAACTCATCTCACACACTAGTAATGCTCAAAATTCTCCAAGCCAGGCTTCAGCAATATGTGAACTGTGAACTTCCTGACATTCAAGTTGGTTTCAGAAAAGGCAGAGGAACCAGAGATCAAATTGCCAACATCCACTGGATCATGGAAAAAGCGAGAGCTCCCTAAAAAAAAAAAAAAAATCTATTTCTGCTTTATTGACTATGCCAAAGCCTTTGATTGTGTGGATCACAATAAACTGTGGAAAATTCTCAAAAAGATGGGAATACCAGACCACCTGATCTGCCTCTTGAGAAATTTGTATGCAACAGTTAGAAGCAACAGGAAGCAACAGTTAGAAGCAACAGGAAGCAACAATTAGAACTGGACATGGAACAACAGACTGGTTCCAAATAGGAAAAGGAGTATGCCAAGGCTGTATATTGTCACCCTGCTTATTTAACTTATATGCAGAGTACATCATGAGAAATGCTGGACTGGAAGAAGCACAAGCTGGAATCAAGATTGCTGGGAGAAATATCAATAACCTCAGATATGCAGATGACACCACCCTTATGGCAGAAAGTGAAGAGGAACTAAAAAGCCTCTTGATGAAAGTGAAAGTGGAGAGTGAAAAAATTGGCTTAAAGCTCAACATTCAGAAAACGAAGATCATGGCATCTGGTCCCATCATTTCATGGAAAATAGATGGGGAAACAGTGGAAACAGTGTCAGACTTTATTTCTGGGGACTCCAAAATCACTGCAGATTGTGACTGTAGGCATGAAATTAAAAGACGCTTACTCCTTGGAAGGAAAGTTATGACCAACCTAGGTAACATATTCAAAAGCAGAGACATTATTTTGCCAACAAAGGTTCGTCTAGTCAAGGCTATGGTTTTTCCTGTCTGGTCATGTATGGATGTGAGAGTTGGACTGTGAAGAAGGCTGAGCGCTGAAGAACTGCTTTTGAACTGTGGTGTTGGAGAAGACTCTTGAAAGTCCCTTGGACTGCAAGGAGATCCAACCAGTCCATTCTGAAGAAGATCAGCCCTGGGATTTCTTCAGAAGGAATGATGCTAAAGCTGAAACTCCAGTACTTTGGCCACTTCATGCGAAGAGTTGACTCATTGGAAAAGACTCTGATGCTGGGAGGGATTGGGGGCAGGAGGAGAAGGGGACGACAGAGGATGAGATGGCTGGATGGCATCACTGACTCGATGGACATAAGTCTGGGTGAATTCCAGGAGTTGGTGGTGGACAGGGAGGCCTGGCATGCTGCGATTCATGGGGTTGCAAAGAGTCAGACATGACTGAGCGACTGAACTGATGGTTTTTTTAATTAATTTTTAATTGAAGGATAATTGCTTTACAGAATGTTGTTATTTTCTGTCAAACCTCAGTATAAATCAGCCATAGGTATACATATGTCCCCTACCTTTTGAACCTCCCTCCCATCTCCCTCTCCACCCCACCCCTCTAAGCTGATACAGAGCCCCTGTTTGAGTTTCCTGAGCCGTACATCATATTCCCGTTGGCTGTCTGTTTTGCATATGGCAATATAACTTTCCATGTTACTCTATCCATACATCTTACCCTCTCCTCCCCTCTCCCCATGTCCATATGTCTATTCTCTATGTCTGTTTGTCCACTGCTGCCCTGTAAATAAATTTTTCAGTACCATTTTTCTAGAGTCTACATATATGTGTTAGAATATGGTGTTTATCTTTCTCTTTCTGACCTACCTCACTTTGTATAATAGGTTCTAGGTTCATCCACCTCATTAGAACTGACTCAAATGCATTCTTGTTTATGGCTGAGTAATATTCCATTGTGTATATGTATCACTACTTCTTTATCCATTCATCTGTCCATGGGCATGTAGGTTGCTTCCATGTTCTTGCTATCATAAATACTTTTGCAGTGAACAATGGGATACATGTGTCTTTTCAATTTTGGTTTCCTCAGGATTTATGCCTAGGAGTGGGATTTCTGGGCATATGGTGGCTTTATTCCTATTTTTTTAAGGAGTCTTCATACTGTCTTCCATAGTGTCTGTATCAATTTATATTCCCACCAACAGGGCAAGAGCATTCCCTTTTTTCCACACCCTATCCAGCATTTATTGTTGATAGACTTTTTGATAATGGCCATTCTGACTGATGTGAAGTGATATCTCATTGCAGTTTTGATTTTAATTCCTCTAATAGTGAGTTACGTTGATCATCTTCTCATGTGTTTGTTAGCCATCTGTATGTCTTCTTTGGAGAAATGTCTGTTTAGGTCTTTTTACCACTTTTTGAATGGGTTGTCTGTTTTTCTGATATTGAGTTGTATGAGCTGCCTGTATATTTTGGAAATTAATCCTTTGTCAGTTGTTTCATTTGCTATTATTTTCTCACATTCTGAGGATTGTTTTTTCACCTTGCTTATAGTTTCCTTTGCTGTGCAGAGTTTTCAGTTTAATCAGGTCCCACTTGTTTACTTTTGTTCTTATTTCTGTTACTCTAGGAGGTGGGTCATAGAGGATCTTGCTTTGATTTATGTCATTGAGTGTTCTGCCTAAGTTTTCCTCTAAGAGGAAAACTGCAATTTCTGTAGTTTCAAACTGTAGTTTCTGGTCTTACATTTATATCTTTAATCCATTTTGAGTTTATTTTTGTGTACGGTGTTAGGAAGTATTCTAATTTCATTTTTTTACATGTATCTGTCCAGCTTTCCCAATACCATTTATTGAAGAAGCTATCTTTGTCCCATTGTATGTCTCAAAAAGACAAAGGAGGCAGGATACCCATAGGTGCATGGTACCCATAAGTGCACAGGCTTATTTCTGGGGTTTTGGTCTTGTTCCATTGGTCTACATTTCTGTTTTTGTGCCAGTACCATAGTGTCTTGATGACTGTAGCTTTGTAGTATAATCTGAAGTCAGGAAGGTTGATTCCTCCAGTTCCAGTCTTCTTTCTCCAGGCTGCTTTGGCTATTTCGTGTCTTTTGTGTTTCCATATGAATTGTGAAAATTTTTGTTCTAGTTCTGTGAAAAATGCCATTGGTAATTTGAGATAATTACCAATTATTACCAATTACCAATTGAAGTAATTCAATCTACACATTGAATCTGTAGAATGCATTTGGTAGTATAGTCATTTTCACAATATTGATTCATCCTACCCAGGAACATGGAATACTTCTCTGTTTATGTTATCTTTGATTTCTTTCATTAATGTCTTATAATTTTCTGTGTACAGTTCTTTTGTCTCCTTAGGTGAGTTTATTCTTAGATATTTAATTCTTTTTGTTGCAATAGTGAATGGGATTGATTCCTTAATTGTGGTTTCTGAGTTTTCATTGTTAGTATATAGAAATGCAAGTGATTTCTGTGTATTGATTTTGTAACCTGCAACTATGCTAAATTCACTGATTAGCTCTAGTAATTTTCTGATACTATCTTTAGGGTTTTCTATGTACAGTGTCATGTCATCTGCAAACAGTGAGAGCTTTACTTCTTCTTTTCCAGTCTGGATTCCTTTTATTTCTTTTTCTTCTCTGATTTCTCTAGCCAGAACTTATAGAAATACATTAAATAAAGTGGTGAAAGTGGACATCCTTTTCTTGTTCCTGATGTTAGAGGGAATGCTTTCAGTTTTTTAAAATTGAGAATAATGGTTGCTGTAGGGTTATCATATATGGCCTTTACTGTTTTGAGGTAGGTTCAATATTATATGGTACTAAAAAAGAGTAAATCACTTTAGATAAAACAAAAAAACAATTTGCACTATGTTATAAAACTGTGAAGGTTTAAGAAGTTCAGAGTGAGCCTGGGGAGGACAATGCTCTGAAAAGAAGTGTGGGACCAGCACTAACAATCTTCAGGAAAGGAAGTATCAACACAGATGCTTAGATTATAAAATTTCAATGACTGTCAAGTGATAAATGAGCAACCCAGAGGACATGTCAGAGAAAGAGAATGCCCTAACCATTTGAATGTTGAAACAAGAAAACATGAAGTTTTCAATACCATTAGCTAATATCCATACTTCCTTGATAACTTTTTCCAGGGTTATTGAAATCTAAACTTTATATCTGATTAAGCAGTGTTTTGGTTAGGTAATCTGTAACACACTTTTCACTTTTGTTCTTTAGATATGCATTTCTACAATAAATAGATCCAATTAAGGAGAATTTGTTTTCTACTTTTTTAAAAGGGTGACATATTTATTCAAATTAGAATTAACACTTTTACAAGGATTTGAATACCATTTTAAGAAAAGGTGGGAAATTTATCACCCAATTCTCTTTTGAAAAGGTGTGTTTTAACTTATGTATTTATAATTTAATGATTAAAGAAGATACTCTTGGGAAAAGTCATGAATCAGAGAATCCTAGAAATACTAAATTACAGAACACTGGGAGTAAAAGATGGAGGAAAAAAACTTAAAATGTGAGAAGACTTTAGTCCCAACTAATCTAAGAAATTTAAATAACAAAATAGAAAAAAATGAAACTTGGAGATAAGTCTGTTCCCAGTGAATCTGAGGTCCTTAATACCTCACTGAAGAAAGAATCCATTTGAGAGACAAAGTGATATGTACAAAGTGGATTTATTTAGAGACAAACAAATTCCACAGAGTCTGGGCCATCTCAGAAGGGGAGAGAGCCTTGAAACACAGATTGGTTAGCTTTTTGGAAGAATTATTCCAATTATTTCAGTGAAGGGGTGGGGCTTTCCAGGAACTGAGCCACCAACCACGTTTTGGCCTTTTATGGCGGCCTCAGAACAGTCAAGGCGCTGGAAGGTGGATCATCTAGCTTATGCTAATGTATTACAATGAACATATGATGAGGCTCAAAGTCTACTGGAAGTTAACTCATCTGCTTGGATCTAATTGATTAGAAACTGTGTCCTCACCACATATCATTCTTTTAAAGGTTGTGCTCTGCTCCCTTCTCTCCTGTTTCAATAGATATTAAATATCCAAATAATTATATGATAGTAAACATTAAAGGAATGATAAGGTGGTATGTGGCATGATCATGATAGAAATGTGTATTTGAAACAAATTATTTTAAGTATGATTGTACAGAACTGACTCAAAGGATATGAATTTGAGCAAACTCCAGGAGAGACTGGAGAACACAGGAGCCTGGCATGCTACAGTCCATGGGGTTGCAAAGGGTTGGACATGACTTAGCGACTGAAGAACAGGAACACAGAATATTAATTCTACAGAGCATAATTACAAAGTCACTGGTACAATCTACAATTTAGGTAGGAAATAAAAATAATTAGGATAAAATGTTAGTAAATCATGTTGTTTATACATTTGTTTTTAAAACTTAAAGATGGTAAGAATTTTACTTAATATTGAAAGCTAAACTGCATTCACCAGGGTGTGGTCATTGAGTTCAGGTGTGTTCAGTCACTCTGTAACGTCTGACTCTTTGTGACCCCACTGACTATTACAGTCTGGCAGGCTCTTCTGTCCACAAAATTTTCTAGGTAAGAATACTGGAGTGGGTTGCCTTTTCCTTCTCCAGGGAATATTCCCAACCCAGGGATTGAACCCATCTCCTGTACTGGTCACAGATGCCCATTTTACCTACTACTGTGGGCAAGAATCCCTTAGAAGAAATGGAGTAGTCCTCATAGTCAACAAAAGAGTCCAAATTGCAGTATTTGGGTGCAGTCTCAAAAATGACAGAATGATCTCTGTTTGTTTCCAAGACAAACCATTCATTATCACAGTAATTCAAGTCTATGCCCCAATAACTAATGCTGAAGAAGATGAAGCTGAATGGTTCTATGATGACCTAGAAGACTTTCTAGAAATAGTGTCAAAAAAAGATGGCCTTTTATCACAAGGGACTGGAATGCAAAAGTAGGAACTCAAGAGATACCTAGAGTAACAGGGAACTTTAGCCTTCCCTGAAGGCCAAACAAAATGAAGCAGGGTAAAGGCTAACAGAGTTTTGCCAAGTGAATGCACTGGTCACAGAAAACACTCTCTTCCAACAACACAAAAAATGATTCTACCCAAGGACATCACTAGATGATCAATACCAAAATCAGATTTATTATATTCTTTGCAGATAAAGATAGATAAGCAGTATACGGTCAGCAAAAACAAGACTGGGAGCAATCTGTGGCTTAGATCATGAACTCCTTATGACAAAATTCAGACTTAAACTGAAGAAAGAGCATATAGGTATGACTTAATCAACTATCTCATGATTATGCAGTGGAAATGACAAATAGATTCAAAGGATTAGACCTGACAGAGTGCCTGAAGAACTATGGACAGAGGTCTGTGACACTGTACAGGAGGCAGTGATCAAGACCATCCCCAAGAAATAGAAATGCAAGAAGGCAAAATGATGGTCTGAGGAGGCCTTAAAAATAGCTGAGAAAAGAAGCTAAAGGCAAAGGAGAAAAGGAAAGGTATATCCATCAGAACGCAGAGTTCCAAAGAATAGCAAGGAGAGATAAGAAAGCCTTTCTCAGTAATCAGTGCAAAGAAATAGAGGAAGGAAAGCAATAGAATGGGAAAGACTAGAGATCTCTTCAAGAAAATTAGAGATACCAAGGAAGCATTTAATGAAAAGATGGATACAATAAAGGACAGGAAAGATATGGAGATAACAGAAGCAGCAGATATTATAAAAAGGTGGCAAGAATGCACAGGACAGCTATACAAAAGAGATCTTAATGAACCCGATAACCGAGATGGTATGATAACTCACCTAGAGCCAGACAACCTGGAATGTGAGTCAAGTGGGCCTTAGGAAGGTTACTATGAGCAAAGATAGTCGAAGTGATGGACTTCCAGGTGAGCTATTTCAAGTCCTAAAAGATGATGCTTTGAAAGTGCTGCACTCAGCATGCCAGCAAATTTGGATAACTCAGTAGTGGCCACAGGACTGGAAAAGGTCAGTTTTCATTCCAATCCCAAAGAAAGGTAATGTTAAAGAATGCTCAAACTACCATACAATTGCCCTCATCTCGCACATTAGCAAAGTAATGCTCAAAATTCTCCAAGCAAGGCTTCAACAGTACGTGAACAGAGAACTTCCAAATATTCAAGCTGGATTTAGAAGACATCAAACAGCCAAGATCTGCTATATCACAGAAAAAGCAAGAAAGTTCCAGAAAACATCTACATTTGTTTTTTTGACTGAACTGTGGGAAATTCTTCAAGAGGCAGGGATACCAGATGACCTTACCTTTTCCTGAGAAATCTGTATGCAGGTCAAGAAGCAAAAGTTAGAACCAGACATGGAAAAATGGATTGTTTCCACATTGGGAAAGGAGTACATCACCCTGCTTCTTTAACTTATATGCAGAATACACTATGTGAAATGCCAGGCTGGATGAAGCACAAACTGGAATCAAGATTGCCAGGAGAAATATCAATAATCTCAGATATGCACATGACACCACCCTTAAGGCAGAATGTGAAGAGGAACTGAAGAGGCTCTTAATGAAAGTGAAAGAGGAGAGTGAAATACCTGGTTTAAAACTCAATATTCAAAACACTAAGATCATGGCATCTGGTCCCATTCCTTCACAAATAGATGGGGAAACAATGGAAACAGTAAGGGACTCTATTTTCTTGGACTCCAAAATCCCTGCAGACGGTGACTGTAGCCATTAAATTAAAAGAGGCTTGTTCCTTGGAAGAAAAGCTATGACAACCTAGATAGTATATTAAAAAGCAGAGACATTACTTTCCAGACAAAGGTCCATCTACTCAAAGCTATGTTTTTTCCAGTAGTCATAGATGGATGTGAGAGTTGGATCATAAAGAAACCTGAGTGCCAAAGAATTGATGCTTTTAAACTGTGGTGTTAGAGAAGACTCCTGAGAATCCTTGGACAGCAAGGAGATCAAACCAGTCAATCTTAAAGGAAATCAACCCTGAATATTCATTGTAAGGACTGATACTGAAGCTGAAACTCCAATACTTTGGCCACTGATGCAAAGAACTGACTTATTGGGAAAGCTCCTGATTCTGGGAAAAATTGAAGGCAGGAAGAGAGGGGATGAAAGAGGATGACCTGGCTGGATGGCATCACCACTTCAATGGACATGAGTTTGCACAAGCCCAGGAGTTTTTGATGGTCAGGGAATCCTGGCATGCTGTAGTCTGTGGGGTTGCAAACAGTTGGACATGACAGAGGGACTGAGCTGAACCTGCACTTGTAGACAGATTCTCTACTGCTGAAGCCCAGATGGTCACTGAGTGAGGCTCCATAAAGATAAACATGAGTGGAAACAATCTATTTCCTAAGGTGCACCAAGTCAGGTAGAACAAAAGTACAGATTGACTAATATCAGAATAAAATTCAAATTAAGACAATCAAGTTGGGACTTTCCTGGTGGGGAAGATTGGTGGCATCAGTTGTGGTATAGCTAAAACTTCTGGAAGACTAGGTGGAGAGATGGTACCATTGCAAAAAGAATGCAATTAAGTAAAGAGATTTAAAAATCAATAAAGATAATGAGAAAGTATTTCTCTCAAAAATGAGTGTTGCAACGTTTCTCCTGGTAGTCAAATCTGAAGACCATGCAAGTTTCCTCTCATGTGCTAAGAAAAACCATGGCCTCTGGCTGAGTATTGCTGTATAATGCAGGTCAAATCAACTTGGATTTTTTTTTAAATCACATTAAGCCAAAAAGCCATAAGAGAATCTGGCATGAAGTTTCATAGCCTGTTGTGTTACTTAAATTAAATATACTAAGAAGACTTATGCTAAGAAGTTGACAGCAATGAAAAATTTTCTAACAGAGGATTTATTCCTAATCTTAATTTTCCCTAATGAAAAATTGTGATATATATGTATTTGCCTATATAAATATTTTCACAAATGAAAGAATTTCTAATCAAGACTTATTGGTTGCTACTTATTCTGAGTCCTTCTCGGTGAATCTGAAGTAAATGTTTTTAAAAATTCAAAATTGATAATTTGTTCAGAACTCAAAATCTCTAGTAAAGAAAAAATACAAGTGGTTTTGTTGTGGTTTAGTTGCTTTGGTTGTGTCTGTTTTACAACCCCATGGACTATAGCCCACCAGGCTCCACAATCCATGGGATTTTCCAAGCAAGAATACTGGAGTGGGTTGTCATTTCCTTCCCCAGGGGATCTTCCCAATCCAGGGATCAAACTCATGTCTCCTGAACTGGCACAAGGATTCTTTACCACTGAATCATCAAGCTGAAATGAAAAGAGATGAAGGTCCCAAAAATTACATAGTCAAAATGAGTCTATGAGAAATGAAAAATAATGGTATATTTCCACCAAGTCTAATCTATATGTCACAAAACACAACTAATTATCCCTGTGTTTGATCTGCAATTTCACTGATATATATGATAAACATTAAAAAATTATTAAAGATTTTCATAGGTTTGTTCTAATACTTAATCTCCCAGTAGATTTTTATCCACCATAATTGATTATTTAATGTACCTTTCTAATAAGAGGAACTTGCATAATGCAATCTTACTATTATCCACCTCAGAACCTCTTTAGAGCTCTGTGGCTTACAAGGAAATATTTAATAACAGAAAAAGAGAGTAACAGGAAGAAAGAAGGAAAGGAAGGAGGAAGAAAAAGTGGGTGGGGAAGAGCAAAATGTCTTATGATTAAGGAAGTTAAAGTCCTACGTAATATGTTGCACAGGAAATTTCAGTAAATGAGGAAAAGCACCAAAAGCCAAACTTCATAGTTCACGTTTTAACTAAGGAATAACCTTGAATATATGTATCATTCTAGATACACATGTGTTTTCTCTGTAAGCTGGTATTTTTTATATTTTTACATTTTCACTGTATGTGTACATTTTCATTTTTAAAACAATTTTAAGTGCAACAGTTAATTTTTTATTTATGTCACTGCATAGAAAGATAACAATTCATAATGTTATGGTAGAAATGGTTATATATTATATAAACTAATTAATAATAACTGAGATGACCCCCAGGAGGAGGGCATGACAACCCACTCCAGTATTCCTGTCTGGATAATCCCATGGATAGAGGAGTCTGGTGGGGTACAGTCCATGGGAGTGCAAAGAGTCAGATGTGACTGAAGTGATTTAGCAAGCATATAGGATGGGAAAAATAATCATATTTCTGAAATGAGGTTAGAAGCTGAAAAATGAGAATTAGTTAACTAAATCATTCACTAATTAAATAAATGGATTTATCCACACAGCACAATTTGGACTCCAACTAATAAAATGTGTAGGAAGTAAAGATGAAAATTAGCATTCTAATGACAAGCATAAAATAAATGGAATCAGTTCAAATCAGAGATGTCTAGAAATATTTGCAAAATCATAAAACATATTGTCTTTATACTGCAATTCACAGATTATCCAAAATTACAGCTATACTTATTCCATTTTTCCCATCCCCAGATGCTTTTGGCAGTTTTACTTCTCTGGAGATACTATCTATATTTTTAAATATGTGTTTTAAATGCAATTTATGGTCATCCAGGAACAGTAATAGTAATTGCAAACCTATTATTAACATTAAATATGTTTTTATATGGTCCATCACCAAAGCATGTGTCAAATTATGAATTATTAATATAATGATAAAACTTTTCCTCCTTACTTCACTCTTTAGGCAATTATTCTCATAAAGTTGCCTTTATCTGTTGAAATAAACTGAAAATATTAGATTAAAAAAGACATTAGCCCAAGCAAAATGGCAAATATGCTTATTAATTCTAAACAAAACTGAAAGTTGTTCTCTATCATACAATGAAATATCAGGCAAGACTGCATTTCATTTATGTGAGAAGACTGTCTAATTGCAGAGAATATAATTTATATGTGTATTTGTGTAAAGACATAATTTTATTCATCAGATTTCTTATAAGAAGCACTATATTGCTGGAAGAAGAGTTTGATAAACTACCATGATTAACAGCTAGGTAAGAAGTACATTATCAAGGGACTACTCAATAAAAAGAAAAAAAAACTCTATTAAAATGTTTAATAAAACAAAAAGAAGAATATATTTCTCCTGTGAGAAGTGAAGGGAGGAGACTCTAGGAGGGAGAAGTTCAAATTACTAATACTGAATTTTTCATTGAAAGTAAAAGTGAAAGTCGCTCAGTCATGTCCAACTCTTTGAGACTGCATGGACTGTATAGTCCATGGAATTCTCCAGGCCAGAATACTGGCATGGGTAATCTTTCCCTGCTCCAGGGGATCTTCCCAACCCAGGAATTCAACCCAGGTCTCCTGCATTGCAGGCGCATTCTTTACCAGCTAAGGTACAAACTTGAGACAAACTCAAGACCAACTGAATTTAAGAAAATAAAGAAATACATTATTTCTAGAACCTGGAGAGTCATGAACTTGACCATGCTTCTTATATTTATATAATCAACTTAATTTAGGTGTTTCATAGCTTCTATTCATTAATTATAAAAATGGAAAATGCCACTGTCTCTTCCATTTATTGTTTACTTATTCATTCATCAATTTATATTGATCTTCTCAAGAGCATTTCAAAGAATTAAGTATGCTATAAAAATACTGCTTAATATTTAAATATAAAAGAACATCTCTAAAATATATCTATGGAAACATGAGAAGACAACAACTGTACTTAAATTATCTCATAATATAGCTGAGCAATATTACAAAGAAAAAGACTTCTAGTTCATTGACAACCCTCCAATTTCAGAAAAACATCTATTTCTGCTTTATTGACTATGCCAAAGCCTTTGACTGTGTAGATCACAATAAACTGTTGAAAATTCTGAAAGAGATGGGAATACCAGACCACCTAACATGCCTCTTGAGAAATCTGTATGCAGATCAGGAAGCAACAGTTAGAACTGGACATGGAACGACAGACTGGTTCCAAATAGGAAAAGGAATGCATCAAGGCTGTATGTTGTCACCCTGTTTATTTAACTTATATGCAGAGTACATCATGAGAAACACTGGACTGGAAGAGACACAAGCTGGAATCAAGATTGCTGGGAGAAATATCAATAACCTCAGATATGCAGATGACACCACCCTTATGGCAGAAAGTGAAGAGGAACTAAAAAGCCTCTTGATGAAAGTGAAAGTGGAGAGTGAAAAAATTGGCTTAAAGCTCAACATTCAGAAAACAAAGATGATGGCATCTGGTCCCATTACTTCATGGGAAATAGATGGGGAAACAGTGTCAGATTTATTTTTCTGGGCTCCAAAATCACTACAGATGGTGACTGCAGTCATGAAATTAAAAGATGCTTACTAGGCAATAGATCAAAACCCTGTGGTTACTACGGACTACATACGAAGGGGCCTATAGATCTTGAGAAATTAAGTCTGACCAAGGAACTAGCCAAAAATGAACTGAACCCACAACACCCACAACAAAATCAAGAAAGTCCTAGATATATTTTTATTATTTTTACGATCATTCTTTTTTTTTAATTAAAAAAAATTTTAAGTCCTCTATTGTTCCTTTAATTTTCCCTTTTATAACCTATTACTTTGCAAAAAAAAAAAAAAAAAAAGACCCTATTTTTTTCTTCTTCAGCAAACTTCATATATATATATATTTTATAATTTTTTGACCTTGTGTTTTTTGTTTGTTTGTTTTTTCTTCTTTTCTTTAACATTGTATTTTTGAAATTCCAAACTCTGCTCTAGATTTTTAACTTTCGCTTTTTGGTATATGTTATCAATTTTGTACCTATAGTTTTGTTTTTTTTTTTTTTTTTTTTTTTTTTATAATTTCCATGACTTTTTTTTTTTCTTCTTCTCTATTTCTTTCTCTTCTTCTTTTATATAACATTGTATATCTGAAATTCCAAACTCTACTCTAGATTTTTAATTTATGCTTTTTGGTATTTGATATCAATTTTGTACCTGTATTTTCTTTATAATTGTTGTGACATTGTTTGTTTTTGTTTGTTTGTTTTCTCTCTTTATTTTTCTTCTTCTTTTTTTTTTAACATTGTATTTTTGAAATTCCAAACTCTACTCTAGATTTTTAATTTTTGCTTTTTGGTATTAGTTATCAATTTTGTACCTGTACTTTCTTTATAATTTTCGCGACCTTGATTGTTTTTGTTTGTTCGTTTTTTCTCTCTTTCTTTTCCTTCTTCTTTTCTTTAACATCGTATTTTTGAAATTCCAAACTCTACTCTAGATTTTTAATTTTTGCTTTTATGTATTTGTTACCAATTTTGTACCTTTAAGAACCCAATCTTCAGGACCCATTTTTCACTAGGGAGCGAGATTACTGGCTTGACTGCTCTCTCTCCCTTTGGACTCTCCTTTTTCTCCACCAGGTCGCCTGTGTCTCCTCCCTAACCCCTCTCTACTCTACCCAACTCTGTGAGTTTATGCGTGTTCCAGACGGTGGAGAACACTTAGGGAACTGATTACTGGCTGGATCTGTCTCCCTCCTTTTCATTCCCCCCTTTTATCCCTCTGGCCACCTCTGTCACCTTCCTCCTCCTTCTCTTCTCTGTATAACTCCGTGAACATCTCTGAGTGGTCCAGTTGTGGAGTGCACATAAGGAAGTGACTACTGGCTAGCCCACTCTCTCCACTATTGATTCACCTCATCTCATTTGGGTCACCTCTAACTCCCTCCTCCCTCTTCTCTTCTCCATGTAACCCCGTGAACCTCTCTGAGTGACCCTCACTGTAGAGAAACTTTTCATCTTTAATGTAGATGTTTTATCAATGGTGCTGTATAGAAGGAGAAGTTTTGAAACTACTGTAAAAATAAGACCGATAACCGGAAGCAGGAGACTTAAGTCCAAACCCTGACTCCAGGGAACGCCTGACTCCAAGGAACATTAATTGACAGGAGCTCATCAAATGCCTCCCTACCAACACTGAAACCAAGCACCACACAAGGGCCAATAAGTTCCAGGGCAAGACATACCGAGCAAATTCTCCAGCAACAAAGGAACACAGCCCTGAGCTTCAAGATACAGGCTGCCCAAAGTCACCCCAAGACTATAGACATCTCATAACTCATTACTGGACATTTCATTGCACTCCAGAGAGAAGAAATACAGCTCCACCCACCAGAACACCGACACAAGCTTCCCTAACCAGGAAACCTTGACAAGCCACCTGCACAAACCCCCACACAGTGAGGAAACGCCACAATAAAGAGAACTCCACAAACTGCCAGAATACAGAAAGGACACCCCAAACTCAGCAATTTAAACAAGATGAAGAGACAGAGGAATACTCAGCAGATAAAGGAACAGGATAAATGCCCACCAAACCAAACAAAAGAGGAAGAGATAGGGAATCTACCTGATAAAAAATTCCAAATAATGATAGTTAAATTGATCCAAAATCTTGAAATTAAAATGGAATCACAGATAAAAAGCCTGGAGACAAGGATTGAGAAGATGCAAGAAAGGTTTAACAAGGACCTAGAAGAAATAAAAAAGAGTTAATATATAATGAATAATGCAATAAATGAAATTAAAAACACTCTGGAGGCAACAAATAGTAGAATAACAGAGGCAGAAGATAGGATTAGTGAATTAGAAGATAGAATGGTAGAAATAAATGAATCAGAAAGGATAAAAGCAAAACGAATTAAAAGAAATGAGGACAATCTCAGAGACCACCAGGAAAATATTAAATGCTACAACATTCGAATCATAGGGGTTCCAGAAGAAGAAGACAAAAAGAAAGACCATGAGAAAATACTTGAGGAGATAATAGTGGAAAACTTCCCTAAAATGGGGAAGGAAATAATCACCCAAGTCCAAGAAACCCAGAGAGTCCCAAACAGGATAAACCCAAGGAGAAACACCCCAAGACACATATTAATCAAATTAACAAAGATCAAACACAAAGAACAAATATTAAAAGCAGCAAGGGAAAAACAACAAATTACACACAAGGGAATTCCCATAAGGATAACAGCTGATCTTTCAATAGAAACTCTTCAAGCCAGGAGGGAATGGCAAGACATACTTAAAATGATGAAAGAAAATAACCTACAGCCCAGATTGTTGTACCCAGCAAGGATCTCATTCAAGTATGAAGGAGAAATCAAAAGCTTTTCAGACAAGCAAAAACTGAGAGAATTCTGCACCACCAATCCAGCTCTCCAACAAATACTAAAGGATATTCTCTAGACAGGAAACACAAAAACAGTGTATAAACTCGAACCCAAAACAATAAAGTAAATGGCAACAGGATCATACTTATCAGTAATTACCTTAAACGTAAATGGGTTGAATGCCCCAACCAAAAGACAAAGACTGGCTGAATGGATACAAAAACAAGACCCCTACATATGTTGTCTACAAGAAACCCACCTCAAAACAGGGGACACATACAGACTGAAAGTGAAGGGCTGGAAAAAGATTTTCCATGCAAATAGGGACCAAAAGAAAGCAGGAGTAGCAATACTCATATCAGATAAAATAGACTTTAAAACAAAGGGTGTGAAAAGAGACAAAGAAGGTCACTACATAATGATCAAAGGATCAATCCAAGAAGAAGATATAACAATTATAAATATATATGCACCCAACACGGGAGCACCACAGTATGTAAGACAAATACTAACAAGTATGAAAGGAGAAATTAACAATAACACAATAATAGTGGGAGACTTTAATACCCCACTTACACCTAAGGATAGATCAACTAAACAGAAAATTAACAAGGAAACACAAACTTTAAACAATACAATAGACCAATTAGACCTAATTGATATCTATAGGACATTTCATTCCAAAACAATGAATTTCACCTTTTTCTCAAGCACACATGGAACCTTCTCCAGGATAGATCACATCCTGGGCCATAAAGCTAGCCTTGGTAAATTCAAAAAAATAGAAATCATTCCAAGCATTTTTTCTGACCACAATGCAGTAAGATTAGATCTCAGTTACAGGATAAAAACTATTAAAAATTCCAACATATGGAGGCTGAACAACACGCTGCTGAATAACCAACAAATCACAGAAGAAATCAAAAAAGAAATCAAAATTTGCATAGAAACGAATGAAAATGAAAACACAACAACCCAAAACCTGTGGGACATGGTAAAAGCAGTCCTAAGGGGAAAGTTCATAGCAATACAGGCATACCTCAAGAAACAAGAAAAAAGTCAAATAAATAACCTAACTCTACACCTAAAGCAACTAGAAAAGGAAGAAATGAAGAACCCCAGGGTTAGTAAAAGGAAAGAAATCTTAAAAATTAGAGCAGAAATAAATGCAAAAGAAACAAAAGAGACCATAGCAAAAATCAACAAAACCAAAAGCTGGTTCTTTGAAAGGATAAATAAAATTGACAAACCATTAGCCAGACTCATCAAGAAACAAAGGGAGAAAAATCAAATGAACAAAATTAGAAACAAAAATGGAGAGATTACAACAGACAACACAGAAATACAAAGGATCATAAGAGACTACTATCAACAATTATATGCCAATAAAATGGACAACGTGGAAGAAATGGACAAATTCTTAGAAAAGCACAACTTTCCAAAACTCGACCAGAAAGAAATAGAAAATCTTAACAGACCCATCACAAGCACGGAAATTGAAACTGTAATCAAAAATATTCCAGCAAACAAAAGCCCAGGTCCAGACGGCTTCACAGCTGAATTCTACCAAAAATTTAGAGAAGAGCTAACACCTATCCTGCTCAAACTCTTCCAGAAAATTGCAGAGGAAGGTAAACTTCCAAACTCATTCTATGAGGCCACCATCACCCTAATACCAAAACCTGACAAAGATGCCACAAAAAAAGAAAACTACAGGCCAATATCACTGATGAACATAGATGCAAAAATCCTTAACAAAATTCTAGCAATCAGAATCCAACAACACATTAAAAAGATCATACACCATGATCAAGTGGGCTTTATCCCAGGGATGCAAGGATTCTTCAATATCCGCAAATCAATCAATGTAATACACCACATTAACAAATTGAAAAATAAAAACCATATGATTATCTCAATAGATGCAGAGAAAGCCTTTAACAAAATTCAACATCCATTTATGATAAAAACTCTCCAGAAAGCAGGAATACAAGGAACATACCTCAACATAATAAAAGCTATATGTGACAAACCCACAGCAAACATTATCCTCAATGGTGAAAAATTGAAAGCATTTCTTCTAAAGTCAGGAACAAGACAAGGGTGCCCACTTTCACCATTACTATTCAACATAGTTTTGGAAGTTTTGGCCACAGCAATCAGAGCAGAAAAAGAAATAAAAGGAATCCAAATTGGAAAAGAAGAAGTAAAACTCTCACTATTTGCAGCTGACATGATCCTCTACATAGAAAACCCTAAAGATTCCACCAGAAAATTACTAGAAATAATCAATGACTATAGTAAATTTGCAGGATATAAAATCAACACACAGAAATCCCTTGCATTCCTATACACTAATAATGAGAAAACAGAAAGAGAAATTAAGAAAATAATTCCATTCTCCATTGCAACGGACAGAATAAAATACTTAGGAATATATCTACCTAAGGAAACTAAAGACCTATATATAGAAAACTATAAAACACTGGTGAAAGAAATCAAAGAGGACACTAATAGATGGAGAAATATACCATGTTCATGGATTGGAAGAATCAATATAATGAAAATGAGTATACTATCCAAAGCAATTTATAGATTCAACGCAATCCCTATTAAGCTACCAACAGTATTCTTCACAGAGCTAGAACAAATAATTTCACAATTTGTATGGAAATACAAAAAACCTCGAATAGCCAAAGCGATCTTGAGAAAGAAGAATGGAACTGGAGGAATCAACCTACCTGACTTCAGGCTCTACTACAAAGGCACAGTTATCAAGACAGTATAGTACTGGCACAAAGACAGAAATATAGATCAATGGAATAAAATAGAAAGCCCAGAGATAAATCCACGCACATATGGACACCTTATCTTTGACAAAGGACGCAAGAATATACAATGGATTAAAGACAATCTCTTTAACAAGTGGTGCTGGGAAAACTGGTCAACCACTTGTAAAAGAATGAAACTAGACCACTTTCTAACACCACACACAAAAATAAGCTCAAAATGGATTAAAGATCTAAACGTAAGACCAGAAACTATAAAACTCCTAGAGGAGAACATAGGCAAAACACTCTCTGACATACATCACAGCAGGATCCTCTATGACCCACCTCCCAGAATATTGGAAATAAAAGCAAAAATAAACAAATGGGACCTAATTAACCTTAAAAGCTTCTGCACATCAAAGGAAACTATTAGCAAGGTGAAAAGACAGCCTTCAGAATGGGAGAAAATAATAGCAAATGAAGCAACTGACAAACAACTAATCTCAAAAATATACAAGCAACTCCTACAGCTCAACTCCCGAAAAATAAACGACCCAATCAAAAAATGGGCCAAAGAACTAAATAGACATTTCTCCAAAGAAGACATACAGATGGCTAACAAACAAATGAAAAGATGCTCAACATCACTCATTATCAGAGAAATGCAAATCAAAACCACTATGAGGTACCATTTTACACCAGTCAGAATGGCTGCGATCCAAAAGTCTACAAGCAATAAATGCTGGAGAGGGTGTGGAGGAAAGGGAACCCTCTTACACTCTTGGTGGGAATGCAAACTAGTACAGCCACTATGGAGAACAGTGTGGAGATTCCTTAAAAAACTGGAAATAGAACTGCCTTATGATCCAGCAATCCCACTGCTGGGCATACACACTGAGGAAACCAGAAGGGAAAGAGACACATGTACCCCAATGTTCATCGCAGCACTGTTTATAATAGCCAGGACATGGAAGCAACCTAGATGTCCATCAGCAGATGAATGGATAAGAAATCAGTGGTACGTATACACAATGGAGTATTACTCAGCCATTAAAAAGAATACATTTGAATCAGTTCTAATGAGGTGGATGAAACTGGAGCCTATTATACAGAGTGCAGTAAGCCAGAAGGAAAAACATAAATACAGTATACTAATGCATATATATGGAATTTAGAAAGATGGTAACAATAACCCTGTGTATGAGACAGCAAAAGAGACACTGATGTATAGAACAGTCTTATGGACTCTGAGGGAGAGGGAGAGGGTGGGAAGATTTGGGAGAATGACATTGAAACATGTAAAATATCATGTAAGAAACGAGTTGCCAGTCCAGGTTCGATGCACAATACTGGATGCTTGGGGCTAGTGCACTGGGACGACCCAGAGGGATGGTATGGGGAGGGAGGAGGGAGGAGGGTTCAGGATGGGGAACACATGTATAGCTGTGGTGGATTCATTTTGATATTTCGCAAAACTAATACAATTATGTGAAGTTTAAAAATAAAATAAAATTAAAAAAAAAAAAAAGAAAGTTATGACCAACCTAGATAGCATATTAAAAAGCAGAGACATTACTTTGCCAACAAAGATTCGTCTAGTCAAGGCTATGGTTTTTCCTGTGGTCATGTATGGATGTGAAAGTTGGACTGTGAGGAAGGCTGAGCGCTGAAGAATTGATGCTTTTGAACTGTGGTGTTGGAAGACTCTTGAGAGTCCCTTGGACTGTAAGGAGATCCAACCAGTCCATTCTAAAGGAGATCAGCCCTGGGATTTCTTTGGCAGGAATGATGCTAAAGCTGAAACTCCAGTACTTTGGTCACCTCATGTGAAGAGTTGACTCACTGGAAAAGACTCTGATGCTAGGAGGGATTGGGGGCAAGAGGAGAAGGGGAGGACAGAGGATGAGATGGCTGGATGGCATCACTTACTCGATGGACGTGAGTCTGGGTGAACTCCGGGAGTTGGTGATGGACAGGGAGGCCTGGAGTGTTGCAATTCTTGGGGTCGCAAAGAGTCGGACAGGACTGAGCGACTAATCTGATCTCATCTGATCTGATCTGATATCCATCCCTTTTATTATGGGAGGACCATGACTGCTTCAGCCTGTAGCGTACAGAGGAATGGAAGCTATGTGACTTGCAAAGTTAGGCCTTCAGAAGCCACTCATCCTTCAAGTGGTTTTCCTGCAACATTGATTTTTGGAAGCCCCCTACTTGAACACTCCTACTGAAACCCAAATGAAACATTCTGAGAAACTCAAGCTACATGGAGAGGTCACAGGTCAGTGCACCAAAGTCTGCACTGAACTCCATCAGCCTAGCCCAGAGACTTGTGATTAAGAAGCTATCAATGGAAGTCTTTCCAGCTGAGGACCCAGATAACTGTGCAGCAGAAAAGATGCATTCTTGTTATGTCATAGCCTGGCACTGACAGATTCCATGAGTAATTATTTCCTCTTTAAAACTTCACTCTGGGGTGCTATATATTAATAACATAGTGCATTCACTACAAAGGATAGGAATAAAAAAAAAAAAAAAAACCAGTTTAAACCAAGAACAGGCTACAAACATTTGCAAAATCACACACACACACACACACATACATACATTAGATATAGGCTTCTATATTACAATCCATTAATTTTCCTAACTATAGCCATATTTAATCCACTGTTCACATATTCTTCACCAAGGTAAACCCAGAGAGAAAGATTATTCAATAGTGTCTAAAATTTTATTGAGGTAAGGCTCTTTAAATCATTTAATTCATTTTTAATTTTGTACAGTTAAATTTGCCTCTTTTTATTAACATTAAAATTTCTGTATAAGAAAAGTAAATATAGTGTCTTATAAGGGGTACTTAAATTATTTGATATTCTAAACTTCATTCAATGAATATTTAAGAGCCCTCTCAAACCACTCTATAACAAGTTCAGTTCAGCTCAGTCACTCAGTTGTGCTCAACTCTTTGTGACTCCATAGACTGCAGCACTCCAGTCTTCCATGTCCATCACCAGCTCCCAAATCTTACTCAGACTCATGTCCATCTAGTCAGTGATGCCATCCAACCATCTCCTTTTCTGTAATTCCCTCTCCTCTTGCCTTCACTCTTTCCCAGAATCAGTGTCTTTGCCAATGAGTCAGTTCTTTGCATCAGGTGGCCAAAGTACTGGAGCTTCAGCTTCAGCATCAGTCCTTCCAATGAATATTCAGGGTTGATTTCCTTTTTTATTGACTGGTTTGATCTCCCTACTGTCCAAGTGACCCTCAAGAGTCTTCTTCTACACCACAATTCAGTTCAGTTCAGTCACTCAGTCATGGCCTACTCTTTGCAATCCCATGAACTACAGCGCACCAGGCCTCCCTGTCCATCATCAACTCCTGGAGTCCACCCAAACCCATGTCCATTAAGTCGGTGATGCCATCCAAACATCTCATCCTCTGTCTTCCCCTTCTCCTCCTTCCCTCAATCTTTCCCAGCATCAGGGTCTTTTACAATGAGTCAGCTCTTTGCATAAGGTGGACAAAGTATGGGAGTTTGAGCTTTAACATTAGTCCTTCCAATGAACACCCAGGACTGATTTCCTTTAGAATGGACAGGTTGTATCTCCTTGCAGTCCAAGGGACTCTCAAGAGTCTTCTCCAACAGCACAGTTTGAAAGCATCAATTCTGCAGTGCTCAGCTTTCTTTATAGTCCAACTCTCACATCCATACATGACCACTAGAAAAACTTGACTATACAGACCTTTGTTGGCAAAGAAATGTCTCTGCTTTTTAACATGCTGCCTAGGTTGGTCATAACTTTCCTTCCAAGGAGTAAGCGTCTTTTAATTTCATGGCTGCAATCACCATCTGCAATGATTTTGGAGCCCAAAAAAATAAAGTCAGCCACTGTTTCCACTGTTTCCCCATCTACTTGCCATGAAGTTATGGGACTGGATGCCATGATCTTAGCTTTCTGAATGTTGAGTTTTAAGCCAACTTTTTCACTCTCCTTTTTCACTTTCATCAACAAGCTCTTTAGTTCTTCACTTTCTTCCATAAGGTTGGTGTCATTTGCATATCTGAGGTTATTGGTATTTCTCCCAGCAATCTTGATTCCAGCTTGTGCTTCCTCCAGCCCAGCATTTCTCATGATGTACTCTGCATATAAGTTAAATAAGCAGAGTGACAATATACAGCCTTGACATACTCCTTTTCCTATTTGGAACCAGTCTGTTGTTCCATGTTCGGTTCTAACTGTTGCTTCCTGACCTGTATACAAATTTCTAAAGAGGCAGGTCAGGTGGTTTGGTATACCCATCTCTTTCAGAATTTTCAACAGTTTATTGTGATCCACACTGTCAAAGGCTTAGGCATAGTCAATAAAGCAGAAATAGATGTTTTTCTGGAACTCTTTGCTCTTTTGATGATCCAGCAGATGTTGGCAATTTGATCTCTTGTTCTTCTGCCTTTTCTAAAACCAGCCTGAACATCAGGAAGTTCACAGTTCACGTATTGCTGAGGCCTGGCTTGGAGAATTTTGAGCATTACTTTACTAGCATGTGAGATGAGTGCAATTGTGCAGTAGTTTGAACATTCTTTTTTGGCATTGCCTTTCTTTGGGATTGGAATGAAAACTGACCTTTTCCAGACCTATGGCTACCACTGAGTTTTCCAAATTTGCTGGCATATTGAGTGCAGCAATTTCACAGCATCACCTTTCAGGATTTGAAATAACTCACCTGGAAGTTCATCACCTCCAGTAGCTTTGTTCATAGTGATGCTTCCTAAGGCCCACTTGACTTCACATTCCAGGATGTCTGGCTCTAGGTGAGTGATCACAACATCTTGATTATCTGGGCCATGAAGAACTTTTTTGTACAGTTCTTCTTTATATTCTTGCCACCTCTTCTTAATATCTTCTGCTTCTGTTAGGTCCCTACCATTTCTGTCCTTTATTGAGCCCGTCTTTGCATGAAATGTTCCCTTGGTTTCTGTAATTATCTTGAAGAGATCTCTAGTCTTTCCCATTCTGTTGTTTTCCTCCATTTCTTTGCATTGATCACTGAGGAAGGCTTTCTTATCTCTCCTTGCTATTCTTTGGAACTCTGCATTTAGATGCTTATATCTTTCCTTTTCTCCTTTGCTTTTCACTTCCCTTCTTTCACAGCTATTTGTAATGCCTCCTCAGACAGCCATTTTGCTTTTTTCCATTTGTTTTTCTTGGGGATGGTCTTGATCCTGTCTCCTGTACAATGTCATGATCATAGATCATCAGACACTCTGTGAGATCTAGTCCCTTAAATCTGTTTCTCACTTCCATTGCATAGTCTTAAGGGATTTTATTTAGGTCATACTTGAATGGTCTAGTGGTTTTCCCTACTTTCTTCAATTTCAGTCTGAAATTGGCAATAAGGATTTCATGATTTGAGCCACAGTCAGCTCCTGGTCTTTTTTTTTTTTTTTTGCTGACTGTATGGAGCTTCTCCATCTTTGGCTGCAAAGAATATAATCAGTCTAATTTTGGTGTCGACCATCTGGTGATGTCCATGTGTAGTCTCCTCTTGTGTTGTTGGAAGAGGGTGTTTGCTATGACCAGTGCATTCTCTTGGCAGAACTCTATGAGCCTTTGCCCTGCTTCATTCTGTACTCCAAGGCCAAATTGGCCTGTTACTCCAGGTGTTTCTTGACTTCCTGCTTTTGCATTCCAGTCCCCTATAATGAAAAGGACATCTTTTTTGGGTGTTAGCTCTAGAAGGTCTTGTAGGTCTTCATAGAACTGTTCAACTTGGCTTATTCAGCGTTACTGGTTGGGGCATAGACTTGGATTACTGTGATACTGAATGGTTTGCCTTGGAAAGGAACAGAGATCATTCTGTTGTTTTTGAGATTATATCCAAGTACTGCATTTTGGACTCTTTTGTTGATCATGATGGCTACCCCATTTCTTCTAAGGGATTCCTGCCTGCAGTAGTAAATATAATGGTCATCTGAGTTAAATTCACCCATTCCAGTCCATCTTAGTTCACTGATTGCTAGAATGTCGACGTTCACTCTTGCCATCTCCTGTTTGACCACTTCCAATTTGTCTTGATTCACGGACCTAACATTCCAGGTTCCTATGCAATGTTGCTCTTTACAGCATGGGACCTTACTTCTGTCACCAGTCCCAGCCACAAATGGGTGTTGTTTTCTCTTTGGCTGCATCCCTTCATTCTTTCTGAAGTTACTTCTCCACTGATCACCAGATGCATATTGGGCACCTACCAACCTGGGAAGTTCATCTTTAGTTTCCTAGCTTTTTGCCTTTTCATGCTGTTCATGGGGTTCTCAAGGCAAGAGTACTGATGTGGTTTGCCATTCCCTTCTCCAGTGGACCACATTCTTTCAGAGTCTTCTTCAACACCACAGTTCAAAAGCATTAATTATTTAGCACTCAGCTGTCTTTATGGTACAACTCTCACATCCATACATGACTACTGCAAAAATCATAGCTTTGACTAGACTGACCTTTGTTGGTTATGCCTCTGCTTTTTAATGTGCTCTCTAGGTTTGTCATAGCTTTTTTTCCAAGGACCAAGTTTCTTTCAATTTCATGGCTGCAGTCACCATCTGCAGTGTGCATGGAGCCCAGGAAAATAAAGTCTGTTACTGTTTCCATTGTTTTCCCCTTTATTTGCCATGAAGTGGTTGGACCAGACGCCATGATCTTAAGTTTTTTTGAATATTGAGTTTAAACCAGCTTTTTCATTCTTCTCTTTCACTTTCATCAATAGGCTCTTTAGTTCTTCTTCCCTTTCTGCCATAAGGTTGGTATCATCTACATACCTGAGGTTATTGATATTTCTCCTGGCAATCCTGATTCCAGGTTTTGTTTCATCCAGCATGGCATTTCACATGCTGTATAACAAACTAGAAATAAGATAGAAATAAAATTATAGCTCTATTATGAATTTGGAAATGACCTTCATGTTCTGGGAAGGTGGAAAATCTCCGCATCTAGATGACTAGACTAAAGGTGGGGTATAGAAATAAAAGTACGGTACAAGTTAAGTCAGGAGACAGAAAATTGAGCAGCCTTGTAAAGTTTAGGAACTGGCAGCGTTTAGGGACTTTTTTTGTGATACAGTTCCAGCATCATTTACGTTGTACCACATAGAGTAATTTAATGAGCCTATCTGCTGTACCTCCTATCAGAAATAAAACATGTATACAAAAAAAGGTTTTTTATTACTCCTAATAATTTCCAAAAGAAAAACAGAAAAATGAGAATGATGTGACTTGTAGAAATAAAATGATAGTGACTTAGAAACAATGCTTTTTTCTTTTTTTTCTTTCACATTTAAGATAAATAGGTTATAATAAAAATCCATTTCAAGAATCACTACAAGAAGACCATTGCTCTATAAGAAGCATACTTTGACTCATTATAATATTATAATTTGAGAGAAGAATGAATTTTATACATTACCTAATAACTAATATATCTGAATTTATAAGATTTTAACATATAACCAAGAAAAACTCAGAATAGATTATCACAGTAGGCTACTTTAAATAGTTAAGACGGTAACGAAAGCTTTGTGGATCATTGTTAAAACATGTAGTATTTTCATCATTCCTCCTTTCTCCAAATCATTTTTCTTTCTAATAAGTTATCTGAAAAAACTAAGGCTTACACTGCCTAACATTTGGATTTTTGGCTAAATCCAAAATCAGCACGGTTAAAAATAAATGTATGACCATATTATAAATATATATATAAGCAGAGCAGTGCTTAGCTATACACAGTACATCCAACAAAAAGTATTGTGAACATTCTATATGGGTATCTACTCCATATCCTTCCGCCCATCAATTCCACTATTTGTTGCTAGTGTGATGTCTTTAATCACACTCTTAAGTCTTACTCTGTAAGCTGTTTTGTCACTGTTGAGCTATTGCATCATGCAAATCCATGAAAATATTCTAAGCTTTTCTATGAAAAGATATTCTGAGTTTTGCATTGAAGTAAAACATTAAAAGAGCTAAAAAATTACTGCATGTTGCTTTTTTTTTTTTTTTTTTTTTGAGAAATGCAGTATTTTGTAAGGCTCCAATCACAACACCCTCAATAATTCAACATTAGTTGACTCCAAGAATCCAAGATTTGTGCCTTAAGATGGTTTCTTCAGGGGATTAATTGCCTGAGTATAGATTATTGAAAGTCAATGGGAGGCAGTTCACTAAATTTGGTGGGAGAAAAATAACTTGCAGATATGCTGTTAGATTTTATCTATTTCTTTAGCATGTTGCTTTTTATAAATATAAATTGTATATAATTTTATAATTTAATAAAACATGATAATTAGATAAAAATGTGACTTCTTGTGAAGGGTGGGTATTTTCACTCCATGAAAATAAACGTTGATAGACAGACTCACTGATCAGAGAACATAATGCCATTTACATGGGATTATATTGTCTATAGCTTTTAGGAAAGCCTCCAAGTTTAAACAAACAAACAAAAGAGTAAAAAAGTAACTTTCTTTAAACTCATGAATTATGTTCTCATTTTGTCTTGAAATAAATTGAAATCATTATTTGCCCACCTAACAATAATAATCTGTTCCTTAGATTTTTATTTGATCAAGTCTCAATGATTTATATCCAGTCTTTCTAAAGGTGGTATGAGTTCATTACTAGAAACATGTAATTCTGAGTGAACATACAGTGCTACTTGTAATTGATCTCTATCAATATTAAATATTCCTCATGACTTCCTTTGGATAATTTTTAGTTTTCACCTTGTTTTCCCATTGTTTCTTTCATCAACACAGAACTACAAATAATTGGAGTGTCTTTTTGGGAACAGAGGCAATAGGAAAAATCATATGGCTAATGATTTAAAAACATTTTAATTTTCAAATTTATTTCACATTAAATTATATTCTAAGAAAAGTATTATAAGTTCCTAGTTTGAAACTCAGTGTTTCAGAGTATCTGTGCTATATCTGTCAATTGTGGTATACATAAGAAATCATAATCCATGATAAAAAAAATCAATTAAGCACAAATGACTTAACATTTGAAAACATCCAGCCAGTTTCTTATTAGATTTTAATGATGTTAAGCTATTATTTAACAAATATTTTATTTTTTGTTTCTAAGACACAATTGAAAAATTGTGTTTTTACATAGATAAACATGCTGAAAAAACTGACTTCAGTTAAATTATATGTTGATAGAATTTATATAAACAGATTAAGAATAATAAAAAACTTCATAACAATTTCTAAAAGGATATTTCTTTTACAGACTACATTTGTATTAGCCCACTTTACTGAGAAGGTAGCTAAAATCTTTTTAATCAACAGTCATTTGTAAAATTGATTTTAATGTTTGGTTTACTGTAGTCCAAATTTAGAATAACTTTTAAATATAATTGCTTCAGCTTATATTGCTAATGAGTTACTTGTATGAAAAGTGATGAAATAAACTGTAGATTTACTTATCTACAAATGATCCTGGGTGCATTCACTAAATGGATGTTTAAATATATTATTCTTAAGACATTGTACTATTTTTGAAGCTTTCCCTCTGTATAACATCTGCTTATGCATTTATATAACTTTAATTTACTTAATATATTTGTCCAAAAATAATAAAGTTTATGTTGCTGTATTGAGGAACATGTCACTAAAATATTAGCTTTGGTTATATTTGGCTACAGTGACTGCTCATTGTTGAAGTCAGTGAAAATAATCTCTCTATACCCTAAAACCTATCTGAAAGTAGTGACTGACTTTCTATTCATTCAACATGTAATAAAGAAACAAAGTTTTATTATTTATGCATACAATAAATGCAGATTACTCATCAAGGTAAAATTTACATAACTTAAAATTAGCTATGTTTAAAGCATATTGCTCAGTGGCAATTGGTACATTAACAGTGTCGTGCAGGCATTTTTTTTTTCAGTACCTTTATATATAAGCATATATACTGCATTCACATATTACTAAACACTAACTTAATTCACAAAGATGTTAAAAATCTTTCAAAATTCATGACTCCACTCAATGTGTCACATGGGTATATGTTGCCTTAAGTTGTCTGTTCAATTAATGGGTGGATGCCTTGTTTTCTTAATCAGGTTGCAAACACCTCAAGACAAAATCAAAACAGGTTTTTCTTTTCATATTCACATAAAGCAAAGTTTTTCATACTGGTTGGTGATTCCCTAGATTGTATCTAATGTCCCAAGGGGTCAGCATCTGCCCTTCAGTGGAACACTGCTAAAAACCAAACTTTTGCACGATCATTTAATTCTTACATTTTAACTCAAATGCCAACTTGAGCACAGAAATTGGGTAGCAGTGTTCTTTTGAATAGGGCTTCCCGAGGAAAGTTATGACCAACCTAGATAGCATGTTAAAAAGCAGAGACATTACTTTGCCAACAAAGATCCGTCTAGTCAAGGCTATGGTTTTTCCAGTGGTCATGGATGTGAAAGTTGGACTGTGAAGAAAGCTGAGCACCGAAGAATTGATGCTTTTGAACTGTGGTGTTGGAGAAGACTCTTGAGAGTCCCTTGGACTGCAAGGAGATCCAACCAGTCCATTCTAAAGGAGATCAGTCCTGGACTGATGCTAAAGGACTGATGGTAAAGCTGAAACTCCAGTACTTTGGCCACCTCATGCGAAGAGTTGACTTACTGGAAAAGACTCTGATGCTGAGAGGGATTGGGGGCAAGAGAAGGGGACAACAGAGGATGAGATGGCTGGATGGCATCACCGACTCGATGGACATGAGTTTGAATGAACTCCGGGAGTTGGTGATGGACAGGGAGGCCTGGAGTGCTGAGATTCATGGGGTCGCAAAGAGTCAGACACAACTGAGCTACTGAACTGAACTGAATTGAAGTAGCTCAGCTGGTAAAGAATCTGCCTGCAATGCAGGAGACCCTGGTTCTTTAAATAGCATCCCCTCCCAGTAGATTTGAAGATACAAGTGTGGGGAATACACTAGATAGTCACTAAATTTAAAAGAGGTGTAAAATTTCTATTTTACTTTGTAACTGGAGGAAGTGAAGTGAAGTGAAGTGAAGTCGCTCAGTCGTGTCTGACCCTTTGCAACCCCATGGACTGTAGACTACCAGGCTCCTCTGTCCATGGGATTTTCCAGGCAATAGTCCTGGAGTGGATTGCCATTTCCTTCTCCAGGGGATCTTCCCAACCCAGGGATCGAACCTGGGTCTCCTGCATTGTAGACAGATGCTTTACCGTCTGAGCCACCAGGGAAAAGACATTTCAAAATCCATAAGAAATAATTGTTACTGTTGTTGTTTAGTCGCTCAGTCATGTCTGACTTTTTTTTTTGAACCCATTTACTGTAGGCCACCAGGCTCCTCTCTCCATGGGATATCCCAGGCAAGAATACTGGAATGGGTTGCCATTTACTTCTGCAGGGGATCTTCCTGACCCAGGGATCGAACCCATGTTCATGCATATGTAAGCAAATTCTTCACTGTTGTACCACTAGGCAAGCCCCTCAAAATAAATATGATATATTTCACAGAAATCCAGTCCCATGACTTCATGTCAAATAGATGGAGAAACAATGGAAACAGTTACAGACCTTATTTTCTTGGGCTCCAAAATCACTGAAGATGGTGATTGCAGCCATGAAATTAAAAGACACTTGCTCCTTGGAAGAAAAGCTACAATAAAGCTAGGTAGCATATTAAAAAGCAGAGACGTTACTTTGTTGACAAAGTCTGTCTAGTCAAAGCTATGGTTTTTCCAGTGTTGAGTGTTAGACCATTAAGAAAACTGAACACCAAATAATTGATGCTTTTTTAACCGTGGTGTTGGAGAAGACTCTTGAGGTCCCCTGGAGTGCAAGGAGATCAAGCTAGTCAATCCTAAAGGAAATCAGTCCTGAATATTCATTAGAAGGACTGATGCTAAAGCTGAAGCTCCAATACTTTGGCTACCTGATGCAACGAGCTGACTCATTGGAAAAGACCCTGATGTTGGGAAAGATGGAAGGCAGGATGAGAAGGGGGCAGCAGAGGATGAGATTGTTGGATGGCATCACCGACTCAATGGACATGAGTTTCAGTAAGCTCCAGGAGTTGGTGAAGGACAGGGAAGCCTGGCATGCTGCAGTCCATGGGGTCACAGAGTTGGACATGAAGAATCAGTGACTGAACTAATGTGAGTTTGAGTGAACTCTGGGAGTTGGTGATGGACAGGGAGGCCTGGCGTGCTGCAATTCATGGGGTCGCAAAGAGTCGGACATGACTGAGCGACTGAACTGAACTGAACTGAACTAACTCATGGGAAAACATTATACAGATGGTAACACTTTACACCAACTAGCAGAACGGTTACACCCCTAGTGCACTGAAGCAAAACTTGTTGGACTTGGGACTTAACTTTCTACTTGATAGTCATGTGGCTGCAAAGAAACTCCTGAACCTTCAAAAAATTGAGTAAAATGGGGAAAATCATAAAATTCATACACCATAAGCTCACTGTGAGAACTGAGTCAATGTATTTAAAATTGAGAAAGGTTACATTATATATCCTAGAAGCTCAGTTTGTTGGATGCAGACCTGTATTTTATTAATCTTGTCACAGTTATATGGAAATGCATAAACTGTTACTTTAAAAATGACAAATGAGGGTTCAAGGAGTTTTCTTTGAAGCCCAAACTAGGTCGGAAGAACAATTACAGTCTATTTATAACTCAGAAAATTGTTTAAGAAGTTTAAGATAGCTATCCAAGAATTAAAGCAGAGTAATAAAATAAAAACAACTCAAATAGGTCTAGATTCAAACCAAGTGCTAGGAAAAAAATCACCAGTAATTTGAGGATTCAGATACATTATACAAAAATCGGGCATACGCCTTTTTTCTACTCTAGTCTTAAAATCTGACGTACACTTTGAAAAATTAAAAATATTATAATATTACAAGATTAGGTTTAATAGACTTAAATGAATTAGAGACACCATAATAATACTTAACAATGTTGCAGAAAATTGCTTTATTAGCCTATCTTCTGATTTATTTATAGGACAGGCCTCCCAGTGAGACCCTAACAAGAATCTCAGGGAAAGGAAAGTAAGAGAAATTACTTTTTTTTTTTTTCTCTCATTTTCACTTTACTTCACCTTCCTTCGGGAGAAGATATTGACACAGTTTCCAAAATGAAGGTCCATGCCATATACTACATTAATGAAATAAACAATATTTAAAAGTGGAAAAGCTCTCCTAGTATCAGAAGTACTGACAGGTATTAGAATAATATAGTAAAAGTCATTCATTTGGAGAAAAATCATAATATAAGTAGTTTGTGTTTGCCTTCAGCATTTGTTAGATCCAACTGGAATAATGTCTTAGAAAATTTAAAATCTTTTAATGCATAGAAATGATCACAGAGGATCTATTTTTCTTGCCATGAAAACTAAGCTATCTGCTACCTTGAGGAAAAGAAAATAATGAATTTGAAAAGTGACATTCATATTTTAAATATGGCCAGGCTCTGTAATTTGTTTTTATTTGCTATGTTCTAGTGTAACTTGGAAGAAACTGGAAATGAATACTGATTAGAAATTTAATCAAAGAGTAATGAAGGCTTTTTTGCCCTTTTTAAACCAATGTTATTACATTTTTTCCCCAAAGTCCATGTTTCCTAACAAAAATGAAATTAGGACTAATGAAATTAAGACTGCAATGCAGATTCACAAATGGCCACGGATTTGTAAATGTGCCTAAAATGTGTCAAGAGACTCTGATATGAACACATTTCAAAATAAGTTGAGATTGTAAAACAGTTTGTAATCCATAGGATTAACTAGTGGGCAAAAGTCAATGATGTAATTCTAAGACCTAATGATTGAATTTATAATTTTCTGTCTCCTCAGTGCTTCCACCCTACCTCACATTCAGCCTAGCGACAGACAGACAACAGACTAGCTGCAATAATATGTGTATGGCTATGATAGGAATGTTTTGAAAGTTATAAAGACCATACACAAGAAACACTGAACCAACATTTGTGGGTTGAGGGCAAGTTTTCTAGAGAAAATGACATTTATGTCAGAGCCTTAACTTTTTTTTTTTTTTAATGTTATTTATATCTTTTTTTAATTTAAATTTATTTTAATTGGAGGCTAATTACTTTACTTCTTCCCCAAGTGAACCAGTCATTATTTGACAGTTTCTAACATATAATCACATTTATTAAAATGAAACTTTGTTATGTTAGAGTCTCAATAAGTGTCTGATGATGAATTATTTTTTCTCTTCCAACAAATTTCAACCTATTTTATGCTATTTTTAAAAGTTGCTTTTATCAATGTAACACATCTACATAGTTTTAACAATCACATAATATTGGCAGATATTTATTGAAAAGTCCACCCCATAACTTTTTTTTTCCACCCCATAACTTAACAGCACTCTTCAAAAGCAAGCATCTTAAATATTTTAAGCACTTCTTCACTTCCTTACTTATAAACTCTCAACATTACTCTTATCCTGCTCTCTCTCTTGACTTTTCAATTTCAGACACTATTGCTTTTTCTCTACTGAAAATGAAAATTCATCACTCTTAAGGACATTCCCTTCACCACAAACATTCACATATAAACAGAACACACTCTCACACACATACTCACAAAAGCACTTCCTTGCCTTATTTTCTTACTATGGTTATATCACAAAGTCATCACTACTTTTATTACAATTACAGTGATAAATTCTGTAGTAAAATTGCACTTCTTGTTATACTATCATTTGTTATCCAGGATGACTAATTGCTTAAATATCAGAATATGATTATTTGTTAATATGGGGCTTCCCTGGTGGCTCAGCAGTAAAGAATCTACCTGCCAATGAAGGAGATGCAGGCTCAATCCCTGAGCTGGGACAATCACTGGAGAAATGACAACCCACTCCAGTATTCTTGCCTGTGAAATCCCATGGACAGAGGAGCCTGGCAGGCTACAGTCCATGGGGTCACAAAAGTGTTGGGCATGACTTAGTGACTAAACAAAAATTCTGATTAAGTATCCATAAAGTATTTATCTTACTGATTTTTTTAAGCATCTCTCTCCATTTGTCTTTGCCTCCATAAGACTGGAATATTTTTTAACTTTTATTTTTTTCTGAAAATTTAGGAAGGCAGGGAGATAAACACATGTATTCAATTTGTCATGTTTAATCAGATATCTGCCATTACATATTTGTGTAATCTTTAGGTTAAATACATACATGTTACATACACACATATATACATACATATGTTTAAGGATGGATTTCCTTATGTAAAATATTTCAATGTTGAGTCAGTCTTAAGTCATTACACCATTATCTATCACAGATCAGCAATAGCATTGTCCCTCCACCGATATAATTCATCTCCTGAATTTTAGGGCTTCCCTTTCTTGGTCACTAGTGTATCCCCAGGGCTTGACTCAAAGTATTTGGTGAAAACAGATGTCTGACTGACAAGCTAAAGTACCATTATGAAGTCTCCAGTCATTGGATTTTTTGGCTTCTATCTTTATAGTTATTATAGTGTGATATTTTTTAATAGAAGAAGATTCCTATAAACCAATTCCATAAGGCTTACAGGAAGTCAGACTTTCTCTTGATACTGCAAGTATTTATTTATTTATTATTATACTCTTTAATTAATTTTTTTTTACTTTACAATATTGTATTGGTTTTGCTATACATTGACATGAATCCGCCATGGGTGTACATGTGTTCCCCATCCTGAACCCCCCTCCCATGTCCCTCCCCACCCCATTCCTCTGGGTCATCCCAGTGCACCAGCTCCGAGCACCCTGTATCATACATTGGACCTGGACTGGCGATTTGTTTCGCATATAATAATATATATGTTTCAATGCTATTCTCATATATCATCCTAAACTCGCCCTCTCCCACAGAGTCCAAAAGACTGTTCTATACATCTGTGTCTCTTTTGCTGTCTCACATACAGGGTTATTGTTACCATTTTCTAAATTCCATATATATATATATATATATATATATATATATATATATATATACATTAGTATACTGTATTGGTGTTTTTCTTTCTGGCTTACTTCACTCTGTATAATAGGCTCCAGTTTCATCCACCTCATTAGAACTGATTCAAATGTATTCTTTTTAATGGCTGAATAATATTCCATTGTGTATATGTACCACAGCTTTCTTAGGCATTCCTCTGCCGATGGGCATCTAGGTTGCTTCCATGTCCTGGCTATTATAAACAGTGCTGCAATGAACGCTGGGGTACACGTGTCTCTTTCAATTCTGGTTTCCTCAGAGTGTATGCCCAGCAGTGGGATTGCTGGGTCATATGGCAGCTCTATTTCCAGTTTTTTAAGGAATCTCCACACTGTTCTCCATAGTGGCTATATTAGTTTGCATTCCCACCAACAGTGTAAGAGGATTACCTTTTCTCCACACCCTCTCCAGCATTTATTGTTTGTAAACTTTTGGATAGCAGCCATTCTGACTGGCGTGAAATGGTATCTCATTGTAGTTTGGATTTGCATTTCTCTGATAATGAGTGATGTTGAGCATCTTTTCACATGTTTGTTAGCCATCTGTATGTCTTCTTTGGAGAAATGTCTGTTTAGTTCTTTGGCCCACTTTTTGATTGGGTCATTTATTTTTCTGGAATTGAGCTACAGGAGTTGCTTGTATATATTTGAGATTAATTCTTTGTCCATTGTTTCATTTGCTATTATTTTCTCCCATTCTGAAGGCTGTCTTTTCACCTTGCTTATAGTTTCCTTTGTTGTGCAGAAGCTTTTAATTAGGTCCCATTTATTTTTTTAAATTTAGTTTTAACTTATTATTATGCATCAAACACTGTGATCCACACTGTACTCTACCCTCAAGCCAGAAGACTAAGGCTTTATACAGAGGTTGGGATTATCATATGCACACTATCATATATAAAATAACTAATGAGGACCTACTGTACATCACAGGGAACTGTACACAATATTTTATAATAACTTATAAGGGAAAAGAATCCAAAAAAGAATATATACCTATAGATAGATAGATAAACTGAATCACTACTCTGTACCTGAAACTAGCACAACATTGTAAATCAACTATATTTCAATAAAAAACAAGAAAAAGTAAAATGTATTTTGGGGTTTGGTTGGTGGTTCTGATGGTAAAGAATCTTCTGCAGTGCAGGAGACTGCGGTTCATTCCCTGGTTTAGGAAGATCTCCTGGAGAAGGGAACAGTTACCCACGCCAATATTCTTGCCTGGAGAAATGCATGGACAAAGGAGCTTGGCAGGGTACAGTCCATGGAGTCTGAAAGAGTCAGACACAACTGTGGGGCTAAGCACAAAGCACAAAGCATATTAAAAAAAAAAAAAAGATAACTTTATATGAATTATGAAGTTTCATTGCTTTCAGCAGGGCAGGCACATGGTTAGTTTGAAACCCTGATTATATAAAGACTCTGCTGCACTCTCAAGACTTCCTGGAACGTTACTTATCAAGTCCTGTTTGATATTTCATCCTGTATATTTTGAGCCTATTTCTGACAACTGTGCTGACCACGCTGTTTATGTCTCATGACTTCAGCCAATTTACGACTAGATTCCAGCTTGCCATCATCTACCACTGTGACCTCACCTGAACTGTTTTGCCAAGGCAAGACCTCACTTCCACCTTCTTCCTGCCTACCGAGTAAACAGTAACGTCCTCTAAATCTTCCCCATGTGAGTTCATGTGGTTCCTGCTCAGGACAGATAGTATTTCATCTAAAGTAACTGTAATCCTTTCCCACTGGGCTTTAGATTTGACATATCACTTCATTACTTTCATACCCTGCTTTGTGTATTTTGCACACATGCCTCAAACAGCTTTAGTCATCTCTAGTCAGATTTTATTTACCTAAAACCTTGATTAGATTTCTGTGGATTGCAGTGATATACAGAGGGCATCATTTTGACTTCTTACCAAAGCAATCACTTTCTTTTGTAGCAAATTCTAAACCTCTGCTGTGAAAAATGAAGTTTATATGATTTCAGCTCCTTTTAACTCCAATTTTTCCTGAATAAACTGCATAAGCTCTTAAGTTATTCTAAAAGGCAATGTATGGTGATTTGTGTTTCATAAAGTAAATGGAATATGGAGGAAGCCTAAATAAAACAGAATTCTGATTCTGCCTTTAATTGGTGGTGTGACCTTATTTAGGTTACTCTATATTCCGTGAGCTTCTCCTTTCTCACTTGGAAAACAGATTTGCATAGTAACTATCCCTTAGGGATTCTTAAAGGATACATAGATTAATATATAAGAAGCACGAATAAAATATCCAGCACATAGCACACATTACAGAAGTATTTGTTGTCTTACTTTTCTGGGGACAGGGGAGGCCCTGTCTTTGGAATGAGAGCAATTTTATTAATAGCTATAGTTTTTAGTTGAAAATATAAAGCATATCAATTACCAATAGAAGTAACCAACCAACCTGTATAACATCAAAGTTTCTTCAGCTACATTTCTGACAAATGAAGGGATTCCTAGGTGGCACAGTGGTTAAAAAATCTGACTGCAATGCAGGAGGCACAGATGTGGGTTCAATCCTTAGGTCAGGATGATCCCCTCAGAGACGGCGGTATTCTTGCCTGGAGAATCCTATGGATAGAGGAGCCTGGCAGATTACAGTCCACATGGTTGCAAAGAGTCAGACATCACTGAAGTGACTGAGCACACATGCAAACACTGACAAATGAACTTTTACATAACTCTTCAAATATGGCATAGACATTTAATTTTTTACAACTCCCACTAAATTATTGTAGAGTTTGATTTTCTGGAAAATTCACTTATGTTAGATAAATGTGTTTCACTGTAATTTCCCATCCGTAATTGCTATCAGTATTTAGAGACAGAAGGACAAAGCATTCCCAGTACCTCCCAATCATGAATGTCTCAAGCCCAACATGGTAGCTGTCTCTTGACACACAGGATGCACAGTATCCTTAAGTTAGCTGGATTTGGTACCTCTCATTGGCAACCAAAAAAGTCTTGATCAATATAGAGATATTTATCCCTTAAACAGCATGCTTCACACATTTTTCTTGACCAACCAGAAAAGTTTTCAATGTATCCTCTGATGCATATTTCACCATTTTAATTCACAGGAAGTTGTGGTCAAAGGTCCTGTTGAAATGAAAATTAATCAGCCTCAGGACCTTGTTGGTGGAGCAGTGCTTGAGACTCCACTTTCCAAGGAAGGAGGTGCAAATTCAGTCACTGGTTGGGGAGCTAAGGCCATACATGCATCATGGCCAAAAGTAACCCCAGAAAAGAAACAACAGAAGTAGTACTGTAACAAACTCAATAAAGACTTTTAAAAAATATATAGAAAACTATAAAACACTGGTAAAAGAAATCTAAGAGGACAAAATAGATGGAGAAATATACCATGTTCATAGATTGGAAGAATCAATATAGTGAAAATGAGTATACTACCCAAAGCAATTTATAGATTCAATGCAATCCGTATCAAGCTACCAACGGTATTCGTCACAGAGCTAGAACAAATAATTTCACAATTTGTATGGAAATACAAAAAACCTTGAATAGCCAAAGCAATCTTGAGAAAGAAGAATGGAACTGGAGGAATCAACCTACCTGACCTCAGGCTCTACTACAAAGCCACAGTCATCAAGACAGTATGGTACTGGCACAAAGACAGAAATATCGATCAATGGAACAAAATAGAAAGCCCAGAGATAAATCCACGCACATATGGACACCTTATCTTTGACAAAGGACGCAAGAATATACAATGGATTAAAGACAATCTCTTTAACAAGTGGTGCTGGGAAAACTGGTCAACCACTTGTAAAAGAATGAAACTAGAACACTTTCTAACACCATACACAAAAATAAACTCAAAATGGGTTAAAGATCTAAACTTAAGACCAGAAACTATAAAAGTCCTAGAGGAGAACATAGGCAAAACACTCTCTGACATACATCACAGCAGGATCCTCTATGACCCACCTCCCAGAATATTGGAAATAAAAGCAAAAATAAACAAATGGGACCTAATTAAACCTAAAAGCTTCTGCACAACAAAGGAAACTATTAGCAAGGTGAAAAGGCAGCCTTCAGAATGGGAGAAAATAATAGCAAATGAAGCAACTGACAAACAACTAACCTCAAAAATATACAAGCAACTCCTACAGCTCAATTCCAGAAAAATGAATGACCCAATCAAAAAATGGGCCAAAGAACTAAATAGACATTTCTCCAAAGAAGACATACAGATGGCTAACAAATACATGTAAAGATGCTCAACATCACTCATTATCAGAGAAATGCAAATCAAAACCACTATGAGGTACCATTTCATGCCAGTCAGAATGGCTGCCATCCAAAAGTCTACAAGCAATAAATGCTGGAGAGGGTGTGGAGGAAAGGGAACCCTCTTACACTCTTGGTGGGAATGCAAACTAGTATAGCCACTATGGAGAACAGTGTGGAGATTCCTTAAAAAACTGGAAATAGAACTGCCTCATGATCCAGCAATCCCACTCTGGGCATACACACTGAGGAAACCAGAATTGAAAGAGACACGTGTACCCCAATGTTCATTGCAGCACTGTTTATAATAGCCAGGACATGGAAGCAACCTAGATGTCCATCAGCAGATGAACGGATAAGAAAACTGTGGGACATATACACAATGGAATATTATTCAGCCATTAAAAAGAATACATTTGAATCAGTTCTAATGAGGTGGATGAAACTGGAGCCTATTATACAGAGTGAAGTAAGCCAGAAAGAAAAACACCAATACAGTATACTAACGCATATATATGGAATTTAGAAAGATGATAACAATAACCCTGTGCACGAGACAGCAAAAGAGACACTGATTTATAGAACAGTCTTATGGACTCTGTTGGAGAGGGATAGGGTGGGAAGATTTAGGAGAACGGCATTGAAACATGTATAATATCATGTATGAAACGAGTCGCCAGTCCAGGTTCAATGCATGATACTGGATGCTTGGGGCTGGTGCACTGGGACAACCCAGAGGGATGGTATGGGGAGGGAGGTGGGAGGAGGGTTCAGGATGGGGAACACATGTATACCTGATGGATTCATTTTGATATTTGGCAAAACCAATGCAATATTGTAAAGCTTAAAAATAAAATAAAAAAAAAAAAAGGTCCATACTCAAAGAAAAAATATTTTAAAAAGAAAACATCTGCCCTATTTTAAACCTCCTGTAATCTGTAAGCCCAAGGAAGACATCAATGAAGTGATCAACAACAGACATAGATGTATTTAAAATTAAGTTCTGAATCAGTAAACCTATGGGTCACTTGAAGTAGAGGAATATCTCAAGAAAAGTCATCACATACTGTGATCACACAGGCAAAAATTCTTTTGGAGATCAAGAACAGACTGAGGGAAAACGAAGAATAATGATCCTATGGAAAATTAGCCAAACTAGGTCCTTTATTACTTTTAAGAGAGCATCTCATTTTATGTCTCATTAGGTCAGTCCAAACTATGTTGCTGTGATTTAAATACAAAGAATATCAATACTTAAGGAGACTAAAGACTTTCATATTACCAGAACAGAATTCTTCAATTTAAGGATATCTGAACACCATGCTTCTGAGAGCAAACATAATTACTTTTGATTAACCCAGTGACTTCTGCACTGCTGATAACATTGCTGCCTTGTTTTATATTATTGTTGCTCTCGACTTTTTTTTCTTTTCTTTCTTAGATAAAGATGATTTAAAGGGCTGCAAAAGGCTTACAATGGAAAGTTCAGTTACATTTCAGTTTGGTTTATAATTATGTATTCAAAAACCATACTGTTCTAATTAAAATTGAGAAATAATAAGTGCAAAAATGGTCAAACTCATCACTGTAACTATCATTTACTTCTTTTATTGTCTAAACTGCTTCATTAAAACTTGGTCACCTCAGGGCATAAAAATAAACATTAAGGATTTTTTTTTCAGTGTATATATTCATGTTTTATAAGGTCATAGCTCTGGCTCCATCTCAAAATATTTGAACATTATCTGTTTAGCAATTCGCAAATGCTGTATGGCAATTCAATAGGCATTTGAGTTTTCCTATTTAAGAGTTTTTGCCTTTAAAGCTTTAACCATCATTACTTTGAACGCATTTAACCATGAAAACAATAAGATTATTCTTTCATAGTGACTCAGTTCAAGGGATGTAGGTTTCTGAACTACCACAACATTCTTCAAAACAGATTTAATGTTTTTTGCTGTGTTTCAGCTAACGGCTCAATATAACACCAAGCACCTTATCTTGATTCAAATTGAACGCCTTTGCTCCATGCTTAGGTAAGCTGTAACAAATACCACTTTCTATTTCTATGTTTCAACCGCTATTTCTATCATATTTAATTCATTTTTCCTCAGTAAAAATTGTTCCCCAGGAGTGAGTGAGTTAAAAGATCCCAAAGAGAAAAAAACATTGCTAGCTTGGGAACTATGTAGTCATAGAAAAGAGATATTATGTTCGTCAAATCATTGTTTAGAGTGCATTTATACATTATTATAAACTGTAGGTATTATAAGCATAATAAAAAAGTAAAACAAAAAGATTAAGAAGGCTTCATGGAAGTAGCACAAAATAAGATTTGGGCTTAGGGACTCTAAGAAATACATTTCTTAGGTTGTATTTTTCACTGGAATTTTGTGGAAATTATCTATCTTTTCCATCCTATTTTATACTCTTTGTCTTTTGGATATTTATGACTGTATTATTATATGTTATGACATGTCACGTGACCATGTTACTGTTAATCCTCCTGAAAAGGTTGCTGAAATACCAATGAGTATTATTATATAAGACTAAAGTGCATAATATTTATTTTTTCTAAGAAGTATTTTAGGACTCCTGTATCTCTCCTTAAGCAATTTTTTTTCCTGTATAATAACTACCACTGATTTCTACCCTGGATATTATATTGTTTTTCAGTTGCTCAGTCATTTCCTACTCTTTAAGACCCTATAGACTGCAGCATGCCAAGTTTCCCTGTCCTTCACTATCTTTCAGAGTTTGCTCAAACTCATGTCCATTGAATCAGTGATGCCATCCAACCATCTCATCCTCTGTCAACATTATTAGATGGACAAAATCATTTTCTGGTTTAGCTATGAGCATAGATCATTTGATCAAGTTAGTATTTTCAAAATGGTATTAGCACTTTTATATCTCTAATATTTTTTGAAAAGATAACAACTGAAATTTGTAGCACAGAGCCTAGATATATTTTTAAAAGTTTAAAATTAGGTTGTAAAAGTAATATGTATATCAATGTTAATAAAAATGTAAAATTTTTTATGAGAATGCTCAGGTGGACCTGTGAGTTGAGAAGTCTTAATTCTTAGTAAAGATGCACACACACACTATACACTTACATTTAAACTTTGTAGAACTTTCCTGATACCTAATATCAAAATAAGCATAGAGAAACTTCATCCTTATAGCTAGTTCCAGAAGCAGTGAGGTAATCAGCTTCACTTTTTTTCACTCAACTGGTATGAACAGTAAACTTAATAAAATATATTAGTGGTGGTGGGATACAAGAAAGAATATGTTCTTGAATATATTAGGAAAATAGTATTCTAAAATATTTTCATATGCAAAATACTATTTTCAAGTAGCATCTCTACTGTATTGATTAAAGCTTTCTAGGAAAATTCTCATATTACCTTGCTCATAAAACCCTCTCTGCCTTTGTTGTTGTTTCATCACTAAATCATGTCTGACTCTTTCTGACCCCATGTACTGCAGCATTCCAGGCTTCCCTATCCTTCACTATCTCCTAGAGTTTGCTCAAACTCCTGTCCATGAGTCAGTGTTGCCATCCAACTATCTCATCCTCTGATGCCCACTTCTCCTCCTGCCTTCAATCTTTCTGAACATCATGGTCTTTTCCAATGAGTCAGCGCTTCACATCAGGGGGCCAAATTTACTGGAGTTTCAGCTTCAGTCTTTCCAATGAATATTCAGGGTTGATTTCCTTTAGGATTGACTGGTTTGATATCCATGCTGTTCAAGGGATTCTCTGCCTTTCAGATCAGATCAGATCAGATCAGTCGCTCAGTTGTGTCCAACTCTTTGCAATCCCATGAATTGCAGCACGCCAGGCCTCCCTGTCCATCACCAACTCCCGGAGTTCACTGAGACTCATGTCCATCGAGTCAGTGATGCCATCCAGCCATCTCATCCTCTGTCGTCCCCTTTTCCTCTTGCCCCCAATCCCTCCCAGCATCAGAGTCTTTTCCAATGAGTCAACTCTTCGCATGAGGTGCCTTTAGGCAGATTCAAAATGAGATCTCATAAGGATGGCTTGAAGGATACAATGTAACTAAAACAAGTTTTTGCTGGAATATCTGGTCCATGTCCTTCTGGTAACACAATGAGAATGCGGTATATATGGAAGTTAAGGAGGAGGTGGTTGATATAGGCAGTGATCAAAGTGGGTGAGTTCAGATTGGCCCAGAACTCCTAGGTCACTCTGCAAAAGGAAACCTGTTCCTTTCTCCAGAAATGTTTTTGCTGGGCATCCATGCTGTGTGAACTGCTGAAGAACTTCACCATTTACCCATTTTGTACACACCCTTCCTTTTAATGATTATTAATGTTTATTTATGATTATTAATGAAATTAAAAGATGCTTGCTACTTGGAGTAAAAGTTATGACCAGCCTAGAGAGCATATTAAAAAGCAGAGACATTGCTTTGACGACAAAGGTCTGTCTAGTCAAGGCTATAGTTTTTCCAGTAGTCATGTATGAATGTGAGAGTCTGACTATAAAGAAATCTGAGTGCTGAAGAATTGAGCTTTTGAAGTTTGCTGCTGGAGAAGACTCTTGAGAGTCCCTTGGACTTCAAGGAGATACATCCAGTCCATCTTAAAGGAAATAAGTCCTGAATATACATTGGAAGGACTGATGCTGAAGCTGAAACTTCAATTCTTTGGCCACCTGATGTGAATTGACTTATTGGAAAAGACCCTGATGCTGGGAGGGATTGGGGGCAGGAGGAGAAGGGGACGACAGAGGATGAGATGGCTGGATGGCAACACCGACTCAATGGACATGAGTTTGAGTAAGCTCCGGGAGTTGGTGATGGACAGGGAGGCCTGGTGTGCTGTAGTACATGGGGTAGCAAAGAGTCGGACACGACTGGGCAACTGAACTGAACTGAACGTTTATTCAACTCTTCAAAAACAGTCTAGAAACACTTTATTTGGATATTTGGAGATAACTGATTTACAGCTGGTCTCTTTTTCTCTGGGGTATCTATATGGCTGATTTTTAAATCCTGTGCAAAGAAGAGCAGTGGGATATATGCACTATTTTCAGTTTGTAATCTACATAGTGACCACCAGATTTAGCTTCTATACTAATAGTTTGCAGCTGTCCTAAGCAATTCAAAGAGCCCAGCTTCATCACTGAAAGGACTACTAAGAATTTTTCCAGGGAGCACTCCCAAAGCCCAGATTCCCTGCTTTGATCTTGGAGCTTCAAGCCACAGACAGGTGATAACTCAGGGAGCTGACAGCAAGAATATGTCTAACCTCCTCAGTGTGCCTGCAAACTCTTTCTTTCTCTACACCATGTACTCTGCTTACATGTGCACATGGTGTAGAAATTCTGGTGAGTCTCCCTCAAGAGAACATACTCTGTGCTATTTGGATTTTGATGTATCTTTTAGTCTGAGACCTATTTTTTAGGTCCCATTTAAGTTCTTGAATCATTAGTGCTTTCCAAACAACATATCTAATCTTGTGTGAAAACACTTTTCCCCAAATTTGACACTGTTTTTTCTTTAAGCAACCTTACCAAGAATGTTCTCAGTTTGACCCAGGCAAGTATAACACAGAGAGTAATGTGCCATGTGACTGAGCTGGATGTGGAGCATCTTTCCTATCATGCTGTGTGCCTGCCAGGCAATCTGAGGTGGGAAACAGCACAGGGGGATTAGGTCCAAGCTCATGATTCAGCATCAGTTCAGTTCAGTTCAGTCACTCAGTCATGTCCGACTCCTTGTGACCCCATGAATCACAGCACACCAGGCCTCCCTGTCCATCACCAACTCCCGGAGTTCACTCAAACTCATATCCATTGAGTCGGTGATGCCATCCAACCATCTCATCCTCTGTCATACCCTTCTCCCCTGCCCACAATCCCTCCCAACATCAGGGTCTTTTCCAATGAGTCAACTCTTCCCATGAGGTGGCCAAAGTATTGGAATTTCAGCTTCTACATCAGTCACCCCAATAAGCACCCAGGACTGATCTCCTTTAGGATAGACTAGTTGGGTCTCCTTGTAGTCCAAGGGACTCTCAAGAGTCTTCTCCAACACCACAGTTCAAAAGCATCAATTCTTTGGTGCTCAGCTTTCTTCACAATCCAACTCTCACATCCATATGTGACCACTGGAAAAACCATAGCCTTGACTAGATGGACCTTTGTTGGCAAAGTAATATCTCTGTTTTTAATATGCTATCTAGGTTGGTCATAAGTTTCCTTCCAAGGAGTTAAGTGTCTTTTAATTTCATGGCTGCAGTCACCATCTGCAGTGATTTTGGAACCCCAGAAAATAAAGTCTGACACTGTTTCCCCATCTATTTCCCATGAAGTGGTGGGACCGGATGTCATGATCTTCGTTTTCTGAATGTTGAGCTTTAAGCCAACTTTTTCACTCTCCACTTTCACTTTCATCAAGAGGCTTTTGAGTTCCTCTTCACTTTCTGCCATAAGGGTGGTGTCATCTGCATATCTGAGGTTATTGATATTTCTCCCGGCAATCTGGATTCCAGTGTGTGCTTCTTCCAGCCCAGCGTTTCTCATGATGTACTCTGCATAGAAGTTAAATAAGCAGGGTGACAATATACAGCCTTGACAAACTCCTTTGCCTATTTGGAACCCGTCTGTTGTTCCATGTCCAGTTCTAACTGTTGCTTCCTGACCTGCATATAGGTTTCTCAAGAGGCAGGTCAGGTGGTCTGGTATTCCCATCTCTTTCAGAATTTTCCACAGTTTATTGTGATCCACACAGTCAAAGGCTTTGGCATAGTCAATAAAGCAGAAATAGATGTTTTTCTGAACTCTCTTGCTTTTTCCATGATCCAGCGGATGTTGGCAATTTAAGCATAGGAGATATATAATCTCAGTCTCAACATTCTTGTCTGTGAGTGCTCAGGCCTGTCCAATTCTTTGCGATGCCATGACTGTAGCCCAGCAGAATCTGTTCAAAGGATCCTGCAGGCAATCAGACTGACTTGGGTTGCTGTTTACTCAGTCTAGTAATGATAAAAATATAAGATAAATTCTAATTGAGGACATTCTATAAAATGATACTTGAAAAGTCCTTTTCAAACTGACAAGGTCTCAGAAAATTCTGAGAATCTGTTGCAGACAATAGGAGGTTTGTATTCCTAATACAAAACTACTAAATGCAATGTCCTATCTTTTTGAATTTTCATCCTCTTCATAGGGTTCTCAAGCCGAGAATACTGAAGTGGTTTTCCATTCCCTTCCCCAGTGGACCACATTTTGTCAGAACTCTCCACTATGACCTGTCCATCTCGGGTACCCCTACATGTCATGAGTCATGGTTTTACTGAGTTAGACAAGGATGTGATCCAAGTGGTCAATTTGGCTGGTTTTCTGTAACTGTGGTTTCCATTCTATCTGCTGTCTGATGGATAAGGATAAGAGGTTTGTGAAAGCTTCCTGATGGGAGGGACTGGTTGTGGCAGAATCTGGGTCCTGCTCTGGTGGGCAGGGCCATACTCAGCAAATCTTTAATCCAATTTTCTATTGATGGGTGGGGCTGCATTCCCTCACTGTAGTTTCTCCTGAGGCCAAACTATAGCAGGGATAATGGAAGAAATGGTGACCTTCCTAAAAAGGACTTATGTCGGGACAATTGTATTCAGAGGCCCTGACCCCACGGCAGGCCACTGTCAACCCACACCTCTGCTGATGACTCCTGGACACTCACAGGCAAGTCTGGCTCAGTCTCTTGTGGGGTCACTGCTCCTTTCTTCTGGAGCACACAAGGTTTTGTTTTTGCCCTCTAAGAGTCTTTTTCCCCAGTACCATGGAAGTTCTGTAATCAGATTCCACTGGCATTCAAAGTCAAATTCCATGGGGGTTCTCAGTCCCTTTCCCAGATCTCCAGGTTGGGAAATCTGTTGTGGGCCCTAGAACTTTTGCAACAGTGTGAGCACTTCTTTCGTATAATTATCCTCCAGTGTGTGGGTTGTTTGCTGGGTGGCTTTATGGTGGGGCTCAATCCATGCCTCCCAGGTCTGCTGCAGTCAGAGCTCCTGTCACCACAGCAGGCCACTGCTGACCCATGCCTCTGCAGGAGACATTCAAACACTCAAAGGCAGGCCTGGCTCAAACTTTTGTGGGGGACCCTGGATCACGGTGAATAAAAGGCTTTGTTTGAGCCCTCTGAGCATCACTGGTGGGTATGGGGTTTGATTCCAAGTGTGATTTCACCCCATCCTAACATCTCATTGGGGTTTCTCCTTTGCCTTTGAATGTGGGGTGTGTGTGTGTGTGTGTGTGTGTGTGTGTGTGTGTGTGTGTGTGTGTGTATTTTTTCTTTTTTTTTTTTGGTGGGATCCAACATTCTCCTGTTGATGGTTGTTCAGCAGTTAGTTGCGATTTTTGAGTTCTCATAGGAGAAGATGAGTGCAAGTCCTTCTACTTCGCCATATTGTGGAATCACTTATTCCCAGTATGAAAAGGCAAAAAGTTATGACACCAAAAAATGAACTTCCCAGGTTGGTAGATGCCCTATATGCCACTGGAGAAGAGTGGAAAAATAGCTCCTGAAAGACTGAAGAGGCTGACCCAAAGTAAAAACAATGCCCAGTTGTGGATGTGACTGGTGATGGAAGTAAAGTCCAATGCTGTAAAGAATACTGCATAGGAACCTGGAATGTTAGGTCCATGAACAAGGTAAATTGGAAGTGGTCAAACAGGAGATTCGGACATGACTGAGCAACTGAACTGAATTGAAACAGGAGATGGCAAGAGTAAACATCAGCGTTTTAAAAATCAGTGAATTAAATGGACCAGAATGAGTGAATTTAATTCAGATGACCATTATAACTACTACTACTACGGTGGGCAAGAAACCCTTAGAAGAAATGGAGTAGCCATCATAGTCAACAAAGGAGTCTGATATGTAATACTTGGGTTCAATCTCAAAAACAACAGAACGATCTCTGTTCATTTCAAAGGCAAATCATTCAATATCACAGTAATCCAAGTCTACGCCTCAACTACTAATGTCAAAGAAGCTGAGGTTGAACAGTTCTATCAACACCTACAAGACCTTCTAGAACTAACACACACACACACACACACACACACACACACACACACAATATGTCTATTTCATCATAGGGGACTAGAATGCAAAAGTAGGAAGTCAGGAGATACCTGGAGTAACAGGGAAGTTTGGCATAAGAATACAAAATGAAGCAGGGCAAAGACTAACAGAATTTTGCCAAATGAACACACTGGTCATAGCAAACACCCTCTTCCAACAACACAAGAGATGACTCTGCACATGGACATCACCAAATGGTAAATATTTATGTTAGATTGATTATGTTCTATGCAGCCGAAGAAGGAGAAGCTCTATACAGTTAGGAAAAAAAAAAAAAAGACCAGGAGCTGACTATGGCTCAGATCATGAACTTTTGATTGCAAAATTCAGACTTAAACGATGTAGGGAAATCTACTAGATCATTCAGCTATGACCTAAATCAAATCCCTCATAATTATACAGTGGAAGTGACAAATAGATTCAAGGGATTAGATCTGACAGAGTGAAGAACTGTGGATAGAGGTTCATAACATTGGAGAAGAGGGGGTGACCAAAACCATCTCCAAGAAAAAGAAATGCAAAATGACAAAATGGTTGCCTTGGCAGGCCTTACAAATAGTTGAGATAAGAAAAGAACTCAAAGGCAAAGGAGAAAATGAAAGATAAAACTTTTTGAATGCAGAATTCCAAAGAATAGCATGGAGAGATAAGACAACCTTCCTAAGTGATCAATGTAAAGAAATAAAGGATAACAATAGAATGGGAAAGACTAGAGATGTCTTCAAGAAAATTAGAGATACCAAAGGAACATGTCATGCAAAGAGGGCACAACAAAGGAACTGCATGAACCTAACAGAAATAGAGAATATTAAGAAGAGATGGCAAGAATACACAGAAGAACTATACAGAAAGATCTTAATGACCCAGATAATCTCGATGGTGTGATCACTCACCTAGAGCCAAATATCCTGGAATAAAAAAAAAAAAAAAAAAAATCCTGGAATGTGAAGTCAAGTGCACCTTAGGAAGAATGAACATAAACAAAGCTAGTGGAGGTGATGTAAGTCCAGCTGAGCTATTTCAAATCCTAAAAAAATTATGCTGTTAAAATGCTGCATTCAATATGACAGCAAATTTGGAAAACCCAGCAGTGGCTCCAGGACTGGAAAAGGTCAGTTTGCATCCCAGTCCCAAATAAAGGCAATGCAAAAGAATGTTCAAACTACTGCAAAATTGTACTTATTTCACAGGCTAGCAACGTAATGCTCAAAATTCTGCAAGCGAGCCTTCAACAGTACATGAACTGAGAACCTCCAGGTGCTCAAGTGGATTTAGAAAAGGCAGAGCAACCAGAGATCAAATAGCCAACATCCACTGGATCATAGAAAAAGTAAGAGAGTTCCAGATAAATATCTACTTCTGCTTTATCAACTTCACTAAAGCCTTTGACTATGTGAATCACAACAAACTGTGGAAAATTCTTAAAGATGTGGGAATACCAGACTGCCTTACTTGCCTCCTGAGAAATCTGTATGCAGGTGAAGAAGTATCATTAGAATCAGACATCGAACAACAAACTGGTTCCATGTTGGGAAAGGAGTACGTCAAGGCTGTGTATTGTCACCTTGCTTATTTAACTTATATAAGAGTACATCATGCAAAGTGCAGGGCTGGATGAAGCACACTCTGTAATCAAGACTGCAAGGGAAAATATCAATGACCTCAGATGTGCAGATGACACCACCCTTATGGCAGAAAGTGAAGACGAACTGAAGAGCCTTTTAATGAAAGTGAAAGAGGAGGGTGAAAAAACTGGCTTTAAACTCAACATTCAAAAAACAAAAATCATGGCATCTGGTCCCATCACTTCATGGCAAATAGATGGGGAAATAATGTAAGCAGTGACAGACTTTATTTTCTTGGGCTCCAAAATCACTGCAGTTGGTGACTGCAGCCATGAAGTTAAAAGACGCTTGCTCCTTGGAAGAAAAGCTATGAAAACCTAGACAGAATATTACAAAGCAGAGACATTACTTCACTGACAAAGGTCTGTCTAGTCAAAGTTATGGTTTTTCCATTGTCATGTGCACATGTGAGAGTTGGTCCATAAATAATGTGGGGTGCCAAAGAATTGATGCTTTTGAACTGTGGTTTTGAAGAAGATTCCTGAGATTCCCTTGGACTGCAAGGAGATCAGACCAGTCCATCCTAAAGGAAATCAGTCCTGAATATTCACTGGAAGGACTGAAGCTGAAGCTGAAGCTCAAATAATTTGCCCACCTGCTGCAAAGAAGTGACTCAATGGAAAAGTCCCCAGTGCTGCGCTAGACTGAAGGCAGGAGGAGAAGGGGATGACAGACGATGAGATGGTTGGATGGCATCACCAACTTAATGAACATGAGTTTGAGCAAGCTCCAGGATTAAGTGATGGACAAGGAAACTTGGCATGCTGCAGTCCATGGGGTCACAAGAGTCAGACAAGACTGAACAACTGAACTGAATTGAAATGCAATGTGGTATCTTGGTTGAGATTCTGCATCATAAAAATGACACCAGATAAATATTAAGGAAATCTGAAGAAAGCATAGGTTTTAATTAATAACACTATAGCATATTAACTGACTATGATAAATATATCATATTAATGTGAAACATTAATGAAAAAACTGGACCTGGGTTTTATAGGAACTCTTTAATATTTTTACAATTTTTATGTAAAACTATTCTAAAATAAAAAGTTTATTTTAAAAGGTTTTAAACACAGGATTTTCTTTCTATACATTTTTTAATATTTAATACATATATTGTATATGAAACAAAATACATTTAAATAACACTAAAGTCTGTTTCAAAAATATAGGTGATATTCATAGTGTGGGTTCCCTGGTGGCTCAGTAATAATCTGCCTGCATTGCAGGAGACTTGGGTTCGATCCCTGGGTCTGGAAGATCCCCTGGAGTAGGAAATGGCCACCAACTCAAATATTCTTGCCTAGGAAATCCCATGGACAGAGGAGCTGGCAGTCTACAGTTCATGGGGCCACATAGTTTTGGACACAACTGAGCGACTAGCATTTTTACTTTCAATCACAATGTATTTCCTAGGCATTGTACACATTAAGGGACAAGGAAGAAAGCATGCACTATTTTCAAGAACATCTAGGGTCATTTCTGTGAACATTAAAGTAAAAAAGAACTATTAATATAAAACTTAACCAAAATTATGAATCTAAGCTCCATCATTTGTCAAATGGGATGTTTCTCATATGCATATTTAAATTTGTATTTTCCTATTATTGAGGGCGAAATATTGTCAAAGTGAAAATACTCTAAGTTCTTCAGTAAGAAAAATGTCTATTAGAATTTTAACTTATATGTCTTATTAAATAAATCACTGAATATTATTTATTAAGTATATGTTTATCATATTGGGTAAAATCACTTTAAATAACTTAGGAGTATTTTCTAGAATAATTATGACTCAGAATTATCTTGCACTATATCTGTGATGTTTCAATGTACTTTTTTTGGTTTGTTTTTACTACTTTAGATTTAATTTTCACAATAGTAAATATATTTGCAGATATGCTTGTTCAGCATATCCAGCAATTCATCATTTATAATATCTCAATTGAGGAAAAGCCTTTAACTATCAAACTCTTTAATCATAATGTGAACAAAATCATTTTAAAGTTTTTTTTTTAGGGTAGAAATGAGTCAAAGGGTCAAAATTTTGAAAGACATTTGATATATATTCCATAAATTTAAACCAGCCAAGAAATATGGGTTAGTTCAGTTTTTGAATCATCATCAGTATTTCATATTATTGATTAATATTCACAAATCTGGTGAAGAAATGATTTAATTTGCAATCCTGGATTAACATTGAAGGTAATGTTTTGGATAAACATATGTGCATATACACATAACCTTTATCTCACACTATATGTGAAAATCAATCCCAAAGGAATTCAGATCAAAATGTAGAGATTTAATCATAATCTTTCCATAAGACAATGTAAGGAAACATTTTCATGACCTTGGGATAGAGAAAGACTTCTTTAAAAGGAAACAAATTAACAGTAAAGAAAATTTTGATTACTATTTTAAAGCTAAGCATGCACATTTACCCAAAAAGTTTTTTTAAAAAATCATTACATACGTACATACGTACATATGTGGTACATATACACAATGGAGTATTACTCAGCCATTAAAAAGAATACATTTGAATCAGTTCTAATGAGGTGGATGAAACTGGAGCCTATTATACAGAGTGAAGTAAGCCAGAAGGAAAAACATAAATACAGTATACTAACGCATATATATGGAATTTAGAAAGATGGTAACGATAACCCTGTATACGAGACAGCAAAAGAGACACTGATGTATAGAACAGTCTTATGGACTCTGTGGGAGAGGGAGAGGGTGGGAAGATTTGGGAGAATGGCATTGAAACATGTGAAATGTCATGTATGAAACGAGATGCCAGTCCAGGTTCAGTGCACGATGCTGGATGCTTGGGGCTGGTACGCTGGGACGGCCCAGGGGGATGGTATGGGGAGGGGAGAGGGAGGAGGGTTCAGAAATTAATAATTAAAAAAAAAATAAAAAAAAATAAAAAAAAATAAAAAATAAAAAAAATAAAAAATAAAAAAAAAAAAAAGAATAATGGAGAGTAAAACGTAACCACCCCCACTTTCTTTTTAAAATCTGGGGGCTATAGCCCAGTTCCTAAAAAAAAAAAAAAAAAAAGAAGTGTTTGGAGTTTGAGAGTAAAGAGCAATGAATTTTCCCTTAGACAGTTTTATAAACAAGACCTATTGATTTGCATCAGAACTGAATGGAGCTCTGTGGTGACCTGAATGAGAAGGAAATGCATAAAAGAGGGGATATATGTATACATACAGCTGATTAAAAAAAAAAAAAAAAATCAAAGACTGAAAATGCAAGCAAGAAAATGGAACAAGCATTTGTAGCAAGTTTATCTGACAAAAGACTTCTATTTGGACCATATAAAGAATTATTCTAAAACAGTAAAGAAAAGACACACGGCTTGATAGAAAAGAAGGAATATGACTATCAAATAGAGATTTCTTTAGCAAGCTATTAAAATGTCTAAAATTACATGAAAATGCTAAATTTCATTAGTCAGTCATTGCATGCTAAGTCGCTTCAGCTGTGCCCACTCTTTGCAACCATACAGAGTGTAACTTGCCAGGCTCCTCTGTCCATGGGATTCTCCAGACAAGAAAACTGGAGTGTGTTGCCATGACCTCTTCCAAGAGATCTTCCCAACCCAAGAGTTGAACCCGAGTCTCCTTTGTCTCCTGCATTGGTAGGTGGGTTCTTTACAATTGGTACCATCCGGGAAATCGGTAATCAGGGAAATGCAAACTAATACCATGATGAGCTGCTCTGATAAGTACACTAAAAAGGTTATATTAAAAATAATAGTGTAAGATATTCCTGAGAGTTGGAAAGATGAGAATCTTTATGCATGGGTAATGAGAGTATCAGTTTAATTGAGTTCAGTTGCTCAGTCATGTCCAACTCTTTGCGACGTCATGAATCCCAGCATGCCAGGCCTCACTGTCCATCACCAATTCCCAGAGTTCACTCAGACTCACGTCCATCGAGTCAGTGATGCCATCCAGCCATCTCATCCTCTGTCGTCCCCAATCCCTCCCAGCATCAGAGTCTTTTCCAATGAGTCAACTCTTCACATGAGGTGGCCAAAGTACTGGAGCTTCAGCTTTAGCATCATTCCTTCCAAAGAAATCCCAGGGCTGATCTCCTTCAGAATGGACTGGTTGGATCTCCTTGCAGTCCAAGAGACTCTCAAGAGGCTTCTCCAACATCACAGTTCAAAAGCATCAATTCTTTGGCACTCAGCCTTCTTCACAGTCCAACTCTCACATCCATACATGACCACAGGAAAAACCATAGCCTTGACTAGATGGACATTTGTTGGCAAAGTAATGCCTTTGCTTTTGAATATGATATCTAGGTTGGTCGTAACTTTCCTTCCAAGGAGTAAGCGTCTTTTAATTTCATGGCTGAAGTCACCATCTGCAGTGATTTTGCAGCCCAGAAAAGTAAAGTCTGACACTGTTTCCACTGTTTCCCCATCTATTTCCCATGAAGTGATGGGACCGGAGGGCATGATCTTCATTTTCTGAATGTTTAGCATTAAGCCAACTTTTTCACTCTCCTCTTTCACCATCATCAAGAGGCTTTTTAGTCCCTCTTCAATTTTTGCCATAAGAGTGATGTCATCTGCATTTCTGAGGTTACTGATATTTCTCCCAGCAATCTTGATTCCAGCTTGTACTTCTTCAAGTCCAGCATTTCTCATGATGTACTCTGCATATAAGTTAAATAAGCAGAGTGACAATATAGAGCCTTAACATATTCCTTTTCCTATTTGGAACCAGTCTGTTGTTCCATGTCCAGTACTAACTGTTGCTTCCTGACCTGAATACAGGTTTCTCAAAGGCTGGTCAGGTGATCTGGTATTCTCATCTCTTTCAGAATTTTCCACAGTTTATTGTGATCCACACAGTCAAAGGCTTTGGCATAGTCAATAAAGCAGAAATAGATGTTTCTCTGGAACTCTCTTGCTTTTTCCATTTTCCAGCGGATGTTGGCAATTTGATCTCTGGTTCCTCTGCCTTTTCTAAAACCAGCTTGAACATCAGGAAGTTCACGGTTCATGTATTGCTGAAGCCTGACTTGGAGAATTTTGAGCATTACTTTACTAGCATGTGAGACGAGTGCAATTGTGTGGTAGTTTAAGCATTCTTTGGCATTGCCTTTCTTTGGGATTGGAATGAAAACTGACCTTTTCCAGGCCTGTGGCCACTGCTGAGTTTTCCAAATTTGCTGGCATATTGAGTGCAGCACTTTCACAGCATCATCTTTCAGGATTTGGAATAGCTCAACTGGAATTCCATCACCTCCACTAGCTTTGTTTGTAGTGATGTTTTCTAAGGCCCACTTGACTTCACATTCCAGGATGTCTGGCTCTAGGTCAGTGATCACACCATCGTGATTATTTGGGACATGAAGATCTTTTTTGTACAGTTCTTTTGTGTATTCTTGCCACTTCTTCTTAGTATCTTCTGCTTCTGTTAGGTACATACCATTTCTGTCCTTTATCAAGCCCATCTTTGCATGAAATATTCCTTTGGTATCTCTGATTTTCTTGAAGAGATCTCTAGTCTTTCCCATTCTGTTGTTTTCCTCTGTTTCTTTGCATTGATTGCTGAGGAAGGCTTTCTTATCTCTTCTTGCTATTCTTTGGAACTCTGCATTCAGATGCTTCTATCTTTCCTTTTCTCCTTTGCTTTTCACTTCTCTTCTTTTCACAGCTCTTTGTAAGACCTCCCCAGACAGCCATTTTGCTTTTTTGCATTTCTTTTCTATGGGGATGGTCTTGATCCCTGTCTCCTGTACAATGTCATGAACCTCATTCCATAGTTCATCAGGCACTCTATCTATCAGATCTAGGCCCTTAAGTCTATTTCTCACTTCCACTGTATAATCATAAGGGATTTGATTTAGGTCATACCTGAATGGTCTAGTGGTTTTCCCTACTTTCTTCAATTTAAGTCTGAATTTGGTAATAAGGAGTTCATGATCTGAGCCACAATCAGCTCCTGGTCTTGTTTTTGCTGACTGTATAGAGTTTTTCCATCTTTGGCTGCAAAGAATATAATCAATCAGATTTCAGTGTTGACCATCTGGTAATGTCCATGTATAGAATCTTCTCTTTTGTTGCTGGCAGAGACTGTTTGCTATGACCAGTGCATTTTATTGGCAAAACTCTATTATTCTTTGCCCTGCTTCATTCCGTATTCCAAGGCCAAATTTGCCTGTTACTCCAGGTGTTTCTTGACTTCCTACTTTTGCATTCCAGTCCCCTATAATGAAAAGGACATCTTTTTTGGGTGTTAGTTCTAAAAGGTCTTGTAGGTCTTCATAGTACCGTTGCACTTCAGCTTCTTCAGTGTTACTGATTGAGGCATAGACTTGGATTACTGGGATATTGAATGGTTTGCCTTGGAAACAAACAGAGATCATTGTGTCGTTTTTGAGACTGCATCCAAGTACTGCATTTCAGACTCTTTGTTGACTGTGATGGCTACTCCATTTCTTTTGAGGGATTCCTGCCTGCAGTAGTAAATATAATGGTCATCTGAATTTAATTCACCCACTCCAGTCCATTTGAGTTTGCAGATTCCTAGAATGTCGACATTCACTCTTGCCATCTCTTGTTTGATCACTTCCAATTTGCCTTGATTCATGGACCTGACATTCCAGGTTCCTATGCAATATTGCTCTTTACAGCATCGGACCTTGCTTCTATCACCAGTCACATCCACAGCTCGGTATTGTTTTTGCTATGGCTCCATCCCATCATTCTTTCTGGTGTTATTTCTCCACTGATCTCCAGTAGCATATTGGGCACCTACTGACCTGGGGAATTCCTCTTTCAGTATCCTATCATTTTGCCTTTACATACCCTTCATGGGGTTCTCAAGGCAAGAATACTGAAGTGATTTGCCATCCCCTTCTCCAGTGGACCACATTCTGTCAGATATCTCCATCATGACCCACCCACCTTGGGTTGCCCCACAAGCATGGCTTAGTTTCTTTCAGTTAGACAAGGTTGTGGTCCTAGTGTGATTAGATTGACTAGTTTTCTGTGAGTATGGTTTCAGTGTGTATGCCCTCTGATGCCCTCTTGCAACACCTACCATCTTACCTGGGTTTCTCTTACTTTGGGCATGGGGTATCTCTTCACGGCTGCTCCAGCAAAGCACAGCCGCTGCTCCTTACCTTGGACAAGGGGTATACTTAAAAAAAAAAAAAAAAAAAAACTTTAGAAGACAAGAAAATTATCCAATTTAAATATACACATTTGTGATCCAACAATTCACTCCTGCTGCTGCTGTTGCTAAGTTGCTTCAGTCATTTCTGACTCTGTGCGACCTCACAGATGGCAGCCCACCAGACTCCCCCATTCCTGGGATTCTCCAGGCAAGAACACTGGAGTGGGTTGCCACTTCCTTCTCCAATGCATAAAAATGAAAAGTGAAGGTGAAGTTGTTCAGTCGTGTCCAACTCTTAGCACCTCATTGGACCGTGGCCTACCAGGCTCCTCTGTCCATGGGATTTTCCAGGCAAGAGTACTGGACAGGGTGCCATTGCCTTCTCCAACAATTCACTCCTAGATTTATGCAAAACAGAAGTGCACATATAAAAAACAGAGTATATATTATTACATTACATATATATTCATTTTATATTATTTACATATTATTTGTATCACTATTACTTGATAGTATGTTTAATATCCCAAAGTAGAAAACTCAAATGGCTATGAATACTAATGTGAGTAAATGAATAAGTTTATTAATAAAATACTACAGTTATGCAAAAGAACAAAAATAGACTTCAAAAATTAAACCTGAGAAAAAACAGGCACCAGAGGAAGCATAATTTACTTTTTTGATTTACGTAAATTTAAAAAACAGATATATTATGGTGGGCTAAAGGTCTGAGCTACCTTTAGTTTTAGAAATAAATTACAAGCTCATAATTTGAAGGGGGCATGATAATTGCTTCTAAGTTTCTGGAAATATTCTATTTCTTTTTTTAATATAAATTTATTTATTTTAATTGGAGGCTAATTAATTTACAATATTGCACTGGTTTTGCCATACATCAACATGAATCCGCCACGGGATTTCTTGACATGGCGATACTTACATGGTTGTGGTCATTGGCTGAAAGTTTACTTAATTGTACATTTGTGATTCATGCATTTCTTCTGTATGTAAATTAAATTTCAATTATATATTTTAAAATTTAAAATTCTGCCTAGGTAGATGATTTTAAAAATATATCCTGTTTCAAAGAGTAATTTTATGAAGTTCAGTTTTTTAAGAACAATTTTTTCTAGCTTCTAAAATTGTTTTGTGTCTGGGAACATGAAAATGATCAGTTTTACATTTTAGGTATAGTTCATTAGAAGTTACTGTGTTCCATATAAGTGAAAAAGAAGTGTAAAACATCATTTTATTTGTGAAACACCACTGGGTAGCTAGCCCTATATGCATCTTATATAACATAATCATGTTTTGGGAAGGATATATAGAAGAGCTTAAATAGATAACAATAATGGTTTCCCAGTGAATAACTGACTGACTGTAGTCATTTTTCTACAATGTAGTTTCGAATTTCATACTAAGTTGTAAATTATTATTTCATTAAAACTATAAGTTGCTAAAACACCAAAACTACTGGTGGATAACTGATCAGGATATAGTAATTTATTTAAAAATCAAAAAAATAGTTTCTGTGCTATCATGCCTGCTGATACAGTACATTCCATCTTAGCAAATTGTCTTGTAAAACATCTTCTAAGGATCCGAAATAAATTCTAAATATCACTGAAGAAAAAAAGCAGCAAAATAGGAACAGAGCCAGTAAATTTCCTTCAAAAAGAAAGATCAGGTTTCACGTTAGAAAGATAAAAGTTCTAGTTAAATGTTAACTCCAAGCAGTCATTATCATATAACTCCGGATACAATATTGAAATGAAAAAATTCCTGGTCACTGAGTAATGCCATAGGCCTTGTATGAGGAGCAGCAGGAAAGCAAGAGAATGAGCCTGAGGTCAGTCTCTCACTTACCAGATGTGTTGCTTGTAAGACCATTTAGCTTCTCAAAAAAAAAAAAAAGGAATAATATTGAACTTCAAGATGTTTTATAATCATGCTTTAGATGTGTTGCTTTTTTTCTCTAAGGCAATTGTCACAAATAAAAATTTATGTGACTTGATTAAAGATCTCTAATGTTTTTTGAAATGTTTCTACATTTTATTAACTGATAGATTAAAATATAGTTATGTGTTTGATTCTTGAATTATAATCAGAAATGTAGAAATGTTCTATTTTTGTTTCTGGTTACCCCAATTATAATAAATATTATTCTGTGCAAATAATATACATTCCATGCAAGTGACAAATATTTTATTTATTTATTTCCTCAATTTCTTATTATTACTTTGGTTTAAGTGTATGTTGCCCGAATATATTCCCCTGCATAAATGATAATTTTATGATCAAATTATAGTTCCAAATAACTGCTATCAAATTTATTCATCCAAATAGACTTATTTTGCTACATGCATATTATTCAGTATAATAAAATGCAGGTGAGAAAAACTGTAAATATGCTAGAGAAAATGCAAGAAAGGTGCATGAATAATTATACAGTATTAGCTATTTCATGTTTTTGTATATTAACCAAGAATAACAATTAATGGAAAACCTTCCACAGGAAAAATGATTTTTCCATAGGAAAAATGATTTCAAAAGTCTGATGCTCCTTGGAAGTAAAGCTATGACAAACTTAGATGGTGTACTAAAAAACAGAGACATCACTTTGCGGACAAAGGTCCCTATAGTCAAAGCTATGGTGCTTCCAACAGTCATTTTATATATAATTTTCACTATAATTTTCTCACTGTCTCTTCCAGGTCAGGACACACAGTTTTGAGGGCATTAGCCCACTGTGGCCCTCTTTGCTTGGCAAAACAGTAAAGCTATTTTTCAACTTCAATCAAAACTCTATCTCTGAGATTTAATTAGGTGTCGGAGTATAGAGGCTGGATTTCAGGTTCAATGGTAGGCTGAAAATGTAAACTAGAGGAGCCCCTTATCCTAGGTAAGATAGATTGAGCTATGGCAGATCTAAAAGATTGATGTAGATTTTGGGAGTAAAGTAAAGCATGACTTGAATTCATGTTATTTACACACTTAATTTTACTATTAAAGTATCAAAAACTTACAAAAATAAATTCAGCTGTAAGAAAAATGATGGCATGTGTGCTTATATGGCTATGACAGAGGGACCTGAAGTTCAATGTGCCTGGATCCCGAGTAGAGAAAGATTTTTCCCCATGTCTGTGCACTGTTCTGCTTTTCTAATTGCTTTAGGACAAATTACTTAAAGATTCCCCTTAAGACCTGTGTACGAGACAGCAAAAGAGACACCGATGTATAGATCAGTCTTATGGACTCTGTGGGAGAGGGAGAGGGTGGGGAGATTTGGGAGAATAGCATTGAAACATGTATAATATCATGTATGAAACGAGTCGCCAGTTCAGGTTCAATGCACGGTACTGGATGCTTGGGGCTGGTGCACTGGGATGACCCAGAGGGAGGGTAGGGGAGGGAGGAGGGAGGAGGGTTCAGGATGGGGAACGCGGGTATACCTGTGGTGGATTCATTTCGATATTTGGCAAAACTAATACAATATTGTAAAGTTTAAAAATAAAATAAAATTAAAAAAAGAAATTTATTGCTGGTCAAATTAAATACATCCAAATTTTATGTCTTTTTCATTGTTCAGTTCAGTTCAGTTGCTCAGTCGTGTCCGACTCTTTGCGACTCCATGAATGGCAACACGCCAGGCCTCCCTGTCCATCACCAACTACCGGAGTTCACTCAGACTCACGTCCATCAAGTCAGTGATGCCATCCAGCCATCTCATCCTCTGTCATCCCCTTCTCCTCCTGCCCCCAATCCCTCCCGCATCAGAGTCTTTTCCAATGAGTCTACTCTTCGTATGAGGTGGCCAAAGTACTGGAGTTTCAGCTTTAGCATCATTCCTTCCAAAGAAATCCCAGGGCTGATAGCCTTCAGAATGGACTGTGGATCTCCTTGCAGTCCAAGGGACTCTCAAAAGTCTTCTCCAACACCACAGTTCAAAATCATCAATTCTTCAGCATTCAGGTTTCTTCACAGTCCAACTCTCACATCCATACATGACTACTGGAAAAACCATAGCCTTGACTAGACTGACCTTTGTTGGCAAAGTGATGTCTCTGCTTTTTAATATACTATTCTAGGTTGGTCATAACTTTCCTTCCAAGGAGTAAGTGTCTTTTAATTTCATGACTGCAGTCACCATCTGCAGTGATTTCGGAGCCCAAAAATATAAAGTCTGCCACTGTTTCCACTGTTTCCCCATCTATTTCACATGAAGTGATGGGACCGGGTGTCATGATCTTAGTTTTCTGAATGTTGAGCTATAAGCCAACCTTTTAACTCTCCTCTTTCACTTTCATCAAGAGGCTTTTTAGTTCCTCCTCATTTTCTGCCATAAGGGTGGTGTCATCTGCATATATGAGGTTATTGATATTTCTCCCAGCAATCTTGATTTCATCTTGTGTTTCTTCCACTGCAGTGTTTCTCATGATGTACTCTGCATATAAGTTAAATAAGCAGGGTGACAATATACAGCCTTGACGTACTCCTTTTCCTATTTGGAACCAGTCTGTTGTTCCATGTCCAGTTCTAACTGTTGCTTCCTGACCTGCATACAGATTTCTCAAGAGGCAGATCAGGTGGTCTGGTATTCCCATCTCTTTCAGAATTCCCACAGTTTATTGTAATCTACAGAGTCAAAGGCTTTGGCATACTCTTCTGAGGGCAGGAATCCCTCAGAAGAAATGGAGTAGCATCAAAGTCAACAAAAGAGTCTGAAATGCAGTACTTGGATGCAATCTCAAAAATGACAGAATGATCTCATTTCATTTCCAAGGCAAACCATTCAATATCCCAGTAATCCAAGTCTATGCCCTAACAAGTAACACTGAAGAAGCTGAAGTGCAACGGTTCTATGAAGACCTACAAGACCTTTTAGAACTAACACCCAAAAAAGATGTCCTTTTCATTATAGGGAACTGGAATGCAAAAGTAGGAAGTCAAGAAACACCTGGAGTAACAGGCAAATTTGGCCTTGGAATATGGAATGAAGCAGGGCAAAGACTAATAGAGTTTTGCTAAGAAAATGCACTGGTCATAATAAACACCCTCTTCCAACAACACAAGAGAAGACTCTATACATGGACATTACCAGATGGTCAACACTGAAATCTGATTGATTATATTCTTTGCAGCCAAAGATGGAGAAGCTCTATACAGTCAACAAAAGCAAGACCAGGAGCTAACTGTGGCTCAGACCATGAACTCCTTATTGCCAAATTCAGACTTAAATTGAAGAAAGTAGGGAAAACCACTAGACCATTCAGGTATGACCTAAATCAAATCCCTTACGATTATACAGTGGAAGTGAGAAATAGACTTAAGGGCCTAGATCTGATAGATACAGTGCCTGATGAACTATGGAATGAGGTTCGTGACATTGTACAGGAGACAGGGATCAAGACCATCCACATGGGAATGAAATGCAAAAAAGCAAAATGGCTGTCTGGGGAGGTCTTACAAATAGTTGTGAAAAGAAGAGAAGTGAAAAGCAAAGGAGAAAAGGAAAGATATAAGCATCTGAATGCAGAGTTCCAAAGAATAGCAAGAAGAGATAAGAAAGCCTTCCTCAGCAATCAATGCAAAGAAACAGAGGAAAACAACAGAATGGGAAAGACTAGAGATCTCTTCAAGAAAATCAGAGATACCAAGGGAATATTTCAGGCAAAGATGGGCTCGATAAAGGACAGAAATGGTATGGACTTAACGGAAGCAGAAAATATTAAGAAGAGGTGGCAAGAATACACAGAAGCACTGTACAAAAAAGATCTTCATGTCCCAGATAATCATAATGGTGTGATCACTGACCTAGAGCCAGACGTCCTGGAATGTGAAGTCAAGTGGGCCTTAGAAAGCATCACTACAAACAAGGCTAGTGGAGGTGATGGAATTCCAGTGGAGCTATTTCAAATCCTGAAAGGTGATGCTGTGAAAGTGCTGCACTCAATATGCCAGCAAATTTGGAAAACTAAGCAGTGGCCACAGGCCTGAAAAAGGTCAGTTTTCATTCCAATCCCAAAGAAAGGTACTGCCAAAGTATGCTCAAACTACTGCACAATTGCACTCATCTCACATGCTAGTAAAGTAATGCTCAAAATTCTCCAGGCCAGGCTTCAGCAATATGTGAACCGTGAACTTCCTGATGTTCAAGCTGGTTTTAGGAAAGGCAGAGGAACCACAGATCAAATTGCCAACATCCGCTGGATCATAGAAAAAGCAAGAGAGTTCCAGAAAAACATCTATTTCTACTTTTAATTGTTAGGCTTAGTCAAATTTTTGTGAGAATCCTGATCATGCCTAGATAATATCTGAGTTGACGTAAATGATAAAATAGACACAAATGTTTGAAGATCTAGGGAAAGAGGGGAAAGAATCAGCACACATATTTGAATAAGAGGTGTATCCATGTAGGTGGTGTCCTGATGACTATCAAAAGGAATACTCATCTCCCTTTAAGTGCAATGAAAAGTTAATGAGGGTGTTTAAACACGAAAACTTAAGGATCAAATTTCTTTTTAATTTTATTTTTAATTGGAAGATAGGTACTTTACAATATTGTGATGACTTCTGCCATACATCATCATGAATCATCCACAGGTATACACATGTCCCCTCCCTCTTAAACCTCCTTCCCACTTCCCTCCCCATTCCTCCCCTCTAGGTTATCACAAAGCACCAGCTTGGGATTCTGCTTTGGGCTCCCTGCATTATTTAGCAAATTCCCACTGGCTATCTACTTTACATATGGTAATATATATGTTTCAATACTACTTTCTCAAGTCATCCCCACCTACTGTGACCAAAAGTCTGTTCTTTATGTCTGCTAAAGATCCAATTTCTATATTTGAATTATCACATGGGCATTAAAAGGGAAATGCACCATCACATGTGGAAGTACTGAGTCCTGCTGGGAAAGTAGGGACAGTCCTTCTCTAGAAATGACAGAATGGTGCCACTGGAAATGGAGAGAATGTGGTAAAATCAAGTTTTATTTTGGAAAGAAAAGTGATAAGACTTACTAATGAAACAGATATGCAGATCAAGGAAATGGGAACAATTAAAGATGCTTCTGAGGTTAGGTGATTTAGTACCAGAGTGGAGGATGGTGCCATTTACTAAAATGTAGGTAATGTGGGGTACACAGATGCAGAACAGTTTACATGGAGAATGTAAAGCTACCTTATTAAGCTTGATTGTCTGGAGGACATATCCAATTTGAGATAACTGTATTCTATTCATGTGCCTGCAATTTAGGAGTTTTCATCACAAACATAATATTTAATGTTTATGAGGCTAGAGGAGATCACCAAAAAGTGGCATACTAAAAATATAGCAGGAGACCTGAATCAAGCTCTGTGGATTCCTGCATTAAAAGTACAGGAGAAGAGAAAGGACCAATAAAGGGATTTGATAGCAAGTGAGAAAATTATTCATATCTGTGAGCAAGGGAAGTTTTGTTTCAAGAAAGTGAAAGTGAAAGTTGCTCAGTTGTGTCTGATTCTTTGTGACCCTGTGGACTGTATAGTCCATGGAATTCTCCAGGCCAGAATACTGGAGTGGATAGCCGTTCCCTCCACCAGGGGAACTTTGCAACCCAGGAATCGAACCCAGATCTCCTGCATTGCAAGCGGACTCTTCATCAGCTGAGCCACAAGGGAAGCCCTGTTTTTCAAAAAGGAGACTGTTAACCACCGAGACCAGAAAACAACATTTAATGTGTTCTCACTGTGACTTAAAGAGAACAATTCCAGGGGACTGTTTTTCTCTGCATATTCTCACTCAATATGTATTTGAAAAAACCCGGAAGTGCTACCTATAAGTAAGTTAGCATCTTTTGCCCTATCTATGCATAATGTTCTCTAAAACTCATGGACTTGGAATTACTTTGTAGTATTTTTTTTTTTTAATTTTTAACTTTCCAATATTATATAGGTTTTGCCATATATCAACATGAACCCGCCACAGATGTAATGAGCTTTTTTTCCAATGTTTATTTGTTTAGCTGTCAAAATATGGAATATTATGTAGCTTTTCACGAAAGAAAGTACATTTCTGCAAGTTACTAAGAAAAAAAAAAAAGGATTTCCAACTGAAATCCAGCTGCAGTGAATTGGCTAGAGAACAGGTGGTGAGTAGTCAGTATGCATTGAATACACTTTCTAAAATGCTCACTGTGAAAGAGAGGAAAAAATAGGATGATAAACATGAGCAAAGGTGGATTCAAGGTTTATAACTGCTTTTTTGGTCTGATTTTTAAAAAGAGAGGTATTTCTTTTGCTTTCATGTTAATGAGAATGATTTAGTACCATCAGAGAAATTTAGAATTCTGGATGAAGATTATCTCAGGAATGAATTCTTTAAGAGGCTTAGAGGGAATGAAAATTAAAGAAAAATTGGAGGAGTTGGACAAGACTTTGACAGGGACAGGAAGTATCATTTTCCTTGCAGCAGGTTCAAAGGTAGGAAATACGAGTTGGTGAGGCAGGTAGTGTAGGATTGCAAATATGAAGTATTTAAGGAGTCTTGCTTATATTCATTTTTAAAATGAATTATGAGACAAATCTTAGGGGAGAAGCAGAGGATTAAATTATTCAAAGTGTAAAAAGAGGAAAGAAAGTCTGAACTATTCTCATTAGGATGCAACATAAATTTCCTAAAAAATGTAGGAAGACTGAAAGTGATATGTTTTATTTATTTGACTATTTTATACACCAACCATATTTAATGGATTTAACTATAAGCATTCATGAATTCTTGAATTCTTAGAAATCGTATGAATATTTAAGTATACAAAATAATTATTAACCTAAGATTTTGAAGTGGGTTTATTTCTTCTTGAATATTGATATAAAGACTTAGACTGAGTTTGTCTAACACAGCTATATTTAAAGTGGGATGTTTAATTTTTTTTTTTTAATTAAGTACAGACAGGTTTTAATTCAGCAATTTTCCCCCATGAAAGGAACAATGTGATTTTGTCTCTTCCTGGACTGGTTTCATGTCGGGGCTTGACTGCCTCTGCCCTCACCTCTAGGCAGGCATGTGCTCCCAGAGATTTTGTATATTTTAGTCTAATATTTTGTCTGGAAAGTATACATTAATTTTTAAAATTACACATAGGCCTAATACTAAACTGATTTCTTTCCTGCTTTTCAATACCCTCTACTTTATTTTTCTAATATCAATCTACCTAAACTAAGTTATAAACTTTACAGATAATGATGTTAATAACATAATTAGTACCTGTGAATTGGAAATGTGTTCAATGAACTAGAAGGAAGTGATAAAGTAAATCTCATGTAGTCATTAAAATATGATATTTATGAAAAGTTCTAATAACAATAGATTTTTGTTAAAATTTTAAATATTAAACCATTGAATTACTTTTCATATTTCCTACTTTGTGGCAAAAAATTTTAGATAGCTTACAAAATCCCATACTATTCAACATGACAAAAATATGTTGCACTTAGTAAATGATTGAAAAGGAAAACTTATTAAGGAAAATAAAGTGAAATATTATTCAACTTTACTTCTGAAAATCTGCCAAAAGATGTTTTACACACTTGCTATATTTGGACACATAATTTACTGTAAGCATCCTTAAAATCAGCTTTGCCTAATAAAAACCAAGTTCAGTTATACGATTTAGAGCATCTGCAAGAGAAGGCAAACCGGCTGTTCTAGGAAGAGCCAGCTAAACTTGACACATCACCCGCTAGACTTTTCTGTGCTGTCTCAGACTCCTCAGCACTTTATGTGCAAATTTAGTTCTCTTCAGCAGGAGGGAGATGAAACAGAAGAGAAATATGTAACCAGCTTTCTTAAAAACATCACTGTCATAAATGAACAAATAAACAGAGTTGAATTATTCTCTAGTTCATCAAGAGACAATCCCAAAGATCCCAACTCATTTATTTGCAATTAAGTGTAAATTCCCTTTGCTGTTGCTGCTAATGATGGTGATTAATTACTGTATCTACACTATTGTTTAAGCAGACATATTAAGCCACTGATATGTTGGCCTATAATCATACTCTCTCACTAAATGAGATGGATTATAGTGACCCTGATATGGGAGGGACGCAGCCCCACAATTCTATGATCCCAAATCCTTGGGACCAGATATATGCTTGAATCTATTTTTTAAACATTTTGATAAGTAATACATTATACAGATCACATGCTTTGGTACACCTCATAAACAAACCTATTAATATTCCTGCAGGAAAGCAATTGGATATTCTCACTTAGTTGGATAAAAAAAAAAGACTATAATATATAGCATTCCAGTTTAAAGCATGACTTGCCTTCAAATAACGGAGAAGGCGATGGCACCCCACTCCAGTACTCTTGCCTGGAAAATCCCATGGACGAAAGAGCTGGGTAGGCTGCAGTCCATGGGGTCGCTAGGAGCTGGACATGACTGAGAGACTTCACTTTCACTTTTCACTTTCCTGCTTTGGAGAAGGAAATGGCAACCCATTCCAATGTTCTTGCCTGGAGAATCCCAAGGATGGTGGAGCCTGGTAGGCTGCCGTCTATGGGGTCCCACAGAGTCGGACACGACTGAAGCAACTTAGCAGCAGCAGCAGCAGCAGCAGCAGCCTTCAAATAAATTTATAAATGTTTATAATAAAAACAAACTCAGTTTTTACCATTTTTTTGTTGTCGTTTTTTGGAATGGTGGGATGTGAAGTCTTGACCTGAGCGTTCTGTGTGGGGTTGTTTTGAAGGTTAAGTGTGGGGATTTAAATCATTTGATTGACACTTGCTGAACACTCATACACATTACTTATTTTTCCTGTCTTTCTGGCAGACCCTGAGTCCTACCCAGCTTGCTGTTTTATAGGCCTGTGTTGTTGCAAACAGGGAGTGTAAGACAAGTGTACATGCACACACAGCTGTTTTTCTATCATCTATCCACATACATATATAAACATTTGATAGAATCTATTCCCCTTCTTTCTCCGTCTTTCTGCATGTTTCAGGTATCTTTAGAAACTCTTCTATTTCAGAAATAAAAATTGCAACAGATTATTAGATTTATTACTCCCAATAATAGTATTTATTTCTTACTATTTTAATTTAATCACAAGATTTCCAACTGACCTGAACTAGAAATATAGTTATAAAACTTCAGTGGGATGAACTGAGAGTGTAGACTGGCATGTGTAAAACAGATAGCTAGTGGGAAGCTGCTGTATAGCACAGAGAACTCAGGTCAGTGCTCTGTGATGACCTAGAGGGGTGGGATGTGGTGGTGGGGGGTGGGGGTGGACAGAGGCTCAAGAGGGAGAGAATGTATGTATACTTAACAACTGATTCACTTCACTCTACCTGAGAAATTAACACATTGTTGTAAAGCAATTATACTCCAATACAAATAAAAATAAAATTAGTCACCATTATCAACCTCAAGTAGTGCTCCTCAGTATCTCCTATTAAAAATGATTTGACCATATCAATTATACACATCTATTGAACATCTACCCACAGTTATGCTGAGCTTTTGTTGCACTGCTCTGTCTGTGGTGAGAAATCTAACTGCACATGTTTCTGCATTGCTTAAATCTTTATTATTCTTTATAAATACACAAAAGCACATACTATGGTAGATTTGCCAAGGAATAATGAGTCTTCTTTCACTATAATAGAACCCACTCCATTAAGGCAAATGTTCATTAGTAATGTGTTTGTTTGTGCCTTGAGTGAGGACTACATTATGAATCATCATTTCATTTTGGAGCAGATGATGTATGAAAAAACTCCAAGAAAACTTCAAGCCATCATCATTTAGGCTAATCCAAGTGATTCCAGAAAGCATTTTAACATCACAATTTTATATGTAATGGACCAAGAAGAGACAAACCTTGTTTCTGATTTGCAAGCCTGCTGTGATCAGCTGCCTGCAGTCACAGGAACTGAGGAAAATTGGCCAAAAATGACCTTTTGAAGGAGACAAAGTGAGGGTGGCCATCATGAAAGACATTGCATCATACAGGGTAATTATTATAGATGGTTCTTGCAAAAATAAGCTCTGGTACCACTAGAATAGATGGACAAATCAGATGATAGGCTTAGTCCATTTACTCTTGAATAGTTTTAGAAAATAAACATCTGAAACATCATAAAAATGAATAGATTTGTCTCTAAATGTCACTGAAATTATTTTAAAATGGTTTTATGAGTAATGCTGATTTTTCTTTTCTGTTTTCTTTATTGTGATTTACTTGCTTGAACTTCACAAAACCTAGACAGTAAGCACAAATGTATATCACTGTATTACTGTGCAGGAAAGAGAGCATGGAGATATTAAATACTTTGCCTAATATCTCAACCTAGGATTGAAATTCTGAAGGTCATGATCATAACTACTAAACAATAGGTATACTTGATCATCTAAAAAAGATCAAATTTAAAATTATTAAGCAGATTTTAAACTATAGACATTTTTTTAAGCTTTTGCTCAACATTCAGAAAACAAAGATCATGGCATCCGGTCCCATTACTTCATGGGAAATAGATGGGGAAACAGTGTCAGAATTTATTTTTTGGGGCTCCAAAATCACTGCAGATGGTGACTGCAGCCATGAAATTAAAAGATGTTTACTCCTTGGAAGGAAAGTTATGACCAACCTAGATAGCATATTCAAAAGCAGAGACATTACTTTGCCAACAAAGGTCCGTCTAGTCAAGGCTATGGTTTTTTCTGTGGTCATGTATGGATGTGAGAGTTGGACTGTGAAGAAGGCTGAGTGCCGAAGAATTGATGCTTTTGAACTGTGGTGTTGGAGAAGACTCTTGAGAGTCCCTTGGACTGCAAGGAGATCAGCCCTGGGATTTCTTTGGAGGGAATGATGCTGAAGCTGAAACTCCAGTACTTTGGCCACCTCATGTGAAGAGTTGACTCATTGGAAAAGACTCTGATGCTGGGAGGGGTTGGGGGCAGGAGGAGAAGGGGACGACAGAGGATGAGATGGCTGGATGGCATCATTGACTCGATGGATGTGAGTCTGAGTGAACTCCAGGAGTTGGTGATGGACAGGGAGGCCTGGCGTGCTGCGATTCATGGGGTCTCAAAGAGTCGGACACGACTGAGCAACTGAACTGAACTGAACTGATTTTATTTTTGGTCATGCATGTGTGGTTTTAGTTCCTCGACCTGGGATTGAACCCATGCCTCCTGCACTGAAATTGCAGAGCCTTAACCACTGGACTACTAGGGAAATTCCCAGTGCTTGAATACTATGACAAAAGTCTGGCAGTGTAGAATGGAGATCGAATCAGAGTTTAAAAATGGATCAGAAAATCAAGTTATTGCCTTATTTTAATCTTAAAATTGCCTATATTCCTGATATGTTTATGTCTCTTTCATGGTTTCTACTCTTTCAAAAACCAAATAGGCAAAAAAAAAAAAAAAGTTAAAGATGGACAGGAATAATGGTTAGGCTAAATTATAAAACCATGTCAATCAGCTTTCACTTCCAGCCAGTATGAGCAGAGAACAGATTTAACTAGCTGATATTGCCAGAAAGCAAACAGGTGGTTTTCTGGGGAGAAGAAGCATAGGAGAGAGGGGGAAATAATTTTCAAAGGGCATGAGGAAACTCTTGGAGGTAATAGGCTCAGAATCCTGATTGAGTCAATATTTTCAGAGATGTAAGAGGGAAAAATTTAGACAAAAATTAGGTGATTATCTTCATATAAAATGGCACTTGATATATTGAGTGTGAATAAGATAACCAAGGAGAGATAAGAAGGAAAAGGAAAAAAAAAACCTTCCAAAGTGATCATTGCAAAGAAAGAGAGGAAAACAATAGAAGGGGAAAGACTAGAGATCTGTTCAAGAAAATTAGAGATACCAAGGGAATATATCATACACAGATGGACACAATGAAGGATAGAAATGGCATTGAACTAACAGAAGCAGAAGATATTAAAAAAGAGCTGGCAGGAACACATAGAAGAACTATACAAAAAAATATCTTCCTGACCCAGATAACCACTATAGTGTGATCACTCACCTAGAGTCAGACATCCTGGAATGAGAAGTCAAGTGGGCCTTAGGAAGCATCACTACAAACAAAGCTACTGGAGGTGCCAGGTGAGCTATTTCAAATCCTGAAAGATGATGCTGTGAAAGTGCTGCACTCAATATGCCAGCAAATTTGGAAAACTCAGCAGTGGCCATAGGACTGGAAAAGGTCAGTTTTCATTCCAATACCAAAGAAAGGCAATGCCAAAGAAAACTACCTCACAACTGCACTCATCTCACATGCTAGCAAAGTGATGCTCAAAATTCTCCAAGCGAGGCTTCAACAGTATGTTAACCAAGATCTTCCTGATGTTCAAGGTGACTTTAGAAAAGGCAGAGGAACCAGAGATCAAATTGCCAACATCCTTTGGATCCTTGAACAAGCAAGAGAGTTCCAGAAAAACATCTACTTCTGCTCTTTTGCCTACACCAAAGCCTTTGACTATGTGGTTCACAACAAACTGTGGAAAATTCTTAAAAAGATAGGAATACCAGACCACCTTCCCTGCCTCCTGAGAAATCTGTATTCAGGTCAAGAAGCAACAGTTATAACCGGACATGGAACAATGGACTGGTTCCAAATTGGGAAATGGTTTTATCAAGGCTGTATATCATCACCCTGATTATTTAAGTCCTATTGTGGAATCATCAGATTTTGTAGTGCATTTCTGAAGTAAGTTCTTTATATTAACATACTTGAAGAGTCTAGTTGAGTTACTTGTCTTTAAATTGTCTCCTTTTAGAAACTATATACCTGAAATTTACTTTTAGACTATGTCTCTTCTTATTTTGAGGAAAATAAAATTATAATCCTGTAGTTATGGAAAAAATCATTTTCCAAATTAAAAAGTTAACATAACCCCAGGCAATAGTTATTGTGTTAATTGCTAGTATCCATAGAGAATTTAGATTAAATTAGACTGAACATCTGCATCAATCAAAGTGTGGTTACCCAGAAGCAGTAATATCTACGACTATACTCAGAAGTACTGGTTTCTGGGTTCACTGCTGTGGTATAAATAAAGTAAATAAAGAACAAGAGAAGACGTCACATTTTAATCCCACCAATACAAATTGACTATTTTATTGATAAAGTTAAAGATCAAGCATTCCCTGTTTTTGTAATATTTTCTAAATGACTATGTAGTTTAGTCATTAATTCTATAGAGCATACATGCAAATAAAACTAAAGTACTAATTAAACTAGAGAAATGGAAGTGAGCACCACAGATAGCATAAGAAAAAAGTGTGTAAAATTCACTCCAATGATTTGATTCCTAATGTTTGAAACTTCCACCAGTAACTAACCCAAGATGCACAGAGAAACCAATGTGTTAACTTTTAAACATAATTATTAGCGACACTATACATTATACAGACAAAGAATGAACATTTACCTTATTCTGTAAGTGTTGCACTACCGAATGAATGCTAACATGATAACACAATTCCCACCTCAGGGCTTTTGGACCTGTGATGTTATTCCCCAGTCTGTGAATGACTTTTTTCTCTTTGTCTTTCACCCTAGTTGTATATCTATTGTCTACTGACTATGCCAAAGCCTCTGACTGTGTGGATCACAACAAACTGTGGGAAATTCTTCAAGAAATGGGAATACCAGACCACCTGACCTGCATCTTGAGAAACCTATACGCAGGTCAGGAAGCAACAGTTAGAACTGGACATGGAACAACAGACTGGTTCCAAATAGGAAAAGGAGCACGTCAAGGCTGTATATTGTCACCCTGCTTATTTAACTTCTAGGTAGAGTACATCATGAGAAATGGTGGGCTGGAAGAAGCACACGCTGGAATCAAGATTTCCGGGAGAAATATCAGAAACCTCAGATATGCAGATGACACCACCCTTATGGTAGAAAGTGAAGAGGAACTAAAAAGCCTCTTAATGAAAGTGAAAGAGGAGAGTGAAAAAGTTGGCTTAAAGCTCAACATTCAGAAAACGAAGATCATGGCATCTGGCCCCATTACTCCATGGGAAATAGATGGGGAAACAGTGGAAACAGTGTCAGACTTTATTTTTGGGGGCTCCAAAGTCACTGCAGATGTTGACTGCAGCCATGAAATTAAAAGACATTTGCTCCTTGGAAGGAAAGTTATGTCCAATCTAGATAGCATATTAAAAAGCAGAGACATTGCTAACAAAGGTCCGTCTAGTCAAGGCTATGGTTTTTCCAGTGGTCATGTATGGATGTGAGAGTTGGACTGTGAAGAAAGCTGAGTGCCAAAGAATTGATGCTTTTGAACTGTGGTGTTGGAGAAGACTCTTGAGAGTCCCTTGGACTGCAAGGAGATCTAACCTGTCCATTCTGAAGGAGATCAGCCCTGGGATTTCTTTGGAAGGAATGTTTCAGCTAAAGCTGAAACTCCAGTACTTTGGCCACCTCATGCGAAGAGTTGACTCATTGGAAAAGACTCTGATGCTGGGAGGAGAAGGGGACTATAGAGGATGAGATGGCGGGATGGCATCACCGACTCAATGGACATGAGTTTGGGTAATCTCCGGGAGTTGGTGATGGACAGGGAGGCCTGGAGTGCTATGATTCATGGGGTTGCAAAGAGTCAGACACGACTGATCTGCCAAACTGAACTGAAGTGAACTGAATACAAATTCAAAGACAAATACTAATCTCTGATTTACAGAGATTATTCATGCTATAAAATAAATTCCATCAACAAATATCAGATTTCAAATTGATTCTTAAGTTACAAGCATTGAAGTTTTTTTTTTTTTTCCTTCTTTGTAATTTTACTTTCTGTTACATGTGTAACAATACCTGTGTTTAGAGGCCTCCACTGGATCGAAAATATAATGATCTAATAGTTCGCTGCAGATGGTCTACTTCATGGATCATTTTGGCAACATTTTAATTCCATTGAGATTTTACTCTCCAATTTAGCATCATTTTGATTGTTGACATTCCTTTAAATGTTCTCTTTCAAAGAATTGCTTCTAATTTATGAAAGAATTTTTTTCTTAGCCTGAGAAAAACTTGATTACAAATATAAGCCATTGCCATAAATAAAGCAAACATTTTACCAACTCAATTTTCAATAAATATCTATCTTCCTATTCTCCTTTTAATTTGTATCACAGATGCTAATGTTTAATATAAATAAGTCAACTTAGAGAATAGGTATAATATTGTTACCATTTTGACCTTAACTCTAAAGTGAGCCCGAAATATAATTTTTCTGCCATGGCAGTGTATCTCAGGAAAATACCTTAAAATACTCCATTGATTTAATTAAGTGTTTTAATGTGAAACCTCATTTTGCTGATTGTTGTCTACTTATTAAGTGTAAATGAAGAAATAAATGTTTTAAATTCAGGTGAATAAGTTAACATAAGGTAAATTTTGATATTTTTCCACTTCTAATAATGTTTTACATGTGAATTTAGTGTATTTAAATAATTTCTATGATACAGGGCCAATGTTGCTTAGAAGTGTTACTTCCCAGTTGTACAAAATAGTATTTACAGTAAAACGACAAAGATCATTTTTGAGGGACAATTTTAAGTACTCACTTAGCTTCAAAAATTTCCTAGTTATTATTTAAAAATCAGACTAACACACAGTGTCACAGGGCAGGCTATATTCTACCTTAAATGTTGCATAAAGAAAGAAATGCTAGAAATGATAGCCTGACAGAAAAGAAATGCTATGAGGTCACTATAAGAAAGAAATAAAAACAATGATGGATTATTTAAAAGAATGTAAAAGTTACAAAACTTCAGTGTTTTATATATTTAGAAGTCATTCAAAAAGCTATTTTTATTTTGGTATTTTTACTACAGTTTTCCACTAAAAATAGCTACATCATTAGAAGAATATAAAGCTAGGACAGAATGAAAGGTGGATTATATTTATAGATTCAATTATGAGGTAAGCTTCATTATACTGAAGATGCAAAAATAATGATTGCTAATTTTAACATATCACTTTAGTGTTAAGAGATCTTATTAAACTGTCTTATTTGACATTCAAAATAACCCTGTCTGATGGTCACAGATCTAATTCTCCTTTTATTGATGAAAAACTAGGAAGAAATACTGAGCAAATCATCTGAAATCATGTCAGTTCAGTTCAGTTGCTCAATTGTGTCTGACTTTGCAACCCCATGGACTGCAGCACACCAGGCTTTCCTGTCCATCACCAAATTCCGGAGCTTGCTCAAACTCATGTCCTTCAAGTCGGTGATGCCATCCAACCATCTTATCCTCTGTTTTCCTCTCCTCCTTCTGCCTTCAATCTTTCCCAGCATCAGGGTTTTTTCCAATGAGTCAGTTCTTCACATCAAGTGGCCAAGTATTGGAGTTTCAGCTTCAGCATCAGTCCTTCCAATGAATATTCAGGACTGATTTCCTTTAGGATGGACTCGTTGGATCTCCTTGAAGTCCAAGGGACTCTCAAGAGTCTTCTCCAACAACACAGTTCAAAAGCACCAATTCTTCAGCACTCAGCTTCCTTTATAGTTGAACTCTCAACATCCGTACAATACCACTGGAAAAACCATAACTTTGACTAGATGGATCTTTCTGGAAATCATGTAGCCAATAATTATTACAGTTTGGACTTGATATCAGGTCTCCTGAATTTGGATCCAAGGACTTTCATATGTGCAGGAGAAAGATAAGACACTAAGAACATGAAGGTCTAAATAAATACTACTATAGTTTTAATGTTATGTATTAAAATTATGGGGCATTTCCTTATGGCTCAGAAGTAAAGAATCACCTGCCAATGTAGAAGATGTGGTTTCAATCACTGGGTCAGGAAGATCCCCTAGAGGAGCAAATGGCAACCCACTCCAGTATTCTTGCCTTGGAAATCCCGTGGACAGAGGAGCCTGGCGGGATTCAGTCCATGGGGTCACAAAAGCAATGGACATAATTAACAGACTAAACAATTCAAACTAAAGAGTGAAGTTTCTATTTGGTTTCATTCTAGCTTGGTGCTTTTTGTTTGGATGTTTTCTTTATTCCAGTGGTTGAATCTCTTGGATTGGATACAGTTTCGTCACCATGATCCTTGGGGCATTTAGAAAAGAACCTAAGTGTTAACAATAATTTCACTGTGATTATAAAAATTACAATTTCCATTTGTTCATATCTGATTTGAAAAATACAGTTCAGCCGCTCAGTCATGTCCAACTCATTGTGACCCAATGGACTGCAGCATGTTAGGCCTCCCTGTCCATCACAAATTCCTGAAGCTTACTTAAACTCCTTTCCAGTGAGCTGGTGATACCATCAACCATCTCATCCTCTGTGGTCTCTTTTCCTCCTGCCTTCAATCATTCTCAGCATCAGGGTCTTTTCAAATGAGTCAGTTCTTTGCAAAACATGGCCAAAGTATTGGTGTTTCAGCGTAGCATCAGTCTTTCCAATGAATATCTCAGAACTGATTTCCTTTAGTATGGATTGGTTGGATCTCCTTGCAGTCCAAGGGACTCTCAAGAGTCTTCTCCAACACCACAGTTCAAAAGCATCAATTCTTCAGCACTCAGCTTTCTTTATGATCCAACTCTCACACTCGTACATGACTACTCGGAAAACCATAGCTTTGACTAGACAGACCTTTGTCGGCAAAGTAATATCTCTGCTTTTTAATATGCTTTCTAAGTTGGTCACAGCTTTTCTCCCAAGGAGAAAGCGTCTTTTAATTTCATGACTCTAGTCACCATCTGCAGTGATTTTGGAACCCAAGAAAATAAAGTATGTCACTGTTTCCATTGTTACCCTATCTATTTGTCATAAAGTGATGGGACCAAAGGCCATGGCCTTTGTTTTTTGAATGTTAAGTTTTAAACAAGCTTTTTCACTCTCCTCTTTCACTTTCATCAAGAGGCTCTTTAGTTCCTCTTTGCTTTCTGCGATAAGAGTAGCATCCTCTACATTTCTGAGGTTATTGATATTTCTCCTGGCAATCTTGATTCCAGCATATGCTTCATCCAGCCCAGCATTTCACATGATTTTAACTACACAGAAGTTAAATAAGCATGGTGACAACATATGTCCTTGATGTAATCCTTTCCCAGTTTGCAACCAGTTGTATGTCTGGTTCTAACTGTTGCTACTTGACCTGCACACAAATTTCTCAGAAGCAGGTAAGGTGGCCTGGTATTCCCATTTCTTGAAGAATTTTCCAGTTTATTGTGATCAACACAAAGGCTTTGGTGTAGTCAATAAAGTAGAAGTAGATGTTTTTCTGGAACTCTCTTGCTTTTTTGATGATCCAATGGATGTTGGAACTTTGATCTCTGTTTCTTCTACATTTTCTAAATCCAGTTTGAACATCTGGAAGTTCTCGATTCATGTACTGTTGTAGCCTCATTTGGAGAATTTTGAGCATTACTTTGCTAGCGTGTGAGATGTGTGCAAGTGTGCGGGAGTTTGAACTTTATTTGCCATTGCCTTATTTTGGGGAATGGGATGAAAACTGACCTTTTCCAATCCTGTGGCCACTGCTGGATTTTCCAAATTTGCTGGCATATTGAGTGAAACACTTTTAGAGCACCACCTTTTAAGATTTGAAACAGTGCAACTTAAATTCCATCACATCCACTAGTTGTGTTCGGAGTGATGCTTCCTAAGGTCCACTTGACTTTGCATTCCAGGATGTCTGGCTCTATGTGAGTGATTCCACCACCATGTTTATCTGGGCCATGAAGATATTTTTTGTATAGTTCTTCTGTGTATTCTTGCCACCTCTTCTTAATATCTTCTGCTTCTGTTAGGTTCATAACATTTCTGTCCTTTATCGAGCCCATCGTTGCATAAAATGTTCCCTCGGTATTTCTAATTATCTTTAAGAGATCGCTAGTCTTCCCCCTTCTATTGTTTTCCTGTATGTCTTTGCACTGATCAATGAAGAATGCTTTCTTAACTCCCCTTGCTATTCTTTGGAATACTACATTCAGATGGATATATCTTTCCTTTTTTCCTTTGCCTGTAGCTTTTCTAATTTTCTCAGCTATTTCTCAGGCTGCCTCAGACAACCATTTTGCTTTTTTGCATTTTTTTCCCCCTTGGGGATGGTCTTGATCACTGCCTCCTGTACAATGTCATGAACTTCCATCCATAGTTCTTCAGGCACTTTATCACATCTAATCCTTAAATCTATTTGTCACTTCAACTGTATAATGGTAAGGGATTTGATTTAGGTCAGACCTGAATGGTTAGTGGTTTTCCCTACTTCCTTTAAGTTTGAATTTTGCAATCAGAAGTTCATGATCTGAGCCACTGTCAGCTCTCAGTCTTGTTTTTGCTAATTGTATAGAGCTTCTCCATCCTTGGCTGCAAAGAATATAATCAATCTGCCTTTGTATTGACCATCTGGTGATATCCATGTGGAGTCGTCTCTGGTGTTGTTGGAAGAAGGTGTTTGCTATGACCAGTGTGCTCTCTTGGCAAAACTGTTAGCCTTTGCCCTGCTTCATTTTGTACTCCGATACCAAACTTGCTTATTACTCCAGTTATTTCTTGACTTCCTACTTTTGCATTCCAATCCCCTACGCTGGAAAGGACATCTTTTTTTTGGTGTTAGTTCTAGAAGGTTTGGAGGCCATCATACAACCATTCAACTTCAGATTCTTTGGCATTAGTGTTTGTGGCATAGACTTGGATTACTGTTATACTGAATGGTTTGCTTTGGAAACAAACAGAGATCATTCCGTTGTTTTTGAGATTGCACCCCAGTACTGCATTTTGGACTCTTTTGTTGACTATGATGGCTACTCCATTTCTTCTAAGGGATTCCTGCCCACAGTAGTAGTTATAATGATCCTCTGAAGTAAATTTGCCCACTCCAGTCCATTTTAGTTCTCTGATTCCTAAAATGTCGATGTTCACTCTTGCCATCTCCTTTTGACCACTTCCAATTTACCTAGATTCATGGACCTAACATTCCAGTTTCCTATGCAATATTGTTCTTTACAGCACTGCACTTTACTTCCATCACCAGTCACATCCACAACTGGGCATTTTTTCACTGTGGCTCAGCCTCTTCATTCTTTCTGGAATTATTTCTCCACTCTTCTCCAGTAGCATATTGGACACCAACTGACCTGGGAAGTTCATCTTTCAGTGTCATATCTTTTTGCCTTTTCATAATGTTAATGGGATTCTCAAGGCAAGAATACTGAAATGGTTTACCATTCTCTTCTCCAGTGGACCACGTTTTGTTAGAACTGTCTACCATGACGCATCCATCTTGGGAGGCCCTACACAGCATGGCTCATAGTTTCACTGAGTTAGACATGGCTGTGATCCATGTGATCAGTTTGATTAGTTTTCTCTGATTGTGGTTTTCATTCTGTCTGCCCTCTGATGGATAAGAATAATAGGCCTGTGGAAGCTTCCTGATGGGAGGGACTGCCTGTGGGGGAATCTGGGTCTTGTTCTGATGGGTGGGGCCATGCCTAGTAAACCTTTAATCCAATTTTCCATTGATGGGTGGAGCTGTTTAGTTTGCCTGAGTTTAGTTTGCCATAGTTTGCCTGAGGCCAAACTAATGAGGTAATTGCAACCTCCTTCAAAAGAACTTATGCATGCACTATTGCACTCCTCGACCCACACCTCTGCCAGAGACTCCTGGACACTCACAGGCAAGTCGGGTTTAGTCTCTTTTGGGGACACTGCTACTTTCTCCTGGCTCCTGATGCATGCAAGGTTTTATTTGTGCCCGCCAATAGTTTGTTTCCCCAGTCCTGTAGAAGTTCTGTAATCAAATCCCACTGGCTTCCAAAGTCAAATTCCCTGAGGGTTTTCAGTCCCTTTGCTGGATCCCCAGGTTGGGAAATCTATGTGGGTGCTAGAAGTTTCTTAACAGTGTGAGAATTTCTTTGGTGTAATTGTTCTGTAGTTTGTGGGTTGTCTGCTTGACGGCTCTTAGGTGGGGCTAATGGCAATGTCCTCCAAGAGGGCTTATGGCACACGCTGCATGGCCAAGGTTGCTGTAGCCAGAGTCCCTGTCCCCACGTCAATCCACTGCTGACCAGTGCCTCCTCAGGAGACCCTCAAACACTCAAAAGCATGTCTGGCTCAGTTTCTGTAGGGTCTCTTGGTCCTACAAGAGACCTTGCACACAAGGTCCTTGTACACAAGGTTTTGTTTGAGCTCTCTGAGCATCTCTGGTGTGTATGACATTTGATTCCAAATGTGGTTTCACCCCTCCTACCATTTTGTTGGGGCTTTTTTTTTTTTTTTTTGCCCTTGGACAAGTGGTATCTTTTTTTGGTGGGATCCAACATTCTCCTGTTGATGGCTGTTCAGCAGTGTTACAGTTTTGCAGTTCTCAAAGGAGAAGATGAGCACACATCCTTCTACTTCACCATCTTGTGTTCATATATCCTAGGGTGGGACTAAATGTTCCAAATATCTAACCACAATTTTGGTTCTCCTGACAACTAGACACCATATTTAGGTGCTTCCAAAAGTCACCTCATTAACATTAACCCAGTTGTGGTAGTAAGGGGCTTGCTGTAAATAACAATACACCCATTTCACCTTTATGATTCTGGAGTTTTCTAGGAACTGAAGACAAAAGACTAAATATTATAAGAAAAAATCTATCATTGTTCTTGATTCTCAAGAAATTCTTCTTGTCCCATTATCTCTACATGGCATGATAAATGTTTATTTTCCAGACATTGGCTCTTCCCATCTCCCTGTAAATTGTATTCTTCCCCTCTGTAGTCCCAGACCCCCATCCCTTCTCCTTCAGCTCAGGATGGCACACAAGCCTCAGTCACCTGACTGTCTTGAGTCCTCTCAAGTTTATGTAAGGTTCCATATACACAAAATCACATTTGTTTTTCTCCTGTTAATGTCTTATGTCAATTTAACTATTAGACCAGCCAAAAAAGCCTAGAAGTGTAGAGGAAAAAATATTTCTTCTTTAACAGTACTAACAAAAATTTTCTTAGCTCTGGACACTGTAGTAGAGTTTTATAAGTGGTTATCACTAGCAGATGTTTGGTAAATGTTACAGAGTAATTGATATCCTATTTCTAGAACTTGCAATGGTTTCATAATTATTTCAAAATATAAATAAAAAATTATCAAATGTAAAAATCAATGTTTCTTTTTCTGGGGTTCCCCTTTAACATAGTACATGACCTGGCTAAAATGATATAATCTGAAATGTAACAAATACATCAACTTCAGATGAGATCAGATCAGTCCCTCAGTCGTGTCCGACTCTTTGCGATTCCATGAATCGCAACACGCCAGGCCTCCCTGTCCATTACCAACTCCCGGAGTTCACTCAGACTCACGTCCATCGAGTCAGTGATGCCATCCAGCCATCTCATCCTCTGTCGTCCCCTTCTGCTCCTGCCCCCAATCCCTCCCAGCATCAGAATCTTTTCCAATGAGTCAACTCTTCCCATGAGGTGGCCAAAGAACTGCAGTTTCAGCTTTAGCATCATTTCTTCCAAAGAAATCCCAGGGCTGATCTCCTTCAGAATGGACAGGTTGGATCTCCTTGCAGTCCAAGGGACTCTCAAGAGTCTTCTCCAGCACCACAGTTCAAAAGCATCAATTCTTCGGTGCTCAGCCTTCTTCACAGTCCAACACTCACATCCATTCATAACCACAGGAAAAACCATAGCCTTGACTACATGAACCTTTGTTGGCAAAGTAACGGCTCTGCTTTTGAATACGCTATCTAGGTTGGTCATAACTTTCCTTCCAAGGAGTAAGCGTCTTTTAATTTCATGGCTGCAGTCACCATCTGTAGTGATTTTGGAGCCCAGAAAAATAAATCTGACACTGTTTCCCCATCTATTTCCCATGAAGTGGTGGGACCCAATGCCATGATCTTCGTTTTCTGAATGTTGAGCTTTAAGCCAAATTTTTCACTCTCCACTTTCACTTTCATCAAGAGGCTTTTGAGTTCCTCTTCACTTTCTGCCATAAGGGTGGTTTCATCTACATATCTGAGGTTATTGAGATTTCTCCCAGCAATCTTGATTCCAGCTTGTGCTTCTTCCAGTCCAGTGTTTCTCATGATGTACTCTGCATATAAGTTAAATAAACAGGGTGACAATATACAGCCTTGACAAACTCCTTTTCCTATTTGGAACCAGTCTATTGTTCCATGTCCAGTTCTAACTGTTGCTTCCTGACCTGCATACAAATTCCTCAAGAGGCAGATCAGGTGTTCTGGTATTCCAATCTCTTGAAGAATTTTCCACAGTTTATTGTGATCTACACAGTCAAAGGCTTTGGCATAGTCAATAAAGCAGAAATAGATGTTTTTCTGGAACTCTCTTGCTTTTTCCATGATCCAGCGGATGTTGGCAATTTGACCTCTGGTTCCTCTGCCTTTTCTAAAAGCAGCTTGAACATCAGGAAGTTCACGGTTCACATATTGCTGAAGCCTGGCTTGGAGAATTTTGAGCATTATTTTAGTAGCATGTGAGATGAGTGCAATTGTTTGGTAGTTTGAGCATTCTTTGGCATTGCCTGTCTTTGGGATTGGAATGAAAACTGACCTTTTCCAGTCCTGTGGCCACTTCTGAGTTTTCCAAATTGGCTGGCATATTGAGTGCAGCACGTTCATAGCATCATCTTTCAGGATTTGGAATAGCTCAACTGGAATTCTATCACCTCCAGTAGCTTTGTTCGTAGTGATGCTTTCTAAGGCCCACTTGACTTCACATTCCAGGATATCTGGTTCTAGGTCAGTGATCACACCATCGTGATTATCTGGGTCGTGAAGATCTTTTTTGTACAGTTCTTCTGTGTATTCTTGCCACCTCTTCTTAATATCTTCTGCTTCTGTTAGGTCCATACCATTTCTGTCCTTTATCCAGCTCATTTTTGCATGAAATGTTCCCTTGGTATCTCTGATTTTCTTGAAGAGATCTCTAGTCTTTCCCATTCTGTTGTTTTCCTGTATTTCTTTGCACTGATTGCTGAGGAAGGCTTTCTTATCTCTTCTTGCTATTCTTTGGAGCTCTGCATTCAGATGCTTCTATCTTTCCTTTTCTCCTTTGCTTTTCACTTCTCTTCTTTTCACAGCTATTTGTAAGGCCTCCCCAGACAGCCATTTTGCTTTTTTGCATTTCATTCCCATGAGGATGGTCTTGATCCCTGTCTCCTGTACAATGTCATGAACTTCATTCCATAGTTCATCAGGCACTCTATCTATCAGATCTAGGCCCTTAAATCTATTTCTCACTTCCACTGTATAATCATAAGGGATTTGATTTAGGTCATACCTGAATGGTCTAGTGGTTTTCCCTACTTTCTTCATTTAAGTCTGAATTTGGCAATAAGGGGTTCATGGTCTGAGCCACAGTCAGCACCTGGTCTTGTTTTTGCTGACTGTATAGAGCTTCTCTATCTTTGGCTGCAAAGAATATAATCAATCTGATTTCAGTGTTGACCATTATACTGAAAATTGTATATGTACTGTAAAATTTCCTAAGTACTATTTCATCCATTGATGAACAAAATATTTACTCAAAAGTTAAGTCTGAAATAGAATCATTTATTAAGTCTTTCTTCAATGATCATTAGTTGAAAGTTTATCCAGTACTTAGAGTTTATTTGATAACCATTGCCTGGATTGCTTTTGGAGTGATGAAATAGGTATATAACGAAACTATAGCAGAGAAACTAGCAAAATGGAGAACTGGGAAGAATAGCCTTAAAATTTCACCATAACTAGTTATCACAAAGGCCACATGGACACCTGAACTGATATATATCAACAAAAATCATAAAAATCAGATTCTGCTCACTCATAGGGAATATCTTGTAACTTTATGCTCTTATTGTAATTGACATTGCATTTTTATGCTTGAATTTTTCATATTAGCTTAATACAAAGGAGCAACATAATTAATATTTTATAACAAACTAAGCCTTCTTATTCCTTTGTGACCCCGTGGACTGTAGTCCACTAAGCCCCTCTCTCAATGGGATTCTCTAGGCAAAAATACTAGTGTGGTTTGCCATATCCTCCTCCAGGGGATCTATCGGACCCAGGGATCAAACCTAGGTCTCCCCCACTGCAGGAAGATTCTTTACCATTTGAGCAACTAGGGAATCCCATTCCTTTAATCAGAATACTCAAATGGTCCCAGCTACTTTTAAAATCTTACTGGAAGCTTTATCACTATTTAAAAATGTTATTCTTTTCCTTTTGCTGTCTGATCAACTATTTACATTTCTAGATTCTTTGTTTTTATAAATCTCTCTCCCATCGCTTTTGAGATGAAGCTGTTTTCAGAAAAAAAATTAAATACATTATCTGTTTAAAAATACAATCACAATAATTAATATATTAGAGAAGTTTGTCTTTTTCTTTTATTCATAGTAGTTTAACAGCAGAGGGCTTCTTCTTTGAAATGGATTGGATTCTCAAGAATAGCATTTTCCTGTAACTGAATAACATTAAACATGCAAAATAAGTACTACTGAAAATATATGCAATATTTAGGGGAAATGAAACATTTTTGCAAGTATAATGACAGAGAGTGCTTTTTTTCCTTTTATGTTTTAGTTTTCCTCTACTTGCTTTGCCTTGAGTTGAAAAAAAAAATGCTTTTGATCATATTCCTTTTGTAGTGTTTTGGAAGCCTTTGGAGAGAGAGGAATGTTTCACTTGTGAAATCATTTATAGGGAAACTAGTATGTGAATCGTAATAGCACTTCACCTGTTTCCATCTTATTTTTTTCTGGCCAGCATTCCTGAATTCAGCACCATGTAATTACAGTAACTGCCAAAATGAACATTAACTCAATAGAAATAAGAAAACATGCCCAGTTTTGCTTCTGAAAAGTAATTACATAGCAGTATCAAGAAACTAAGAATCATCATGTAAAAAATACTAAACAGAAATACCGGAAAATTTCTATGGCAGAACATAAAGGCTATTTTGAATATCTTGCTAAAACAGGTCACCAGAAACTATTCCATATAGCATTTTTGAAATAACAAAGTATCTTTGGACTGCTTTTTTCCATTATGTGCTGGCTTTCTTAGAAGGCCAATTTTGGTCTGACTTAGAAAGACAGAAGAAATTTTTTTTAAAAAGTATTTCTTAGTTTAGAAGTCCTGCCTCACACCCATTATCTCTGTAACTAACCCTAGAATTATAGTTACTACCTCCTCAAAATTAGTTTTCTCCAGTTGTGCAGTTTTGTAGTTCCTAGTGCATAACTAGGTACTTCTACCACTGATGTAAAAAGCAAACAAAAAACATTCTAGGGTTCCCAGAGACAGTTTCATTATTCATGTGAAAAGTCTAGCTCTTATTTTAGCATGATCTTATGATCTGCTACCTCAGAGGATCAGACAGTCCCCTGCTCTAAGACCCTGATGCTGGGAAAGATTGAGGGCAGGAGACAGGGATAACAGAGGCTTAGATGGTTGGATAGCATCACCGACTCAATGGACATGAGCTTGAGCAAACTCCAGGAGATAGTGAAGGACAGGGAAGTCTGGCATGCTGCAGTCCATGGGGTCACAAAGAGTTGGACATGACTAATTGACTCAACAACAACGGCTGTGTTTCCTCCTCTCCCTCAAGAGACACAGCCCTCAAGAGAACTCTCCACTCATGGAGCAACTCTAGTCTGATAAATCAGATTTATTATTACTTACTATTAAATTAAGTTTATGTACTTATAAGGATAGCTTACTTCAAAAGTTAAAGAAAATATTATTAATGCAAATATTTCCATGATTTCATAAATCACTACAAACAACACATAGAAATTATACCTTGTTGGGAATTAGACTGTGGTTCTCATCAGTCATGTTCCCATCTCAGGGTCCTGACTGCCTAGAGTAGATGTGGATCAAGCACTGTAAGTGCAATTGGCTTTTATTAGCATCATATTTTAAATAAGCCACTAATTCCATATGGACACATACAGAATTACTTCAGAAGTATATAAAATTGATAGATGCTGACTCTCTTCCACAGATCCAAAATGCCTCCTCCTAAAAGGACCAGAGGTGGCTCAGTGTGTGAATAATCCTCCTGAAATGCAGGAGACAGAGGTTCAATTCCAGGGTCAGGAGGATCCCCAGGAGGAGGGCATGGCAACCCACTCCGGTATGCTTGCCTGATAATCCCATGGACAAAGGATCCTGGCAGGCTATAGTCCATGAGCTTGGAAAAGAGTTGGATATAACTAAGTGACTAAACAACAGCTGATGATACTTTCAGAAAGGGATAAAAGAAAACAAAAACAAGCAAAAACCCTTTATAACTTTCTTTTTGTGTTAATTGTTGATCCATTCTAACTATATAACTTAGAGTGGACAGAATTCCAACATTTTCTCTATTCCTTTTGAGAAATTCTTGATAACACTCACCAGTAATATCATCAAAGTGTTGTATGTTCTTTGAGAAAAAAATTTTGTCTGCCTTACCAATTATTTATAAGAATCGCTGTATGGAATTTTTTTTCTCTAGAAAAGCATTTATGTTATTTACAATTTTTAATTTATTGACATAAAGTTATATATAATATGCTTTCACAATTTTATTTATTTACTCTATGACTTGACTTTACTGTTTTTTATTTCTAAGGTTATGTGTACCTTATCAAATTTCCCAGTATTTGTGTCTTTGTTTGTTTGTTTCCCAAAAGACTAACATTGGGTTTTACTGAACTATACTAAAGTTTTTTTTATTCTATTTAAAGTTATTTTTTTTTTTGCCTGTGAGGCTTTTCTTTGCCTTGAGTTTATTTTATAAAATAGGTTTTCATAGAATAAATCTTGTTTTAGCATTAGCCAAATACTAAATTCACACATTTTCTTTTTTATTTACATATTTTCCTGTTATGCTACTCATATCACAAGTAGTATTTCTAGTCTTAAAAATAATAATTTTAATTTTCTTCTTGTTCAATAATTATTCAGAATAGTATATTTTATTTTAAATAGTGGTAAAATATAATTTTGGCTAGCATTTTGCATTTTTAAAATGTATTAAGTAAAATTAGGCTTTTTGTTTTAAAATTACTTGACATTTCTTTTAAGACCTTGTACATGGAAACTATCCACTACTGCTTATAAAAGAGTTTTTAAAAGAGTGTAAATATTGGACTTGTGAGTGTATGGTTCCATATACATTCATTAGGTCAAGATTTTCAGTTGTATTAATCATATTTCTTTTTTTTTTTATTCTCCACTTCTTTTTCTTTATTTATTTTTATTTTTATTTTTTTTTATTTTTAAACTTTACAAATTGTATTAGTTTTGCCAAATATCAAAATGAATCCATCAGGTATACATGTGTTCCCCATCCTGAACCCTCCTCCCTCCTCCCTCCCCATACCATCCCTCTGGGGCGTTCCAGTACACTAGCCCCAAGCATCCAGTATCATGCATCGAACCTGGACTGGCAACTCATTTCATACATGATATTATACATGTTTCAATGCCATTCTCCCAAATCTTCCCACCCTCTCCCTCTGCAACAGAGTCCATAAGGCTGTTCTATACATCAGTGTCTCTTTTGCTGTCTCGTGCACAGGGTTATTGTTACCATCTTTCTAAATTCCATATATATGCATTAGTATACTGTATTGGTGTTTTTCTTTCTGGCTTACTTCATTTCTTTATTCTATTCTTTTTTTTTTTTTACTTTTTACTCTGTCTTTTCTCTAAAAAGTTCAATGTCTTCAATTTTATAGTAATTTTTATTGTTATATTACATATATAGCTAAATGTATGAAGGTTCATGAATATTATGATTCTTAGATTTTTTTCTCAAAATAACTGTCTTAGTTTACTTGACCTACCATAATAAAATACCATGAACTGGGCAGATTAAAGGGCTTCACGGGTAGTACTAATGGTAAAGAACCTGCCTGCCAATACAGGAGACATAAGAGATGTAGGTTTGATTCCTGGGTCAGGAAGATCCCATGGAGGAGGGCATGGCAACCCACTCCAGAATTCTTGCCTGGACAATCCCATGGACAGAGGACCCTGGCAGGCTATGGGGCTATAGTCCATGAGGTGGCAGAGAGTCAGACATGACTGAACCAACTTAGTATGCATACAAACACAGGCAGATTAAACAAAAGAAATTTATCTTTCACCCTTCTAGAGACTTGCAAGTCCAAGATCCAAGTGCCATCAAGGTAGGGTTCATTCTGAGGCCTCCTCTCTTGGCTTGGAGGCAATTGCCATATCATATGTGGTAACATAACTCCTTTGTGTGTGAGGACAAAGACCATACTCTCTGGGGTTTCTTCTTATAAGGGAACTAACTCTAAGGCCTACAAGGGCCCCACCTTCATGAACTCATCAACCCTAATTACCTCCTAGTAGTCTCATCTCCAAATACCACCATACAGGGGATAGGGGTTTCTACATCTGAACTTAAGAACACAAGGATTTAGTTCATAATAATCTGAACTGTCCTTCTCTGTTATATTAAAGTTTTTTCTTAAATTTTCTCTTCTCTGACAATATTAATATAGCTGCTTGCTTTCTGCTAGCCTTAGCCTGGAATCTTTTGCAATCCTTCATTTTCAATTTTTCTCTATAATTATTAATATAATTTAATGAATTATTTGCAAAAATGTATATGGTTGAATTCATTTCAATAAACCTCTTTGCCTTTCACAACAGAAATTTAACATATTCAGGTTTACTAATTTACTGATTCTTAGACTAATACCTACTATCTTACATTCTATCAGTCATATTTGTTTCTTATGTTTTCTAAATTATCTGTATTTATTTTATTAGTTCTATATCTAAGATATAAGATAGTAATATGCATTCAGTTTATTTTTTCTAGTGCTTATTTTTGATTCACTGAGTCCCCTACTGACTTCTTTTTTTATGGGAATATAAGTGCTTTACAATGTTGTGTTAGTTTCTTCTGTACAATGAAATGAATCAACCATATGCATATCTTTATCCATTTCCTCCTGAGCCTCCCTCCCAGCCCAACCCCAATCCACACCTCTAGGTCACCACAGAGCACCAAGCTAAGCTCCTTGTGCTTTATAACATGTTCCCACTAGCTATCTATTTTACACACATGTGTGTGTGTGTGTGTGTGTGTGTTAGTTAATTCCAATCTCCCAATTTGTCCCACTTTTCCCTCCCAACACTTCTGTGTCCAGATTTCCATTCTCTTCATCTGTCTCTATTCCTATCTCAGAAATAGGTAATCAAGATGAAAAGACAACCCTCAGAATGGCAGAAAATATTTGATAACAAAGCAACAAAGGATAAACCTCCAAAACATACAGCTAGCTCATGGAGCTCAAGATCAAAAAAGCAAACAACTCAATCAAAAAATGGTGTGGGGGAAGACCTAAATAGACATCTTTCCCTACTAACTTCTTATAGATATTTCTTTCACTTCCTTTCCCTTAACCTCTTAAGAGATGGGTGATTTCCAGATATTTTTCAAGCCTAGTCCTTCATTCCCCAGGGTTCTGTTCTCTGAGTTTCCGTATCATTTCATTTCTCATTGGCTGTACAGTCAAGGCAAAAGTTCAGTTTTATCATTCTGGGATGGTCACAGTACATGAGGAGCAAAAATGGGAACCACAGGTGTTACAACTGGTATCAACAAATATTAATTTTTTACTCAAAAGTTTAAGCCAATTTGGGAAAAAACAAAAAACTGTTGTGATCGATCATGTGTCCTGGGTACAGCATAGAGAATAACTTGCCAAATGCTTTCAATTTAGCATTTAAGTTTTGCTAAATGTTTGCCCTTGAACTGCAGTCTTCCACGACCTCTTATTTTTAAGCAACATATATAGCAAGTACAAATTTTTTAGCAGCTTTCTTTGCTGACTTTCATCCACTTTCTGGAAAAGTACTTAGGATAGTCAGAGATTTAAAAAAAAATGATTTACTAAATAAATTAAAAGTTTTAAAAGTACTAAAAACTAGTGAAACTTAAGTAATTTTTACGTATTAAGGAAGAAAGTAGATGTTAACTGTGATATCCCAGTATGAACTGCATGATTTCTTTGAGGGATATTTAATGTGATTAATGCAAACAGAAATATAATTAGTGAGACTCTATTGATTTCTCTGTACTTATCATATAGATTAAGAAAAACAAAATTATCTGAATGAAATTGATTATGTATACTCCCTCTGCTTTTTATATGTTACACAAGACTTTCCCCTGACACAGAGGAAAGTTAAAAATGCTGAAAAACTAGCATCCTTTTTGATAATGATAACATAGTTTTCTACCATGTCCGTAAGTGTCTTGATAAACTAGTTTCCATAATATTATGAGAGTCAAATGCCTGTTTAAACATGCTATATTTGTCCTCTGATCTTATTTATAGGATTTTAAATAGAACATACAATCCTACATTGGTTCTGACTTAGTACTGAAGGCAAAAGGAGAAGAGGGAAGCAGAGGATGAAATGGTTGGATAGGATCACCAACTCAATGAACCTGAGTTTGAGCAAGCTCCAGGAGACAGCGAAGGACAGAGGAGCCTGGCATGCTGTAGTCCACAGAGTCAAAAAGAGTTGGACACAACTTAGCCACTGAACAACAACAACAAGCCTCGATTTACAACAAAACTAAATATGATGTTGAAGGATATTAATAGATTGTTTTAAAGGGCCCTATTGTATTTTCTTTCAAACTGTTCTCCCTGTTCTAAGATTTTCAGCTTAATGTTAAGGATCCTATTCTCTCTTGAACCAGTGTAATCAGGATTTTGCCCACATTACCACTGGAGAGCTTTTTATGATGTCCACCAATGGTTTTCATGCAAATTCAATGAAATCAGTTCTCATCTTACTGTCAACAGAATTTGATACAGGAAATCAGTCCTACTATTTTTCACTTGATCTAAAAAACTCAGAATTCCTTGAATGAACCCCTACTTCACTGTTTGCTTCTTCTGGTGTGTTTACTTCTTCCTCTTTTGCCCATCTTCCTAATATGAGAAGGGTCTAAAGTTAAGTACGTATTTTCCTTCTCTTCTCAAATTACACACACTCCCAGTATAACGATGAGGAACTCCTTATCTCTAGCATCAACTCGCCCCTCAAACCAGTCCAATATATCCCACTCAACTACATACTTAATATCTGATGCTATGAATCTAAAAGATATCTCAAATGTCCTGTGTAAATGCTAAACTGATAGTGCTCAAACTTAGCCAAAGTGGCAACCATTATCATTAATGGCAATATTGTTAATTCATAAATTCAGGTCAAGAAATCTAGAGTCCTTCTAGACAAGTCTTTTTCTCATAGCATCCATTCAATTGATTAGAAACTCCTGAGAGATCTGTCTTCTGAATATACCCACCATTTAATCACTTAATCCTACCAAGCCATCTGCTACCGGGACTTCCCAGGTAGCTTAGTGGTAAAGAACCTGCCTGGCAATGCAGGAGATGCAAAAGATGTGGGTTCAATCCCTAGGTCAGGAAGATCCTCTGGAGTAGGAAATGGCAGCCTACCCCAGTATTCTTGCCTGGAAAACTCTATGGGCAGAGGAGCCTGGGAGACTACAGTCCTTGGGGTTGTAAAGAGTCAGACACAACTGAGTATCTGCTAGAAGAACAGGCCAAATCACCATGATATCTCATCTGAATTACCGTAATAGTCTCCTAAATCATGGATGTGTGTCTGCTTATGCTCTCTCTTATTCTTAAATTCTATAATTAGACTGATTCTTTCAAAGTTTAAATTAAGCTATACAACTCCTCTCTCCAAAATCCTGTAATGTGTCTGTATTTAATAAAAGGGAAGGTAAAAAAAGTCAAACACGACTTAGCAACCAAACAACAACAAAAAGAGAAAACATCTGTATGATGCTCTATAAAGCCTTATACAATCTGATCACCTTGTTACTTCCCTAACTCCATCTACTCCTTCTCAGCCATTGTTAACTCACAACTTGTCAGACTAGCCTCTTGACCAACTTGAAACATGCTAGGGCTTTAGCATTAGTTACAAAGCGGAATTCAGTCTCTGTACTCTGATACTCAGAGATGGAGTTTGGCCTTGGGCTCATTTTTGCATTCTGAGTGCAGGGTGCCTAGGATTTTGAGGGCTTACTCCTTATTGGTGACTTTAAAGCTTAAGAATGGAAATTAGGTTGAGGGACAGGAAAAGGTGTCAGGTATGTATATCACCCAGGGCTTTACATTTTTTTTTATTTTTTTTTAATTTTATTGGAGCACAGAATAGTTGACTTGTTGTCAATGACTTGTATGACAATGTTGTGTTAGTTTCAGATGGTACAGCAAAAGTGACTCAGTTACTCAAAATTCTCCAAGCCAGGCTTCAACAATATGGGAACCGTGAACTTCCAGATGTTCAAGCTGGATATAGAAAAGGCAGAGGAACCAGAGATCAAATTGCCAACCACCACTGGATCATCAAAAAAGCAAGAGAATTCCAGAGAAACATCTACTTCTTCTTTATAGACTACACCAAAGCCTTTGATTCTGAGGATCACACAAAACTGTGGAAAATTCTGAAAGAGATGGGAATACCAGACCACCTGACCTGCCTCTTGAGAAACTTATATGCAGGTCAGGAAGCAACAGTTAGAACTGGACATGGAACAACAGACTGGTTCCAAATTGGGAAAGGAGTACGTGAAGGCTGCTTATTTAACTTATATGCAGAGTACATCATGTAAAAGGCCAGGCTGGATGAAGCACAAACTGGAATCAAGATTGCCAGGAGAAATATCAATAACCTCAGATATGCAGATGACACCACCCTTATGGCAGAGAGCAAAGTGGGGCTGAAGAGCCTCTTGATGAAAGTAAAAGAGGAGAGTGAAAAAGTTAGCTTAAAACTCAACATTCAGAAAACTAAGATCATAGCATCCAGTCCCATCACTTCATGGCAAATAGATAGGGAAACAATGGAAACAATGACAGACTTTTTGTTGGGAGGCTCCAAAATCACTGCAACTATGAAATTCAAAGACACTTGCTCCTTGGAAGAAAAGCTATGAAAAACATAGACAACATATTAAAAAGCAGAGACATTACTTTGCAACAGCAGTCCATCTAGTCAAAGATATGGTTTTTCCAGTAGTCATGTATGGATGTGAGAGTTGAACTATAAAGAAAGCTGAGTGCTGAAGAATTGACGCTTTTGAACTGTGGTGTTGGAGACTCTTGAGAGTCCCTTGGACTGCAAGGAGATCCAAACAGTCCATCCTAAAGGAAATCAGTCCAGAATATTCATTGGAAGGACTAATGCTGAAGCTGAAACTCCAATACTTTGGCCACCTGATGCAAAGAACTGTCTCATTTGAAAAGACTCTGATGCTGGGAAAGACTGAAGGCGGGAGGAGAAGGGGATGACACAGGATGAGAGAGTTAGGTGGTATCACTGACTCAATGGACATGAGTTTGAATAAGCTCCGGGAGTTGGTGATGGACAAGGAAGCCTGGTGTGCTTCAGTCCATGGGGTCACAAAGAGTCAGACATGACTGAGTGACTGAAGGACAAAACTCTTTTTCAGACTCTCCCCATATAGGTCATTACAGAGCACTGACTAGAGTTCCCTGTGGTATACAGTAGGTTCTCATAAGTTATGCAGTTTATATATAGTAGTATGTATATGTCAATCCCAATATCCCAATGTATTCTTTCCCTCCTCTTCTTGCTTCTCCCTTGGCAACCATAAGTTGGTTTTCTGCATCTGTGACTCTATTTCTGTTTTGTAAATAAGTTCATTTGTACCATATCTTTTAGATTCCACATATAAGTGATATTATATGGCATTTGACTTCCTTTGTCTGATTTACTTCACTCATCATGGCAATCTCTAGGTTCAGGGCTTTTTTTTTAAAGGGAGTTTCTTGGGTGGGACAGCCTGGTTCCTTACCTAGGTGTTCTGTCAGTAGCTGTGTCAGGCAGCTGGCTATATGTTTATTCAAGGTAAATGCCATTAAAATGGATGCCTTAGCAATCAAAAGCCTAATTATAAGTTATACTGCAATTAAAAATGCTAGGCATTTATACCACATAGCCAATAATACAATTCAATTTTAGAAGAAAAATTAGCACTTTGGAAAGCTTGTATCAGCATCCCAGCTTCACTGAAAAAATTGATGAAACTGATAGTGACTTTGTATATTGTAAAATGAAATATGTCAATATCAGACACAATCACCAGCTTCTTAACAGCCAATACATGAAGGTGCAAAATCATGCATATGTAAGACACCCGTTCAAAGTGGGTTTTTAATATAAGAGAAAACAAAGAATCCACTAACATCATCACAGATTCCACTTTGCAAACGACTATTACTAAATTAATAGTTATTTAGTGTTGATGTAATATCAGAGAAATATATCCATCACCATCTGAAAAGACTGTTAAAACAGCATTGTCTTCCAACTAAACTGAATGAAGCGAGCTTATTCATTTCCTTCAAGGAAAACAATATACCTCAATAGATTGAATGAAGAATCTGATACATAAATCCAGTTATTATCTAATTAGTGAAAAGAGCAGATTTTTAAAAATGTAAAACAATGCCACTTTTCTCACTGTTTTTATATTTCAGATTTGGAAATTATAGGTATTTTTATAAAAATATGCTAACCTGTAAAAGGTTAATTATTGGCCCTTTTAAACAAATATATTTATTCTATCTTTTTGGAATAAAAATATACATCTATAAGTCTACATTAATATCTAATATGGTAAATATCGATAGATAGCAACACATTAGCTTCTTGTGATCTACAACCATTTTTAAGAGTGCACAGAAATACCCTATGCAGAGATATATGTAAATAAATTTTATTTTCAGAGACAGTATTGTCACTTCCTAATGTGCATTGACTTTTGTAGCTACTCTTTCTTCAGTTTCTGAATGAAAATAATATTCCCAAGGGACATTTTTATCTTGACCTCAAAAAAAGTATGCTTAATACCTCCATGTGTGGTAGAAGTATATGTGCCCTTTATTAGAAAATCCACATAAACAATATTTTCTAAATCATCATGCATGCCTGAGGATAATGGAGATACAGTTAGACATAATTTTTCAAAGTTCAGAGTTATAAAACATTCTTTTTGCCACAGTTTCACAATGTGCAATGATAAAATATGCTTGGCCTACTGCCCTTCCCCACCTCCCTGCCCCATTGGATCAAGCTCACTGTCTAGGGCAGACAAAATTTTCAGAGGGCAGCAAATGGTGTGGATTTTTAAAAAGCATTTTCAGCCAATATATGATGGTTATAAGTGCACACAGTTCTGTAGTTTGCCTAAAATGTTTTTCATACAGAAGAGCAATGAAATTGACCTTTCTAAGTCTTTTAGCTAAGTTCTATACAAAAAGCCACATACAATTCAGGCCTTAAATTACTGTTAAAAGCTTCAAAATGTGTAGGCTAACTTAAAACAATTATAATTTCATTTATAAGCTGAGCTGTTCAGTCCAATAGGTACTATTCACATGTTCCAATCAATATGGATAAAACACAGAATTAAAAATCAGAAACAGTCTATAGATCTGAGAAAGCCATCACTTCATAATCTGTTCTTTTCATACCTTCTATTACCTGCTATGAGCAATTTTGTGTGATATTATAGGAATAGAATCAAAAGATTATTGAACTCCCTAGTGAGAAACAGCAGGAATCTTATCTCTGCTATTGTTGATTGCACCACAGTCTTGAAATTTTGATCCTGAAGAAAAGGAATACTAGTATATTTTCCAATATTAGTCTTCCAGTGAAGCATCTTAGAGCAAATAAGCACAGATGCTTTCTTATATATTATTTTTCAGGCTACAATGCTATATACTGCAATTAACAGGACCCTCAGAAAATAAAATAGCATGTGATTACTTACAGGATGCTTCTGAACACAGAAAACTAAAAAAAACAAAAACAACAACAACAAAAGGTACAAGAGTAAAAGAACTCTTAAGTAAGCTAAACAGAATATATCTGTTCAGTTGCTCAGTCGTGCCCAACTCGTTGTGACCCCACGGACTGCAGCACAACAGGCTTCCCTGTCTATCACCAACTCTTGGAGCTTGCTCAAACTCATGTCCATCAAGTTGGTGATGCCATCCAACCATTTCATTCTCTGTCATCCCCTTCTCCCCCTGCCTTCACTCTTTCCCAGCATTAGGGTCTTTTCAAATGAGTCAGTTCTTCACATCAGATGGCCAAAGTATTGGAGTTTCAGCTTCAGCATTAGTCCTTCCAATGAATATTCAGGACTGATTTCCTTTAGCATTGACTGGTTGGATCTCCTTGCAGTCCAGGGGACTCTCAAGAGTTTTCTCCAACACCACAGTTCAAAAACAGAGTATATAGACTCTAGTAACTGGAGGAAAAAATGTCTTTGTCAATGTATCAGTTTGGGGAAAATTTAGGCAATAAGCATTTGTAATTCTTGGAAGTAAGTTAGATAAGAAAAAAAAAAACATTTTAAAGATTATGATCTATATATTTTTTACTGTGCTCAGTTGCTCAGTCATGGCCGATTCTTTTTCAACCCCATGGACTGTAGCCTGTCAAGCTCCTCTGGACATGATATTTCCCAGGCAAGCATACTGGAGTAGGTTGTCATTTCCTTCTCCAAACGATTTTCCTGAACCACATCTCCTGCTTGCATCTCCTGAATTGGCAGGTGGGTTCTTTATCACTTGAGCCACCTGGGAAAGCTCATGTTTTTAATAATCATGTACTACTAAAATAGTAATTCTTTGTAGGGATCGTTATATACATATACACTCATGTATATACACGAGTGGTATACCCACACACCCCCATCCACCATACATTCCTCTCTAAACACAGAAGTTTATAAAATTAAATATTAGAGTCAGTAACCTCTAATCATTTCAGAGGGAAAATAAATTTAAAAATTAAATGTGTAATTTTAATCTTCCATTTATTTATTTTATGATGTTCCTTTATTCTATAGCAGTAAATAGAAGAGGTTCATATAATGTCAATGCTAATAAATATCACAGACCCAAAAATGTCTTGTGGTATTTTGTTTTTAACTTTATTTCTGGTCATACTCTTCTCACTATCTTACTTAGGATAATTGTATTTTTTATAGTCCAACTCAGATTCTATCTCCTTGAAGCCTACAGAGCAGTAATCTCTTCCAACAATGAAAGTGATACATTTTTGTATATTTGTCTTGTACATCCATTCATTCATTCAACAATGCCTCTTACATTGTGGTTATTATAGTAGACACTGGGATACAGATTGAACAAAATGAAGATGCTGTACTCAAGGACTTTTCTTTGTACTTTAGGCAAATTATAAACAAGTAACCATTTGGGTCAGCCTAATGGCACCCCACTCCAATACTCTTGCCTGGAAAATCCCATGGACGGAGGAGTCTGGTAGGCTGCAGTCCATGGGGTCGCTAAGAGTTGGACACGACTGAGCGACTTCACTTTGACTTTTCACTTTCATGCATTGGAGAAGGAAATGGCAACCCACTCCAGTGTTCTTGCCTGGAGAATCCCAGGGACGGGGGAGCCTGGTGGGCTGCCGTCTATGGGGTCGCACAGAGTCAGACATGACTGAAGCGACTTATCAGCAGCATAAGGGGTAGAAGAGGAAAGCAAGCATGGAGTAAGGTGTCTTCTCTCGTCTCTTTATGGACTTGTCATATACTTGACTCACAGTGTTTATAATCTGCCTCCAGAGTTGCAGTGCTTTTGTGGATTCTTGTACCCATTCACACACATCTGCAATGTTTCCTTCCATAGTGAGGAAACAGAGGACTGCTGGGTTCTCTTTATTTCTCCTACAATGGCATAGGTCTGGGCTTCATACCTCACCTGGTAAAGAATCTGCCTGCAATGCAGGAGACTCCAGTTCTATTCCTGGGTTGGGAAGATCCCCTGGAGAACGGATAGGCTACCCACTCTAGTATTCATGGGCTTCCCTGGTGGCCCAGATGGAAAAGAATCTGCCCACAATACTTGTGGGAGTTTTGGGTTTGATCCCTGGATTGGGAATATCCCCTGGAGGAGGGTGTGGCAACCCACTCCAGTATTATGGCCTGGAGAATCCCATGGATAGAGGAGCCTGACAGCCTACAGTCCATGTGGTCACAAAGAGTTGGACAGGACTGAGCGACTAAGCACAGCACAGCACAAGCTTAGCTGTGTTCTTTCCTCCCCTTTTTCTTGGGAGCCAGCTTCCACAAAGAGCCCGGCAGAAAGGTTCTAAACTTGTCTGAGTGACTCAGTCCATATCTAGGGTCTCTTATTAGATAGACCATTAGCCGACCTACATAAGCCACAATCTTAAACGTCAACTCCTCATTATAAATACTATATATTATTCCCATATGCTTAACTCACTTAAAAAAAAAAATTCATTTGAAATCCAGTGAAGAAAAGGGAGGTCATTCAAAGCACCGTATTTAAAAACTATGTAGAAAGTATAGAAGAAAAAAATATCTAGAAAAGAAGAAACAGATGAATGAGGAAACAATCAAGGGATTTAAACAATAGTAGCTCATTTGACAAAAGGAGAATTAACCATTGCATTAAACATCTCTGAAATACTGAATAAAGTGAGGAGATAAAAAACTACATTACCTGTGGAGCAGCCAACACAGAGGTCCTTTGTGACAGCAGACAGGATGGTTTCAGTGGATGGAGAAGCAGTAAGCTGGGTGGTACAAGATGAACTGTGAAAGGGTGTGGAGCCCGGGCCAACAGCACATGAGGACAACAGCCTGGTGACGGCACAGATGCTGGACGCGTCTGTGAGATCAAAGTGTAACAGCACAGGCAAGCAGCTGTTATCGCGAGACCATTAGCCTGGTGGTTAAAATTCCTCCTGCTCTGCCAGTGATCAGCCTAAAGGTGGTCCTCTCTGAAGAGTGCAGTGAAAGGTGGGCCTGGGCATTCTTTCTTGGCCCTCCAGGCCCTCTGGCCTCGGGGCCAGCGGATGAGCTGGGGCCCAGGACAGGCTGAGGACTGTGTCCCACAGAGCTCCAGAGCCCCTGCCATGGACTGGCCAGATCCAGACCTGGAAGCAGCCGGGAACCTCAGCCCCACCCCGGCTGTGGTCCCTGGAGCCCTCAGCAGCTGGAGGATATCACAAGACCATTAAGGTAAGAGCTTCAACCAGCTTCTGTGTCTTCGTTCAAGTTTCCAAACTTGGTCCAGCGTTGATCAGTTGTCCACCCCCAGGACATGGCCAGAGGTCAGGGTTCAGGTTCAAGGACTTTGTACATCATTACCTTCAGACTCATCTCTATAGTTGGGACCTCTCTCAAAGAAGGGTGACTGTCGTAAGCTGGAGATTAACCTGATTGTGCTTTGCTACAAGTGATGCTTTCCAGTCTAAATGAAAAGCCTAAGGACCAGCCAGTCCCCGGTGCCTGGCTCCATCAGCAGTGATGGCTGGGTGGGGCCTGGGGACTCTGAGAGTATTGTAATGAAATTACCCTTTAGAGAGAATCACTTTGATGACATATGAGGAAAGGGGTGCAAACCTATGAAGTGACATTTCTAAGAACAGGAGGGTCTGGGCTGAGAGAACATATGGTAAGAATTGCCTTTTTCTGGAAGAGATGCTTTCTTCATGTTATTAAATAAGATGGAAAGGATAGTTTCAGTCACATCAGAACTACGAAGCTCCTCTCTATCTAATGTCTTAGAAAATGTGTGTAAGACTCCTTGCTGAAAATAGGGAAACAAGCATAAAAGAGCTAGCCAGAAAAACAGAATAGAATTACTGGATGTGGATCAGGACCTATTTGAGTTTTCTGTGATTTCATTGTGATATTCTTTTCAGCTCTGTAGTTTTTGACAAGGATTTTCCTTAACTCAATGACCTGTCTTCCTGGACTCACATCCTCCATGAATTATCCTCCCCTTCTCCCTAGTTTTACATTTTGCCCTTCATTGTTGTTGTTCAGTTGCTAAGTTGTGTCCAACTCTTTGCAACCCCATGGACTGCAGCATGCCAGGTTCCCCTGTCCTTCACCGTTTCCCCAAGTTTGCTCAAATTCACATCCATGAATCAGTGATGCTATCTAACCATTTCATCCTCTGTCACCCCCTTCTTCTCCTGCCCTCAGTCTCTGCAAGCATCAGGGTCTTTTCCAGTAAGTCAGCTCTTTGAATCAAGTGGCCAAAGCATTGGAACTTCAGCATCAGTCCTTCCAATGAATATTCAGGGTTGATTTCCTTTGGGATTGACTAGTTTGATCTCCTTGCTGTCCAAGGGACTCTCAAAAGTCTTTTCCAGCACCACAGTTTGAAAGCATCAATTCTTTGGTATTCCGCCTTCTTTCTGCTTTATCCAGCTCTTCCTTAGAGAAACACCGTTACTACCAATGACACCATTAAATTAGCTACTATATGTGAAAATATTTAACAGTGTTCCTGACAAACAATTGCTTAATTCTAGTTAAATATCAGGTTATTTTTATTTTTTCCTAGAGACATAGTTTCCTTTGAGAGCATACTATTCATATAAAGGAGAGCATCCTTCATACAAATGAAGGATGAATTCTTCAGTAAGTGCTATGATGCTTCTTAGACATACAGAGAGATAGTTGCTAATCAATCGTATAGAAATTTATTTAGACTGGCATCTGCCATGTTCCCAATAAAAGCAAAGCACTTACCTAAACCTATGCAATGTTTTAGTAAATGTTTTCTTTGAAATTCTAGAGTACTAAATCAGAAGGCTTTTACTAAATAACAACTTGTTGAATCAAAAAAGGACTATCAATAAGAAATAATGGAAGAAATTTATTGATTACCACTTAAAAGATAAAATTACACTCTAGTTGGCATACATCTTATAGCTGGTCAATTAGCACATTTCTGTTCCTCCTCCCCAGGGCCATGCATTCTGGAGCCTGGATGTGATGGAAATGATTCATGCCACTTCCATGTTCCATTAGTAATAGCCAAATTGCTCCTTCATGGTCATTTCACCCACAACAAGCTGGAGGAACACAAGCAGGACAACCCTGGCATTCACATGTTGAAAATAATGAACTTACAAGGAAGAGTTCTAGGTCCTTAAAGATCCTTTCAGAAGAAACCTACCCAGTGGACAGGACTGTTTGGGCCTTCATGTGATTAATAAACAGATTCAGGTGGTAAGTCCACCGTGGTCTGGAAGTTTATCTTTTGAGCTGTAACCATCACCTGCACCAATAGTTCCATATTCTGCCTTTCCTATTTCCCCAAGCTGAAATATAATATACCTGCATGTTTGAGAGTGAGCTTCAACAGGCTTAGAATGACAGCATCTGGGGCTCTGAACAATATCTCCTGTAACAGTGGCACCATGGTCTAATATGTACTGCCCTCCTGAACCTAGACTCCTGTTTGAAGGAAAATCAAATATCTATTATCTTTGAGCCACTGGGTTACAGGAGCCCTTTGTTCCAAAGTTTTACCCTACACTCTAAATCTGTAGTGCTTATGGCTTTGATTGCATCAAGATTGCCTATAAGGCATGTTAAAACTTAGATTTCTGTTAATAATAGATGTTAACCCCCAAGTTGAAACAATAGATGCAAATATAGCATTATTTTGTCATAATTATTGAAATAGATTTATGTATAATAAACGAGGCATGAAAGAATATAAAGCTAAACCTTAAAATACAGTTGTGACACTAAACATGATACACATCAATTACACTTTGAGGAAACATGGCCTGTGCACTGTTACTGAAACACTATCCATAGTAGCACACTTGGCCCTTCCCTCAACTGTTCTACCTTTTCCGTCTAGATAAATTTCATCAGAAAAGATAGTGACATTAGAATCATGGCTTCTTAATATTTGGATATAATTATCTTCATTTGACTCATTGGTCACTTTTATTTGCTTTAAAGCAGTATAAATTTTAAGGAAGTCTGAGAGCCACATGTAAACACATTTTCATGTCAGTGAAACCAAAGCCAAGTTCAAAACCTACTGATAATATTGTAGACTAATATACGGAGTAGAAAAAGTACTGAACAAAATGAATCAGGGCATTATTCTTGACCCTGGAATTAAGGGTTGAGTGAATACATAATGTTAGGTTTTCTCTCCTTCATTTACAAAATAGCAGCAGTGTTCCTTGTCCTCATCTCACTAAGCTTGTATTGGGTGTGTGTGCTCAGGCATGTCTGACTCTTTGTGGCCCCATGGACTGTAGCCCACCAAGCTCCTCTGTCCATGAGATTTTCCTGGCAAGAATACTGGAGTCGGTTGGCATATTCTTCTCCAAGCTTGCAGGAAGTAAGTGGAAGTGTAAAGTTCTAAGCAGATATGTTTATCTGGGTAGCCAAGTTCAGTGGTGCTAGTGGTAAAGAACCTGCCTGCCAATGTAGGAGATGTAAGAGATGCAGATTCAATCCCTGGGTTGGGAAGATTCCCTGGAGAAAGGCATGGCAACCCACTCCAGAGTTCTTGCCTGGAGAATCCCATGGACAGAGGAGCCGGGTAGGTAGCATGGAGTCGAACATGACTGAAGCCATGGGGTTACACAGAGTTGAACACGACTGAAGCAACTTAACATGCCCACAGGTTTGTATTTTATGTATGTTAAGTACGTTAAGCCAATTAATTTATTTTTGAGCATTATCTATTTATCAAGAATAAGAAGCAAGCCAAAGTGGAAAGAAGTTACTTGATTTGTACTTGTATGTGTTCAGATTGCTCTCTTATTACACTTTCCTTTGCCCAGCAAAATGAGGAAAATGCTGTTTGCAAACATGGCAAATCAAAGTTTCCAAATGAAAACATTTACTCCAAAGGGAATAGTTTTGCTTTACAGATAAATTAAAAACCAGCTGTGCCAGCCTTCATGGAAAACATTATACAGCAAGCGATTTGTCCACAAATGAATCATCTCAATGAATGCAATACATAATGCTGCAGGTGGCATTTATTTTGACAGGCTAGGTTTATTAAGGTAGTTGAGTTTAAAAAATAAAACAATCTGTGTAAAATAATTGAAAATTGCTCTAAAAACTATCTTTTAAGTTTAAAAGGAAGGGTTCTTCCTATAATTAATTGAATTTCTTGGATCCCCTATTGCTGTAACACAGAAATAACACATAGATAATACAGAATAGTGCATAGTAATTTAGGTAAGAGTTTTATAGTTCAAAGCAGAAAACCCAGCAGGACTCCTATTGGCAACAAGCTATCATTATATAAGATAAACATAAATAGATGTTGCCATGTACTCGAGTACTCACTGAACTCCAGTGATGAGCAAGGGAGTGTCCAGCTGCTAAAATTTCAGTACTGAATAAAGGCATTACTTTATAGAGCTCAAAATCTGATAATGAAAAACTGATATGAAACAACAAAATATGTAACTGACATTCAGTTATAATTTTAATAATTTCAAATAAAATAAAATTAAAAAATAATAATTTCAATTGTGTATTTCCTTAGGTGACTAAAAATACTGCATTGCAATTTGATTCAATTTAAAAGTATGCATTTTTAATTATGAGTCATACCTGACTTGAATTCCATCACCTCCACTATCTTTGTTCATAGTAATGCTTCCTAAGGTCTACTTGACTTAGCACTCCAGGATGTCTGACTCTAGGTGTGTGATCACACCATCATGGTTATCTGGGACATCAAAATCTTTTTTGTATAGTTCTTCTGTGTATTCTTGCCACCTCTCTTAATCTCTTCTGCTTCTATTAGGTCCATACCATTTCTGTCCTTTATTGTGCCCATCTTTGCATGAAATGCTCCTTTGGTATCTCTAATTTTCATAAGGACATCTCTAGTCTTTTCAGTTCTATTGTTGTCCTCTATTTATTTGCATTGATCACTGAGGAAGGCTTTCTTACCTCTCCTTGCTATTCTTTGGAACTCTACATTCATATGGTTATATCTTTCCTTTTCTCCTTTGCCTTTTGCTTCTCCTCTTTTCTCAGCTATTTGTAAGGGCTGCTCAGACAACCATTTTGCCTTTTTGCATTTGTTTTTCTTGGGGATGGTCTTAATCACTACCTCCTGTACAATGTCATGAACGTCTGTCCATAGTTCTTCAGGCATTCTGTCTATCAGATCTAATCCCTTGAATCTATTTGTCACTTCCACTGTATCATTGTAAGGGATTTGATTTAGTTCATACTCGAATGGTCTAGTGGTTTTCCCTACTTTCTTCAATTTAAGTCTGAATTTCACAATAAGCAGTGGCCTTATTAAGTGTCCCTTAATAAGTCAAGTGGGCCTTAGGAAGCATCACTATGAACAAAGCTAGTAGATGTGGTGGAATTTCAGTTGAGCTATTTCAATCCTAAAAGATGATGCTGTGAAAGTGCTGCACTCAATATGCCAGCAAATTTGAAAAACTCAACAGTGGCCACAGGACTGGAAAAGGTCAGTTCTCATTCCAGTCCCAAAGAAAGGCAATGCTAAAGAATGTTCAAATTACCACACAATTCTACTCATCTCATACCCTAGCAAAGTAATGCTGAAAATTCTCCAAGCCAGGCTTCAACAAACATGACCTGAGAACTTCCAGGTGTTCAAGCTGGATTTAGAAAAGAAAGAGGAACCAGAGATAAAATTGCCAACATCCACTGGATCATCAAAAAAGCAAGAGAGTTCCAGAAAAATGACTACCTCTTCTTTACTGACTATGCCAAAGCCTTTGACTATGTGGATCACAACGAACTATGGAAAACTGTTCAAGAGATGGGAATACCAGACCACCTGACCTGCCTCTTGAGAAATCTGTATGCAGGTCAGGAAGCAACAGTTAGAGCTGGACATGGAAAAACAGACTGGTTCCAAATTGGGAAAGGAATACGTCAAGACCGTATGTGGTCACCCTGCTTATTTAACTTATATGTAGAATATATCATGCAAAATACTGGGAAGGATGAAGTGCAAGCGGGAATTGGGATTGCCAGGAGAAATATCAATAACCTCATATATGCAGATGACACCACACTTATGGCAGAAAGTGAAGAAGAACTATAGAGCCTCTTCATGAAAGTGAAAGAGGAAAGTGAAAAGTTGGCTTAAAGCTTAACATTCAGAAAACTAAGATCATGGCATCTAGTCCCATCACTTCATGGCAAATAGAAGGGGAAACAATGGAAACAGAGAGAGACTTTATTTTCTTGGGCTCCAAGATTACTGTAGATGTTGACTGCAGCAATGAAATTAAAAGAAGCTTGCTCCTTGGAAGAAAAGCTATGACAAACATAGCGTATTAAAAAGCAGAGACATTACTTTGTCAACAGTTCATCTAGTTAAAGCTGTGGTTTTTCCAGTAGTCATGTATGGATGTGAGAGTTGGACCAAAAAGAAAGCTGAGAGTTGAAGAATTGATGCTTTTGAACTATGATGTTGGAGAAGACAATTAAGAGTCCCTTGGACAGCAAGGCCATCCAATCAGTCAATCCTAAAGGAAACCAGTCCTGAATATTCATTGGAAGGACCCATGCTGAAGCTGAAACTGCAATAATTTTGCCACCTGATGAGAAGAACTGACTCATTTGAAAAGACCCTGATGCTGGGAAATATTGAAGGCAGGCAGAGAAGGGGATGACAGAGGATGAAGGTTGAATGGTATTACCGACTCAATGGACATGAGTTTGAGTAAACTCCAGGAGTTGGTGATGGACTGGGAAACCTGGTGTTGTGCAGTCTATGGGTTCAAAAAGAGGTGAACATGACTGAGCAACTGAATTGAACTGAACTTACCTGAATATGGAAGTTAGAAATATAGCAACAAATTTTAAAAATTAAATTTCTGCTCTAATAGAGTTTCACTTTTCATGAGAGTCAGAAAATCCTAAAATTTTATGTTATGTAGACTATTACTAAGTGCTCTTTCATCGATCACAGCTTTGTTATGGTAAAGGGGCTTGCATAACTCAATGAAGCTATGAGCCCTGCCATGCAGGCTCATTGGTGATTAGTGCTATGAAAGATAATAAATGAAGTTAGGAGAATGAGAGTGTTACAATATTTAAGAGTAGAATTAGGGTATTATTTACTTAAGTGATTCAAATATTGAAGGAGTTTCAATAGTGGAAAATGGGAAGATATTTGGAATACATTTCCAGGCAGATGAGAGAAGTATGAAATTCCTTGAGTCACAAGTGTTTCCAGTAAGGTGAAGAAAGATATCAGGGAAAGATGAATAGAAGATAGGGGTATAATGTATTGTGGACTAAATATATCCTCACAAATTAATTTGTTGAACTCCTAACCCCCAATATTATGATACTTAGATATGGGAAATTGGGTAAGTAATTAGGGTTAGATGAGGTCATTACTTTACAAGTGTGTGAGATGAGTGCAATTGTGTGGTAGATTTAGCATTCTTTGGCATTGCCATTCTTTGGGATTGGAATGAAAACTGACCTTTTCCAGTCCTGTGGCCACTGCTGAGTTTTCCAAATTTGCTGGCATACTGAGTGCAGCACTTTCACAGCATCATCTTTCAGGATTTGAAATAGTTCACCTGGAACTTCATTACCTCCACTAGCTTTGTTCATAGTGATGCTTTCTAAGGCCCACTTGACTTCACATTCCACGATGTCTGGCTCTAGTTGAGTGATCACACCATCATGATTATCTGGGTCGTGAAGATCTTTTTTGTACAGTTCTTCTGTATATTCTTGTCATCTCTTCTTAATATCTTCTGCTTCTGATAGGTCCATACCATTTCTGTCCTTTATCGAGCACATCTTTGCATGAAATGTTCCCTTGGTATCTCTAATTTTCTTGAAGAGATCTCTAGTCTTTCCCATTCTGTTATTTTCTTCTATTTCCTTGCATTGATAGCTGAGGAAGGCTTTCTTATCTCTCCTTGCTATTCTTTGGAACTCTGCATTCAGATGCTTATATCTTTCCTTTTCTCCTTTGCATTTTTCTTCTCTTCTTGTCACAGCTATTTGTAAGGACTCCTCAGACAGCCGTTTCGCTTTTTTGCATTTCTTATTCTTGGGGATGGTCTTGATTCCTGTCTCCTGTACAATGTCATGAACCTCCGTCTATAGTTCATCAGACACTCTATCAGATCTAGTCCCTTAAATCTATTTCTCACTTCCACTGTTTTATATTAAAGGATTTGATTTAGGTCATACCTGAATGGTCTAGTGGTTTTCCCTACTTTCTTCAATTTCAGTCTGAATTTGGTAATAAGGATTTCATGATCTGAGCCACAGTCAGCTCCCAGTCTTGTTTTTGCTGACTGTTTAGAGCTTCTCCATCTTTGGCTGCAAAGAATATAATTAATCTGATTTCGGTTTTGACCATCTGGTGATGTCCATGTACAGTCTTCTCTTGTGTTGTTGGAAGAGGGTGTTTGCTATAACCAGAGTGTTCTCTTGGCAAAACTCTATTAGCCTTCACCCTACTTCATTCCAAACTCCAAGGCCAAATTTGCCTGTTACTCCAGATGTTTCTTGACTTCCTACTTTTGCATTCCAGCCCCCTATAATGAAAGGACATCTTTTTTGGGTTTTATTTTTAGAAGGTCTTGTAGGTCTTCATAGAACCATTCAGTTTCAGCTTCTTCAGTGTTACTACTTGGGGCATAGGCTTGGATTACTGTGGATATTGAATGGTTTGCCTTTGAAACAAACAGAGATCATTCTGTCATTTTTGAGATTGCATCCAAGTACTGCATTTTGAACTCTTTTGTTGACCTTGATGGCTACTCTATTTCTTCTAAGGGATTCCTGCCACAGCAGTAGCTATAATGGTCATCTGAGTTAAATTCACCCATTCCAGTCCATTTTAGTTCACTTATTCCTAGAATGTTGACATTCACTCTTGCCGTTTCCTGTTTGACAGATTCCAATTTGCCTTGATTCATGGACCTAACATTCCAGGTCCCTATGCAATATTGCTCTTTACAGCATCGGACCTTGTTTCTATCACCAGTCACATCCACAGCTGGGTATTGTTTTTGCTTTGGCTCCATCCCTTCATTCTTTCTGGAGTTATTTCTCCACTGATCTCCAGTAGCATATTGGGCACCTACTGACCTGGGGAGTTCTACTTTCAGTATCCTATCATTTTGCCTCTTCATACTGTTCATGGGATTCTCAAGGCAAGAATACTATATTCAAGTCAGGAAGCAACAGTTAGAATGACATGGAACAACAGACTGGTTCCAAATAGGAAAAGGAGTATGTCAAGGCTGCATATTGTCACCCTGCTTATTTAACTTATATACAGAGTACATCATGAGAAATGCTGGGCTGGAGGAAGCACAAGCTGGAATCAAGATTGCTGGGAGAAATATCAATAACCTGAGATATGCAGATGACACCACCCTTATGGCAGAAAGTGAAGAGGAACTAAAAAGCCTCTTGATGAAAGTGAAAGAGGAGAGTGAAATTGTTGGCTTAAAGCTCAACATTCAGAAACCTAAGATCATGGCATGTAGTCCCATCACTTCATGGGAAATAGATGGGGAAACAGTGGAAACAGTGTCAGACTTTATTTTGGGGGGCTCCAAAATCACTGAAGATGGTGACTGCAGCCATGAAATTAATAAATGCTTACTCCTTGGAAAGAAAGTTATGACCAACTTAGATAGCATATTCAAAAGCAAAGACATTACTTTGTCAACAAAGGTCTGTCTAGTCAAGGGTATGGTTTTTCCAGTGGTCATGTATGGATATGAAAGTTGGATTGTGAAAAAAGCTGAGTGCCGATAAATTGATGCTTTTGAACTGTGGTGTTGCAGAAGACTCTTGAGAGTCCCTTGGACTGCAAGAAGATCCAACCAGTCCATCCTACCAATCAGTTCTGGGTGTTCATTGGAAGGACTGATGCTGAAGCTGAAACTCCAATACTTTGGCCACCTCATGTGAAGAGTTTACGTATTGGAAAATACCCTAATGCTGGGAGTGATTGCAGGCAGGAGGAGAAAGGGACTACAGAGGATGAGATGGCTGGATGGCATCACCAACTCAATGGACGTGAGTTTGGGTAAACTGCGAGTTGGTGATGGACACGGAGGCCTGGCATGCTGCAGTCCACGGGGTCACAAAGAGTCGGACACGACTGAGCGACTGAACTGAACTGAACTGGTCTGAGGTCATTAATCACTCAATCATGCCTGACTCTGTGCCCGCATGAACTATAATCTCTGTCCATGGAATTCTCCAGGGAAGTATACTGGAATGGATAGCCATTCCCTTCAGGGGATTTTCCTGACCCCAGGATTGAACCCAAGTCTCCTGCATTGCAGGGAGACTCTACCATCTAAGGTCATTAGGCTGGAAAATTCAGGAGTTCAGCATAAGACAGTGGCCAGCTGTAGGCCCACCAGGAAGATGTCATCTTTATCATGCAAAGTTCTTCCTCTAAGACTGAAACTTGTTTCAAGCCATGACCTACCTATTGGTGGTAGAGAGCCCAGGAATTTAGGCATCCTTATGGAAGAACACTAATGATGTAACCCATTCCATTTGAAAGCAAGATATCCTCAATATCCCAGTGGAAAGGAATGCTTAAAAGTGCCTTTGCAATATCACTTACCAAGTACCTTCAGCTTGGGCTATAACATGTAATGATTACAATGTCCAGGAAACACTGCAGACTCAACTGCTAAACTACAGGTTTGAGCCATTTATTACCCAAGGTGATTCTCCAGATGCCTGGGGCCTTCCACAAAGGCAAGATGGGGCTGCTGAATAGAGAAAGTCTCAGAGAGGGCTTTGACTTCCTTGGGCTCAGCAATGGGGGCAGCTGTTTAATTTTTCTCCCTCAGGCAGCCAGTATTTTTTTAGCTATTTATTTTCTTTCTTTCTTTTTAAAATTAATTTTTATTGAAGTGTAGATGCTTTTCGGCTTCACAGGTGGCTTAGTGGTAAAGAATCCGCTTGCAGTGCAGGAGACTTGTGTTCAATCCCTGAGTCAGGAAGAACCCCCGGAGAAGGAAATGAAAATCCACTCCAGTGTTCTTGTGTTCTTGCCTGGAGAATCTCATTGACAGAGAAGCCTGGCAGGCTCCATGGGGTTGCAAAGAGTCAGACATGACTGGGCGACTAAAAACAATAGTTGCTTTACAATTTTGTATTAATTTTTTACAATGCTTCAGAGTGAATCATATATATATATACACACACACACACACACACACACACACACACACACACACACACATATAACCTCTCTTTTTCCAGTTTTCTTCCCATTTAGATCACCTTCGGATGGCTAACAAATGGATGAAAAGATGCTCAACATCACTAATTATTAGAAAAATGCAATAAAAATGGCAATGAGGTGTTACCTCACATAGATCTGAATCGCCAGCCTCAAAAAATCTATGAAGAGTAAATGCTGGACGGGTGTGGAGAAAAGGGAATCCTCATGCGCCATTGGTGAGGATGTAAATTGGTGCAGCCACTATGGAGAACAGTATAGAGTTTCCTTAAACAATTAAAAATAGAACTACCATATGACCCAGCTATCCCATTACCAGGCATATACCCAGAGAAAACCATAATTCAAAAAGACACATGCAACCAGCATTGTTTTTGAGAGACAACTACACTAGGTACAGGTACAGGTAGTAGAATGGGTACATGGTCGTCCATATGCCCCACGGGGGTAGCCCTAATTGCAATGCTTCCTGTCAGGGACTCTGGTCAAAAGTGAGCAAGAAAACATATAGATAATAGACCAGTTCATTCAGGAGCAGGACATGTAGCAATAGGGGTTTTTAGAGGTCCTAGGGGACCCACCTATAGTCAGGGTTGGACAGTGGTCCCAGACATGGTGGTCTCAGCTCCTATTCCAGAAGTTGTGATTCTTCCTTAACCCCCTTTGGACTCTAAGCCTTGTATAGAACCTTCTGTTCTCCTGGGAACAGATGGACCTTGGCCTAATCTCTAGTACTATTTTGTTTTTTCTGTTTTGTTTTATTTTTTAAAGCTCCAAAGACCTGGATCAAAGTTGGTAAGGCACCTGATGCATCTTCAGATTCATGGGATGGGTCAGAGGGAATAGCAGTCTTACTAGTCATAGGATCATCATGAGGACCCAAGCAGTGTCGCCTGTAGTGACCAGGTACCTGGCCTCGAGAGCTTATCCATCTCCTCTGTTGAGACCTCATGTTTGAAAAACCAGACCCAGATATTGCTTTGGTAAGATCCTTGCTCAGATGGTCCAGGAGAGAGTCCCTAACTATAATTTTTATCTATTTTTTGTTGTTGTTACTGTTGTTATTTTTTTTTATTAGGTTTGATATTTTGGCTGTAGCTGCCTTTTCTGTGTTCATATTTGTGTTAGGATTTTGGTTGTGTTGTTGACAGATAGAACTGACCTCATAAGGAGATTTAATTGGGTTTGATAACCAGTAGGAACTGCATGAGAATATGGAAATCTGACTATGGCTAATAGTCTTATCACCTGCTGTTCCCGCTACCTAATTATAGAATCAAGAGACAACCAAGATGGCTTTCATGGGCACTGTGGCCTCAGTGAAGATGGTCTAGAATGTTTTTCAGTGATGGAGAACTCATCTCAGATGAACAAACTAGTGGGAGCCCAAATGGTACCCAAAGGAGGAAGAAGAGGGTCAGGAATGCTGGGATCCACACATTATCCTTCCTACTCCATAGGTAAAGAGGTTGATGTCAAGGCAATTTAGAGGAGAGGGTCTGTTTCCAGGAATGGGTTCAAAGTTGAAAATTTTCAATTAAAGAATCAGTAATTTAACAACAAATTACCAGCTAAAGACCAGGAACAAGATGAGGTTGTCTACTAGAAATCTACCCAGAGCAATTAGTCAAGAAAAGAAGGAATTAAAGGAATCCAGATTGAAAAGGAAGACTGAAAACAATCTCTATTCATAGACAATATAATCTTGTATATAGACAACCCTAAGGAATGCACTTTATGTAGCCCTGTATTCTTTCCTGTAGCTCAGATGGTAAAGAATCTGCTTGCAATGCAGGAGACCTGGGTTGAATCCCTGGGTTGAGAAGATCTCCTGGAGAAGGAAATGACAATCCATTCCAGTATTCTTGCCTGCAGAATCCCATGGACAGAGGAGCCTGGTGGGATGCAGTCTATGGGGTCACAAAGAGTTGGACATGACCGAGTGACTAATACTACTACTACTATTAAGGAATGCACTAAACACGGGAAAATAATAAGCAAGTTGAGCAATTTTGCAGGTACATGATCAATTGTATTTTTACACACTTGCAATGAAAAATCAAAAATAGAATTAAGAAAGCAATATCAGTTATAATAGCATCAAAAATATAAATAATTTAATCAATAAACTTCAAAACATACTCATTGAAGAATATGAAGTAGTGTTGAAAGAAACTAAAAATGATTCAAATAGTGGAAAATGTTCACTGAATTCATGAATTACTATACGTAAGATTGTAATACTCACCAAATTTGTCTAAAGATTGAACACAATTTCTATCAGAATCCCAGCTGGCTGTACTACAGAAATTGACACAGTCTAAAATTCACGTGGCAGGAGACTTAAAAAGCCAAATCAGTCTTTAAAAATAAAAGTTGTTAGAGTCATACCTCCCAGTTTCAGATCTTATTACAAACCATAGTAGCCAAAACAATGTGGTACTCACATAAACACATAGATCAGTTGAATAGAATTGAGAGTCCAGAAATAAAACTTTGTATCTACAGTCAGTTGATTTTCAGCAAAGGTGTCAGCAGCATTCAACTGAGAAAGAATAGTCTTTTCAACAAATGATGCTGGGGCAACTGGATAGTCACATCCAAAGTAATAAAATTGGACTCTTACCTCATGCTATGTACATAGTTTATCTAAAAGTAGATTCAACATCTAAAAATTAAAATTGAAACTACAAAACTTTTAGAAGAAAATATAGGGATAGTTTTCTGTGACCTCAGATTTCACAAAAGATTTTTAGATGTGACACCAAAAGTATAAGCAACAAAAGAAAACAAATTTAATTCGACTTCATGAAAAAATAAAAACATATCTACTTCATAGGAAACTATCAAAGGAAGTGAAAAGATACAATAAGGTATTTGAAAATTAAATGTATGATGAGGTACTTTTGAGTAGGATATACAGAACGTTTACAGTTCAATAATAAGAAAACAACCCAATTAAAAATTAGGTGAGAGATCTGAATAGATATTTCTATAAAGAAGTTATGTGATTGACCAATAAATGCATGAAAAGATTCTTTAGCCATCAGGGAAATGCAGACTGAAACCACAATGAATTTTCACTTTATACTCACTAGTATGGCTATAATCAAAAAGTCAGGCAATAAATGTTAGCAAGAATGAGCAGTATCAAACTCCTTATAGTCTGCTGGTGGGACTATAAAATAGTGTAGCCATATTTGAAAACAATATAGTGACTTGTGAAGCATTACCATATGTTACCTTGAGTAAGTGATAGTCGCTTATTTATGTCTGACTCTTTGCCACCCAGTGGCAAAGATCCCACAGCCTGCTAGGCCCCTCTGTCCATGGAATTCTCCAGGCAAGAATACTGGAGTTACCTTATTACCCAGAAATTATAAACTTTTGTAGATACCTGAGAGAAACTAAAATACATGTCCACACAAAAATTAGCCTTATTCATAATAGCCAAAAGGTGGAAACAACCTGAATTTCATAAGCTGACAAATGGATAAACAAAATACAGTATATCCATGCAGTGGAGTATTATTTAGCCACAAAAAGTGATGGGGTAATGATACAAGTTACAGTATGGATGAATCTTGAAACCATGATGTTTAGTAAAAGTAGCTAGTCACAGAAGACCACATAGTATATAAGTTATTCAGAATAGGTAAATCTATAGAGACAGAAGGGGTTTCCCTGGTGGCTCAGTGGTAAAGAATCCACGTGCAATGCAGGAGACCTGGGTTTGATCCCTGGGTTGAGAAGATCCCCTGGAAGAGGGCATGGCTACCCATTCCTGTATTCTTGCCTGGAGAATTCCATGGGCAGAGAAGCCTGATGGGTTACAGTCCATAGCAACTGTTTTGAGAAGTTTTATAATAAAGAGGAGGAATTTAACGGGTCCAGAACTAGATGGAATACCACGGTCAGGGGAAGATTTTCTTTTCTTTTTCTTTTTTTTTAAATAAGGAAACAACATGGAGAGAAAAGAGGAAGAAATTTATGGAGGATGTTGCTTAGGTGCTAGAAAGAGCATGTGTGTCAATTTAACAAAGACAATGGTTTTATATAACAAATATGCTATTGGAAAACTTAGTTACTTCTACTTAAATGAATATCCATTTTGACCCTAAGTAACTTGAGCTAATCAAGCCAAGTTTATTCCTATTTATTTATGCAACTGGCTTTTTTTTTTTTTTTTTATCCCATTCCATTCCGTAACCTGGAATTTAGATAATGCTATTTAGATTCTTTTTACAAATTCTGATCAGTGTTTTAAGTCCTGATTTTAAATATATGTTTAACTCTAATACATCTAGAGTTATATAAATTCTACTATGTATATACATATATATTCTATATAATCATAATTCTGTTGTTACTGTGCTTGTTGTTTTGGTTATAATTATTTTAATTAGGTATAGGATAGGTTTAGACTTTAATAATTCCAGGTTTTCCTCTGCTGTAATCTTGCTTACTTCATTAATCTCACTCTCATTTTTCACAACTATACTTAACTGTATGCACACTAACCTGTATCTTAATTGTTTGTAATAATATTAAAGAAACATGATATTTAGATAGAACCTCTTTCCTTTGCTGACTGCTTAAGATTTTTCACAGTTTTGATCACTCATGTCACATTTTGTACTTAATATCACATGAAAAAAATTTGTAGTATATGTCTTCTCAGTAATTTCAGTCAAAATCAATAATTATGTGATAAAAATGGACTAATCTAGATATGGTAAGCCCCATTTTAAATAAAATTATAGCTTTGAATTTAGCAGTGGAGAAAAATAAAGGAACTCATTATCAGTTCTATGAGTCATTCAATATCTTTACATATTACTTTTGGTTGAGAAAGAAAACTTTAAGAAGGTCATTTTTCATTCCCTGAGAGGTGTAATTATTTAACTCATTAGCAAGAGTCAAACTGCTAAATTTTGGTGATTCATATCAAACAACTAAATTTTTCAATTTTTTTCTAGTAACTTCTTTCATAATGTCAGCTTTGAAAACCAAGAAATGATAAAGGAAAAGTGTGTAACACTAATGGATGTTCTTTTTGATGCAAAAAGGGTAACCTAAAACACCTCTTATTAAAAAAAAAAATGCTCCATCACAGCAGGCTTGAAAACCTGGTGCAGTTTGAGTTTTACAAAAAAGCTAATATTAAAGCTCTTATTAATTTCTCATCTGCGATGACAGAGATTTCAGAAGTCCTTGAAATGTGTTTCACCTTTAAAAGTATTACTCCACATTTTTCTGAATGTACTTCATGTTTCCAAAATCAGATGAAAACCTCAATATTCTTTGTCCATGTCTAAGGGCTCATTACTGCAGATAGTGATTGCAGCCATAAAATTAGAAGATGCTTACTCCTTGGAAGGAAAGTTATGACCAACCTAGATAGCATGTTATAAAGCAGAGATATTACTTTGCCAACAAAGGTCCGTCTAGTCAAGGCTATGGTTTTTCCAGTGTTCATGTATGGTTGTGAGAGTTGGACTGTGAAGAAATCTGAGCACCGAAGGATTGATGCTTTTGAACTGTGGTGCTGGAGAAGACCCTTGTGAGTCCCTTGGACTGCAAGGAGATCCAACCAGTCCATCCTACCAATCAGTCCTGGGTGTTCATTGGAAGGACTGATGCTGAGGCTGAAACTCCAATACTTTGGCCACCTCATGTGAAGTGTTGACTTATCGGAAAAGACCCTGATGCTGGGAGGGATTGAGGGCAGGAGGAGAAGGGAATGACAGAAGATGAGATGGGTGGATGGCATCACCGACTCGATGGACATGGGTTTGAGTGAACTTCCAGAGTCGGTGATGGACAGGGAGGCCTGGCGTGCTGTGATTCATGGGATCGCAGAGTCAGACACAAGTGAACAACTGAACTGAACTGAGCTGCCCTGAAATGTATCAGATCAGATCAGTCACTTGGTCGTGTCCGACTCTTTGCAACCCCATGAATCACAGCACGCCAGTCCTCCCTGTCCATCACCAACTCCTGGAATTCACTGAGACTCATGTCCATCGAGTCAGTGATACCATCCAGCCATCTCATCCTCTGTCGTCCCCTTCTCCTCTTGCCCCCAATCCCTCCCAGCACCAGAGTCTTTTCCAATGAGTCAACTCTTCACATGAGGTGGCCAAAGTACTGGAGTTTCAGCTTTAGCATCATTCCTTCCAAAGAAATCCCAGGGCTGATCTCCTTCAGAATGGACTGGCTGGATCTCCTTGCAGTCCAAGACAAATGTATATTAATACTAAATATTGATCACAGTATTAGGTTTAATAAAGAGAATCAGTTAATAATATATATTTATGTTTACACTTATAGGAATATGTAGGTTGTTAATATTTACTTTAATTCTCCCTTTTAACTTCTGAGAATGTACATTATACACACACACACACACACATTCATTTGTACACACCTGTATGTATTATATCACTTTTATTGACCCTAAGACACATAATTTCCCACATTATATCCTTTCTGATATTTTAATGCTTCTTATCATTGGTGGAGGCTTATATTTGCTGGTGGATATGTTGTTGTTGTTCAGTCTTCCAGTGGTGTCTGACTCTTTCTGACCCTGTGGATTGCAGCACACCAGGCCTCCCTATCCCTCACCAACTCTCAGAGTCTGCCCAAGTTCATGTTATTTGCATCTGTAATGCCATCCAGTCATTTCATCCTCTGATGCCCTCTTCTCATTTTGCCCTTGATCTTTCTCAGCATCAGGGACTTTTCCAATGAGTCATCTATTCACATCAGATGCCCAGAATACTGTAGCTTCAGCTTCAACATTAGTCCTTCTAGTGAATATTCAGGGTTGATCTCCCTTAAGATTGACTGCTTTGATCTCCTTGCTGTCTAAGGGACTTTCAGGAGTCTTCTCCAGTACCACAGTTCAAAGGCATCACTTCTCTGGTGTTCTGACTTCTTTACAGTCCAACTCTCACAGTACGTGACCACTGGGAAGACCATAGACTTGACTGTATGGATCTTTGTCAGCAGAGTAATGTCTCTGCTTTTCAGCACACTGTCTAGGTTTGTCATTGCTTTCCTGAGAAGAAGCAATTGTCTTCTGATTTCATGGCTGCAGTCGCCATCCACAGTGATTTTGGAGCCCAAGAAGAGGAAATCTGTCACTACTTCTACCTTTTCCCCTTTGAATTTGCCATGCAGTGATGGGGCCAGATGCCATGATCCTAGTTTTTTTTTTAATACTTAGTCTTATGCTGGCTCTTTCACTCTCCTCCTTCAAGCTCATCAAAAGGTTCTAGTTCTTCTTTGCTTTCTGCCATTATTATGGTATCATCTGCATATCTGAGGTTGTTGATGTTTCTCCCACCTGTCTTGATTCCAGCTTGCAACTCATCCAGCCAGGCATTTCTCCTGATGTGCTCAGCATATACATTAAACACACAGAGTGACAGCAGGCAGCCTTGTTGTACTCCTGTCTCAATCTTGAATCAGTCAGTTGTTCCATACAGGGTTCTAACTGTTGCCTCTTGACCCACATACAGGTTTCTCAAGAGACAGATAAGATGATATGGAATTCCTATCTCTCTAAGAGCTTTCCACAGTTTGTCGTGATCTACCTAGTCAAAGGCTATAGCATAGTCTATGAAACAGAGACAGATGTTTTTCTGAAATTCCGTCACTTTTTCTGTAATCCAGCAAATGTTGACAATTTGATCTCTAGTTGCTCTTCCTTTTCTAAACCCACCTTGAACATCTGGAAGTTCTTGGTTTGCATAATGCCACAGCCTAGCATGCGAGCTTTTAAGCAAGGCCTTACTGGCATGGGAAATGAGTATAACTGTCCCATGGTTAGCAAGTTCTCTGGTACTACCTTTCCTGGGAATTGGGGTGAGGATTGACCTTTTCCAGTCCCGTGGCCACTTCTAGGTCTTCCAGATTTGCTAACATAGTGAATGCAAAACCTTGATGGAATCCTCCTTTAGGGATTTAAATAGTTCTGTAATTTCATCATATCCACTAGCTTTATTAGTAGCAGTACTTCTTAAGGCCACTTGACTTTACACTCCAGAATGTCTAGCTCTGGATGACTAACCACACAATCATAGTAATCCATTTCATTAAGAACTTTTTTATACAGTTCTTTCATATATTCTTTCCATCTCTTCTTGATCTTGTCACCATCCACTAGGTGGATAGGTAGGCAATAAGAATAATGTACAGTAGTTGTCATTGCTGGTCTTTGGCTTGTATTTTCTTCTTGGCATACATACCACAGTGAAATAAATATTTAATAACACTCTGTGTTATAAGATGATATTGTATTATAGTTTCATTAGCAAGGTATTTATTCGATTTTTATTAACACATAAGACAATGGTGACAGATTCAAACAATGATGCCTTAAGTTTAATAATATATACAATAAATACATATACATATTGACTTGAATTCATTTCCAGGCATGTCTCCTTTCAACCCAATTTCATTGAAAACCAGTTTGTATTCATTCTCTCCATTCCCTCCCTGCCTATTCATTGTTTAATGTATTATTTGACATTTGTTCCCACCACTGAATAACCCTTTCTGGAAAAATGTAACCAATGACTTCTAAATATTCAGTTATCACTCTTTGTATCATTCCTGGATTTCAAATATTTGACCTTTTTTTTTTCTTGGATTTTTTTTCTCCTTTAGCCCTTTGGCATTTTCCTCAATTTTATGCAATATTAGGTCCAGTATTTCTTAGTCTTAATATGATGGAATTTCTTCCTGCTGCTGCTGCTAAGTCACTTCAGTCGTTTCAGACTCCGTGTGACCTCATAGATGGCAGCCCACCAGGCTCCCCCGTCCCTGGGATTCTCCAGGCAAGAACACTGGAGTGGGTTGCCATTTCCTTCTCCAATGCATGAAAGTGAAAAGTGAAAATGAAGTCATTCAGTTCAGTTCAGTTCAGTTCAATTGCTCTGTCGTGTCTGACTCTTTGTAACCCCTTGAATCGCAGCACGCCAGACCTCCTTGTCCATCACCAACTCCCAGAGTTCACTCAGACTCACGTCCATCAAGTCAGAGATGCCATCCAGCCATTTCATATTCTGTCGTCCCCTTCTCCTCCTGCCCCCAATCCCTCCCAGCATCAGAGTCTTTTCCAATGAGTCAACTCTTCACATGAGGTGGCCAAAGTACTGGAGTTTCAGCTTTAGCATCATTCCTTCCAAAGAAATCCCAGGGCTGATCTTCAGAATGGACTGGTTGGATCTCCTTGCAGTCCAAGGGACTCTCAAGAGTCTTCTTCAGCACCACAGTTCAAAAGCATCAATTCTTTGGTGCTCATCCTTCTTCACAGTCCAACTCTCACATCCATACGTGACCACTGGAAAAACCATAGCCTTGACTAGACGGACCTTTGTTGGCAAAGTAATGTCTTTGCTTTTGAATATGCTATCTAGGTTGGTCATAACTTTCCTTCCAAGGAGTAAGCTTCTTTTAATTTCATGGCTGCGTTCACCATCTGCAGTGATTTTGGAGCCCAAAAAAAGAAAGTCTGACACTGTTTCCACTGTTTCCCCATCTATTTCCCATGAAGTGATGGGACCGGATGCCATGATCTTCATTTTTTGAATGCTGAGTTTCAAGTCATCTTTTTCACTCTTCTCTTTCACTTTCATTAAAAGGCACTTCAGTTCCTCTTCACTTTCTGCCATAAGTGTGGTGTCATCTGCATATCTGAGGTTATTGAGATTTCTCCCGGCAATTTTGATTCCAGCTTGTGCTTCATGCAGCCCAGCGTTTCTCATGATGTACTCTGCATATAAGTTAAATAAGCAGGGTAACAATATGCAGCCTTGACATACTCCTTTTCCTATTTGGAACCAGTCTGTTGTTCCATGTCCAGTTCTAACTGTTGCTTCTTGACCTGCATACAGATTTCACAGGAGGCAAGTAAGGTGGTCTGGTATTCCCATCTGTTGAAGAATTTTCCAAGATTTGTTGTGATTCACGCAGTCAAAGGCTTTGACATAGTCAATAAAGCAGAAGTAGTTGTTTCTCTGGAACTTTCTTGCTTTTTCTTTGATTCAAAGGATGTTGGCAATTTAATCTCTGATTCCTCTACCTTTTCTAAAACCAGCTTGAACATCAGGAAGTTCACGATTCACGTATTGCTGAAGCCTGCCTTGGAGAATTTTGGGCATTACTTTACTGGCCTGTGAAATGAGTACAATTGTGCAGTAAGTTTTAACATTCTTTGGCATTGCCTTCCTTTGGGATTGAAATGAAAATGGACCTTACCTAGTCCTGTGGCCACTGTTGAGGTTTCCAAATTTGTTGGCATATTGAGTGCAGAACTTTCACAGCATCATCTTTAAGGATTTGAAATAGCTCAACTGGAATTCCATCACCTCCACTAGCTTTGTTTGTAGTGATGCTTTCTAAGATCCACTTGACTTCACATTCCAGGATGTCTGGCTCTAGGTCAGTGATCACACCATCGTGATTATCTGGGTCGTGAAGATCTTTTTTGTACAGTTCTTCTGTGTATTCTTGCCACCTCTTCTTAATATCTTCTGCTTCTGTTAGGTCCATACCATTTCTGTCCTTTATCAAGCCCATCTTTGCATGAAATGTTCCCTTGGCATCTTTAATTTTCTTGAAGAAATCCCTAGTCTTTCCCATTCTGTTGTTTTCCTCTATTTCTTTGCATTGATCACTGAGGAAGGCTTTCTTATCTCTCCTTGCTATTCTTTGGAACTCTGCATTTAGGTGGATATATCTTTCCTTATGTCCCTCACCTTTACCTTCCTTTCTTTTCTCAAGCTTCCTGAGGCAACCATTTGTAAGGCCTGCTGAGACAGCCATTTTGCCTTTTTGCATTTATTTTTCTTGGGGATAGTTTTGATCACTGTCTCCTGTACAATGTCACGAACCTCCATCCATTCTTCAGGCACTATGTCTATCAGATCTAGTCCCCTGAATCTATTGGTCACTTCCACTGTATAATTGTAGGGATTTGTTTTAGGTCATACCTAAATTGTCTAGTGGTTTTCTTTAATTTCTTCAATTTAAGTCTTAATTTTGCAATAAAGAGTTTATAATCTGAGCCACAATCAGCTCCCAGTATTGTTTTTGCTGCCTGAATAGAGCTTCTCCAACACTGGATGCAAAGAATATAATCAATCTGATTTCGGTATTAACCATCTGGTGATGTTCGTGCATAGAGTTGTCTCCTGTGTTGTTGGAAGTGGGTGTTTACTATGACCAATGAGTTCTCTTGGCAAAACTCTGTTAGCCTTTGCCCTGCTTCATTTTGTACTCCAAGGCCAAACTTGACTGTTATTCCAGATATCTCTTGGCTTCATACTTTTGCCTTCCAGTTTCCTTTGTTGAAAAGGACATGTTTTTGTGTGTGTGTGTGTTAGTTCTAGAAGGTTTGAAGGTCATCATAGAACCATTCAACTTCAGCTTCTTTGGCATTAGTGTTTGGGGCATAGACATGGATTACTGTGATATTGAGTGGTTTGCCTTGGAAATGAACAGAAATAATTCTGTCATTTTTGAGATTGCACCCAAGTACTACATTTAAGACTCTTTTATTGACTGTGAGGGCTACTCCATTTCTTCTGCAGGATTATTGCCTACAGTAGTAGATATAATGGTCATCTAAATTAAATTCACCCATTCTGGCCCATTTTTGTTAACTTATTCCTAAAATGTTGATGTTCACTTTTGCCATCTTCTGTTTGACCACTTACAACTTACCTTAATTCATGGACCTAACATTCCAGGTTCCTATGCAATATTGTTCTTTATAGCATCAGATTTTACTTACATCACCAGTTACATCCACAACTGGTTGTTGTTTTTGCTTTGGCTCCGTCTCTTCATTCTTTCTGGAGTCATTTCTCCACTCTTCTCCAGTATCATATTGGGCACCTACCGACCTGGGAAGTTCATCTTTCAGTGTCATATCTTTTTTCCTTTTCATTATTGTTCATTGAATTCTCAATGCAAGAATACTGAAGTGGTTTGCCATTCCCTCCTCAGTGGACCACATTTTGTCAGAACTCTCCACCATGACCTGTCCATCTTGGGTGGCCCTACAGGCATGGCTCATATATTCATAAATAAACCCCCTAACGTGCTATAACCTGGCCTTGATTACACAACCAGGATTATCTCCAGCTACACCTTACATTCACATTGAATTATTCAACAATTCTAATCTTTTCAAAACTGACAGCTGTTATCTCCTACTTTTTTCTAATTGTCATTAACTTTTATTTCCTTCCTTGAAAACTCACATTCATCTTCAAATGTACGTCATAAATGACAAAAGAACATGCTCCCTGATACACTTTTACTCCTGTTCTAAAGAAATTCCACCATTTGTTTTGTTTTGTTTTGCCTATCTGTGTTTCCAACTAGGCTGTGAGCATCTTGAGGGAAAAAAAAAAAAAGTTTTCTCATTCATTTCTAGTGTGCATTTCTCTGCACAAGGCCAAGCACTTAACTGGAGCTCCATCCATATTTACTAAATGACAAGTGAGAAGGTAGTGAATAAATACACAAATAAACTAAAAACTGAATAGATAAACAGCTTTTCAAGATTAGACTTAAGAATAACTCTATTCCTTTTAAGCCTGATTTCATTATGTAATGGGTGATATACATCCTAGGTGTTCGCTTCACCAATTTCTTCAGTCTGTAGCTATTATACCTTTTCTGTCTCTTTCCTATTCTGTACTAAGTTGTACTGTTATTAGACAAACATGATTGAGGATATCAATGAGAGGAGGCCATTAGAAAGGAAGTTAAGGGTGTTCCTTGGCTATCCAGTGGTTCACATTCTAATGCAAGGGATGCAGGTTTGGTTCCTGGTTGGGGAGCTAAGATCCCTTATTCCTGGAGGCCAAAAAACCAAACCATAAAAAAGAAGCCGTATTGTAACAAATTTAATAAACACTTAAAAAAAGAAAGAAATTTAAATGTTCTGAACCAGAATCTTTTAAGGTAAGGTTTTTGGTTGTCTAGGAAGATTTAATGAATGAGATTTGGAGGGTATATGGACTTCCTGAAATTGTACACAGAAGGTGAACTGCATGTGAGAGGAAAAGAATCCAAAGGCCAAACAAAATAAGGAATTGTGTCACAAAGGAAGCTTACAAATATGGCTCTAGAAATTCAGCTACTAAATCAAATCAATAAGCTAAAACATAAAACTTCACCAAAACCTGCTCTGAGTATTTGATACTACAGAGAAAAACACTCTAAAACTTACATGAGTAACATAATTGGCTTTCAGATTGCTATCCCATGTACAGCTCTTGATCTGAGTCCTTAATTGCAGTTGCCATTCAACACTGGCAGGTTAGAGTCAGTGAAAGGCTCACCTGATCTGTTCATCCAACGTAGATTACTCTCATTGCTAGGAGACTGGAACATCAGCTGTCAATCATTGCATCCAGGAGGCTTGGGCTCATCACAGCATGATGACTTGGCTCAGAATATGGTAAAAGCACCATATTTACAAATGTCCTGGAACAGAATATAGAAGTTGCTAAGCTGGTTAAGGATACACCTGAAATAAGTAAAGTATCCATTTCCACTCTATTTTATTGGTCAAGGCAAGCACAGTTGTTCCTAATAGATTTTGTTTGTTTGTTTGTTTGTTTTTGGTTTTAAACAAGAAGACAGACTCTTTTTCTTATGGAGGAGAGGCATCATCACATTGCAGAGCAAAGTGTGAGGTGGGAGATGTTGCTTTGGCAATCCATGGAAAAGAAATTCTGCTATGATGTTTACCAGTAAGAAGGAGTTTAGGAAAAGTAATTGAGGACTCTAGGAAAACTTATTAATGTTTTACAGAGGTTATTTACATTGAGACAGATGCCAAGAGAGAGGAAGGCAGAATAACAAGGAGGAATTTAATGTGAAGTGAGAAGAAGATCAAAATATTCAAAGCCTTTTTAAAGCACTTTTAAAGCACTACTAAGGATCTTGCATCTTATCAAAAATTAATGGTAATCTATTTTAAGAGTTTTAATCAGGTACATGAAATTGTTATGTATAATTCCAATAATCTGTGAATCTCTGATAGCTCAGCTGGTAAAGAATACACCTGCAATGCATGAGACCCTGGTTTGATTCCTGGTTTGGGAAGATCCCCTGGAGGAGGGCATGGCAACCCACTCTAATATTCTTGCCTGGAGAATCCCCATGGACAGAGGACCCTGGTGGGCTACAGTACATGGGGTTGGAAAGAGTCTGACACGTCTGAGTGACTAAGCACACACATCTATGAATCAGTTACCTTGTGTTATCATTTCGGCAACTGTGTCAAAGAGTCGTATTAAAATTATGACCCTTTTACAAATAAGGAAATTGAGGCTTAGTTGCACTAAAAACAGAACAAAACAAAAAATCACTCCAAGTTAAACATTTAGTCGATTTCAGAGCTAGAGCTTGAGTGAGTCCGGCAAGATGAGTCAACATGGGATCACTTACCAACCAGGGTAGAATTGTTGCACACACAGTCAAGCTTTCTTTCCCTAACCACACCCCAAATTGAAACAGAGATAAAATCTTATTAGTAAGAAAAGAAAATGCTGGGATGGTAAATCATCTCTCACTCTTAGATGGGAAATATCTTAAGCAAGAGTTGAAGCCTTAACGGGTTCTCTGGTTTCCAGTCCATTTATTATTTCCTGGAACAAACTTTTACAACCTGAAGAAGCTATTCAAAACCCTCTTTAAGATACACCGGCATCTCACCATGGTAGATGAGTAAAAGCAAATTGGCCTGAGGTAGGAGTGAGTGCTTTGTTGAATGGAATAGTGCTTTGCTACAGGCACAAGTGCTGCTGTAAGTCAAGTGTTGAACAAATGAAAGATGACAGGATATCCTTGGTGGCCACACAACTTGGAGAAAAACAAAGTGAAAGCAACTCTCGTGTCTTTGTGAAAGTGCCAGCAGGAGTCCACCAGCAGTGAGAGCTGCTAAATTTAGATATAGAGCTAACAGAAGACGCGTCTGAACTTACTTGGAAATGTGGTTAATTTATGAAGACAGAGGCCTTGACTTTAGTGCACAGCAACAGAGATCACACAAGCCACCATGGAACAAGCGCCATAGAAACGTCAGGGCAGGGAGAGGCAGAATCTAAAACATGCACTGCCCTTGATTGGCGATTTCTCAACAGAGACACACTCTGGATTGTTTGCTTTGGTGTTTGTGATGGTGAATCTTAGCCTCTGCTCCTTTGCCTAATCAAATCTCAGAGGCAGAAGATAGGTGAAGTCTAAAAAAAAAAAAAAAATAGCTTTATCACTTTGCCAGGCAAAGGAGGGCAGAGAGGGCTAATGTCCTCAAAACTGTGTGTCTCAACCCAGAGGGATTTGGTGAGCAGTTTCATAGCAGTGGTTCAAAGGTGGAGTTGCTGATAGGAATCAGAGGGTGCAAGGTCTGGCCTCATCTGGTCTTCCTATGAGCTTCTGTGGTTCTCCAGATTATCAAACTGTGACCTTCTTTCTGGAATGAAGACTGCTTCATCAAGTAGTTAACATCTTCCACCTGTTGGGAGTTTTAGTTCTGCAGAAGAACACAAAGATGTTGTTATATGTATCTCTTGAGGAGTAACTAGGACCCTGCCCCAAGACTGCATTCGTGTTTCCTGGGTGCTCCTTCCTTGTCTTTACATTCTCTCTCTTACCTGACTAGCAACTATTTGAACCTGCACTTTGGAACTCAGGGAAGGTTGCTGAGGCTGGAGACTCTTCCCTACAAACAAGAAACTGGGAGCAAAGAGGCTTCGATGCCCAGGAGCCCCACAGCATCCTGCTTGGTTTCACTAGGGGGGAAGATTTCCTCTAACCAATCAATTCCCCAGCACTCACGTCGATAGACAGTGGGGCCACCGTTAGGTCTGGGAAGAGGAAATGTCACAGAAAACATCTCAAAGCAAAAGCCCAGGTAACCTGAGAGATATTTTGTCACAGATCATGTTTGAGGGGCTGTCTTCTGTCTTAAAAATAGGATTTATCACTTTTAGATGAGTTTGGATTCGGAACTAGTGAGAGGATGCCACAGGCTCTAGCTTTCACAATCTGTCTGAAAACAAAACACAACTAATAGCAAGTTAGTGTGCAATATCTTTGTTGCTTCTTTTTCATTCATTTTCTGCTCTCTGAACAGAACTCCAACTTCATCACTGAGATTTCTAAGAAATTCAGCTCATCCACAGGAAAGTATAACTTCTTGGCACAAATATTATTATGAACTAGTTTATCTCATTTGATCAAACAGATCACTTGATATAAATGACAATTTAAAGATTGATCACCATAAAAAAAAAATAGCTGGTGTCTCTTTCAATGAGCAGAAATGCACTGGTATTTTTACCATCAGCATTATAACTCTGTGTGACCCCACATACGGCAGCCCACCAGGCTTCCCCCTCCCTGGTATTCTCTAGGCAAGAACACTGGAGTGGGTTGCCATTTCATTCTCCAATGCATGAAAGTGAAAAATGAAACTGAAATCGCTCAGTCATGTCCGACTCTTAGCGACCCCATGGACTGCAGCCCACCAGGCTCCTCCATCCATGGGATTTTCTAAGCAAGAGTACTGGAGTGGGTTGCCATTGCCTTCTCCGATTTAAATTAATAATGTTCTTAAATTCATGCAGTTATTGGAGACAATAAAACCCCAAAGAGGGACTTACTCAGGGAACTGTATCTGACCAATCAGGGACCCCAGATATTAATGCTGGCTCAGGAACCTTCCCCAGGCTTCACAGGGAGTGAGCAGGAAGGTGGCGGTGACAGTGTTTGCTTTATCAGCATCAAAATATGTCCTGGCTTGTGTCCTCTGAGTATACGTTTTAGAAGTTGCAGATAAAAAAACCCAATCTTTAGGGGATGAAATGATTTCTCAAGCTCCCTCAGCAGCCAGTAGTGGTGGTTTCTTGTTTTTGTATTTCACTAATCATCAGTCAAGCTTGCTGTTGGGTAGGACTTATTATCTATGTGAGTCCTTGACAGTTCACCTGCTTGTACTCATGCAGAGGTTTTGCCTGTAAATGTTTAAGAGCAGAACTCTGGAAGTAGTTAAAGTAAATGAAGGCCCATTTTTAAATGAGCCCCAGCTCCTTTTCCGAAATAAAGATGCACAGATAGCCTACATAAGGACTACTGAATCAGAATGTGAGTAATGTGACAAGCCATAGATATTCTGGAAACTTCCCTTAGATGACACTGAAGGTTAAATGTGTGGTTAGAATTACAGCTTTTAAGAAGTCAAGAAGTTGAGGATTTAACTTCGGTAATCAAATATAAGCACATGAATGGGCTCTGTTCTTTATTTTTTATTATTATTATTATACTACATCATGTTAGTGAGTTTTAGTGAGTGTATGGGGATATGACTTTATTAGTGATAATGTGAAATTATAAAGTTATTATAGAAGATATTGTGGCATTATGCATCAAAATGCTTAAAATATTTATACAATACTTTGACTCACTAATTTTACTCTGACAAGTATGTTACTAGGTTTCAGCCACACTGCTGCTGCTTCTGCTAAGTCGCTTCAGTCGTGTCTGACTCTGTGCGACCCCATAGATGACAACCCACCAGGCTCCCCTGTCCCTGGGATTCTCCAGGCAAGAACACTGGAGTGGGTTGCCATTTCCTTCTCCAATACATGAAAGTGAAAAGTGAAAGTGAAGTCGCTCAGTCGTGTCCGACCCTCAGCGACTCCATGAACTGCAGCCTGCCAGGCTCCTCCATCCATGGGATTTTCCAGGCAAGAGTACTGGAGTGGGTTGCCATTGCCTTCTCTGTTCAGCCACACAAGCAATACCAAATTGCTTTTCAATAGTAACAGTATGGTAAAGCTTCGATGTTTTAGTCAATGGAAGTATCTTTCCTATATAGAATATCCATAGTTCCCTTGCATAAAAGCAAATGCTATATTGTATTTATCTTTGTAATCCTTTTGTAGTTCCTTGAAACATGATATTTCCTGAGTGAATGAAAATTAAAAACTTCATCTAACTCCTTAGATTAGGAAAGTTATATGTCAAATTGTTCTACGTATTTTCTTTCACAAAGGTTTATCATGTATATTTTATTTTTTAATTAAAAAATAGGTCCACTTTTTAAAAATGAATACCTGCTGTGATGTTTGAAATAAACTAGTAGTTTATATTTTCTCTCATACATATATTACTCCTGCAAATTTGGGCCTAAGACGAAGTTCTCATTGAAGCCTAAATATGTCATATGCTAGGATGTGTTACTCCCTAAGCAATCAGTAAATTGAGCCAACTTTTCAGTTTTAATATTTGTTTTTTAATTAACCTGGTGGATATATTGTCAGCAACCTCCTGCCTCTCAAAAATGGCTTACTGAGTTCATTTGGTTTTTATCTTAGAAGTTAAAAATTTCCAAAATTACTTAGGGATTAATTAGTTTTTTTTTTTTTTTTAAATTAAAACTTTGCTGTTGATTTTTGGGATAATGCAGGAGAGTTCTTAACTGCTTGAGGCCATATTAAGAATGCAGATGGAATTAGATTTGCCCAGAGGAGTGCAATTTGGGTACCTATGTGTCTTTTTGATGGTTGGTTAGTTTGTGAGCAATAAGACAAAAAAGAGGATGAAAACAAAATAGCCCTGCCAAGTCTTCTGCTTTAATTATTTTTATATCAAGACTAGATGTTTATTTGAATAATGTTTCTAGACATTTTCAAATGAACATAAAAGCATGTAACTCAGCAAGAAATAGCAAATCCCTACATTGTGCTGATGTAGGAAATAATCCCAAAACACACACACAGGGTTAGCAAGTCCAAGCTGGCTCTGCTTGCCACATGAAAGGCCAGTGAATCTGAGGGAGTAGGTATTCAGGCAGAGAATAGGATTATATTTAAAAAGGAGGCTGACAGACAAAATAGTAGACTAATGTCTCCAAATAACCATCTTGTCACAGTCTGGATGTCAGGTTCTTGCATGGATCAAAGATAAGGGAGATGAAACAGAGGAAAAAGGTCATTTAATGTTTTAAGTATCTCCTATAATGGAAAGCCTCTGGCAGGGGGCTGTGTTAATTTCTTCCTTCCTGTCATCTACAGGTGGATGAGATTCTGAACAAAGGCACTTTAGCTTAACAGTGAGACAGAAGGGCAGGATTCTCTGAGGCAGGCCATTCAGTTCAGTTATGTTCAGTTCAGTTGCTCAGTTGTGTCCGAATCTTTGTGTCCCCATGGACTGGAGCATGTCAGGCTTCCCTGTCTATCACCAACTCCTTTAAATTGCTCAAACTCATGCCCACTGAGTCAGTGATGCCATCAAACCATCTCATCCTCTGTCATCCCATTCTCATCCTGCCTTCAATCTTTCCAACATCAGGGTCTTTTCCAATGAGTTAGTTTTTGCATCAGGTGGCCAAAGTATTGGAGCTTCAGCTTCAGCATCAGTCCTTCCAATGAATATTCAGGATTGATTTCCCTTAGGATTGATGGGTTGGATCTCTTTGCAGTCCAAGGGACTCTCAAGAGTCTTCTCCAGCACCACAGTTCAAATCATCAATTCTTCAGTGCTCAGCTTTCTTTATGGTCCAACTCTCACATCCATACATGACTACTGGGAAAACCATAGGTTTGACTATATGGACCTTTGTTGGCAAAGTAATACCTCTGCTTTTTAACATTCTGTCTAGGTTGGTCATAGCTTTTCTTCCAAGGAGCAAATGTCTTTTAATTCATAGCTGCAGTCACCATCTACAGTGATTCTGGAACCCAAGAAAATAAAGTTTGTCACTGTTTCCATTGTTTCCCCATCAATTTGCCATGGAGTGATGAGACCAGATGCCATGATCTCTGTTTTTTCAATGTTGAATTCGAAAACATCATCAGAAAGTTGGGTTAAAGATTTACTGAGCATGGCCCAACCCATCAAAGCAAGACCCAGATTCCCCCACAGCCAATATTTCCCATCAGCAAGTTCCCACAAACCTCTTATCTTTATCCATCAGAGGGCAGACAGAATGAAAATCACAATCACAGAAAACTAACCAAACTGATCACATGGATCACAGCCTTGTCTTAACTCAATGAAACTATGACCCATGCTGTGTAGGGCCACAGAATTTTGACAAAACGTGGTCCACTGGAGAAGGGAATGGCAAACCACTTCAGTATGCTTGCCTTGACAACCCCATGAACATTATAAAAAGGCAAAAAGTTTTGACACTGAAAGATGAACTCCCCAGGTTGGTAGGTGCCCAATATGCTACTGGAGAATTGTAGAGAAATATCTTTAGAAAAATGAAGAGGCTGAGCCAAAGCAAAAACAATGCCCAATTGTGAATGTGACTGGTGATGGAAATAAAGTCCAATGCTGTAAAGAACAATATTGCATAGGAACCTGGAATGTTAGGTCCGTGAATCAAGGTAAATTGGAAGTGGTCAAACAGAAGATAGAAAGAGTGAACATCGACATTTTAAGAATCAGTGAATTAAAATGGACCGGAATGGGTGAATTTAATTCAAATGACCATTACATCTCCTACTATGGGCAAAAATCCCTTACAAGGAATGGAGTAGCCCTCATAGTCATTAAAAGAGTCCAAAATGCAGTACTTGGGTGCAATCTCAAACACAACAGAGTGATCTCTGTTCGTTTCCAAGGCAAACCATTCAGTATCACAGTAATCCAAGTCTGTGCCCCAACTACTAATGCTGGAGAGGCTGAAGTTGAACATATGAAGACCTCCAACACCTTCTAGAACTAATGAAAAATAGTGTCCTTTTCATCATAGGGGTCTGGAATGCAAAAGTAGGAAGTTGAGATACTTGGAGTAACAGTCAAATTTGGCCTTGGAGTTCAAAATGAAACATTGCAAGAGAATGCACTGGTCATAGCAAACACCCTCTTCCAACAACACAAGATATGACTCTACACATGGACATCACCAGATGGTCAATACTGAAACGAGATTGATTATATTCTTTGCAATCCAAGAGAAGCTCTATACAGTCAGCAAAAACAACATCAGGAGCTGACTGTGGCTCAGATCATGAACTCCTTATTGCAAAATTCAGACTTAAATTGAAGAAAGTAGGGAAAACCAGTAGACCATTCAGGTATAACCTAAATCACGTCCCTTATGATTCTACAGTGATGGCACAACATTATGTTTGATTATAATAACAAAAGTGGGCAAAGAAACAGATCTAGCACTGAAGAGTCAAAATAGACTCTTCCAGATTAAGTTACAACAACACAGATGCAACTATCTCAGAGTTGAGGGTTGGCTGACAACTTACCTGATATTGAATGTTATTTTTGTGGCTGTTTTAAACAGAAATGGACCAATGGACACCATTTCAGGGAGGTGGCTTTCATCTCTGCGGAAGAGAATTCTCCCAACATGCAAAGCTGTAGAGAAACGTAATGTGCATTTCTGGGACTTGGCCACTGGTGACTGGAAATTTGTGTAATTAATTTCTTTATTTATTTGCAGTAAACCACTCTGAGTAGTTTCAACTGGGTGTTTTGACAAATGTGATATTGCTATGTTTGTTACTTTTTAGTCATTCTAACACGCAGTGTAACCCTGAGTTAACATTTACTTTTCTCTAATGACTAATGACATGGAAATTGACTACCTTTTCAGGTCCTTATTTATTGTTCATAAATCTTTTTTGGTGGAGTTTCTATTCAAATGCTTTGCCCACGTTTTTATTGGGTCATTTGCTTTCTTATCCTTGAGTTTTGAGAATTAAGTATCCTTGATACTTTTTCAAGTCTTTTCTCAAATATGTCTATTACAAATATTACTCCCAGTCTGATGTTTGCTTTATTATACTTTTAATGGGACACTTCATAGAGCCAAATTTTTCTATCCAGTAAAGCCAAAAAAATTTTTTTTCTTACATAGATGGTGGTTTAATTAATATATCCAAGACCATTTTACCTATCACAGAGTCACAAAGATTTTCTTCAAAGTTTTCTACCAGAAGTTTTATAAATTTATAGTTAGGTTTGTGATCCAATTTTATTTTTTTAATAGATTCAAAGTTTATTTTTTTAGCATGTAGACTTTACATTTTTATACCACTATTTTTTTTTCTAAAGGCATTTTTTATTCTACTTATTTGTCTTTATACCTTTGTCAAAAATCACCTGATTATATTTCTATGGGGCTGTTTCTGGATGTTGTATTCTGTTTCACTAAAATATGTGTGTATTCCTTGATAATCCCCACTATCTTACTGCAGCGTCATAGCTCTTAAATCATGTAGTGTTAATCCTCTTTTCTTTTTGAATAAATTCTCTTGGTTGTCTTGTTTCAAAGGACAACCAGAAAAAAAAGCCTCATTTCTAATCTCTTTTGAAATCTTAGGTTTTTTTTTTTCACTCCATATGTCTTCTAAGTCTACATATAAGATTAAATCATATTAGCTACTCTCATATATATCTCAAGTACAGACATATACACATGCATGCACAGAACCCTAGAATGTAAATCTTTCTAAATATGAGAGGCATTTATTTTGTTTCTGTACAAAATTGAAACTGCTATTATTGCTGGTAGCCAGAGCTCTCCTGATTGGTGCTACAGTACTTCAGTGTTCAACAGTGAGCTCTGCCATACTGAGTTCTTGGCTCCTGGGTCACTGTGTCTTTCAGCAGCAGGCTGGAGAACAGCATGGGAGGGCACATATGCAAGGTGTTACTGGACAGGCCTGAGTGAGGCTGGGGTTCTGCCCTTTGCTTTCCAATGGAGGGCACTTAGTCACATGACTATGCCTTACTGCACAGTAAGCTGGTTAGACTGTATGTCTAGGAAAAGAGAAGGTGGGTAAAATAGGTCTCTGTCAGAGCCACTGATGATTTCATAGTTGATTGTGAATATCAAATTTCTAGTAACCATATTTATAAATACATAATGTAATTTGGGGGGAAGGTTTCTTTGTTTTTAAAGACAGCATCCTGAAAACACACACGATAGTGTTCAAGTAAAGCTTCCATTTCTAACATGAAATTCTGAATAATGTTTGAAGCAATCTCAACTTATATTTATGAGTTATCTATTTACACATAATATATACATATGTGTGTATGTATATACAAATATATACATATATATAATTGAATATATATTTATTCAAAAAACTATGATCATGGCATCTGGTCCCATCACTTCATGACAAATAGATGGAGAAACAGTGGAAACAGTAACAGACTTTATTTTCTTGGGCTCCAAAATTATTGCAGATGGTGACTACAGCCATGAAATTAAAAGATGCTTGCTCCTTGGAAGAAAAGCTATGACCAACCTAGACAGCATATTAAAAAGCAGAGACATTACTTTGCCAACAAGGGTCCATATAGTCAAAGCTATGGTTTTCCCAGTAGTCATGTATGGATGTGAGAGTTGGACCATGAAGAAAGCTGAGCACCGAAGAATTGATGATTTGAACTGTGGTGTTGGAGAAGACTCTTGAGAGTCCCTTGGACTGTAAGGAAATCAAACCAGTCAATCCTAAAGGAAATCAATCCTGAATATTCATTAAAAAGACTGATTCTGACAGTGAAACTCCAATACTTTGGCCACCTGATGCAGAAACTGACTCATTAGAAAAGACCCTGATGCTGGGAAAGATTGAATGAGGGAGGAGAAGGGGACCACAGAGGATGAGATGGTTGGATGGCATCACCGACTCAATGGACATGACTTTGAGTAAAGTCTGGGAATTGGTGACGGACAGGGAGGCCTGGCATGCTGCAGTCCATAGGGTCACAAAGAGTAGGACACAGCTGAGCAACTGAACTGAACTGATACTTTTACATAATTATGTGTTGCCTTTCTTATATGAAAATGCTTAAATTTTTCTTCATAATTGCATAGTTTTAAAACCAACATAGAATGATTGCCTGTTTCATATATTTAAACATTTTTTTTCTCATATGTGAGGATATAAAACATATACATACACATCTGGTATATGCTTCAATATGTCATATATGAAAGAACTAGAGAAAATACCAAAGATAAGAATGAGTGGAAGTATGACTTAGTGATGACATTTATTAAATTATTAACAGAAAAATTGATCTCAAAACAAAGACTTGAATAGTCAGATATCCTAAATAACTGAGATATTACTAATATTGCCATAATATAAATTAAATCATAAATATATGCTTAGTAGAACCAAGTTATTATTTTCTGAATCATAGCTCAGATGAAGTATTTGGCCTCTAAGATGAGCCTAACATATTTGGATGCAGTGCTGTTAGGAAAACAAATAAAATAGCATCATTTTCAAATTATACACCATGCAGGATTGGATTTTAATGTGCTTCAGCATGATCCCAAATACAGCAATCCTATGGTAAAAATGTTAATAGACATCTTATTTGTGCTACATAATAAAATAATTTTTAAATTGAGATTTGGATTTTATTATGTTGGTGTTTTGTTTACACTTTTGAGTTATAACATTAATAACACTAGGTTAAATTAAGTCTAGCATAATTTCATTTTTCACGAACTTTGCTTTTATACATATTTACATAGTTTCCAGCAAACAGTAATCACAGTAATTCGACTCCCTGTAACCTCCTCTAACCATGTCATTCATAATTGCAGAAAATAGAAATTAACCTTTCTGAAAGCTCAATAGCATAGTACTCTTTGCTGTCAGGGAAAAGGCAGCAGGTGTGGCAGTGGGCTGCAGTCATTTGTCAACTTAGGTAAACTTTGATGGTGGCATCTACATGAAAATTATGCTAATGTAAAAGTAAGGCTTCTCAATGCTGTTATTAACACTCTGCACCAGCAGAATGATAATGAGACTCAAAGCCCTTCTGAATTTCCAAGTTATTTTTTTTCTAATAGTGGAGTGTTCCTTAGATTCTTTTTTAGATGTTGTGCATACGGAAATAAACACATTGAAGTTGCTTAATAAATTATAAAGTGGTTGAATGCAATCTAAAGATGAGTCACAATTAAGTAATATTAATTTAATCTTTCACATGATTAGTTTATTAATTTTTTATAAATGTAACATTTTTCAGTATTTATGTTATTTAGAGGTTTCATAGCACATTAGGATCACTTTTCTTTACATACCCATTTACGTTTCTCAGTAAACGACATGTCAAAAATATTGTCTTCTATCCTGTTATTCAAATTTACAGCCTGTGTTTGAGCCCTGAACATGCCCTAGCAATGTGAATTTCAAAAAGTAAGTTAATTTCTCTTGATGTTTTATTTCTTTATGTGTTAAAAAAAAGAAAATAGTAACTGCTCTTGATTTATTTAGACTGTTATTGTAATGTCAGAGATACAGCAGTGAGCAGTCCCTGCCCAGGAAATGAACCTGGGTAGCCTGATGAAAACCAGGACTCCCAACTTCTAGAGCCACCAGGGGCTAGAGGCTAGAAGCAGAATGGCCTTGACTCTTATCCCAGTGAAGCAGGAATGTTTCAAGAAAACAAAAGCTGTAAAAACAGGTACTAAGTTTATTATCAGAGACACAGCACATAAAGTGAGAGAGCACACAGAGAAACAATTTATTTAATGTACACCAGTGTTCATTGCAGCACTATTTACAATAGCTAGGACATTGAAGCAACCTAGATGTCCGTGGATAGATGAATGGATAAAGAAGTTGTCGACATTTATCATATATTAACACATATATGTGAAATCTAAAAAAAGTGGTATTGATGAACTTACTTGTTGGGAAGGAATGGAGTTGCAGACATAGAGAACAGACTTGTGGACACAGTAGGAAAGGAGAGAGTAGAGCAAATTGAGAAATTAGCATCAGCATATATACACTATCATGTGTAAATGGACAGCTGGTGAGAAGTTGCTGTATGCACAGGGAGCCCAGTCTGGTGCTCTGTGATGACTTTAAGGGGTGGAATGGAGGGACAGGAGGGAGGCTCAAGAGGAAGGGGATATAAGTGTAATTGTGGCTGATTTACTTTGTTGTATGGCAGAAACCAACACAACATCGTAAAAATTAAAAAAAAAAAAAACAACTTTAAGAATCAACATATATTAAAAATAAAAAGACTGAAGCAAGGCAGAAATACACACCTGGAGAGAAAGGATGTGGACATTCTCTCTAATGAAAAGGGACATTTATTTTTTCATACCTACCTGACTGGTCCTAGGATCCTCCCCAAGATGCCTGTGCAACTTTTTGCTAAGATGGATCCCACCACAGAGGCCTGTGGGAATATGTCCACACTTACTATGGGATGGTGCCCCCTCCCTTTTGACCTTCAAGGAGCCTTCCTACACATGTGCAGAAGAGAAGTCTTCCTTGACCTCAAGAGTAGGCACCTTATCTCTTCAGCAGAGCTCAGCTTCTTCCACTAGCTTTGTCTTTGGAGTGTCTGGGTGAGAACAAAGCTTCAATCTTACTCCACTTGACAAAGACCAGCTGTCCAGCCCAGGGGCCTATCTATCTCCTACCTCAATTGTAAGGGTGGATGATATTATGTAAATAAAATCCTTTTGTAGCTTTTAAAGCACAATATGTCATTAAAATACACGTATTACTTACTATTGCTTGACAACATTTAAAATCTTTAGTATTAGGAGAAAATGGGCAACCTATCATTTGAAGAATCCAAATAGTGAAGTCTTAATTGGTTTTGCATTTTTCTGGCTAGATCTGAAACCCAGTAGATCAAAAGGAAATTAAGTATCAGAATAATCTGGCTAAATGCAGAAACCTCCCATCTACCAATTTTCCTTGGCAAGAGATCAGACTAAGGATAACAGAATTAAATGTCTGAGGCAGGCATATGAGCTCCACCATGAGAAAGTGAAGAACAGACATGTATCTTCCTCCATTACAGAGCTAAAAATGGAAAGAGTGGGGGCTCCACACTGACTGCTTGAATGCCCAAGGCTGTGTTCACAATTTCTAAGCAGTTGGAGCATAACTTATCAACATCCACGAATCCATTAAATTATATTCCACAAAATTCCTGTGGTAAAATGAAGATGGCCACGATGTCTTTGCAACTCTGTTGAAAGGGGTATTCTAATTTTTCTCCTGTTGAATCTGTACAGGTTTCTTAATTCATTTGTCTTATAAAATTACACAATATTCCAGATTTGGTTTGTAGACCATACTTTTTGAACCCTAATTAAAAAGCAAATTGAGTTTTTCCCAGAAGTAAAAACTGAGAGGTTCTGTATGCTATAGCAATTTTTACTTCAGCCTTAGAGAACCCCAAGAAGTACTTCACATTTTCCATATGACCTTTAAGAGACTCCTAGTTTTTTTGCTACTTTAGGAACATACACTAAAACCCCTACCCAGGGTTATATTCAGTGCTTGTCCACAGACCTCAGACAGACAGCCATAAGATTTCCTAAGCTGCAAACATTGTGTTTTATTCCTGCACATTTTTACTGTGCATACAACCCAGTCATTTGTATTTCTACTAAAACACAACAATGTTAGAAAGAAATGAACCAATTAAGCTTAGATTACACAAATAGAAAAGTGAAATAGGAAGTGAGAAAATGACAAGAATAAAGGATGATTCAGACCTCATCAACTGCGTGAATTGTAGTGTTGCTTAGAGATAGAGAATACCAATGTGATGATTTGTAAACACAGCCAGTCTTCTATTTCCCCCCTCAAGGGTTGGGATCTGTCACTCACTTCTTAAGTCTTGGTTGCCCATGTGACTTGTTTGTTAGCCAATGAAACATTAGCCAGTGTCACATCACAGAGACCTGAAAATTACTTGCTCATTTTACTTTGCTCTCTTAAGAACTTAGAACACTGCTACCATCCAGAGAACACTTCCAGAATAACCTGTACACATGGAGAAAGGACCAAGTTGATAACCCTTGCAGCCAAAACCTGTATGATACACCCATGGCCCTGACCTTCCAGCTGACAGATACATGAACCAATAAGCACAGACCAGAACTATCTAGTAGGATCCAAACTGATTGCAAAACTGCAGAGCTGTGAGCTAAATGAATAGTTGTTGTTTTAAACCACAGTCACTTGGGATCTGTATTAGTTATCTCTTGTAACAAAGCGCAGCAAAATTTAAATTGCTTATTTCAGTTTTCACGGTTCAGGAGTCACCACATGGCTTATCTGGATCCTCTGCTAGGGGTCTCTCAAGGTTGATATTGCATCAATAAGGCTGTGACTTTATCTAGAAGCTGGATTGGACCCAGAAATCCCACAACTTGGCATATACCCTGATAAAAACCATAATTTAAGAAGATACATGCACCCAAATGTTCACGGCGGCACTATTAACAATAGCCAGGAGATGGAAGCAACCTAAATATCCATCCACAGAGGAATGCATAAAGAAGATGTGGTACACATATACAATGGAATATTACTCAACCATAGAAAGAAACAATTGGGGTGATTTGTAGAGAAGTGGATGGACCTAGAAACTGTCATACAGAGTGAAGTAAGTCAAAAGGAGACGAATGTGCTTTCAAACACACTCAGGTTGTTGGCAGAATTTGTTTCCTCATAGATGCAAGACAGAGGGCTCAGCTTCTTGCCCACTTTGGGCTGGAGGTTGCCCTCCACCACCAGGGGTTGCTCACCTTCCTTGCCATGAAGGCTTTGCCAATGTGGCTACTTCCTTACTCAGCCAGCAAGGGGCATCTCTAGAGCGAATCTGCCAGCAGTGAGACCAAGTCCTCCATAGGTAGTGTCATCCAGGAAGTGACATCACATCACCCTGGCCACATTCTTTTGGTTAGAAGCAAGACGCACACCCTACACTCAGGGCAGGATATTATATTAATAAAAAGTCTTGAACACCCTGGAGTCTGTCCACCACAAGATCATTTGTTGCACAGGAGAAGTTATCTGATACAATCAGATAAGAGGCATGTAGTTTTCTAAAGACATTATAACTTTGTCCTTAAAAGAGTAGATTCTATAGCTAGGCTGCCTGATTTTGTATCCTAGGTCTGACACTTAGCTGTGTGGCATGAGGCAATCATCTCTCTTCATTCCTAATGGCATAAACAATTTCTATTTTAATAATGTTTGTAGTTTTCTTTTTAATTTATTCATTTTTTCTTCAAGGATAATTATTTTACGGTAGATATTTTTACCTATGGGAATTCTTATTAATAACAACCAAACAAGTCAGAGCCATACTGATACATTTTACTCATATCATAAAAAGAAAACTGACACAAGATGTTGTATCTATCTCAGCTTTGTACCCAACTACAACTTCCCAGTAAGGGGGGGAAATTCTGTCAGCAACGGCTCTGTGGAAGACAGCACACTGCAGTTCTGCCTCAGGCAGCTTTTAGTGACATAAATATTGAAGCTGTTGAAACATTAATTTGAATTTGGGATTCATGCAGCAGTGCTTTTACTGTGTTGTATAATCGGCTAGGACTTCCCACCTGTTTTTCCACAAAACTGAAAGTAGGAAACTACTGAAATTTACATAGGCTTTTACCTAAACTTTCTCTTTTGTAACATCGAAAAAGTCAGGATGGAATAGCTAATAGAATAAACATTCAGATGTTAGCAAAGTAATTCCTTCAAACTTTACTCTTCTGTTTAAAAAGGAAAGTACAGTCTACATGGAGTTTACTAGGTGGTTCAGTGATAAAGAACCGGCCTGCCAGTGTAGGAGACACAGAAGACACAGGTTTGAGCCCTGGGTGGGGAAGATCCCCTGGAGGAGGAAGTTGGTCTATATGAATTCTTGTATTGTACATATTGTTTACCCATATGATTTTCAATATGTATCACCAACATGATTGGCAGTTATATTGCAATTTAGACTGAGCACTAAGTGGCATACATTAAATTAAAAAATTAAGACATTTTATTCCTGCATTTTTATTTTTAAACTTTTGTGTAACTCAAGAGTGCATTAAAATAAACCTGACATTTCACAGCTTTAGAGGTTTAATTCACTCATTACCTATGAACAAAAATTGGGAGCACATAACTAGATTCTTTAAAATTAATTTTTACTGGTGCATATTTGGTTTCTACTGTGTGGCAAATTGAATCAACTCTACATATACATATATCCCCTCTTTTTTGGATTTCCTTCCCATGTAGGTCACCACAGAACACTGAGTACAGTTCCCTGTGCTATACAGTAGGTTCTTGCTAGTGAGCTATTTTATACATAATAGTGTATATATGGCAGCCCCAATCTCCCAGTCCATCCCAACTTTTCCCCCTTGGCATCCATGTGTTTCTTGTCTATGTCTGTGCCTCTATTTCTGCTTTGCAAGTAAGATCATTCACACCATTTTTTTTCTGTGCTTCCCAGATGGCTCAGTGGTAAAGAATTTGCCTGCCAATGCAGGAGACAAAGGCTCAATCCCTGGGTGGGGAATATTCCCTGGAGGAGGACATGGCAACCCACTCCAGTATCCTTGTCAGGAAAATTCCATGGACAGGGGTGCCTGACAGGGGTTACAATCCATAGGGTCACACAATCTATAGGGTCACAAGGAGTCAGTCATGACTGAGCACACACACACACATACTGTTTTTTCTAGATTCTAATATATATATATTATATATATATATATATATATATTATATTTATATATTTATATATATATATATATATATATATAAACAAATATTTGTTTTTAATCTTTCTTACTTCACTCTGTATGACAGTCTCTAGGTCTATCTACAGCTAATTTGTTAATGGCAAGTGTGTGGCATAATAACTTCAGAAATCAGTGATCTCCTGCTCATTTTTCTACTTGGAAATCTTACATAATTCTTGATCTTGTGTGAAACAAAATAGTTTTTCTGTATTATCTTATGCACTCTGTACTCATTACCCTGTACTCTTAATCGTTCATTGCCATTACTTAGAATACATGTTAATTTTTTAAAAAAAGGTATCTTATGAAGAATATCTGATATTTAGCTTTTATTTAATCTGAGGAAAAAGTTAAGCCACCTTCTTTAAGCCATTTAGGCCTTTGCAAACTTGTGAGTCACAAAAAACAACTTGTAGAGTTATTAGGATGCTAAGGTGGAAGAAAGAGAGAGAAGCCCTGAGTATTAAGCATAATGATGCACACCTGCTTTCAGTCAGCCTTTCTGCTGGGGTATCGACTGTTCTGGAATACAGATTCTCCTTCTTGCACAGCTGGAATACAGTGCTGCTTTCCAGATAGTGGAAAGTCATTAAGGGCACACAAATAGACCACAACGTGATTGTGGAAGATTGAACTATGAAATTTACTAAGGGGTGGGATTGTTTAAAAAAGGTTTGAATTTTTCAGAAGGCCTTTTCTTAAATAACCTAAAGTAAAAGCAGAAAGGATCATTTTATTGCCTGCCCAGGATTGATTTACACTGTCTATAAATACAAGAGTGATTATCATGCAATGTGGGAGGTATTGTTTCTGCCCTAAAATAAGCCTCCCTGTGCCTGCAAGGGTGGACATTCTGCTACCAGGGGAACAGACTTGACTTTCCACTTAACTTATAATGACTTACTGCAGGCAAAAACCTGGAGCCAAAATCCTACTGACATCTCTTTGCTGGTATGAGTCTAATTTAGAAGCTCAGTCCTAGGTAATTATTCACTTTTTTGTTGGCAGTAGGATTGTGTAGATCACAATGTTTTGCAACATGTAAGCTATAATAAATAAAGGAATAACAAAACTATTTTCCTAAATACTCAGTTACATGGGAACACCTGCAAGACAAACCAGAGAGCTTATACTGTTTATTGCAGAACACTGCCTAGAGTTCACACTTATCATTAGCAAATGGAAAGCAAAGAAACTGCTAGCTTTTCTGTCTTACATCAAGTTGGATATCTTAATGATCAAGGAAAAATTTACATTGTCATTTATGCTGTTATTTAAGTCATCCTGTGGGGTATTTGTTTTTATCCTTAGTAATAATATTTTTAAGGGAGTATGACTTCACTGAAAAACAATAGCTTTTGGCTTAGAAAAATATGGATTTGAGCCTAAACCTGATCTTGGAGATAGTAGGAAAAACTCTTAGACATTCTCAATCTCTTTATGCCTATTTTACAAGGAGAAATCTGTATGCAGGTCAGGAAGCAATAGTTAGAACTGGACATGGAACAAGAGACTGGTTCCAAATAGGAAAAGGAGTACGTCAAGGCTATATATTGTCACCCTGCTTATTTAACTTATATGCAGAGTACATCATGAGAAACGCTGGGCTGGAAGAAGCACAAGCTGGAATCAAGATTGCTGGGAGAAATATCAATAACCTCAGATATGCAGATGACACCCCCCTTACGGCAGAAAGTGAAGAGGAACAAAGGAGCCTCTTCATGAAGGTGAAAGAGAAGAGTGAAAAAGTTGGCTTAAACTCAACATTCAGAAAACGAAGATCATGGCATCTGGTCCCATCACTTCATGGGAAATAGATGGGGAAACAGTGTCAGACTTTCTTTTTTTGGGCTCCAAAATCATTGCAGATGGTGACTGCAACCATGAAATTAAAAGACGCTTACTCCTTAGAAGGAAAGTTGTGACCAACCTCGATAGCATATTGAAAAGCAGAGGCATTACTTTGCCAACAAAGGTTCGTCTAGTCAAGGCTATGGTTTTCCTGTGGTCATGTATGGATGTGAGAGTTGGACTGTGAAGAAAGCTGAGCTCTGAAGAATTGATGCTTTTGAACTATGGTGTTGAAGAAGACTCTTGAGAGTCCCTTGGACTGCAAGGAGATCCAACCAGTCCATCCTAATGGAGATTAGTCCTGGGTGTTTATTGGAAGGACTGATGCTGTAGCTGAAACTCCAATACTTTGGCCACCTCACGCAAAGACTTGACTCATGGGAAAAGACTCTGATGCTGGGAGTGATTGGGGGCAGGAGGAAAAGGGTACGAAAGAGGATGAGGTGGCTGGATGTCATCACCGACTCGATGGACATGAGTTTGTGTGAACTCCAAGAGTTGGTGATGGACAGGGAGTCCTGGCATGCTGTGATTCATGGGGTCGCAAAGAGTCGGACACGACTGAACGACTGAACTGAATGTTAATAAAACCTACATTCATTGAGATAGATCAAATTTGTTCAGGATGTATTTAAAATTTGGTGTGCGATTTTTTTTCAAAATCTATTACATCCATGTTCATATATGAAATTGGCTAGTCTTTTTCCTTTCTCATACTATCCTTGTTGGATTTTGGTGTGAGGGTCTTCCAACCTCATGAAATGAGTGGGGGTTTCTTCATCTATTCTCTAGAAGAGCTTCTGTAAGACTGAAAATTTTCTTCCTTATTAAGTTGGTAGAGTAGAAGCTAAGACATCACAACCTTGAGTTTTATTTGTGGAAATAAATATTGATGATATTCCATCTCTTTAAAGCATAGAATACTCATTTAACTTTTTTAATGGACAGTTTAGCAAATTATTCTTCACATTTATTTCAAATATGTTGCTCTTAGATTGTTTATAATATCATTTCATTATCTGTTTAATGTCTTCTTTAGCTATAGTCATCCACTCTCTGTCATGACTGAAATATATATATATATATATATATATATATATATATATGCTTTCTCTTTTTTCCTCTCTCAATAAAGAAACCATTGTTTTTTTAAATTTTTCAGAGCTTTGTTGAACTTTACTGCATATATACTTTCTATTTAATTATATTTCTCTAAGATGTTTTCTTCTGTCTACCTCTTAGGCCCAGGTTGTTTTTCATTTTGCAAGTTTTTCAGCTGATACTTTATTTCTAAGTTGTGTGTGTGTTAGTTGCTCAGTGATGTCCAACTCTTTGTGACCCCCTAAACTGTAGCCCACCATGCTTATCTGTCCATGCAGTTTTCCAGGCAAAAATACTGGGGTGGGTTGCCATTCCCTTCTCCGGGGAGCTTCTTGACCCACGGATCAAACTCTGGTCTCCTAGATTGCAGGCAGATTTCTAAATTATACATTTAAAATTACAAATTTGTTCAAATTGCTGCTTTACTTTTTCAGATGATTTAATAAGCATCATTTTGTTATCAATTAGAATTTTTCCTAATATTCTTGTGTATGCCTTAATATTTAAAAATATGACATAAGGGATATTTTATTTGTGGTTTGCCATCGGTTTGTAATATAATTTCATTGTATTTTTAAATATCTTAATTTCACTTCTGAAAGATTTTGTAATTTGTGTTTCGGGTCTAATATATTTGTAAATGCAATGCTTACAATGCTTATAAATGTACAATATATTCTTAAAAAATCGTGTATAATCTAGTTACTTATTAACCTAGTTTTATCCATTAAATCAAGATAATTTGTTGTATTTTTCAAATCTTGTTTGGTCCACTTTATGCTTTTTAAAATTAATACCTATTTTCAATAATATAATTATTTATGTTTATAATGATAAACATTGTACAAAAATATACTTTATTGTACCTATTTAAAGATACCTTATTGTCATCCAAAAAAAATTGAACAGATAGATATTTATTAAAATAAGGCAAATTCATGTATCTTCTCATAAGCACACACATCTCACTGAGTTATAGTTTTCATAGCAGCTTCAGATTAAAGAAGAATGGATGAATATATTTGAATTTTTAAAAGTAGATTCTAGCAGCTTCTACTTCTTTCCTAACAAAATGTTTATTTACCACACAGCAGTGAGAGAACATGGGCTTCATGGTGGCTCAGTGGTAAAGAACCCACCTGCCAAAGCAGAAGATGAAAGTCTGATCTCTGGGTTAGGAACATCCCCTGGAGGAGGAAATGGCAACCTACTCCAGTATTCTTGCCTGGAAAGTCCCATGGAGAGAGGAACCTGGAAGGATACAGTCCATGAAGTCACAAAAGTTGGACGCAACTTAGAGACCAAACAACAATAAGTGTGAGAACGCCTTTGAAATATAGGATATTCTACAAATTTCAGATTATAAATAATTTACCATAAGTTAACGTCTCATGCAATGTTTGGGACATCTTTTATGTCACATTTATTCATTGTTTATCTGAAGTTCAAATTTAACTGAACATCATGTGTTTTTTGTTTGCTAAATATAGATGTTTCTCTGTTAATGAAAATTCTCCAATGGCTTTCCAATCTCATACAGATTAAAAGCCAAAGTAAAAATCAATTTTAGTCATGGCAATGCAAGCTCTGGCCCAGACTGACTCTCTGATTTCATTTCCTATAATAACATCCAACACTGCTACAGAAAAATCCACAGTGACCTTCTTGTCCTGCCTTTCCAGCATAGAACACATTTCTGCCCTGGGACATTGCTGTTTGCATCCTCTCTTTCTTCAGGTGCCTATTCAAATGGGTCACCGTTTGAGAGTCCCTCCCCCACCAGCTTACCTCAAGCAGCAACAACTTCCACTTTCCCTGCTCCTTACACTCAGCTTATTTTGGGATACTTATCATCATTTGATGTTGCTAATTTTGCTTTCTGCTTCACCCATAAGTAAATAAATTTAAGCTCTACAAAGTCAAAGGCTTAGTTTTGTTCACTGCTGTATACATGATACCTAGAACTGTACCAACAGGCAGTCAGGGCTCAAAATATTTTTCCAGATGGAATAAATCTAGCAAACAATTGCTTATCCTGAAGGTAACACAGATGTTTTCATTCATAATATTATTCTCCAGTGCACCATCATCCCAAGCATTGTGTTTACAAGTCAAAAGCAATTTTGTGAAGAATATTAAGGTTATTTAGATGATCATTTCAACACAAATTCTACTTAACCTTCAATTAGAAAGATTAATATTTAAATGAGAGAGATATCATATATTTTCATGTCCTCTTATGCTTTACTTAAAAATTATTGAAGCAAACAAGTAAACAGACATTAAAATTAATGATGTTATCATTTTATTATAAATAGTTCTGAAAGCAATTAAGTTTATTTTTTGTTTTGGTTTTAAATTTACCCATGCAATTATCTTGACTCTTCTCAGAATTTTTATAAAAATGTACATAAACTTTTATTTTGTTTAAATCTGATTGCACACATTGCATGACTTTCTTTTTTTTTTTAATCAATGTGCTAAAGAAAAATACTAAAAAGTCAAGGATGCATATAAACCTACCCCTGCAAATAATGAAAACTAGCCACACAGGTTCAGTGATCCCCAGTGATTATGTTTCTAGAAGCTACTCTGAGATCAAATTTGCAGCTCATTCAGATTACTGTAACTTCTAAAGAATAATATAGTGCCAGAGTGTTTGCACCCAGGGTTCACAAAATCAACTATAACATCAGTGCCAACCCCCCCTCCCCCGCCCACCATGTAAACAGTCAGACCATTGTGTTTAAACATAGATGCTACCAAAGGCCTCCAATTCCCTTCACATGTTCTCATCGTAAGGACTTGGAGATTTATCTTTTCAGAGGACATGAATTAGAAGCTTTCCATCCCATTATAGAAGCTTCAAGAATATTGAAGGAAGAACTCTGGGGACTTCCCCAGGTCCAGTTGTTAGGACTCGGGGCTTGCACTGCAGGGGGAAGCTTTCTTCTCCATAGGGAAGTCAAGCAAACTTGATCTCTGGTCAGGAAACTAAGATCCAACAAGCCATACAGCACAGCCAAAAAAATTAAATAAAAACCTAAAAGAAGAAAATAAATCTCTGTTTACAGGTCTTCTTAATTATGTTTTCCTAATGACATAAGAGAGCAAGTGGAGAGAGGAACTATGTCTCCATAAACACCAGACCAGAGCCAGTCCACCCTTTCCTTTAGACAGAGTAGTTGCTGAACGGCTTTGTTCCTAGCTCTGAACTGTTTTTTTTTTTTTTTTTCTGGAAAAGACTTGAATTTTTATGATTTCAAGATTAACCCAGTGGCTTAAATTCTTATAATATTTCTGTAACAAATGCAAGTTACTAAAAAAAATGTTTGCAAAGTGAAAGAGAGTCATTGTTTTGTCTAGGGTGTGAATTCCCATATTAAAGAAAAACTTAGGGATTAAAAGTGTGGATTTGGAAGTTCTGAAGCCCCAGATTCAATTCTGCTATGTTGGTTTTTCCTTGTGATCTTGGGCAAGCTAGAAGTTTCTAGAAGCTTCAGTTCCTCCTCTATTGAAAGATCAAATGAGCATAGTTACAAATTTTCAGAAGCTTTACACCAAACAGGCAGTTATCTTAAAACTCCTTCTGAGGAACTATATACAATAAAATCTACAAAAGTCATTTGTTTATAAAGAAGAAGAAAAGACTATAGACAGTAATGTTTGTGTGATCAGTTCCATCTGCTCTCAAAGGAAGAATGGATAAAGTGATTGTGAAGATGACCAAGATGGTAAAATAAGCTATAAAAAGTTATTGTATAGAGATATTATTTTATCATAATTACATTTTAATCAAACGTAAAACCTTGCAGTCATATAACCAATGTTTGGAGATGTCAGCTTTTAATTTTATATATTATCTGCTCTTTTCAAAAGATGATTCTAACCTTTATTCAAAAAATATAATTTTTTGCTGACCACCTATGTTTCAATGACAGCAAAAGACTAATGTGGGTGGTATGATTCTCATAAATTAAACCCAAGTCTGGCTTACTAAAGGAATAACACTCTCTCAAACATAGTCCAAAACCATTCACACTTAAATATTGTTGCCACCTATCTAGAAACACTTTCCAGACCCCAAAGATAAAAGGCAAAGACAGAACAAGAGTGAAGGAAGAAAGGAGGTTTTCCTTCATCCAGTAGGGAAGGGAAAACTCAGCAGATGGAGTGGAAGCCGACTGAGCTTAGAAAACCAGGCAAGCAGGTGAATCTCAGATCACACTCTGCCTAAATATATCATCCGTTATTTCCATTTCACAGTAACTACAGCTTCTTCCGGGTTGACACTGGCAAGAATTCCAACCACAGGTTCTGCATCACTGCTCTGGAATTCTAGACATATCTAGCCGGAGTTATCTCTAAGAAGGGTTTTGACCCCAGAGAGGGAGACTGAAGACAGGAATCATCTAGAACACCCAGCCATGACTACACACAAATCCTACTAAATGTGACAAGCCTTCCACCTGCCACTTGGGATCTGTGTGCCAGGAAGTGAACCTTTTGGTCTACTCTACCATTTGTAGTCTGAGTCATCCTGGCTATCAACTTTGAGCTTAACAATTTTTTTTTTTCTTTTTCTCCAAAAAGCAGGCTTCTGCATAAAATGATAACTCTCAAGACAAACTGCATAATGGACCTAGGAAAAGTCTCATCAAAAATGATCTATGACATTTTAGTCCTATGTTTATGTGTATCCCCTAAGACACCATTTGCTATTGACTTTGTAAATCAAGGGACAGTGAGTATATAAAAAATTCAGAAAGAAGTATGTTAAACACCTTCACATGTTATTTGACTCCACTAATCTCTGCATTTGTAAATAATAAAACCAAGATATACAAGGCATTCTTAAATAATTTTTACTAAAAAGTAAAAATATTGACATGTAAAAGTTTGGCTTGATGATTTTGTGACCTTAATATAAAATAATTTCAGTACTTTATTTCATGTATATGTTGTATTGATTAAAAGCAAAACCTAGAATTCAACCTCCAGAACTAGAATCTTAATTCATTCCATTTTCCAGAATTTTAGATTTTTATTAATTTCACTTGCTAAAAGAAAGATACTGTGCTAAGTACCTTGTCTAGAAACATGACACTCCTTACAGATAAATAAGCATGTGAATATGCATAATTCAAAATAAAAAAGATTTAGGAATTAATAATATATATATATATATAAGGCTTGCCTGGCGGTCCAGTGGTCAAGAATCTGCCTTTCATTGTAGAAGATGTGTGTCCAATTCCTCGTCAAGGAACTAAGATCCCACATGCCTGCCATGGGGCAACTAAATTGGATGCAGCAACTAGAGAACCTACACGATGCAACTGCTGAGCCTGTGCAGCAAAAAAAAAAAAAAGCTGCAATAATAATTATAATATACTCTATCATTGTATAGAAAGGAACATTAGATACAATAGGTCTCCTTTTAAACCAGACCCTGATATAGGAGATGCCATTTTGACAAGCTCAGTTCAGTTCAGTCACTCAGTCGTGTCTGACTCTTTGCGACCCCATGAATCGCAGCAGCCAGGCCTCCCTGTCCATCACCAACTCCCGGAGTTCACCCAGACTCACGTCCATCGAGTCAGTGATGCCATCCAGCCATCTCATCCTCTGTCGTCCTCTTCTCCTCCTGCCCCCAATCCCTCCCAGCATCAGAGTCTTTTCCAATGAGTCAACTCTTCGCATGAGGTGGCCAAAGTACTGGAGTTTCAGCTTTAGCATCATTCCTTCCAAAGAAATTCCAGGGCTGATCTCCTTCAGAATGGACTGGTTAGATCTCCTTGCAGTCCAAGGGACTCTCAAGAGTCTTCTCCAACACCACAGTTCAAAAGCATCAATTCTTCAGTGCTCAGCCTTCTTCACAGTCCAACTCTCACATCCATACATGACCACTGGAAAAACCATAGCCTTGACTAGATGAACCTTTGTTGGCAAAATAATGTCTATGCTTTTCAATATGCTGTCTAGGTTGGTCATAACTTTCCTTCCAAGGAGTAAGCGTCTTTTAATTTCATGGCTGCGGTCACCATCTGCAGTGATTTTGGAGCCCAAAAAAAGAAAGTCTGACACTGTTTCCACTGTTTCCCCATCTATTTCCCATGAAGTGATGGGACTGGATGCCAAGCTCACTGCTTCCCTAATCATCTCCAGAGGGTTTCCTTGACTTGCCTGTAAAGAAACAAGTTTGACTTGAGATGAAGGGTAGCCAGTCCCATGGCTGCCTGTTAGGGAGGATAGTTAGACTTATTTGCCATGACATCTTAAGGCAATCTATGGTGCACCATGACTTAGCAGTTCCTGGACCTACCTGCCTTTGAAAGCCTGAAGAGTCTTTGAGCATTTTTATGAGACAAAAGAAATATCCTTCATCTGAGAAGACTTGAATTTAATAAGCAGTCACAAAGAATGGTATAACAAGGGCTGAGTCATGGAATTCCCTTGAGCGTATTCATATATTACAGCAAGGAGAGGAAAATTATATATTAGACCCCAACTTTTGCATTCTGCTCTATGCTATGCAAATTTTCGCATGTTTAACATCCTACAACATCAGAGAATACAAGAAGATTCTTCTTGCAGTCTCAAAGGAGGAAAGTGAAGTTCTAATACTGATCACTATCAATCACCTGGAAAGTGTAGGGGGGCATTTCACTTCAGGGAGAAAAGCCACAACTGGTTATGTCTATGGAGCATGTCCATTAACCATGGTATTCCCCATTCCCTTCTCAAATGGTGGAGTGGTGGTGCAGGTGCGCCAGTTCTGCTGGGGCCATTCCAATATTGCATATAAATGGATCTCATTAACAGAACATTAAGGAAACCCATGCTTTAAAATGTCTCTGCACAACATAATAATTGTTTTTAATCAAAGAATATGTCAAACATACAAAGTTAACCCTAGCACAGAACATATTCCATACTTCTAAAACTATTATGCATTTCTTTTGTTAAAGTTTCATCATTAAATCTTGATCCATTCTTTACTGTACTAAACCACAGTCTCCTCAAGAATAAGTCTTTACTTGACCAGCTTTATCTAACAGCCCTTAACATCTCCATCATATAAGCTTCCCCTATGTAAAAAAATTCCAAAGAACTTATAAAAACTTATTTAACTTATAAGTGTAAAACTGAGCTATTACAGGTCAAAAATATTTTAAAATATTTATTTGCTGTTTTGTATTGGGTTTTTTTTTAATTTAAATTTATTTAAATTGGAGGCTAAATACTTTACAATATTGAAAATGTAGCAAAGTAATTAAAACAACAAAGAAGCAAAATGGAAAATAATTTTAAAATAAATTTATATTATTTGCTAGTATTTGATTATCTGCATATTTATTTGAAAATGGCATAAACAGAATTTATATGATAATTCTAATTGGTATTTTAATTTTATACAAGACTATCATTGATTAATGTTGATGACTTTATAGTATTTAAGCTTATTTGAAAGTTTAGTATTTTCCTGACTATAGGTATATCATTGCCAGTACTAAATCATAATGATTATAATTAGCATAATACTGTGCCTTTACTTTGAGAACATAGAGAAAAGAGTAATAGTTAAGTGGATCCTCATGTATAATTAAGGAATGATAGCTTGCTACTCTTCTAAATCATTTTAAGTGTATTAAAAGCAACTTAAAAGGAAAAAAAAAAAAAAAATTAGATGACACGTTTCCTTAGGTAGATATTTACTAGAGTAAGACCCAGACAGGGAGGATGGTAGGATAGTGGAGATTATCCAGTTGGCTAGTAGCATTCCTGATAACAATGCACATAGAGAAAATGATTTTTCTGGATGTCACCCACCAAACAGTGTATACATTTAACTCTCTTTATTTTTATTTTTTTTTATTTTATTTTTTTTCATGATCTTGTTATTGTCACTTTGTTTTTTTTAAATTTTTTTTTCTAATTTTATTTTATTTTTAAACTTTACATAATTGTATTAGTTTTGCCAAATATCAAAATGAATCCGCCACAGGTATACATGTGTTCCAAGAGACACTGATGTATAGAACAGTCTTATGGACTCTGTGGGAGAGGGAGAGGGTGGGAAGATTCGGGAGAATGGCATTGAAACATGTAAAATATCATGTAAGAAACAAGTTGCCAGTCCAGGTTCGATGCACTCTTTAGTTTTAGTATCTTAAAAATAACAAAGTTTAAGTTTTTTGAGTAATTTATGTATTTTCTATGTTGTATTTAATACCTTTCATTTAAATTTCAATGTTATTACATAAGCGAAATGTGCTAATGATAAGAAATAGGCTCCATGAAAGTAGGAATATTTCTGCCTTCTGCAGCAGAGTAGATTCAGTATTTACATATAGTTTATAGCTCATAACAATACATAGATGATGAAAGATTTTTTTTAATATTAGAGCTTGAGTAATATAAGATTCCCAAAGGTTTTGAAAAGTGTTAGATCAACATTCTTGTAAAAAAATAGTTTAAAATTTTTCCACTAAATAAATATAATGCATTAAAATACGATAAAATAATGTTTCATCATAATATATGTCCTTGTGGTATATATCCTATTACTAACAATTAATATCTTAATGATTATGTATTTCTTCCAGCAATGTGTTCTAAATTATATTCTGAATAAAAATTCAGCTTCAGAGAACAGTTGTTAGTTATGTGACTTCTGAAATTCCTAAAGATCTCAATTTGTATTTTCCTTTATTTTAAGTAAATGCATAGAGATAGGCATTCAAAACCTAATGTAGAAAAAGTAATTTTTGACACATATAAGATCAGTGAATGAATTCAAAGCAGTCCACTTCATTCTGCTACAAATTGATGAAAACCAAACTGACATAAACAGTAATTAAATTTCTGGCAATATTCTGCAAGGCATGTTTAGCTTCTGAAGAATATAACAGCTGCTTGTAAAATGTCACAGTGTCTTTCTTTCTCTTAAGAGAGGAGCTGAAAAACCTCATGAAAAGCAGAAAATCACATGAGTGGAATAAGATTTTTTTTTTTAATCTTTGGCTGGATAATGAACTTTAATTTGAAAAGCAGGAAAAATGTAATACTGTTTTCTATAAATATATAAATATTATAGAATGTTAGTATTTTTATTATTTGACTGTTTCTTCTTATAAATTTTCAGATGCAGCACAAATCATTCAAATGTTTTAGAATCTGTAAATTCTATGTTTTATCCTATATGGCACAACATGTAATCTCAGCATACATAATATTCAACATAAAATCTGAAACCATCCCTGATACATCACTGTAGGTAATACTCACAAGTAGTTGAACTGATTTTCAGATTAAATCTGCTGCAACAGTTTCAGAATAAAGTGCCATATCTGAAATCTTAGCACACCTCTCATTTGAATTGAAACTACTTCAAACTGAGACACTTTTCTCTAATTAAAGCCTTGGAAACCACCACTGAGTGCTTGCTTTTAATGTGTCAATTCGGAGACTTTAAGAATTCTACTTTTTCTAAAGTTCACTCAGGGTTTGACAAATAATTTTCAGATTTCAGTTCAGGGGAGGAATGGTGCCAAGAGAGATCTATTTAAGGATGACCACTTTGTTTCCCTATTCACTACTCTTTGTTGAAAAACTTATAAATTACAAACAAGTATGAGCTTCCCTTGTAGCTCAGTTGGTAAAGAACTTGCCTGCAATAGAGGAGACCTGGGTTTGACTCCTGGGTTGGGAAGATCCCCTGGAGAAGAAAATGGCAACCCATTCAAGTATTCTTCCCTGGATAATCCCATGGACAGAGGAGTCTGGTAGGCTACAGTCCATGGCGTCACAAGAGTCAGACATGACTTAGCAACTAAACCACCACCATGATTCAGAGTAGTTATCAAACTGGATTTGATTAAACCACCTAGTCTGTGGGAAAGCTAAGGATACCATCAGCAAAAGAAATTAGCCTAACATGGTCCAGCACAGCAGAAGTTTCTCATATTTTTCCCATTTTGCAGAAACACTAATTTCCAACACTATTTTAAGATAAGGCTAATGAAGTGAAGAAGTACAGGCTCTAAACTTGCTTAAACTATGACAAAGCATATTGCTTAAGCTTGCATAAAATTATAACTTAAGCATAATAAAAAGCAAAGACATCATTTTACCAAAAAAAGATCCATGTGGTCAAAGCTATGCTTTTTTTTTTTTTTTTCCAGTAGCCATGTAGGGATTGAGACTTGAACCATAAAGAAGGCTGAGCACCGATGCTTTCCAACTGTGGTGCTGAAAGAGAAGACTCTTGAAAGTCCCTGGACTTCAAGGAGATCAAGCCATTCAATCCTAAAGAAATAAACCCTGAATATGCTTTGGAAGGACTGATGCTAAAGCTGAAATTCTAATACTTTAGCCACCTGATGTGAATGATAGCCTTGGGTATCAAAAGGGTGTCACTTCTGTCTAGTACATTTTATTTAAGAAATATATGATATATTACTCAGCCATTAAAAAGAATACATTTGAATCAGTTCTAATGAGATGGGTGAAACTGGAACCTATTATACAGAGTGAAGTAAGCCAGAAAGAAAAACACCAATACAGTATACTAACGCATATATATGGAATTTAGAAAGATGGAAACAGTAACCCTGTGTACGAGACAGCAAAAGAGACACTGATGTATAGATCAGTCTTATGGACTCTGTGGGAGAGGGAGAGGGTGGGGAGATTTGGGAAAATAGCATTGAAACATGTATAATATCATGTATGAAACGAGTCGCCAGTCCAGGTTCGATGCACGGTACTGGATGCTTGGGGCTGGTGCACTGGGACGACCCAGAGGAAGGGGATGGGAGGGAGGAGGGTGGATGGTTCAGGATGGGGAACGCGGGTATACCTGTGGTGGATTCATTTCGATATTTGGCAAAACTAATACAATATTGTAAAGTTTAAAAATAAAATAAAATTTAAAAAAACAAAAATAAATAAATAAATAAATTATCCATTGGAATGGAAAAAAAAGAAATATATGGTACAGAAATATTTCAATAATTGCTAAGTTTTAGATTTCTATCACTGGGAAATTGGCAAGATAAAATAAGGATGTGTTGTGTTAGTCACTCAGTCATGTCCAACTCTTTGTGGCACCATGGACAATAGCCCACCAGTATAGTCTGTCCATGGAATTCTCCAGGCAGGGCTACTAGAGTGGGTCGCCATTCCCTTCCCCAGGGAATCTTCCTGACCCAGGGCTTGAACCCATGTCTCCTACATTACAGGTGGATTATTTACCACTAAGCTCCCTAGGAAGCCCTAAAGTGAGAATGCTATCACTAAAATAAAGTAGTCCAGCTCTGTCTGGCATAGCATAAGGTTCTCATATTTTAAGTTGCTTTTTAGACAAGGAGTAGATTTCTTGTTGGAAAAAGTTGGTTTCTTAAGTAATCATTGGAATATTTATGTCATAAAGAGAATTGCATTAGTGCATTTGAACACGACTAATAATAAGAAAGAATATCATGTATACCTGTGGTGGATTCATTTTGATATATGGCAAAACCAATACAATATTGTAAACTTAAAAAATTAAATTAAATTAAAAAAAAGAAAGAATATCAATAGTGTATAACTGTCTTAGATAATTAATTTAGTCACTGCTGCTGCTGCTGCTAAGTCGCTTCAGTTGTGTCCGACTCTGTGCGACCCCATAGATGGCAGCCCACCAGGCTCCCCCATCCCTAGGATTCTCCAGGCAAGAACACTGGAGTGGGTTGCCATTTCCTTCTACAATGCATGAAAGTAAAAAGTGAAAGTGAAGTCACTCAGTTGTTTCCAACTCTTCGCGACCCCATGGACTGCAGCCTACCAGGCTCCTCTGTCCATGGATTTTCCAGGTCTAGTTATCTGTAAATTGAGTCAATTTCTCCCACTTTGTAGAAGCACTGGAACCAAGAGATAAATAATTTACTGCAATGGGTTAAATTTATTAAACAAATTACCTTTTTTGTAATTTGGGATTTAAAATATGAAGCAATGAAATTCAAACAATTAGAACTCAAATTATGATTAAGATACAAGACTGACCAATTTCACCACTATTATTCAACATAGTTCTGGAAGTCCTAGCTTCAGCAATCAGAGAAGAAAAAGAAATAAAAGGAATCCAGGTTGGAAAAGAAGAGAAAAACATTTTCACTGTTTGCAGATGACATAATACTGTACATAGAAAACCATAAAGATAGTATCAGAAAATTACTAGAGCTAATCAGTGAATTAAACAAAGTTGTGGGATACAAAATCAATACACAGAAATCACTTGCATTTCTATATACTAACAATGAAAAATCAGAAAGAAAAATTATAGAATCAATCCCATTCACCATTGCAATGAAAAGAATTAAATATATAGGAATAAACTTACCTAAGGAGACAAAAGAACTGTATACAGAAAATTACAAGACACTGATGAAAGAAACCAAAGATGATATAAACAAATGGAAGGGTATTCCATGTTCCTGGGTAGGAAGAATCAATATTGTGAAAATGACTATACTACCAAATGCAATCTACAGATTCCATGTGATCCCTCTCAAATTACCAATGGTGTTTTTCACAGAACTAGAATAAAAATTTTCATAGTTCATATGGAAACACAAAAGACCCCGAATAGCCAAAGCAGCCTTGAGAAAGAAGAATGGAGCTGGAGGAATCAACCTTCCTGACTTCAGATTATACTACAAAGCTACAGTCATCAAGACAGTATGGTACTGGCACAAAAACAGAAATATAGACCAATGAAACAAGATAGAAAGCCCAGAAATAAACCCGTGCACCTATGGGTACCTTATTTTCAGCAAAGGAGGCAAGAATATACAATGCGGCAAAGACAGCCTCTTCAATAAATGGTGCTGGGAAAACTGGACAGCTACATGTTAAAAAATGAGATTAGAACGCTTCCTAACATCATACACAAAGATAAGACCTAAATATAAGACCAGAAACTATAAAACTCTTAGAGGAAAACATAGACAGAACACTCGACGACATAAATCAAAGCAAGATCCTCTATGTCCCACATCCTGGAGTAATGGAAATAAAAACAAAAGTAAACAAGTGGCACTGATTAAACTGAAAAACTTTTGCACAGCAAAGGAAACTATAAGCAAGGTAGAAAGACAACCCTCAGAATGGGAGAAAATAATAGCAAATGAAACAACTGACAAAGGATTAATTTCTGAAATATACAAGTGGCTCATACATCTCAATGCCAGAAAAACAAATAACCCAATCAAAAAGTGGGGAAAATACCTAAAGAGACATTTCTCCAAAGAAGACATACAGATGGCTAACAAACACATGAAAAGAGGCTGAACATTCCTCATTATTAGAGAAGTGTAAATCAAAACTAAAATGAGATATCATCTCACAGTGGTCAGAATGGCCATCATCAAAAGGTCTAAAAACAGTAAATGCTGGAGAGGGTGTGGAGAAAAGGAAACACTCTCCCACTGTTGGTGGGAATGTAAACTGATATAGCCTCTATGAAAAATGGTATGGAGATTCTGTTAAAAACTAGGAATAAAGACTACCTTATGATCCTGCAATCCCACTCCTAGGCATATATCCTGAGGAAACCAAAATTGAAAAAGACACTTGTATGCCATTGTTCATTGCAGCACTATTTACAATAGCTAGGACATGGGTGCAACCTAGATATCCATCGACAGATGAATGGATAAAGAAGTTGTAATACGTACACACAATGGAATAATACTCAGTCATAAGAAGGAACACATTTGAGTCAGTTCTGATGAGGTGGACTAACCTAGAAACTATTATACAGAATGAAGTGAGTCAGAAAGAGAAAGATAAATATCGTATTCTAATGAATATATACGGAATCTAGAAAAATGATACTGAAGAATTTATTTACAGGGCATCAGTGGAGAAGCAGACATAAAGAACAGACTTATGGACGTGGGGAGAGGGGAAGAGAGGGTGATATGTATGGAAAGAGTAACATGGAAACTTGCATTACCTTATGTAAAATAGACAATGGGAATTTGCTGTATGGCTCAGGAAACTCAAACAGGGGCTCTGTATCAACCTAGAGAGGTGGGATGGGGAGGGAGATGGGAGGGAGGTTCAAAAGGGAGGGAGTATATGTATAACTATAGCTGATTCACGTTGAGGTTTGGCAGAAAACAACAAAATTCTGTAAAGCAATTATCCTTAATAAAAAAATAAAAAAAGAAAGATACCCAATATAGTTTCTAGTTTAGATAGATGTAGTCATGGTGGAAAGAAAAAAAAAAAAAAAAAAGATGTCCTTTTTCCTACTTCGTTTCTATACCTCCTGTTATAACCTCTGCTTCTCAGTTTGGCTCCAGATCACAGTGGCAAGTTCAACCAAGGCAGTCTGATGACTATATATACACAGAACATAAGTGTACCTTTGTACCACTGTGCCAGGATTTCAACTTTTAAGCATTTTGTGGATAAGTTTAAGAACACCTGATTTTCAAAACTTACTGAGAAACAAAAAAGGCAGAATCAGTGAACCGATATTTTAGTAACATTCATCACCCTATACAGTTACAAACATTTTCTTCCTGTGATGAGAATTTTATTTATAAACTCATGATCTCCTGATATCTCAAAACAATGAAGTCATAATAATATCAAGATTATTAACTCCCCTGGGTATATTCTATATTCATTAAAAGAAGGCTATTTGAACATGTTCTTCTTTTGGAAGCAAATGTTCCAAGTGAGATTCTTTTGCTTTGTACATACTGAGAAAAGAAGATTCTGTGTTGCTTTAAAAATTCAATGAAGCCTAAATAATACTAACTTAAGAAATAGACATTATGGAGTGAAAATAGTTTTGACCCATACAATATTGTCACATCTTCAGTATCAGGAAGAGATCATTATTCTCAGCATGGTACCATATATATTGCAAAATGCAGTGTCCAATAATTTTTTGTAGAAAGCAATTTTGTCAAACTATGTGCTTAAAAAAATTAGCTGTTTGAAATGAGAAAAGTTTGAGTTGTGAGTTAACTTTTGGCTCATTTGGATTCTAAATCAAAACTGAATATGGTAAAGGGTGAAAATAATATAACTTCATAAAATTCTAAGAAGCTCAAATGAATGTCTTGAGTGTGGGAAGTATCTTGGGAAAAAACAAAGCACTGCAAAATAGATTCACTTTGTGATGAAGATCACTGATAAGGATAAAAAAATGTTTTCTTCATGATTTTTGGTATCACAAGACATGGCAAGATTTTAGAAATATAACAGTTAAGAGACCATCTGAAAATACCAAGTTGTTTAAAATGGACAATTCAATACAGCCTTCACATAATGATCAGGCTTCTAAGAATCAGAAATGTGAATTAAATAAAATTTAGTACAAAATAAAAATAACAAAAATGAATCAAATAATGTAAAAAACCTTTCAAGTTTGCTTTTTTCCCCACATTACAGTAATGTAAGTAATTAAAACTATAGGAACTATATGTATAAATTTACATATGAAATAATAAAATGACTCACAATAATGCTATATTTAAACTCTGATGGTATTTATAACATAATATTCCAATTTACCTAGACTTATAGAGGCCTTTGGGCTTCTCTGTTGGCTCAATGGTAAAGAATCCACCTGCCAATGCAGAAGACACAAGAGATGAGGGTTCAATACGTGGGTCGGGAAGATCCCCTGGAGGTGGAAGTGACAACCCACTCTGGTATTCTTGCCTGGGAAATCCCATGGACAGAGGAGCCTGTGGGCTACAGTCCATGGGTCACAGAGTCAGACATTATTAGCAACTGAGCATGAACCCACATGTCTCTTCAAGGTGAATTCATGGAGGTGATCTCATTTTATTTTGAACTGTGATAACTGATTTTAGTTCTGGTCTGCTTCAACTATATAGTTAGTTTCATATGTAGAAGTTCATTTTACCTTAAAAGTATCTTGGGAGAATGGCATTGAAACATGCATAATATCATATAAGAAACTAATTGCCAGTCCAGATTTGATGCAGGATACAGGATGCTTAGGGCTGGTGCACTAGGATGACCCAGAGGGATGGTACGGGGAGGGAGGTGGGAGGGGGTTCAGGTTGGGGAACATGTGTACACCTGTGGCTGATTCATGTTGATGTATGGCAAAAACCAATACAATATTGTAAAATAATTAGCCTCCAATTAAAGGGAGGATGGAAGAGGGTTCAGGATGGGGAACATATGTATGCCTGTGGCGGATTCATTTTGATATATGGCAAAACCAATACAATATTGTAAAGTTAAAAAATAAAATTAAATTAAAAAAATAAAAATCATTTTAATGGCTAAAAAATATCTTGTTATATATCAACAGAAACTGTTTTAATAAGTCCATTTTAGACATAATGAAACCAAGGCCATGGGATTTATCAGAAATAAAGACTAGGATAGGATGTGGATCCTCCTTTTTCAGTATTCTCTCCTATGTGTCAGTGACTTATGAATTGTCTTCTTTCAACCCTAGGGCTATGAGATGATTAGATAGAATCACCAATTCAATGCATGTGAATTTGAGCAAACTCCAGGAAATAGTGAAGTACAGGGGAGCCTGGCATGCTGTAGTCCATGGGTTCACAAAGAGTGGGACACAACTTAGCGACAGTACAGAATAGCAACACTTTGGGTACAGAGACCCTGAAAAGCATGTTTTGTGTCTCTGGTTACCACTGATTATAATGTAGATGTTGTTGGAAACTTTGCTTTTAGATGATTGATGCATTTCAGGATGACTAGGAGTCAAAGAGTTTAGTGTTTGCTGAAATTTAAAATAAATACGTGTTTAATAAGCTTCTGTCAGCTCCAGGATTGGAACTGTGAGTAGGTTTTGTGTTAAGTATTAATGAAGATTTCTGACAGAGAGCTATCCCCTTGAGCCCTACTTGATTTTCAGCAGAGACTTAAATGATGATATTGTTTATTCATGTTTCAATCATTCTTTATATTTCACTGCATTTAAACATGCAGGGAATCACAGAGTTGACTTGCCCTGATAGGCTTATACCAATATCCCTATTGCAGATTAGTTAAACATGGAAAGGTATACAAATAGGATGCTTTGGGGAAGTTTAACTATAATTAACAGTGGGTTATTTAACTAAATAGCATATAAATAAAGAAAATGTGCTAAATATTTCAATGATATATTAGATAACTTATATATGCATTTGTGATACATATATATATCTGAAATACATATATACTCATGTATATTATATAATATGTTTGAAAATTATAATTTATATAGATAAATATCAGTTGATGTGGCTTGATATAAATTTGTATAACTTTTCATAAATTATGCATTATTAAATTCACTATTTTAGAATTAACCCCACATGTTTTCTTTTATGCTCAAGAGTAGAGAAAAAATACAAAACTTTAAAGACACTCATTTCATTTTGTTTGAAATAATATTATCTTATTCAAGAAAGTGTCACAGATAAATGACAAACCAATTTTCACGGTCTTAACTAATCTAATAAAAAAAAAAAAAAGGTAAGGGAAAGCTCAGTCAGTTTAATTCAATAGCTCAGTTGTGTCCAACTCTTTGCAACCCCATAGACTGAAGCACAACAGGCTTCCCTGTCCATCACCAAATCCCAGAGCTTATGCAAACTCATGTCCATCGAGTCAATGATGCCATCCAACCATCTCATCCTCTGTTGTGCCCTTTTTCTCCTGCCTTCAGTCTTTCCCAGCATCAGGGTCTTTTCAAATGTATCAGTTCTTCTTATCAGGTATTGGAACTTCAGTTTCAGCATCAGTCCTAACAATGAATATTCAGGACTGATTTCCATTAGGATAGACTGGTTGGATCTCCTTGCAGTCCAGGGAACTCTCAAGAGTCTTCCCCAACACAACAGTTCAAAAGCATGAATTCTTCAGTGCTCAGCTTTCTTTGTGGTCCAAGTCTCACATCCATACATGACTACTGGAAAAAAACTATAGCTTTGACTATGCACATCTTTGTCAGTTTAATAAGGAAAGCTCATTAATACTGAATAGTGAATAGATGTAGAAGAATGAAAATACTGAACACATCATAAGGAGTGATTTGAAATCTAATCTATGCATTATTTTGACCACCTGATACAAAGAACTGTGATACTTTGGCCACGTAATGCAAGGAACTGACTCTTTAGAAAAAACCCTGATGCTGGGAAAGATTGAAGATAGGAGGAGAAGGGGACAACAGAGGATGAAATGGTTGGATGGTATCACCGACTTGATGGACTTGAGTTTAAGCAAACTCTAAGAGTTGGTGATGCACAGGGAGGCCTGGCGTGCTGCAGTCCATGGGGTTGCAAAAAGTTGGACATGATTGAGCAACTGCACTGACCTGAACTGAACATAGTTTTGACTCCTAGCTACAGTATCATGAAACATTTTGCATAAATCACAATCAGATTTAGAGACCCCTTTATCCCTCTTAATTCAAGGATTATTTAGAATTGTGTCAGTGGAACCCTGGGATGTAATGCCTTTCATGTTCATAGTCATTTTCAAAATGTTATGTGGGGAGGGGAGGAAAGTACAAAGAAGTTAAAGAATATTTAAAAAAAAAAATATCTTCAGCATACCACTTCATGGATTTCAGAATTAGAGAATGTAATCAGAATAAAACTGAAATCCCAAACAACTAAAAGTGGTATATAAAGGTCAAAAGAGAAGATTCTGATCAATAAGTCAGAAGTTTTTAGTACATATTAGAGGATAACTTTCATTGGGTGATCGATCAAATTGCAAAAATAAGCAAGTTTTGGGGGGTCTGTTTTAAAACTCAAAGTTCTGAGTAATTTCAAATGAATTAACCAGGTAATTAGCAACTGCAAGAATGAGCATGGATGCTTCATATGTTTCCTCTACAAATATAGTTTGGAAGCTTGCACTCAAGATTCAGAGAGAAATAAAGCAATTACCTTTCTTTATGAAACTAGTGACAAGCATACAAAGCTTTAATGCTTAAATAATTTGCCCAAAGCCCAAGCCATTATAATTGCTAATGTCATTTCATGAAAAGGTACTTTAAATCATTTAAATTTCAAGAAATACAAGTTCTCTAAGTAAGAGCAAAAGGCAGTGCGATGGAATAAAACAACTTTGAGAGCGTGGAGGTGGTGTGGGGAGGGGTATGCATTTCAGACTGAAATTTGGTTTTTAGAGTTTGAATTTAATTTCTGTACTTATTTATCTAGCACTAGGAAACTTACCTAATTTCTCTTGGACACAGATTTTTCTTCTCTGAAACAGTATTGAGAAAACTATGTTGTAGTATTGTTGTAGGCATTCGTGTTGGATGGAAAGTCCTTTGCTCAGTGCCTGGCATTTAGAAAGACTCAATAAATTCTATCAATTATTTTGAACATAGAAAATTACTGGAAAAACTAAATAATAAAATAAACATAGATTTTCAGTTTTAAAAATCTCAAAATAATTATGTTACATTTGCATATAGGAAAATCCTGCTTAGGATGGAATGATCAAAGAAGTAATTTAGAAAGTCATAGGCAGTAATCTTTTATAGAATATTTCCTGAATATTTTATACCCATAGGGATACATAAATATTAAGGCAAGATAATGTACAAGACATCACATGGTAAAACTGCATATGTGTGCATGTTGGACTCTTTGCGATCCTATGGACTGTAGCCCTCCAGGCTCCTGTGTTCAAGGGATTCTTCAGGCAAGAATACTGGAGTAGGTTGCCATGCCCTCTTCCAGGGGGACCTAACCCAAGAATCGAACATGGGTCTTACATCTTATATCTCCTGCATTGGTGGGCAGATTCTTTACCACTAGTACCTGGGAAGCCCCAGGTACTCATGGATTCCATAGTAACTTAGAATTTTTAAAGATGATTTCATTATATAAGTAGAATGATCACATAGTAAATTCTGATTTCCTTCTATTCTTTTCTTCTGCTTCCATAACCCACACATGCTATATTCCAATCTTATATATAATGATTTATTCTGATCACTCCCAAGTTTTTCATAACTTGTACCTTTAACTCTGCTCTTCCTTTGGCCAAGAATGACTGTCTTTATTATAGAAGACAGGAATTGTCTTCTTTTTAGGGCTCTACACTCATGATACATCTAATAATAGTAGCAAAAAAAAAAAGAATGCCCCCCCAAAGAATCCCTCCTTATTTCTCAAGAACTGTCCCAAGACACGTTTAAACTTCTGCACTGCTAAATCCTTCTCTGCTACATTTTAACAGCTCCCTAACGAATCATATACCTCATCTTTGAGCTTCCCAAACATCCCACATTTGCAGCTGGTATGAAATTTAAGATCACCAGAATCTGTTCAGAATTCAGGACAGGAAAGGAGAAACAGTATTAACATCTTAGAACTCTCTCTAAAGTAATTTTAGAACTTTCTCTAAAATAATTTTTAAAGATACACACAGCAGTTCCCATGTTCACAGTTCTGTATCCCTGATGATGTAGCACAATGTTGGTGACCTGGTCATTAATAAATCATGACCTTCAATGAATCAAAGTATGTGTAAGGTAGATTATAAAAATATACAAGAATGTTTCTACATAGTTTTTTTATGAAACCACACTTTTATAATAGAATGTAAAAATTTTTAAAGACCAATTACTATACAGTCCACATAATAAAAACAAAAGTAATACCCATGGATTTTTTTAGAGGAATATATATCCTTTATTACATCACAGGTTACTTATCAAATCAAATAATAAATGTGACAGTGTTGGAAAAGCTAATATTGTGTATGTTAGGTTTTTCTACATAGAAACCTAGAAGTTCTCTGTGCATTTGTGCTAAGTCACTTCAGTCGTCTCTGATTCTATGTGACCCTATGGACTGTAGCCTGCCAGGCTCCTCTGTCCTTAGGATTCTCCAGGCAAGAATACTGAAATGAGATGTCATTCCCTCCTTCAGGGGATCTTCCTGACCCAGGGATCGAATGCGCATTTGCCGGAGCATTGCAAAGAGTTGGACACGACTGAGCGACTGAACTGAACTGAACTGAACTGAGTGCTACCTGGGAAGCCCAGAAGTTCTCATAACTCCTCACTTTCCTTTTGTTACAATTTGTCTTTGTTCAGTCACTCAGTCATGTCCAATTTGTTACAATTTGTCCTTGTTCAGTCACTCAGTCATGTCCAACTCTTTGTGACCCCATGGACGCCAGGCTTGCCAGGCTTCCCTGTCCATCATCTCCCAGAGCTTGCTCAATCTCATGTCCATTGAGTCAGTGTTGCCATCCAACCATCTCATCTTCTGTCATCCCCTTCTCTTCCTGCCTTCTATCTTTCCCAGCATTAGAGTCTTTTCTAGTGAGTCAGTTCTTCACATTAGGTGGCCAAAGTACTAGAGCTTCAGCTTCAGTATCAGTCCTTCCAATGAATATTTAACTTTGATTTCTTTTAGGATTGATTGGTTTGATCTCTTTGCAGTCCAAGAGACTCTGGAGAGTTTTCTCCAACACCACAGCTCGAAAGCATCAATTATCTGACACTGAGCCTTCTTTATGGTCCAACTCTCACATCCATACATGACTACTGGAAAAACCATAACTTTGACTATATGGACTTTTGTCAGCAAAGTGATGTCTCTTACTGTCTAGGTTTGTCACAGTTTTTCTTCCAAGGAGTGACCATCTTTTTATTTCATGGCTGCAGTCACTGTCCACAGTGATTTTGTAGCCAAAAATAAATAAATAAATGAAATAATAAAGTCTGTCAGTTCAGATTATTCCCCATCTATTTGCCACGAAGTGATGGGACTGGATGCCATGATCTTAGTCTTTTGAAGTTGAGTTTTAAGCCAGCTTTTTTACTCTCCTCTTGTACTTTCATCAAGAGCCTCTTTGGTTCCTCTTTGCTTTGTCATAAGGGTGCTGTCATCGGCCAAGATTTGTGAAATTTATCTATTGAGTAGTATTTTAATTAATCTCCTAATTTCTATCCACTGTACCTAATTTTATTTTTGTAAATTTTTATTGCAATATAGTTGCTTTACAACGTTGTGTTAGTTTCTACCATACGGTGAAGTGAATCAGCTATACCTATACATACAGTGGATTTTGAACACTAGCATCTTTAAGTATCACAGATTTTCATGAATTTTTTTTATTGAAAATACATAGCCAGTTAATTATTACAAGTAGATTTATTAGGAAGCAAAAGAAAATCCAGAGATTATAGAAATTCAACTGCTGTTGCGAAGTCGCTTCAGTCGTGTCCGACCCTGTGCGACCCAATAGACAGCAGCCCACCAGGCTCCCCCATCCCTGGGATTCTCCAGGCAAGAACACTGGAGTGGGTTGCCATTTCCTTCTCCAATGCATGAAAGTGAAAAGTGAAAGTGAAGTCACTCAGTCCTGTCTGACTCTTAGCGACCCCATGGACTGCAGCCCACCAGGCTCTTCCATCCATGGGATTTTCCAGGCAAGAGTACTGGAGTGGGGAGCCATTGCCTTCTCCGGAAATTCAGCTAGTGAAAGGAAAATAGTGAAATAAGGAAATTAACTAAATTGCTACACAACAGCAAACACCTTAAAGTTTATTTAAAGCAGAATTTAACACAAAACAACACAGCTTGATCTTTGCAGTTTTGCTAAGAACATCATTGGAAGGAAAACATAACTTGTTGCTTTTCTAGGTATAGAAAATGGGTCAAGGTAGATCTTTTGAAATGCATATGCATTGTACATTTTGCAAATAGACCTTCTATTCCAAACTTTGGATTAAAAAAAAAGAAGTAAATCTTTATTGGCTCTTGAAATCCTCTCATTCATCCTCTTGATTTTGCTCTTGACTGCATCAGCAGCACGTCCCAATTTATTATCCTTAGCTTCTGTTTTTAAAATCCTGTTGGTCAGAGTTTGTCATCGTTGGTCTTACGGTTTTCTAAAGTGATTTAAATCATGTGTGCTTCCCTCCTCTGACATGTATGGTGTCTCACTCTCTGACTGTGACTTTCCAGCCTGTGGAGGAAATAGCCTCAAAATACCCTGAGAATATCTGCATCACAGACATAGAGAACAGACTTGTGGACACAGTGGGGATGGAGAAGCTGGGATGAATTGAGAGAGTTGCACTGAAACATATACGTTACTACATGTAAAATAGATAGTCAGTGGGAATTTGCTGTATGGCTCAGGGGTTCAAACTGGGTGCTGTGTGACAGCCTAGAGGGGTGGGATGGGGTGGGAGGTGGGAGGGAGATTCCAGAGGAAAGGGACATGTGTGTACTTCTGGCTGATTCATGTTGATGGATGGCAGAAACCAACACAACACTGTAGAGCAATTATCCTCCAATTAAAAATAAATTGTAAAATATACCCTGAGAAGTCATACTTCTAGAGGATTAGTGGGTCACCATAGCCAGGTTTTCTTTCTGTGGCCTGCAATGATATTTTTGCTGTAAAGCTGTGGACATAGTGATGACTGATGACAGGAGAGAAGAGCCAATTATTTATCAAAAACTATCTGTGGTAGACATGACTTTTCCTTGGGAACCTCTCTTAATCTTCCATGTGAAAACAGCTTTTGTTTTATGGGAGTAAATATTTAGTAAATATTTTAGCAAATCCCAGATATGTTCAATTCAATAAGGTCCTAAGCTCAGCTCTTCCTGAATAATTGTCTATTTAGTCCACTAGAGCACAGACTTTACACCGTACACAGCCACTTATTTTCCTTACTGTTTAAAACCCTAAACTTGAACACTCAGCTGGTGTCCTATACCTTATGTTTTTTCTATAATTGATGCTGCTGTAAGTATTCAAATTTAAAATTATTGCATAACAGTGCTACACTAGTTTAGGGCTTCCCTGGTGGCTCAGACAGTAAAGCATCTGCCTACAATGTGGGAGACCAGGGTTTGATCCCTAGGCCAGGGAGATCTCCTGAAGAAGGAAATGGCAACCCACTTCAGTACTCGTGCCTGGAAAATCCCATGGATGGAGGAACCTCATAGGCTACAGTCCATGTGGTTGCAAAGAGTCAGACATGACTGAATGATTTCACTTCACTTCACACTAGTTTAACATTTCTTTTCTACTTCAGTTCTTCTTCTGTTTTTTTTTTTTTTTTGGCTTTAGCATTCCATCTAGAATTTTCTGTTGGTTTTTGTTGTATTTGTGATGGGTATTATGCCTTTGAGATTAGTAATAAAAATCGGAATAGATTTGGTATTGATAACTGCCAATGATTTTATGTTTACCATGAGCTAAGTTTTGCTAGGCTGATTGATCATGGATATTAAATAATTAGAAATATGTGTTAGTTGCTCAGTTGTGTCTGGCTTTTTGTAAATAATTACAAAATAATTAAAATAATTTGTAAATAAGTGCAAAAGATAATAATTAGATAAACACAAATATACTAAAATGTAACTTTTAAATCAAGTCCTAAATTTTTAGACAACTGTCATCATTACCAAAAGACTATTCGCAGGTCATTTACTTATTTATTCAATGACTTCAGTCACTGTGTCTTTGAATAATGGCCTGAAAAAAAAAGACATTTCATGGATGTCTTCATGGACATCTCTACTTCGTGGATCTCTACTGTAAATTTTAGTTTTCTTTTTTCAGCTTCCCATCTTTATTCCCACCCCAGTCATTCAGCATTATCATATAAATGAAGTGTCTACATTTTATTTTTTCATATCCTATTACTGGATTGTATTAACCTAATTGGTTGTGGACATAATTGATCGAATTTTAAAACAATTCCTAATCTCCTCTACTGACCTCAAGTGACAAGTAAATAGGAAAAAGGTATAAAACTACATGGATCTTCCAAATCCACAGCTATTTATGTTATGCTATTAACTGAGGTTCCCAAAGAAGAAGTGTATTAATTTCCCCCTTTTTGAAGATACAGTTCAGTTCAGTCACGTGGTCATGTCTAACTCTTTGCAACCCCATGGACTGCAGCACACCAGTCTCCCTGTCGATTACCAACTCCCAGAGCTTGCTCAAATTCATGTCCATCAAGTCGGTGATGCCATCCAACCATCTCATCCTCTATCGCCCCTTTTCCTGCTGCCTTCAAAACTTCCCAGCAACAGATATTTTCCAGTGAGTCAGTTCTTCCCATCAGGTGGCCAAAGTATTGGAGTTTCAGCTTCAGCATCAGTCCTAACAATGAATATTCAGGACTGATTTCCTTTGGGATGGACTGCTTAGATCTCCTTGCAGTCCAAGGGACTCTCAAGAGTCTTCTCCAACAGCACACTTCAAAATCATCAGTTCTTCAGGAATCAGTTTTCTCCATGGTCCAACTTTCACATCCATACATGACTGCTGGAAAGACCATAGCTTTTACTAGATGGACCTCTGTCGGCAAGGTAATGTCTCTGCTTTTTAATATGCTGTCCAGGTTTATCATAGCTTTCCCCCACCCCCCAAGGAGCAGGGGTATTTTAATTGCATGGCTGCAATCACCATCTGCAGTGATTTTGGAGCCCAGAGAAATAAAGTCAGCCACTGTTTCCACTGTTTCCCCATCTATTTGCCATGAAGTGATGGGACCAGATACCATGATCTTAGTTTTCTGAATGTTGAGCTTTAAGCCAGCTTTTTCACTCTCCTCTTTCACTTTCACCAAGACACTCTTTAGCTCCTCTTCACTTTCTACCATAGGGTGGTATCATCTGAATATCTGAGTTATTGATATTTCTCCTGGCAAACTTGATTTCAGCTTCTGATTCATCCAGCCTAGCATTTCGCATCATAAACTCTGCATATAAGTTAAATAAGCAGGGTGACAATATACAGCCTTGACGTACTCCTTTCCCAATTTGGAACCAGTCTGCTATTCCATGTGTGGTTCTAACTGTTGCTTCTTGACCTGCATACAGACTTCTCAGAGGCAGGTAAGGCGGTCTGGTATTCCCATTTTTTGAAGAATTTTCCACAGCTATTTGTGATCCACCCAGTCAAAGACTTTGGCATAATCAATAATGCAGAAGAAGATGCTCTTCTGGAATTCTCTTGCTTTTTCTATGATCCAATGAATGCTTGCAATTTGATCTCTCATTCCTCTGACTTTTCTAAATCCAGCTAACATCTGGAAGTTCACAGTTTATGTACTATTGAAGCCTGGCTTGGAGAATTTTGAGCATTACTGTGCTAGCATGTGAGATGAGTGCATTTATGCATTAGTTTGAACATTCTTTGGCATTGCCTTTCTTTGGGATTGGAATGAAAACTGACCTTTTCCAGTCCTGTGGCCACTGCTGAGTTTTCCCAATTTGATGGCGTATTGAGTGCAGAACATTATCAGCATCATTGTTTAGTATTTGAAATAGCTCAACTGGAATTCCATCACCTCCATTATCTTTCTTCATAGTGGTGTTTCCTAAGGCCCACTTGATTTTGCATTGAGGAATGTCTGGCCCTAGGTGAGTGGTCACAGCATCATGATTAACTGGGACATGAAGATCTTTTTTGTCTTTAACTGGGACCTGAAGATCTTTTTTGTATAGTTCCTTTTGTATTTTTTCCACCTCTTCTTAATATCTTTACTTCTGTTAGGAGATACAACAGTACACAAATTCAGTTTGGCAGGCAGCCTTTTCTACAAGCCAGTCCACACAAAAGGCATTAGTCTAATTAAATTAGGGTGACAAGCCACTCCAGTACTCTTGCCTAGAAAATCCCATGGATGGAGGAGCCTGGTAGGCTGCAGTCCATGGGGTCGCTATGAGTTGGACGTGACTGAGCAACTTCACTTTCACTTTTCCCTTTCACACAATGGAGAAGACAATGGCAACCCACTCCAGTGTTCTTGCCTGGAGAATCTCAGGGACAGCAGAGCCTGGTGGGCTGCCATCTATGGGGTCACACAGAGTTGGACACGACTGAACGACTTAGCAGCAGCAAATCCACAAATTAGCAAGCAAAGTTAGAAAAATAAATATTAGTTTCAAAACCTTTCATCTAGCTCCTCTTGAATTTTTTCCAGAAACTATTTTGTAGTAAAAACTTTGATTTAAAGCTTTCCAAAATTTGGAGATCAATAATTGTTTTCTAATCACTAAGGAATACATTAAGCTCTGTATTAATTGCATTGCCACCTATCTGTATTGAACTCTTTTCTAATTTTAATATACGCAAAGTTTAGAATAGCTATTTTCTATTTTTATATGAAATGCTTACATATTTAGGGTTACATTAAGTGAGGGTTTATAACAATAATGATAGTGCTCCTAGTGTCCATTACTTTCAGTTGCCATAGTATTAATCTAATAATCCAGAAGTTTTTAAACTCATAAGACTTGAATTAAGTCCTCAAAACTAATCAACTATTTCTTATTTGTACTCACAGCTCATATTCAGGCAGTCTTACTTTAGAGCCATTAATCTAATTTTTCTTTAATTATGCTTTTATTCTTGATTTTTTTACTCTGAAATTTTCTTATAAATATAGAAATTTTTACAAGAAACCAGAAAGAAACTTTAAACGTCAGCAATCTAGTGTATTAGGTATGAAACACAACTAGTACTGTTTTATTTACTTATTTTTATTAATTTTCATTGGCATATAGTTGCTTCACAGTGTTCTGTTAATTTCTACTGTACAGCAAAGTGAATCAGCTGTACCTGTACATATATCTCCTATTTGTGGAATTTTCTTCCCATTTAGGTCACCACAGAGCATGGAGTAGAGATCCCTGTGCTCTACAGTAGGTTTACATTAGTTATTTATTTTATATTAATACACACATTGTATCAATAGTGTGCATTTGTCAATCCCAGTCCCCCAATTCATTCCACAACTCCCTTCCCTTTTGATATCCAGACACTTATTTCCATGTCTGTGTCCATATTTCTGGCTTGCAAATAATATCATCTATATCATTTTTCTAGATTTCACATGTATGTATTAATTTAAGATATTTGTTTTTCACTTTCTGACTTACTTCACTCTGTATGAAAGTTTCTAGGTACCATCAGTTTAACTGCTTATAGCAGCACCTATTCAATCTAGGTGGACTCAACTGTGTTCTTTGCTTAGGGCTTCAAAATCCAAGATGAAAGTGATGACCAGGCTGACATCTTACATGGAGGATCTGGCAGGGAGAATCTGATTTCAAACTCTGTTGGGTTTTTAACTAAATACAGTTCCTTGCTGTTTGTCTCCCATAGCCTGAGATTTGGAGAAAGCAATGGCAACCCACTCCAGTACTCTTGCCTGCAAAATCCCATGGATGGAGGAGCCTGGTAAAGGCTGCAGTCCATGGGATTGCTAAGAGTTGGACACGACTGAGCAGTTTCACTTTCACTTTTCACTTTCATGCATTGGAGAAGGAAATGGCAACCTACTCCAGTGTTCTTGCCTGGAGAATCCCAGGGACAGGGGAGCCTGGTGGGCTGCCATCTATGGGGTCGCACAGAGTCGGACATGACTGAAGTGACTTAGCAGCAGCAGCAGCAGCCTGAGATTCTCATTCTGCTACAGACTGATGGTTGAGAGTCACTGTCTGCTCATAGGACCAGCTCTCAGGTCCTTCCCCTCTTGCTTCTTCCATCTTAAAGCCCACAACAGAATATCCTCTCATGCCAACATTTTCTCAACACATCCAGTCTCTTTAATTTCTTCTTCTGCTACCAGACAAAGAAAATTTGCTTTTAAAAAGCTTATGTGATTAGATTGGGCCAATCTGTCCATTTGATACTTTTTACTTCTGCATTTAAAAATAATTTCCTGCATTTCTAAAGCTTTCTATATTCATATTTTTCTTATATTAAAAAAAAAAACAAATGCTTATTTTGAAATAGAGTTTGATCTTCCTTTGTATACTTTTTAAAAGACTTTTTGAAGTGAATCATTTTAAACTCTTTATTGAATTTGTTAAAACATTGTTTCTGTTTGTTGTTTGTTTGTTTTTTGGAGAGGTGGTTGTGAAACATGTGGAATCTTGGCTCCCTAACCAGGGATTGAATTCACACCCCCTGAACTGGAAGACAGAGTCTTAATCACTGGACCATCAGGGAAGTCCCTTACCTTGTATACCTTTATATTGGGCATTTAAACGAATAAGTCATATTATTCTTGGGTAGCAGGGCTTCCCTGGTGGATCAGATGGTAAAGAATCTGCCTACAATGTGGGAAACTTGGATTCAATCCCTGGGTTGGGAAGATCCCCTGGAGCAGGGCATGGCAACCCACTCCAGTATTCTTGCCTGGAGAATCCCATGGATAGAGGAGCTGGTGGGCCACAGCCCATGGCATTGCAAAGTCAGTTGTGTAACACGAGAAAATTGATAATTTTGTGGAAGCCCAGCTTGTGAACTACCAGTTAGATGGGTGAAGATATCTCATTATCCAGGGCTTGTTGAGGGACAAATATTTCAGATACTTCATTTCTTAGCACCCTGTGCGTGGTGGACAGTTACACCTAACTTAGACTCGCCTTACCTGGTGACCTGCCCTGGAATATTGTATCCAACTACTGAACATTTTTAAATCTAATTATGCAGAGAAGGAAGAGTTATTTTACTTTGACAGCACAGTGTTAGCAGCAAACCTATAGTTTCCCAACAATCAGATGTATTATAATAACAACTACCCAATTTTCTCCCCAAATTGTGATAGTTTTAGAAAAATAATGTCAAAAAATTTCCGCAGGGCCAGTTCAATGAACAGGGATTTTACTACCATCATTATGACTATGTGAACATCAGTTTTCAAAGTATAACACCTAAAAAGTCTTGACAAGATTTCTTTTTAGCTGCCTGAAAACACTTCAGAGTAACCAGAGACATTCTGGTTAAGAGTGGAAATGGAAAACAGAAAAGACAAAATGGTGAAACTTAAAATATGTTAAACTCTGATTATACTAACACCCGTGTTAGTAGATCACTTCCTATAAAGTAATTTCAGATGCTTATTAAAGAAGAGAGTTTATTTAGTATCAAAATTTTATTTAAAAGTACATTATTATATATTAGAATTATTCAAATGAGCCCTTAAATAATGAATTAAAAATTTTAACTTCAAAAGAAAAGTCACAAAGAATCAGAGTATTTTTAATTTTTTTTTATTGGAGAATAATTGCTTTGCAATATTCTGTGGGTTTCTGCCATACATCAACATGAATCAGCCATAGGTATACATATGTCTCCTCCTCCTTGAACCTCCCTCCCATCTCCTAGGTTGTCATAGAACACCAGGTTAAGCTCCCTGTGTCAAAAAATGGGCAGAGTATTTCTACAACTAGTTCTCATGTTTTGATTTTTTGTGTGTGTGTCTTTTCCCTATTAATGTAAAATTTTATATTTTATTTTTCACTGAACTCTTATCTCCTCAGATGGAAACCACTCACTCTGTCCTGTTGCTTCTACTGCAAGTAAAATTTGGTCTAAAAATGTCCTGATTATTTGTTGATGTAAAGAATATTTGTTGATGTAAAGAATACTGAAATATTCTTTTAATATGAAGTAAATGAAATGTGGTAGAAAACACCCTGGATTTAGGTGTTCTCTGTCTTCACAGAGTTGTTTAACATTGGGACACCTTAACTCTCAAATTTTACTCAGTCATGAAATAAATATTAAAATAGCCATACCATAAGCTTACTGTGAGAAATATTAAATCTGTAATATATGTCAAATATTTTGTTCAATAAAAATATTTTCCCTGCAGCAGACTCTTATTTGCTGTTGTGATACTTGATTTTAAATGACTTTGACTATCTGAATGGACAGCAGTTGTTTATTTTAAACCTGGATAATGATCCTAAAACTTAAATATTGTACTTTCCTATTTAGGAGTGAATGAGGGACGAACCCACCAGTTTATGAGGATTCAACTCAGAGTTCACTTGCCTTAGAGTTTTAAAATCATAGTAGTTTCACATGTGAAGGACAGAGAAGCCTGGTGTGATGCAGTCCATAAGGTTTACAAAGAGTCAGACATGACTGAGTGATTGAATAACAACACAGTCTTTTCACCATACTGAACCCCAAATAGGAAATGTTCTTATCTAAATTATTTAAATCTCTAAAGAAGTTTCATGTCAATTTTTAGAATATTTGTAAAAAAAACAACCATCTGAATTATTTATCTCCTGATAGGTCTTTATGAATAGGTTAACCTTAGAAATATTTTAACCTCTCGTTGTTTAATATTGAATAATACTAAAAGATGTAGGATATTGATTGTTTTGGAAGCAGAAGAAAATGGCAGAAGAGTAAGACAGGGAGATCACCAGCCTCCCCAAAAATACATCAAAAACTCATTAAGATATGGAACAACTCCTACAAAGCAACCTCTTGGTGACAGCAGAAGACCCCAGGCCTCCAGGGTAACAGTCTAAGCAACGTGAAAAGAGGTAGGAGAGAGGATGGAGACCTAAAAAGGGGAAAGACAGAAGTTCTGGGCGGGACCTTTTGCCCCGAAGGAGGGAGGGAGTCCTGAAACAGGAGGAGTTTCCGTGCACAGGGAAGCTCCCTTGCAGGCAGGCCCAAGGAGATGTGGAGTCTCCCAAAGCAAGCAGGGACTTACAGGTCCGGAAACAGAGAAAGCTGCACTTCTCAGCCCAATAACAGCTCGAAGAGTGTGCCCCAACTGGACGGCGGGCTCAGGGAACTGAGAGTGGGGAGACATATTAACCTCTCCAGCACATACAACCCTTCTGGCACAGAGAGGGACCCAAATGTGGCATGGCATACAAATCCCTAAAGGGCAAACAACCCTCGCAGTGCAAAGGGAAGCCCGGGGTGCAAAGAGAGAGAGAGAGAGAGGCATACGAACTTGGGCAGTGCACACAACCCTCGTGGCACAGAGGGCAGGCCAGGGGACCCGAAAGAGGAACACATAAATCCCACAACAAAGAGGGCAGACTGGTGAGACAAAACAAGGACACACAAACCCTGCAACATGGAGGGCAGGCACACGGACAAAAGTGAACACAAACCCTGCAACACGGAGGGCAGACACATGGAGCGGACAAAAGTGAACACAAACCCTGCAAAGCTGAAGGCAGACCAGGGGAGCCGAGACAAGTGCACATAAGCCCCACAACACAGAGGATGAGCTCGGAAAGCTGAGACAAGTGAAGAAAAACCCCAGGAAGAAGAGGGCGTGCCTGGGGAGTGGAGACAAGTGCACACAAGCCCCTTGACACAGAGGGTGGGCCTGGAGAACAGAGAAAAGTGTGCACAAACCCTGAGATATAGAGGGTGAACTCAGGGGGCTAAGGGAAGCCCATACAAGTCTCCATGATACACAGGGCACAAGAAAAGATCCACACAAGCCCATACCTACGAAGCTTTCATCAGCAGTGCAGGGCGGGACAGGGGAACAGAAGCACCAGCAATGATCCCAGGGACAAGTAGGGGTCTGGCAGCAGTGAAGATATGCTGACAGGGAAATTTTGAAGCAGCTGTAGAAATAGATGTGTCTAATGCAGAGTACATCATGAGAAATGCTGGGCAGGAAGAAGCACAAGCTGGATTCAAGATTGCTGGGAGAAATATCAATAACCTCAGATATGCAGATGACACCACCCTTATAGCAGAAAGTGAAGGGGAACTAAAAAGCCTCTTGATGAAAGTGAAAGAGGAGAATGAAAACGTTGGCTTAAAACTCAACATTCAGAAAACTAAGATAATGGCACCTGGTTTCATGGGAAATAGATGGGGAAACAGTGGAAACAATGTCAGATTTATTTATTTTTTTTTGGGGGGGGGTCTCCAAAATCACTGTAGATGGTGACTGCAGCCATGAAATTAAAAGACGCTTACTCCTTGGAAGGAAAGTTATGACCAACCTAGATAGCATATTCAAAAGCAGAGACTACTTTGCCAACAAAGGTCCATCTAGTCAAGGCTATGGTTTTTCCAGTGGTCATGTATGGATGTAAGAGTTGGACTGTGAAGAAAGCTGAGCACCAAAGAATTGATGCTTTGAACTGTGGTGTTGGAGAAGACTCCTGAGATTCCCTTGGACTGCGAAGAGATCCAACCAGTCCATTCTGAAGGAGATCAGCCCTGGGATTTCTTTGGAAGGAATGATGCTAAAGCTGAAACTCCAGTATTTTGGCCACCTCATGCGAAGAGTTGACTCATTGGAAAAGACTCTGATGCTGGGAGGGATTGGGGGCAGGAGGAAAAGGGGACGACAGAGGATGAGATGGCTGGATGGCATTCACCGACTCTATGGACATGAGTTTGAGTGAACTCTGGAAGATGGTAATGGACAGGGAGGCCTGGCATGCTGCGATTCATGGGGTCACAAAGAGTTGGACACGACTGAGCAACTGAACTGAACTGAACACTGCCAAAGCCAGAAGGACTGTCCAAAGGCATAAAGAACCCATAGACACCTCAAAACCTACTACTGGACACTGCACTGCCCTTCAGAGACACGAGGTCCAGCTTCATCAACTAAAACACAGGTACAAGCTCCCCCAACCAGGAAAACATCACAGGACACTAACCCAACCCCATCCATGGGGGCAGATTCCACAACCAAGTAAACGTATGACCTTGAGAACCTTGTTTTCCCCTTTTTATCTTATAAATCACACTATTTATTTCTCCTACATATATCCATCTTCATGTTAGCCTTTTGTGGTGCTATGGAGTTTTCCCCTTGTTTTTCTTGTTTAAAAAAAACAAAATCATCATTTTAATTATTTTTTTTTTCTTTTTCACCCTCTTTTTCTTTTTTTGATGACTTTTTTGATTTCTGTCTTTGATATATTCAACTGCTTTTCCTATAGTTCTTTATCGGGTTTTCCAATAGTTCTTTACATGATGATCCAAAACCTATTAGATTCAGTGAAAGGTGTTCTAAGAGGGAAACTTATAGAGAAACAATCATACCTCAGTTCAGTTCAGTTCAGTTGCTCGGTTGTGTCAGACTCTGTGCAACCCAATGGACTGCAGCATGCCAGGCTTCCTGTCTACCACCAATCCCTGGAGCTTACTGAAACTCATGTCCATGGATTCAGTGATGTCCCTTTTTACTCTTGTCTTCTATCTTTCCGAGCATCAGGGTCTTTTCCAATGAGTCAGTTCTTCACATCAGGTTGCCAAAGTATTGGAATTTCAGCTTCAGCATCAGTCCTTCCAATGAATATTCGGGACTCATTTCCTTTAGGATGAACTGGTTGAATCTCCTTGCAGTCCAAAGGACTCTCAAGAGTCTTCTCCAACACTACAGTTCAAAAGCATCAATTATTTGTCACTCAGATTTCTTTATAGTCCAGCTCTCACATCCATATATGACTACTGGAAAAACTATAGCTTTGGAGAGAACAAGATGGTTTACCTTGATTACATCTTTACACAGATACATCAGGAATACACCTTCAGACACAGAAGTACATGCAGAACACCACCTGAGAGTGGATAGGAGGACTTGACCAGTGGAAAAGAATATATAGAACTCCACAAAACTCAGAAGGACAAAAGAACAAGGGGGAAAAACTGGAGTATTAGTAGGACTGGACCTACCCTTGGCAGGTGGGAAACTGACCCAGGGGTCCGATCCCCACAGCAGGGCCATTGTCTGAGTCAGAAGAGAAACATTTAAGGATGAGACTGAAACAGCTGATCTGTGGCAGCCTAAATGAAATGAGAATCAGACAGTCCTTGCCATAGCCATTCATACACCAGGGAGGAATGCAGGTCTCCTGGAAGAGTGGCTGGGAGCTGGAGTTTAGGGATTGTGAAGCAATCCCAGTGGGAGGGCTGCTGTTGACTGCAGAGAAAAGAATGGAGGGGATGTGAGGGAGGAGATCATGATGGGAAATGCCAGTTGAGGAAAGCCAGAAAGCCATGGAAGCAAGGCAGTACTGCTGAGTCATGCATAGAGGGTGGAGCCATCACCATAGCGTCTCTCTCTCCACATGCCAGCATTGGCAGCTGATCAATAGAGAATCTGGCCCAGCAAACACCTGATGCACTGAACTTCAGAGTAGGATCCCACCAGGGTGCCCCTTTAAGTGCCTGATGTGCTGATCTACAGAGTAGGACCTCAGTCGGGGGGGGGCCCTCTATGTGCCTGACATGCCGAACAACAGAGAAGGACCCCAGGCAAGGGATCCCTTTAAGTGCCTGAATGGGTTGAGCTATGGAGAAAGACTGGCCAAAAAGGCCTTCTGATCACCAGCTACAAGAGGCTTGAAAAAAGACTCTGATAGAGACATAACTCCTGCCATGGAGGTAGTTTGTGTCCCTGAACACTTGGTGCCGCCAGGGTCCCTGCAAGCTGCATCACTTTCGTGCATAACTCTCACTGAAGCAGAGCTGCCCCAGGCAAAAAAAAAAAAAAAATTCTTGTGTTTATGCATGCAGGATCACTTCGTCCTGTCTGACTCTTTGCGACCTTGTAGACTGTGTCCTGCCAGGCCTCTGTCAGGGCATTCTTCAGGCAAGAATACTGCAGCGTGTTGGCCAATACTGGTTGCCATACCCTTCTAGAGCACTATATTACCTCCTGCCCTAGCCGCCAACTCCCCTGAGTACCTGGTGCTGCCAGAACCCTTATGATCCAAGCAGCTACACCACTTCCACACCTGGCCCTTACAGGGGCAAACCCAAGCCCTCCAGGGCAGCCTCAGGAGCTAAACCCCGTGAATGACCCATATGTAGAGGTGGAAATAAAACCACAATTGAAACCCAGGGGTAGCGTGGCTAAGGAAGAAGACCAAAACCTTCCCACCAGTTGTACCAGCTACAGATTAAATCCACATGATCAACTAAGAAGACTCTGTGTCTATGGAATATATAACAGGACATTGAGAGTTCCCACAAAAGAAAACACACTAGCTCTGATAGCATGGACATTGGAGGCAAAAACACCCAGGAGTAGGACCAGATTAGAATCTGATCAGCTCCCATAGCAGATCCAGAGATCAGTATAGTGTTGGAGGGCATCCTAGGGAGGTGAGGTGGACTGTGATTCCCAGCGTGGGAAAGGACTCTGACAGCAGTGACTCAAGAAAAGTATTATTATTTTTATTTTTTATTTGTTCTGTAGATTCTTTTGGATATTTTTTCTGCTTTCTTTCATTTTCCCCCGTCTGTTGTAGTTGTCAATTTTATTGGCACTAAGAAATCCAACTAAGCATTTGAGTTTTTTGTTTTTTTTTTTTTCTTTTTCCTCAGTCACATTTTTTATTGTTGTCATAAACCTCAGCCTTTACGATGAGCTTTTGTAGTTCTCTGGAGTTCTCCTCTTTTTCTTTCTTTTTTTTTTTTTATTCTTTTCTCTTTTTTAATTTTAATTTTTTAAACCTATTATTATTT